>NW_027270892.1:95000-1295000 GCF_040938485.1 Diadema antillarum | reverse complement strand
AACTTTTGATACCCCTTAAAGGTAGGGGATACCTTTTACAGACCTCCCAAAATGCAGCAAAACATTAAATATGAACCTCAGGGGACTTGCTTAGGCCACTGCTTAGAAATTTGGAAGTCAACAGTTATCTAAAATTTGAATAATGCACAAAACTCAACTACTCAGTAGTTCTGTGTGTCAGCCACACTTAAGCCTTTTTGTTGCATTCTTCTGTATTTGTGATCTATAAACACAAATCTAAAAGTACAAGAGCTGATGTAATAACATATAGAGTGTGTGGTAAGAATGTATATAGAAATGTTTGTAAGTGTTGATGAACTTTCTTCACAAAATATACATGATGGACACACATGCAGTACATGGGTCTGCAAAGGTAGCCTAGTAATGTACTGGAATTTACGGTGAGCCCCGAAAACAATTCAATTCAAAATCTAACCGTCAAAAAAATGTACTAAATGTTACCTTCCACTTTCAATACTTTATGGGAGTTTCTAAAATGATATTCTCTCCAACATACCACTGTATTTATACAACTCTTCATTTAAGGCGTGCAAATGGGATTCCCTACCTTTAACACTGCATGTTCTTAGACATCTCAAAGAGTGGTTTCTGAATATCTCGCAAAACGTTAAAAGCTAAATCTACACCTCGACCAGAACTATACACACCCTTTAAGAATTTAAAATACCCCTCTCAACCCTTTTTCTTTCCTTTCACGAAAACGAATGTATTTCTCCTTTTGTCGTTGTTATTGGTGCGATGCATGAAATTTGCCTGTATTCCATGCTGTATGATTGCAAATATTGTGTATTACATGATTCGTGTACTCATGGTCAACTTATTTTTGGTGATCTATTGATTTAGAATCTATTTTTGGTGAAAGTTAATTACCATGCTATGTCATCAATATCATTACCCTTTCTGGGGGGCATTTCATGAAGGAACTTGTCGGATGAAATGTCTGACAAGTCAATCATATCCGACAAGTTTTGAGAAATTCTTTAGTCTGATTGGCTGATTTCTCTGAACTTGTCGGATATAGTTGACTTGTCGGACATTTTATCCGACAAGTTCCTTCATGAAATGCCCCCCTGATCCTCCGTGCCCGCGTGTGTGTGCGTGTGTGTGTGTGTGTGTGTGTGGACACGAGCGCGTTTGTTAGTGATTATAATATGTTTGAGTGATGAAAGCAAGGTACAATTCATCATCGTGGAAAGTAGTGATGTTATACAATCGTACTTATTTTGTTACGTAATAGAAATTCACAATCTTATTTATTGATATTATCATTATTATTATATGGGCTCTTGCATGGAGACTCTTTTTGCTTTTCTTCTCCTCTGTGACAAAGATAAAGTTTGACCTGTTTATGAGGGTTAATAGGTCCACATATTTTGATAAAAAATATTAACAACAATGCAGACGACAGCATAGTTACAGAAATAATTGCTAGCTCATTTCTGCGTCACAGATCCCGAGTCACAAGAGCATGGCCGGCGGAACCGGAGGGCCGGGGGGGGGGGGGGGGGGGGGGGGGCTCGGGCCCCCTCACTTTTCAGTTCAGTTCAAATTTATTTCATATTTCCATTTTCTCAATGATTAGATTACAAAATTATTGACAACAAAACAAGAATACAAAATATATACAATCATGTCTTTTGATTGTAGAAGAAAAAGAAAATATACTTGACACAAATGTACATGGTCATATCGTGTGAAAATGTCACTAGTAAGTATAAGAAATATGATGGGGCCTACATAAAAGCTTTAAAGCTTGTAAAACTGTAGGTTCCCGAGTTCATAAGGCGTATAATTTTACACGGAGAACGGATATGTTTGTCTTGACCAACTAAAATTACACTAGTACAAGAAATCGATGAGTAATAAACTAATGAACCACATAGATATCGCACAAACCAGACTGCATATAAATCTCGCAGTGTTTGAATAACAAAAATGCTATATTATTAAAAGATGTATCGGTACCATGAAATAACTTGAATAACTTGGTGCTGCGGACAAGGACAAAAGGCTGGGAGCATAAAAAGGTTGCTAAAAGCTTGGTAGTGTGTATCCACTAAGTAATAACTGTTTTAATTTGCGTTTGAAGGTGAATAAAGATAAGGAAGAAGTGATATCTAGAGGGAGATCATTCCAATATCTGGGTCCAGTAAATATAATTGTTTTCTTTGCAAAAATAGTGCGAGTACGGGGAAGGTGATAGCGTCACTCTGACGAGTGGGATAACAGTGGATAGAGCGATTCCTTTTGAACATGTGGATAAAAACAGATGGTAATTCATTAGTTGTTAGTTTATACATGAAAATTCCGAGATTGTAATAAAATAGGTCTGAAATTTTCAGAATTCTGTTTTGATGGAAAAAACAATTGGTACGAGCAAAATATCCGGCGTGGTTCATGGTTCTTATTGCACGCTTTTGAATACGGAGAAGGGAATCTAGTAATGAGTGAATTGCATTTCCCCACGCCAAAATTCCATAATTAAAGTGTGGAGATATTAAACAAGAATATATAATACTCTGCAAAATATGAACAGGAAAGAAAATGTTTGAGCTTATTCAAAATTCCAATATTTCTAGATAAAATTTTACTTACAAAATTAACATGAGTTTTCCAGGATAATTCTTGGTCAATCCAAAGCCCTAAAAACTTTGTGTTATTAACCTGCTTTAAACATAAATCATTTATTTTGATATCATATGGAACAACATTCAAAGAATTACTGAATACCATATAATGAGTTTTTTCTATGTTCAAGGATAATTTGTTCGCATAAATCCAGTATCGCACGGACCTGAGCTCAGTATTCATCATATTTATTAATGCATTAGGGTCTCGATGTGAAAAAAACAAGCTTGTGTCATCGGCAAAACAAATGTATGACAAAATTTGCGATGATTTTGGAAGATCGTTTATGTACAAGATATATAAAAGTGGGCCCAAGAGGGAGCCCTGCGGGACTCCACATGAAATAGGCTTTAATTGCGAATCATGGCTATTGATATCAACAAATTGCTTTCTTTCTGTTAAATAACTCTTAAACCATTCTAAGGGGGTCCCGCGGATTCCATAGTGATACAATTTATAAAACAAGATTTCGTGATCTATCGTGTCGAAAGCTTTAGAAAAATCAAGAAAAACTCCAATTGTATGTTCAAAACTATCTATAGCATGAGCTACCTTGTCTATAAAAGTAAGTAAAGCATGGGTTGTGTTGTAATGTTTTCTAAAACCAAACTGACAATCCGACAGAATGTTATGATTTGTGAGAAATTTTAAACCACCCTTTCAAGAATTTTAGAGATTGAAGTCAACAAAGAAATTGGTCGGTAATTATTCACCAAATCTTTCTGTCCCTTCTTAAAGATAGGGACAACTTTTGCGACCTTCATCTTATTGGGGACTTTGCCATTAAATAAGGATTGATTGAAAATGTATGTAAGAGGAGTAATGATTTGGCTTAAAACATTTTTTTAAAGAAAATTTGTAATTCCATCATATCCTGAACTTTTTTTATCTTTCAAATTCTTAATAATATCTATAATTTCTTCTTCAGCAATAGGTTCAAAAAATATTGATTGAGAATTCCTATTACAAAGTATCTATAGAATTCAGTTGATGATTTCGGGATTTTACTGGCAAGATGTGGACCAAGAGTTGCAAAATAATCATTGAAAGTTTCCGCCATAATGACTGGGTCGTTAATCTGGCGGCCGTCCACTGAAATATATTTAGGAGGATCGGTATTATTTTTGTGTTTGAGCGCCTCATTAATCACCTTCCACGTACTCTTCACATCAGATTTATATTCAACAAACTGCCGGGAAAAATAATGTCGCCTGGCTATACGTATTATGGATGTCAATATATTCCGATATTAAACAAACATATCTTAATTTGTTCAAAGGGGATGGATCTTTACGATACTTATGAAAAAAATATTCTTGCGGTTAATGGACCTGAGAAGAGATTTTGTAACCTATGGTTGTCGTGGTACTTTTTTATAATTAGAATGGTGAGGTCTTCGGAGAGGAACACAAGAATCATAATTAACAATTAAAATATTCATAAAATTTTCAAAGGCTAAATCAATGTCGCTTTGACTGTATGCGGTGGACCAATCCTCTGAACTTAATTTCTCCCTAAGTTTATTAAGGTTGGATTCAGACATTACACGAATACCTGGGTTGTGGGTGTGAGAAACATTAGCAGTCATAAAACTGGACACAGGGGCGTAAATTGGGAAATGATCAGTGACGTCAGAAACTATTATGCCAGATGTGATGTTAGAAAATGAGTCATTTACAAAAAATGTTGTCAATAAGAGTAGATACATCATCAGTTATTCGAGTCGGTTTTCTTGTAAGGGGAATAAATGATTTCGACAACATAAGGTTAAGAAAATCTGCGCATAAGGGATTATCACTGTAATTAAGGAGATTGAGATTAAAATCACCCATGACAAAACATGTCTTACTGTCAAAATAAGTGTTCGAGATTAAGGCCGCAGAACAACGCTAAAAATTCAGCAGGGTTTGAGCTTTGGGGTCGATAAATCTCCCCAATTATGATATTACCTTTGTTTGGAGTTTTGGCCTCGAGAAATACACTCTCAAATGTATCTGACATCACGCTGTATTTTTCTAAGAAGACACAGTCTAAATTCTGTGACACATAAAATCCGACTCCCCCACCTTTCTTCCATGTTCTATTATTTGTCATGAGTTTAAAACCGTCTATAGTAAGCAACGAAGAGGGTGATGTCTCCTTCAACCAAGTTTCACTGAGCCCGATAATATTATATTTGGATTGTAATATACTCACAAAAGAAAGAAATTGATCAAAGTTTTTATTTAAGCTTCTGATATTAAAATGTGAAATAAAGAGTTGATTTGCGTCGGTATGAGTGAGTGAAGTAAGCTCATCCTCTGTGTGGTAGTGAGTGAATACATTTTGGACTGCTGTATCGCTACAGTCAAAATCCAGTCTTAATTCAGGAGTTTGCATATTCAAGAAAGTGACGATGTCGGAATCCTCACCCTCTTCGCTGTCTACTGAAATTACTGGTGTCATATCAGCAAATGACTGAGGATAAAGGGTGGCAACAGATGCGGCATTCGAGTTTACAGTAGTATTTGTTTACAGTAGTATTCGAGTTTACAGTAGTATTTTCGTGTACCATACAAAGGAATACATAAGGTGTCATCACTTTGCCCCCCCCCCCCCCACTTTTTTTAACCCGGAAGTACGTAAGTGGCACTAAAAAGAAATAGAGATCTTGAAGTGTGAGCGCGATAAGGTTTTATGACATCATTCAGGCATATTTTTATAGGCCTACTTTACATTGTATTTAAAAAAAAAAATGCCTTTATCAGACGAATGAGAGACGAATTGAAAAATTGTACCACTTTGGACCATGTTCCCTTTTTTTTTATGATGATGGAAATAAAACTATCGAATTGAAAAAAAAAAAGGTTATGTTTTTGCGATGAAGAAACTCGGAAGTGGAAGGGGAGAGATGAGCTTAGGACATTTTTTTTTTAAATTTGCTTTTCAGCTGAAGAAACCCGGAAGTGGAAGGGGAGAGATGGGCTCCTTTTTTTCTTTTTTTTTCTTTTTTGCTTGTCAGCTCTTGAAAGCCGGAAGTGCCCCCCCCCCCCCCCCCCCCCCCACACACACACACTTTTGAAAACGCTCCGCCGGCCCTGAAGAGTACCAAACAAAAGCAATTACAGCGATAACATAGTAGTCCAGGCGCAGGGACCCAGAAAAAATGACTTCGTTCAACCCACCCCTAGGTAGTATGTGATTCGAAATTGTGGTATCAATAAAATTTTACAGGCCATTTTAGTTGCGACAAGACCTTATTGTTCGAAAAAGAGTCTGCGCACGCCAAAACTACTACACGCACCACTAGCGCTGCTACAGGCGCCAGTGCCAGTGGTGCGTGTAGTAGTCTTAGCGCACGCAGACTTTTTCCTCGGCAAACAAGGGTTTTTTCCAGCAAACTCACTAGCTGAGGTCAGTGTAGTTTAGTTTCTAGCCGTTTTTATTTCGTGTATATTTTTTTCCGAGTTGCAGCAAGCCGAGTGAGGTTGCATACCCAGTGATTGTGACCCCAAACCGTTCGGGCGTCGCAATCACTTGGTATGCGCCTTCGCTCGTCTTAGCACAATAAAGTGGGCTTCTACACATGCGCAAGCTGCAACTCGGAGAGATGAAAACGAAATAAAAACGACTAGAAACTAGACTGTTGTCGGTTACGGCTGGCACTGAAAATTACAACATGATCACAGTTTTTTGCAGTTATTTCATGAATAATTCCTCAAAACACCGTAAAACCATATATATATATGTTGCTAGAGATGTCAGCAAAACAATGGGATACATTGTAAGTTAAAATATTGTGCATGGTTACCATGGTAACCAGATGTATACAGGTGATTGATAATCCAAAAAATGCCTCCAACTGCTGCAAACTTTGGTATTTTTTGTTCAGTTTTTTTTTTGTAGATAGGTGAATTAAAAACAAACATTTCTATTGATTATTGTTCAAAAAAGTTTTTTTTTTCTGTTGCCATGGCAACCAGTAATATCCAATCAGGATTCAGCTGTCAATACTTAAGAACTAATGCCCATATTTTCAAAAAGCTCAATAAGCATGTCATTCTGTATAACTGTACCATTTACCGTACTTTTAACACATATTTGACTTCAAATTACAGGCAAATGTTGTTTCCAGCAATGTATGGACACAAAATTCCCTTCAAAATCTATGTTAATACAGAGAGCAAAGCCGACGATATTCTGATATTAGCTTTTTAGAGTATATATTTACAGAGAAATGGTTATTCGAAACAACCTTGGAAAAGAGCAGAAGAAAGCAATTAATTGTTCTTGTTCTTAAAGGAAATTTATTCAAGAATGCAGATAAATTCCTTTCTAAAGAAAGAATATACACGTACACTGCATTATCCATCAATGGAATTAAAAGCGTACTTTTCGTTGGTAAGCTATATATATTTGGACAACTTGTGGTGATATTTCATAATCAAGTTCGAATTACCAATTCTTTGTTAAATATGAATTCAATTTTTCATTTCTTGTTAAGCCTGTTACTAGAGTTCACAGTGTGATGGATTGACTTTCAGTACTTCGTTATACATATATATATATATATATATATATATATATATATATATATATATATACACACAAGTATTTTAGCTTTATTTTCAACAAGTTTATTTGTGGATCGAGGTATTTGTGAATCAGGGTATTTTAAGGACGTCTCAAGGTCAGACAATTCAGACAATCAGACATCTTTCTGTCTCAAATATACCATTAGCATTTATGTTTGTACCACACCAGCGTGCGATAAAAGTGAAGAAAAAAAATATCTCGAGTGTAAATACTTTTTCGTGCTTTTCGTGGACTGTAAGTGCACGAAATTTGAATCATTCTGTTTGTTATAGGCTATATCTAAAGTGTAGATACATTTTTAGTGCTTTTCGTGGACTGTAAGAGCACGAAATTTGATTCATTCTGTCGATATAGGGTATCATTATTTGGACAACTTATGGTGATATTTCATAACCAAGTTCGAATCGTCAGTTCTTTGTTAGATATGAATTTCTTGTTATGCCTGTTACTAGAGCTCACAGTGTGACTGACTTTCAGTACTTTGTTATACATTACAGTACAAGTTTTGTAACTTTTTTGTTCAACAATTTTATTTGTGGATCAGGGTATTTTAAGGACATTTCGGGCTCAGATAACTTTCTATTTTCCACAGTCATTTATAAGTTTGCCACAACAAAGTAGGATAAAGTGAAAAAAAAAATATCTGGAATCCAGACACATTTGTTTATTTTGCCTTACGTGCTCATGATCACCCATTGTAGATCGGGTCTTAACCCTATAAATCCCAAGCTATTTTGACCCCTTCCAGGCCCAAGGGGGGGGGGGGGGCACATTGTGCCCCCTACATAACTTCTTTATTATATGATGTATGACCGTCATATTTGGCACATAGGTAGAGCAACTCATGCTCTACATGACCCAACATTTCTCAAGGTTACCCACTGAGGGCACTATTTCCCAAAATATAAAAATACATAGAAAATATGCTAAAATCATGTTTTTTCTTTCTATTTCTTTATCCCCAGTAAATATGTTGTTATTTTATATCAATCATTTTCATATTTACTACAAAGGAAGAGCAAGTCAACGTTCGCTATTTGTTATGGTCAACATGTTAAGGTCAACATGTGGGGGCGTAATTCATTACAATATAAAGAAATATATGAAACCTATTACGTATTGCTTGGAATAGGTACATATATTTGTATCACATTTCATATTTCCAAAATACTGAAATTTTAAGTTTACAGATTGATATTATGATAAACAAATGATATTCCAGGCAAAGCTTGTGTGAAGATAACACAAAATAAAAAAGTAATCTTTGAAAAATGCTGTATTTTCGATTATTTCTATTATATCTATTGTTTGATGCCTATGTTATATAGAAAATAAAGGAAACAATAAGAAGACCATTTCAGGGTAATTCTCAACCATAATTACTTCACATTTCTTTCCTTTAGCAAACTATAGCCAAGAAAACCCCAATTTCATCCATAATTATATTGTTAACTGAAATTGAAACAGAAAATCATACAAAATCTGACTAACATGGTTGTCAGTTTACGGTTGCCATAGCAAACAGGAATATCGGACATACCTAAATTATATATCAAAATGTTTGTAATAAGATTTTAGGAAAAGCCACCAAATTTGGTTGAAATCGGGTAAAGGGTTTAGGAGCGGCAAATGAAGATATGGTAGGGGGCACAATGTGCCCCCCCCCCTTAGGCTTTATAGGGTTAAACTACCCACCTCAAAGTTAACCTGGATAAAACGGATAGGACCCCTAAGATTTTCCCTCATTCTCTCCTTAATAGCATTAATTCATTACTGCACGTTTTAATACATATTTACATGTCATTACTTTTCATTTTATTTTTTTATTTTTAACCCTAGCTTACCAACGAAAAAGTACGCTTTTAATTCCATTGATGGATAATGCAGTGTACGTGTATATTCCTTCTTTAGAAAGGAATTTATCTGCATTCTTGAATAAATTTCCTTTAAGAACAAGAACAATTAATTGCTTTCTTCTGCTCTTTTCCAAGGTTGTTTCGAATAACCATTTCTCTGTAAATATATAAAGCTAATATCAGAATATCGTCGGCTTTGCTCTCTGTATTAACATAGATTTTGAAGGAAATTTTGTGTCCATACATTGCTGGAAACAACATTTGCCTGTAATTTGAAGTCAAATATATGTTAAAAGTACGGTAAATGGTACAATTATGCAGAATGACATGCTTATTGAGCTTTTTGAAAATATGGGCATTAGTTCTTAAGTATTGACAGCTGAATCCTGATTGGATATTACTGGTTGCCATGGCAACAGGAAAAAAACTTTTTTGAACAATAATCAATAGAAATGTTTGTTTTTAATTCACCTATCTACAAAAAAAAACTGAACAAAAAATACCAAAGTTTGCAGCAGTTGGAGGCATTTTTTGGATTATCAATCACCTGTATACATCTGGTTACCATGGTAACCATGCACAATATTTTAACTTACAATGTATCCCATTGTTTTGCTGACATCTCTAGCAACATATATATATATGGTTTACGGTGTTTTGAGGAATTATTCATGAAATAACTGCAAAAAACTGTGATTATGTTGTAATTTTCAGTGCCAGCCGTAACCGACAACAGTCTAGTTTCTAGTCGTTTTTATTTCGTTTTCATCTCTCCGAGTTGCAGCTTGCGCATGTGTAGAAGCCCACTTTATTGTGCTAAGACGAGCGAAGGCGCATACCAAGTGATTGCGACGCCCGAACGGTTTGGGGTCACAATCACTGGGTATGCAACCTCACTCGGCTTGCTGCAACTCGGAAAAAATATACACGAAATAAAAACGGCTAGAAACTAAACTACACTGACCTCAGCTAGTGAGTTTGCTGGAAAAAAACCCTTGTTTGCCGAGGAAAAAGTCTGCGTGCGCTAAGACTACTACACGCACCACTGGCACTGGCGCCTGTAGCAGCGCTAGTGGTGCGTGTAGTAGTTTTGGCGTGCGCAGACTCTTTTTCGAACAATAAGGTCTTGTCGCAACTAAAATGGCCTGTAAAATTTTATTGATACCACAATTTCGACTCACATACTACCTGGGGGTGTTCCTGGAGGTCCCATCTATCACTCTGTGTGGTCAAACCTTTTCTGCGGGGTGGGTTGAACGAACTCCTTAATTAAGGCCCGTACAGGAATTAGCGCCTTGACCAATTGTTGACTATAGTGGTAATATTTGTTAATTGAAGACGATATTCTGACACAATCTTTGTGGTGCCTCAGGAAAACGTTACTACAGTACTCAGTATAGTCATGGAGCTGTTGCTATCAATGCAACGAAACCACATCGTTCTACGAAGCAGCAGCTTACCATTGTAAAGCTTCAAGGATTTCGGTGAAGCTGAAATTACACATACTGTATGTACAGTAATAAGCCCGTAACTTACAGAATTCAGCGTGCAGAACGAAGCTTTCCCAAGATGTCTTCACAGCATGCGAGTACAGCGCGTGGTTGCAGCTGTATGTAAAGAAACTGCAATATCCACACTATAAATGCCTGACCTTTGGAACTGCTTTGACAAAGGATAAATGCTATTATTTCTCAACGCTTTCCTTTGTGCCGTGTTAAGGTCGCAGTTTGGCTTGGCTGGTACGCCCAAAAAAGTTAACCAAAAAAAAAAAAAAAAAAAAAAAGGCAAACGAAAAAAATCGATGCAGAAATTGTGAATTCTGTAACAATATGCACTATTCGTGATAGCTCGACATGTATAGAAATCAACGGTTTTCTGTGGGTCGTGATGCGCTCGTAGTTTGGTTTGGTGAAAAAAAAAACAGTTAGAAAAGTTAGTCAAAAGTAAACAATCTACATATCAGTGCAGAAATTGTGAATCTGTGACAACAACACTATTCGCGATAACGCAACATGTAGAAATATAGTGACATTGCACACCACCAGCGTAAACAAGGGCGAAAACAAGACGGCAGACTGTCAACATACAAGTAGAGCTTGATTTGGATGAGGACTCATATTGTACAGTTTCATAACTATACCGTTATATATCATATATAATCATAAATATTTCATTTCTACTGTCAACGACTTTTCCTGATTAATAACATCCATAATTATCAATAATTGCTCGAAAGCAACGGACACAAACCTGTCTGTCTTGCAGGGGCTGAAGGAATGAGGAGAAAAGGGGTATAGCTTACGGAAGAGAGAAGGAAAAGGGCGTGTTTGTGTGTGTTTCTGTGCTAACGACAGTGATGAGGGACAAAGGTCAAGGTATATTATATAAATGCACATTTCTTTTGTACATTCCTATACATACATATAATTTACGCGTATATGTGTTTGTGTGTATTATATGAAGAGCTTGTTTCCAAAAGGCGCTAAATCCATAATTTTTCATTTAGCGCCTTTTGGAAGCAAGCTATTCATATATAGTGAGTATCTATACCTTTATGGTGTTTTAGAGGAATGTGTTTTTATGCAAAAATGGTTATAGGCCTACATGTGTTTTCCTTACTCTGATAGCTTACATTTGAGGTTGAGTTTACTTTACAACAACGCACTTTTTGACATACGTCATGACGATTGAGTTTGATTCTTTTGGTCATTTGTTTTTTAATCATCCCGAACGCGTATCATGCACTGAGAACGAAATCAACAAGTGCTGATCATGCAGAACATCTATCTAAAACATACGTTATACATTTGGCAAATTAAATGATTAGACAGCGACTACTACAAATACTGCAACTTTAAGTATTACTCAGTTATGCTAGAAAACGAGGAATGGTGGAGGAATGAATGTCTACATACGACACGAGAAGTCGTGTAATTAGATTGCATGCATCAAGGGACACTTATCATCATTTATCCTTTATAAAGAAACGATATTATATTTTCATTATAATCATATTCACCTGCTGAATTTTTATAACATGTCTGGAATTCTCATGCAACAAGAGGTTCACGGTTTTGTCTAATACGTCTAATGTAATCTGTGGGGTCAGATGTCACACATTTTTTATTTCAATCGAATTGACCTTAGCTCAACATTTACTTGTAGAGCAACATTGTTTCAATAGCGCGAAACAAATAGAGAGGAGTATTAAAAGAACTTTAAGATGACACAGCCGAATCTAATACTCATGTAAGTGAGGTAAGTAGACAATCTGTACATGCTATCATCAGGCGCGCCGGAAGCAGTTTTGGATTGGGGGGGGGGGGGGGCAAACATTGGAGGGGGCTCAAGATTAGACCATGCATATGTTACACAATATACACATACACACACACACATACGCACACGCACACACATCTATTATACTCTATATATATATATATATATATATATATATATATATGTATTTATATATGAAAAGTGACGTACGGTGGGTCGAAACATGGGGGGAACCATAAAGTAATTTTGACGGACTGTGAATTATGCTTGTGCGTGTGTGCGTGAGCAATAATGGGACTACAATACATTACGGAATGTGATACATTCAACAACGCAGTCATTGAGGAACATTGTAAGTTTTCCTTACATGGATTATGGAATGACGGTGTGAAACGATCGACAAATTATATACTGTCAGCAACATAAGGTGAATGGCATAACAATAAGATGCGAGCGAGCGAAGCGAGCGAGCTTGAAAATTTTGATATTCTGCAGTTCCAAAACTGGAGTTTTCACAGTGTAGCTATATATTTCGTTTTGGAAATAAATGGGAGCGCATTGGGCGCAACTGCTGGCAATTATTAGCAGCAACATTAGGAGAATGGCACAACGATTCAATGCGAGCGAGCGAAGCGAGCAAGCTTGAAAATTTTGACATTCTACAGTCCCAAAAAGGGGTTTGTAGCTATACAGTATATCTTTCACTTAGGAAATTAATGGGGCGGCGCATCGGGCGCAACTGCTGGCAATTACTGGCAACAACGTTAGGAGAGTGGCATAACGATTCGATGCGAGCGAGCGAAGCGAGCGAGCTTGAAAATTTTGACATGTTACAGTCCAAAAACTCCCGTTTGTAGCTATATCTTTCGCTTTGGAAATTAAGGGGGGGAGCATCGGGCGCAACTGCTGGCAATTACTGGCAGCAACGTTAGGAGAGTGGCATAACGATTCAATGCGAGCGAGCGAAGCGAGCGAGCTTGAAAATTTTGACATGTTACAGTCCCAAAACTCCCGTTTGTAACTATACCTTTCGCTTTGGAAATTAAGGGGGGCATCGGGCGCAACTGCTGGCAATTACTGGCAGCAACATTAGGAGAGTGGCATAACGATTCGATGCGAGCGAGCGAAGCGAGCGAGCTTGAAAATTTTGACATGTTACAGTCCAAAAACTCCCGTTTGTAGCTATATCTTTCGCTTTGGAAATTAAGGGGGGGAGCATCGGGCGCAACTGCTGGCAATTACTGGCAGCAACGTTAGGAGAGTGGCATAACGATTCGATGCGAGCGAGCGAAGCGAGCGAGCTTGAAAATTTTGACATGTTACAGTCCCAAAACTCCCGTTTGTAACTATACCTTTCGCTTTGGAAATTAAGGGGGGCATCGGGCGCAACTGCTGGCAATTACTGCAGCAACATTAGGAGAGTGGCATAACGATTCAATGCGAGCGAGCGAAGCGAGCGAGCTTGAAAATTTTGACATTTTACAGTCCCAAAACTCCCGTTTGTAGCTATATTTTATCTTTCGCTTTGGAAATCAAGGGGTGGGGGCATTGGGCGCAACTACTGGCAATTACTGTCAGCAACATTAGGAGAATGGCATAACGATTCAATGCGAGCGAGCTTGAAAATTTTGACATTCTAGAGTCCAACAACTGCCGTCGTAGCTATGTTTTTCGCTTTAGAAATTAAGGGGGAGGCGCACCGGGCCTCAACTGCTGGATGCGAGCGAGCGAAGCGAGCGAGCTTGAAAATTTTGACATTTTACAGTCCAAAAGCTGCCGTTTGTAGCCATATTTTTTCCCTTTTATTCATATATATACATATCTATTTTATTTTCTTTGTTTATTCATTTATTTTTATTATTATTATTTTATTTATTTATTTATTTTTTTTTTTGGGGGGGGGGGCAAAAATGCGTTTTGCCCCCCCACTTTTTGGATTGGGGGGGCGGCCGCCCCCCTGCCCCCCCCCCCCCCCCCCACTTCCGGCGCCTATGGCTATCATATCCTTTCAAATAAGGACTCTAGCAAGTCGATGGTTTGCACAATGCAGTGTATCAATGGTAAACATGAATAAGTGTTGAATTTTCTAGGCATATGTACGATTTTTCTGTTGTCTACAAAGCAGATAGATTGAAGAAGGACAACAAAGACTGTTGTTGTCTCTTATATTTGATATCTTTATTATAGACACACATATTGGAATACCCAAATGGTGCGAATTTGTCACCCATATTATCAATCTATTTCATATTTCAGTACCTTGTTAATATTTCTCGAGGATTAAAAATGATTGGTCTTCAAAACGTTTAGTTAACCATTGCACCTCATGGTATCTGAAAATATTTAGGGCAAACGGCGAATACGGATGATCGATCTCTTTCTGACAATTAAACGCTGAAATCCCGATAAAACAAAATAGAATTTGTGCAAATATGCAATTCTTAAACCCCTATGTTCGACTTCGGCTACCCAATGGAGACGATTATTAAACCCCGATCTAACGTACGATTCCTGAAACATTACACAAAGAACGCACTTTTAGAAAACCACTGGCGATAACAAGCAAAAATGCTTCTGTTCAATCACCTCCAGAAAAGGATATGATTGATTGATTGATTGATTGATTGATTGATTGATTGATTGATTGATTGATTGATTTGACTTTCGGAATAAAAGACAACGGCTGGATAGCCAATATTCAACGATGCCAACGTCACATTGCTGGTCTTCCATTGGGTGACCCCAAAAATTACAAATACCTCAATATGAAATATGAGATACATGAATTGAAAATATGAAAAAAACTGAAATACTTACATTTTGAAAAAGTCGCATATTACAATTGATACAAAAAACACAAAAGAAACGGATACCAGTGAAAGAATAGGGATAATTCAACAACACTAATTAAAACCATACAGTTCTTTATTATTGACAAATAAAGATTGAAATAACGGGTTAACAACCAATTTTTAAATGCATCAACACTGGGTTAATCTTTATATCCAAATGAAGGTCATTATATTCCTTGGCATATCTGTATTTAAGGGATCTCTTCAAATATTCAGTTCTTCATTTAGGTAGTTTTAATCTATGTCCAAAACGGGAAGAATAAGGATGCATGAGTTACAGCTTTAAATTCATTTCTCAAATAAAAAGGGTGTCAGATATGAATATGATTGAACGACGCAACAGAAACTATCTAGTTCACTAAGAATATGACGTGCTACACATGTCGTCAAACGTATACTATTGCTTTACGACATACAGTTGTAATTGAGAAAATGTTCAATTGCCTCATTATCGGCCGGCGTGCTTACGGTCTCCGTTTTACATGTTTTAGTAGAGAATTTTTCTGCACTGCAGATATTATCGTCTCATCACCATTGACATGATTGACTTGTCACCACTGACTATCACTGCCTATTTTATAACGTTAAATTTACTGTTTAAATTCGTTAAACCTGTACAAAGTGAGAGAGAAAGCTAAAAAAAAAAAAACTTTCATTGAGAAACAAGATTCTTCTCAGTCGCCTTGCCAGTTTATAAATCATTTAGGAATCAAGTAGATAAGTTGCCATTACAGAGAAACTTCCTCAACAAAATAAACGAAACAAAACAAAACAGATAACATTTGCATAGCAAAAGACACAAATAAAAGATTTTTTTTTTCTACCATTAAGAAACACGAACAATGACTAGCTGGAATAGTAATTAAAAGATCACGCACCGGAGCATAGGAATACAATTTTGGAGACTTCATGGGTAAAGTGTCCGTATATGGCTTACGATGTTTGCGATCTTATTGGTTGATCATGTCGCTGACGGGAATTCTTCCATGTGCGTATATCATGTGTGCCGAACCTAACTTACGAAGATTTGATTATGAAATTGAGAAACCTCAACATGTGTATACCTAACTCCAGACTCATTGTCAATTAACTCACAATTTCATCACTCAGAAAAACTTACCTTCCTGCACTGAACAAACAGATTTGATGTGGAGCACAACATTTATTCATGATTTGCCTCATAACTAAATTCCGCATCCTAGAAACAGGAAACCTAAACTTGATAATATGCTTTTCACAATTGTCTTGGATCTGCTCAGTATTTTTTCGATAGCAAACTAACTATCTATCTTTCTAACTAGTAATAGTAAGCTAAACATATCTGCACAGTGCCTCTACATCATGAAAAAGAAAAAGTCTCTTTCCCATTCCTCCAGTTTGCCTTTCTCTATTGATTCTTTCTCAAGCTTCATCTCGTGCTTTTTGGCGGCAACAAAGAACTTCATGAACTCTTCTCCCAGTGCAGACGTGATCACCTCATCAGCTAACAGAGCTTCCACAGCCTCCTCCATGTTGTCTGGCAGCGCTGGTGTCAGTGGTGGAACGTATTCGTCATCATAAGCACTGCTCGCCCCGTCTATTCCTTTGTGTAAGGGTAGCTTATTGACGATTCCGTCCAGTCCTGCTGCAATGGTGGCCGCCATACTTATATAGGGATTGCATCCAGACGCACCAAGTCGATTTTCGATGTATGTGCCTTTGTCTCCCTGGATCTTGACTCGGATGGCGCAGGTGCGGTTGTCTGGACCCCAGGTAACGTTATAGGGGGCAAAGGAATGACGCTTGAATCTTTTCAAGCAGTTGACTGTAGGTGCCATCAAAACTGATATAGCCCTGGCGTGAGCTAGGAGTCCTGCCACCCAGTACTCTCCAATTTCTGACAGGCCAGTTGAACTCGAAGCATCATATAGTTTGGGAATGACTCCTGTTTCATCCCATAGGGAATGACAAAAATGAGCTGAGCTGCCTGTCTTGTCAGGCCATGGTTTGGACATGAAGGATGCAATGTAATTATGTTTCAAAGCAATTTCTTTGATTCCTGATTTGAAAGTATGAGCTGTATCGGCAGCTTTTAAACCAAACTCAGGTCTGTAGGTGATCTCTACATGACCCCGGTTTGCCTCACTGGTGACGCATTCGACATCAACCCCTGCTTTGGGTAAGTCGACCACAGCCTGCTGGATAAAGTCTTCATAGGCAGAAAGGCGAAGTGTGGAGTAGGCGTACATTTGATTGTCTACGGGCTCCTTGGTGTCTCTCTTCACCAGGTAGAATTCATGTTCATGGGCTGACCAAAGGGACAGACCAAAGTCAGACAAGCGGTCAAGCTGACGTCTTGCTACATCTCGTGGGTAGGCTGGAATTTTCTCTCCGTTCTTCTCACTGTCCACCAAGACTCTGGCAGTCTTAGTCAACCAGGGTAGAATCGCAAATGTGTTCAAGTCAGGAGCTACATGACAGTCCGCTATTTGGATTTCCGTCCCGTACCCAGTGTTTTCAAATATATTGCCGCTCGGATCGAATGCTAGGAAGCACTTGGCAAAATTGAGACCGTTGCGAGCAACTCCCTTGAAATACTTCGCGGGCATTGCCCGGCATACGGGTATGCCGTACTGAGTTGCTTGCTCAAAACGGACGATTGTGACGCCATTCTTATCAAGTTGAGATATGATGTCATCCATTGCAAGTGAGTGTGGAATCTGAGGTGGAAATATGAGGACATGATGGCTAATATTGATTTTCTTTTAATCTTCAGTCATTTCAGTAAGAAAGTCATACGATCTGACCGTCTCGTAAAAAGTTTGTTCAACGCTTGTGTAAATGCATGTGGATTGTTTGGGGGTTTTATTACAATTTGTGAACGTTGTATTTGTTGTTGTAAATAACGTGACTATTAATTCCAGCAATATCTCACTGGTTTTAACGTGTGCTCTTACTCCAACTCCAAAAAACAGTTGCAGTTTTATAATTGCGAAGTACACCCAAATGTCTCAACCACAATGCAGACTGCAACAATTACATTGTACATGAATAACTGAAAGCACACATTTAAGTCACATGTCCCAAAAGAACCAAATAAGCAGTAATAGAAATGACATTAGGGTAATTTTAAAGTTCAATATCTTCACAACATGATGACTTTAGTTGAAAATTCTGAGATATTTATTCTGGGTCCTCAGAAAAAGGTAGAAGTGCACGAAAAAGATTACAAGTTGATAATATGTGCTATTCAGTATTCGTAGTATCGTCAAATCCTCCAGAATTTTGTACAAGTTCCTCCCCCTTGCCTTGTAGAGTATTGTTAAGAGAAAAGCATACATGATGTAATATCCAAAGCATGTTACCTTCTGATTCGTCGACTGAACAACGTCTTCGAAAATGAATAGATTTTTCCTGTGCCAATGGGGAATTGATCCGACACAGTCCAAGGGAGTACCTCATTCGTTCGTCCTGAAAAATTATCTGCTGCATTGGATTAACCTTACATTCGCCAAGTACAGTGTGTTGCCTTTAGGCATGGACAGCCCCCTCAACGGTCAATAAACATTATGTGTTGATAAAGGGTTCACAATCTTAGAGCATCGTTGCGCCTTTCCACAGTCGCACACACGCACACACACACACACACACACAGTTGAAATACTATAACTGAAATAACGTTCCGCGGCCAAAGAAAATTGTTTTTGGAAAGGATTTTGACCTTTCGGGGAAGCTGAAATCATACAGGTGCAATAAGTTGATGGCATTATGGCAACTTCCAGAATTGTACGTGCAGAAAGGGTATTTTACGATGGCAGTTGTCCATGAAGAAACGGCGAATATTCATGCAATTGACCTTTGAAACTGCTATCACAAAGCATGCGTTGCTATCTCTCACCGATTTCCTCGGCTCCTAAATTAAACAATACAATGCAATACAATGTAATCTCTAACGACACTGCTCCTGTTCCAACGATCATGCGTTATTAACAAGGGAGGAAACAATATATGAGATATCGTCATCCATAAGCGGAGCTTGATTTGGATGGAGCCCCATTATTACATTTGCATTACAACGTGTATATATACGTTTACATACATGTATATTTACATACTTTACAGGGCATGTATTTCTAAGGCAAAACGACACATTGTGGGAATAAAATTCCTTTCTTACGTGTGTGCAAATGTAGGCTTCGGGCTGTGTGCTCTGACAGAATAAAATCAATGTATCATCGATTTCATGTCAGTGCGTGTGTGTGTGTGTGTGTGTGTGTGTGTGTGTGTATGTTGTATCATCCCTAAATGCAATAACATACATGTATTTACATCTTACATTTCCCGTCTATAGTCAAGAAGACCGTTGGGGGCGCCACAGAAGACTTCGCAGCCAGTTTCCTCCACCCCTCCCTCTCCTCTTCTTTTCTTTGTGCCTCTCTCAACTTTAGGCCAGTCAAGTCTTCCAGTCTTCCCCTCTTTCCTCTCACCGTGCCTTGTAAGATTGATGTGGCCAGACCTGATGATCTCTCTGCGCCCATACCATTTGCATTAGCGATACATGTAATATCAACCCTAAATGTAATACATTTTAACACTATGCGTAATATCGACCCTAAATGTAATAATCATGTCAACCTTTAATGTATATCAACTTTATCAACATTAACTTTATCAATATCAACTTTAATGTAATATCATCGTAAATTCTGAATGTTGATGTTTGTGGGGTAAAATTTGCGCTTGTGTGGGTGTGATTTTATGCATTTATGCAAAGAGTTACCATTTTTATAAACATTGATAAGGAGAAGAAATACGAGGGTGTGTCAAATCTGATAACATTTCTTTTAAAATCTTATCTAAGTCGACATTTTCACATTTCCCGTTTCAAATAAGTGCCTTATCAAAGTTGTATACGTGACCAGCTGTCATGAATATCGACCACCGTGACCATGATGTACATTTTGCTCAAGTCAGAGGTTACCGTCAACGTAGGTTACCTTATCCTTTACCTTTCCTCGAGTGGAACAGTTCCAAACGACGATAAAGGTGGGATGAAGGGCGACGCAACATATATCAGGGTAAAGGGTGAGGGGTGGGCAGCTATCCCTCCCATATTTTTCAACATGCAGTCTGAGTAACGATACGCGTTGCATTTCCTCTTTTGTTGTTCCTTGACTGTGATTTTCTTTTACTCGTTATGATGCAGTTTTTCCCCCAGACGGGGCACTGCATATTGTGTAGACATAGAGATAGAAACTCCAACGAGGGGGCACATTTTATGCATAAATATATCAATTAACTGTCCTTTCACTTCCGCCCAAGTTTTGTGCCCATACTGAGAAATAGGGCCTATACCACTTTGACTTATTTATGTCCATCTTTCTGTCTTTGTAGTTACTTTCTTTTCTTTTCTTTTCTCTTTTCAACCCTGACATTCGGGAGGAATTAGTGTGGGAAATCATTTAGCGCAGGGATCAGGGACGGATCTAGGTATTAAAGAAGGCTTTTTTTCCTTCTTTTTTTTTTTTTTTTTTTTTGCTAACGTTGGGGGGTTGACACAATGACAATTCTCTCGCAAATTTGGGTGACAAGCAAGAATAATAATTAAAAAATTATGCCAACTCTTGCAACGTTGAGTTGAACCTGCCTGAGACAGAGTGCTATTGAACGCACTGCAGCGTGGGTATATGGACACATGATGGCATTTGTGCACAGCACATTTTCACTTGGCAGTCCAAGGCGAGGGGGGGGGGGGAGAGGGGGTATCCCCCTTTTTTTTCTAATTATTCTGAATAGCGTTTCATGAAACATGTCAGTCACTGACAAGTGTTTTACTCTATTTGGATTATTGCATCTGATCGGATGAGATTGAATTATTTTGTCAGTGGGAATCACTGACAAAGAAAAATGATGTAAATTGGACATGAAACAAAATTAGGGACATTTAGAGTTCCACATCCCCCCCCCCCCCCCATGTGACAATGATAACAGTCACGGCTACATTTGCAAATTAAAGGATGTGATGGTGTAATAGCCTACAGATTTTCCACTGACCTTCTCACAAAGTTTTATCAGAGTGCATTACTACCTTTTATGAAATAAGATATACTATATAGGAGAAGTTGTAACCATCATATTGTAATAGATAACCATCAGTTCCTGGGGTAAAGCGCATTTCCCTTTTTGTGCGATAGCTACTCTGACGTATATTTTGAAAAAGCTATAAGAATGTATAACTAGAGACAATTTCAGGAAGTGCATTCTTCCCTCATGGGCCAAAGGGTCAATGCGCAGTATAGATTATGATAAGTATTTTCCTTGATAATCAATTTTCTAATTTCTCCCCTATACTCAGTCTTAATGACCGAACGGTGGGTTTCGCAAATATTACGATTTCTTTTAGCCTAATAAAATACCTGACTATTATTGAAGAATCAGATAAATGTTGACTTTTTATCTGATTATTATTATATTATATAGGCCTATTTATCATTTAAAGAGAAGTGAACTTGGAACTTTGGCACATTTCATCAAGATATCTTGCTAGTTTGAAGGGCGTCAAAGTCGCCCTCGTAACGCGTTGTTTGACGAGATAAAAGAATACAGGGACGGAAACCTCCTAAAAAGACAAATATAAAATAATGACATGAAAGTAGTACACTGCGATATTTTCTCTCACGAACACCAGTCCCCACAGTGGATCTGTCGGTAAATTTACACCAGATCATTGCTTTTTATGACCCAAATCTATTCGTCCGCTATAGATCAGCCGACACGTATGACATGAATACGTCTTTAGCCAGGTGTTTTCCTACGAAGAATATCAGTCTACTACTCGGAACGGGATTGAGGTGGCAGAAAAAATGTCCGGTTTCGAACATCTTGGCACCATCAGTGAAAAGGTAGGGCGGCGAGGTACTGGATTTATTCGTCTATGCGGTGCTTCAAGCCTCTGTAAAGGACGATACAGTTATGACCAGAATAAACCTGTGCCGTTTGTCTGCCATAATCATTTGATACCATTCTATCTGTGGCTGTTGTTGCAGCTGCTATTAATTCTCTATATTATGGCCTCTACTGGTTTCCTTATACACAAAACTCGGTCACATGTTCCCCCTTTCCATTTTAATGCCAAAGGAAAGGCATAATCATTCAATTCTGTCTAAACACAAGAGGTGTAATTTTCATAATATGACCTTTGATTTCATGAGACATTTGATTTTCTCGCAGTCCCTGGTAACAAAAATCGAAGATTAGTTTCTAGGTAAAAAAAAAAAAGGGCAATAAAAATGATAATGAAGTGTCTAGGTACATTATGGTTCAAGAATTTTGAATCAAATAGGTACACTGATGTACACATGCCGTTTGATTTGAAACGTAGAAAATACGGAACTATTCGATCATTGCAAAAAAAAAAATTTTCAAGATTTGAGATCACGATTCAGCATCCAAGGAATAAGCATTTTATTCTGTAATCAGACATGGTCCATTTCTATCATTGAGCAATAATCTAAACGTCTGTTTTCAAATATTCCTGTGTTAGGATAAAACATTTTCAAAATCTCAGAGAAAGAAAGTAAAAAAACAGAGTTATATTATCTGTCTAACTATCGATAACCTTTGAGCCCTGAATTTGTTCTCTGCGATCACACCTGCTAATGGTCGCTCATCACCGTTGACATCATCTGTATTATCGTAACTGCATTGTATTCAATCAACAGAAGATGTATGTTTGTCAAACATTGTAAAAACAAAAATACAAAATAGAAATTGCACCACAGGAAAATTATGATGCATAAGATGGCACGAAACCAATGTTTTCAAGGACAAGACATCGCCTTTCAGACACAGTTTTCAAATTTGGGACCAAACTCAGAGAGAAATTCGATCCTCTTTCGCTACCCAAATGTGTATAACTGATCTCTTCCATTCACCATAATCCCTTCATCGACAAGCTATTCATTTCAATCCTATTCAATTCAATTTAATTCAATTCAACTCAATTCATTATCATTAATTTCCATCCAACACAAGTGAAACAAAATACAAAAAAAGAAGGAAATTACACAAATCACAATACATGTAAATATTTAATGTTGTGTGGATTGTAAACTTTATAATCAAATATTGTACACTGATGTATAATGAAGTAGAATAATCAAGAACAGCAATGCATGGAATGAAAGTATGGGATAAAATACATGTAGTCCACTGAAAAGCAGGGCTTGTAAAACTTCGCTCACTCAAAACGAAATACGTAACTAGCAATGAATAAAGATTATCCAAAATTCATGTATACAACAGGTAACAAGGAAAGGATTATCATAAATAGCAACTATTTTAGACTACAAAAAATACAAATAAAGATTAAGCTAATTATGTTAATACCTGCAGGCACTATTCGCTGAACAATGTGTACAAATATATACTCTCAACCAAAAAAGTAAGTCCCCCCCCCCCCCAGCATTTTTGGATATATCTCAAAAAGTATTTCACCGATTTTCATAATTCACACGGAAATGGATAGGGAATTTTATTACTCATAACATGAATGGCATATCAGTGCCACCAGATCTTTCTTTTCATGAGCATACAGTGAAGTGTTTAATAATTGATGTGACCACCCGGCATCTCTTCCTCATACTGTTAACTAAAGTTTGTACTTGGCGCTGCTCAATGTTGGCCCATGCTCTCTGCAAGATGCGCTGAAATTGTTGCAGTGGAGTGCCATCTTTCACCTTCTTGCTCGCTTTCCGCTTAGTGATATCCCAAAGATTCTCTACTGGATTGCGGTCAGGGGATCTTGCAGGCCACTCCATACGTTAAATGCCATTTCCCTCAACAAACTGATCTACAACTTGAACGCATGATGTAAAATGGCCATAAGCTTATTAATGTGATCAACCTAAATTGGAATTTAAAAGCACATGGCTTCTACCCACATTTTCATATTGAAAAGGCCTCTTGTTTAAAAAGTATGCATAACATCTCTTTAATAGGAAGCACATTGTACCTGAGGAAATTCCTGAGAATTACATAACAATTTAAAAAGACCATTTGCTAATTTGCATAGGAAATGTACACAGTATACTTCATATAACCTGAAGTGCAACTTTTTTCCCTTGTATTTTGACATAAAATGCATTTTTTTTTACACCAATAATGAGATATGTTGGCAATGATATGCCATTCATGTTATGAGTAATAAAATTCCCTATCCATTCCCGTTTGAATTATGAAAATTGGTAAAATACTTTTTGAGATATATCCAAAAATGTTAGGGGAAACTTTTTTGGTTGATTGTAAATATAACAGTGGGTAAAACACACAATAGTACATAATACACACACACTCACTTGCCCGCATTGAACCGTCAGCCATTTGCTGCTTGGGAAAGTGTTCTTTGGATTCCAGTCAAATGCACTTTGATCTTCATCTGCATAATCAATAATGGCCATATTCAATATAATTTGATTTGATTTGATTTGTTTTCTTCATTTTCGCAATGTTGATATATCGTAACAAACAATTTTCCTAGTGTGATCAGACATTAGACGCTGGACAAAAAGTAAATATGTGTATAATCATTAATATATACCAATCATAAAATATAGTTTGTGTAAATTGATGTCATAAACGAACAAATGGACAATTTGGTCATTCATTCAAATCATAAGGAACAATATTCAGGAAACTGGCATATGACTTTGATATTACCCTAAGATAAAATGGCCATGGCTTATCTTTTACAAATAATCTGCTATGCTTGGTATGATAAAGGGGCCCTACACAAACAAAACACTTAGGAAATGCCGTTGTGTTTGCGCATGAATACAATATGATAGGAAGTGATATCTTACCATGACCCTAAATCTATCAAATGTGACCTACACGTTGAACAGTCAACTCTTTAATACATGTACATTAAACTAAAAGTTACGTGACATTTATATTATGACGGACTTTATATAGCTGACAATGCTCTGATTCTAAATCACTTACCCAGCAAGCGCATGCAGCTACTATAAATTCATTCTTATATATCTTACTGATATGCTAGCTGCCACATTTTGACTACAATGTTTGCAAGATCTACTTGGTCATCAATGCTACAAAACCGGGAACTTGAATTAAATATTGTGGAAGCTAACCACTGGAATCGATACCATTGCGAATAGCTCCAATTGGCCACACCATTATGCTAAGTCATTGGCACTGCTTTGAGAGGCTCACTTACAATCACCTTCATATTCAATGGTTGTCACACCCTCGACCGAAAGCTTATTTGCGCTGAATTTTGTTCAAATATGACCCTCACTTTTTAATGAGGATATAGCGAATGATATATGAGAACAAGTCGTCACAATTACGTTGCCTTTAAGAAGGCGCATAATCAAAAGAACAGGTCAAGACCCATCTCTCTTTCAGTGGTACAACTGTAATTTGTTTTCATTAGTATCAATTATTGTCCCATGTCCAATTATTTTGCTAACACACCTTTTTCTCTTTTTAAATTGTCAGTTTTCCTGCTCCTCCATCTCCTCCTCCACTTCTGTTACTTCTCTTATATACTTTTTCTAAGTATCACCTGTAAGATAACCTCCAAACTTAGTAAGCCTTCAACGTGGCAGCGAAGCTGCGATGTATTGTCGTTGATATAAAATGAATAAACAATTAACATTATGGACATTATCACCATCCTGACCATGTCGTTTTGAAAGATTCGACTCAAGGTGCTATTATATTCCACGAAATCAAATAAACAAGATGGTTGTCTTCAAATCATTAAAGTTTTGACGTTCAAAACACGTTTGCCCTACATCTTGTGGAACTGTTAAAGAGTTGTTACCAGTACACAAATCCTTCTATTGCGATACTTTTTTTTATCATCCTTAAATTATGGCTCTAGTCGTTCGAGACTTATCGTTTATTCATCATCACCTATTTGCATATCTTGCTGGAGAAGAACTTGTGCTAGTCTCAGCTACTACAAAGCTGCAGAAGACAGCAGCTTTTTAAGGAAAACTATTCCCGATGTCTTGGACGAAACCGTGCAAAATCGCCCCGACAGTGACTTCGTCGTCTTTTCCTCTGATCATGTACGAAGGACTTTCAGACAATTCAAAGATGAGGTAAACGAAAAGAAGCCATGAAATTGCTTTACTTTGTATATTGCACCCATCATACCAAACCATAATGACAGTATGTTTATGTCGCACATTAGTTGTTGACATCATGCTATTGGATCGGGGAAATGTGCATAATTCCTTATGAAAAGAATTCAACCAGCTTTATCTTTATTTCTTCATTAACCATTAAGAGCTATTCAAAGAATTAAAAAAATGTACATGTTTTGGAGAAAACAGGATAAAATAACGACGAGGTGGAGCAGGAGAAAAAGCTGACAAAAGGTTGGTGTGTGATGATTACAACAACTATTCATTTTTTTTTTTAACTGATGACAAATGAAGCTTAACAAGACAGTGGTATCACTCCGGTACAATGAAAAACAATTAGAACGAGAGGGAATTCTTACATAATTATCATAAATTGTATTCAGTCGAAGTGATTGTAAGTTAGATGGCGTGAACAAAAAGCAGAATTCTTTAGAATATGGTGTTTTCTGATTTCTAAGAATTTGTTTCCCTTTACCTTGAAGGATTGGCAAGGACAAAAGACACTTTCGAATTGTGCATGACTACAGTCCTACTAAATCACACCCAATCCATGTTTCAACCTAAAGAGTTTATGACGTCAAAGGTAGTGAGTTATCGACAGTATTGAAGTTCACATACTAATTATCTTTTATTCTTTCTATTTATGTTGCACCATTTAAGAAAACAAAGCAGAAGAGGCTATATTCGTATAGTGTTCACATTGTGCTTGAAATCTTCAGGTTGTAACTGATAACTTTACATTGAATACACTGCTTCGTCGTAGGTTAACGACATAATGAGTTCAGTTCAAATACGATTCAATATTGCCCTGATATGCAAGTTATTTGTGTGTCAAAGGGCAATCTATGGACACATTGTTAAACACTTATATAGGGTATGTAATTTGATAAATGTTACCAACAGGTCTAGTATTGATTGTCACCAATCAATACCCTTTACATTTTTATGTGTTCTCTGAAAGGTTGACCGCCTCGCCCTCGGTCTGGTTCGCATCGGGGTACGCCACGGAGACCGGGTGGGAATCTGGGGACCCAACACCCTGGAGTGGCTACACACACAGTATGCTGTGGCGTCCATAGGCGCCATCTTGGTCAATATCAACGCGGCTTGTCGACCCTTCGAATTACATCACATCATGACCACGGTAAATGAATGTGCCAAAAAAGGGTACCCTCCCCCCCCCAAAAAAAAAAAACACCTTAATTACAAATTATTAGCCCGATTCTTATTAATCGACACTGTAGTGATCGTGATATTGGCACCGTGGATACTAAAATCTAATCTCATTGGACACATACCTGTTCAGCAAAGCAGAAAGACGAATCTCACAACATAGGACTTCTCACAACACATTGCTTGTTCCAAAATATTTGCATCAAATGCTTGTGTTTGATAGGTAGCTTTGGATACACACCTAAGTCACTTCATATTTGCAGCAAATTTCCATCCATTAAATGCCCGTGTATTATAAATGCCTCTCCAACTATCAATATCTCTGTCACCCCCCCCCCCCCCGCTCATCTCTCCTTTATTCCTAACCTTTGTCTCTTTTTTTTTTTGACAGTTTGATAGTTTTAACTTATGCTCTTTTGTGGTTCTTGCATCCAGACGTTTGGGCTTAAGATCTTAGAAAATGATTCTTGGCTTTTATTAAGTCAACCAGATCAAATTCTGTATCAAATTCTAATAAATACACGGTAATTGGGTAAATTTTTCCTGCTCTTCAAATATTCGTAACAATTCCATGTATAATGGCTCGTTGGCATCAGAAGAACGATGTTACATGGCATCAGAAGAGCACATGCAACAAGTTCAAGCACTTGATGTTTAGATAATTTTTGGTAAGAATGTAAAAGGTTCTTGTTTTTATGTTAAAATACGCAGAAGCGTGCGTCAACTTGACCCGCGCTACTGCGCACGCTCAGATCATGTTTTTTTTTTTCCCCTTTAAACGTCCGCGCGTCTAAAATCTAAAGCTACCTATTATGTATATGTATATATCACGTGACAGGCAGGCATGAAGACGCTGGTCTCCGCATCATCGTTCTTGACACAAGACTACTACGAAATGATCGCTGAAATTTGTCCATCCATTACTTCATCGTTGGAGGGAAAGTTGCAGAGCCCTCAGTAAGTTGTTTGAGAATAGAATTTATAATATTTCAGTTTTGTGGCTCTTTTTTTAATACGTTACTTAAGTAAACAACATAAAAAGGGAGACAACAACAATGAATGAGTACTACTTTAACATCACAATGACTTCCAAATGCATGAAATTCTTCCGTTGAGTTGTTTTTATTGCAACTGATTAATTTGTTGATCAGTTCTGTCACGAAATGATTACAGTAGAAATGGTTTCTAGGTGAACACTTCAAGAAATTACCAACACGACCAGAATAGAATATCATTTCAATTGTTCGAATTTGGGAAAAGATTGTGCTTAAACTCTGGTTTTAAAACAGATTATTGTTTGAGTGGTGATGTGTATTGTGAGATATCACAACACTTTTTTAAAAATAATAATTTATCATGATTTTAATTCGCTTCCCTGTCCAGACTCCCAGACTTAGAATCAGTCGTCATGTACGGTGGAGCAAAGCGACCAGGAGTTTACCTCATGGATGACGTCATGACGATGGGGAGTGATGACGAAAACAATAAGATTCTAAAGGAATGCAGGAACAGGCTTCACTGCGATGACCCGAGTAACATGATTTTCACATCGGTAAGTAAATTATGATAGCATTGTTTTGATAAAATAGTAATCGTGAGCGATTCAGGTAAAATGGCAATAAATCTGTTGGTCAGAGGTGAAAAAAAGAACTTTCCCTCCCTTAGTTTTCGTCTGTTTTACTTTTATTCAGTTAAGGGAATTTGGGGAAGTTACAGTTTATCCTCTCACTTCCTCTTTACGTGCGCTTACAATGTTTTGTAATGTTTTCTCCCACAGGGCTATCTTTCATTCGTTGTCATAAAGATTAATATCTTATCGTAGGCTTTGCAACGTTAATGATTTAAAAAAGTGAGGATAGTGAATACAAAAAATTATAGAATGTATAACATAGCTGCACAATTAAGTCTCAACCAGGACGTTTGTTAATTTGTTCTACTTTTCATTCAATATCTGATATACTTCAGTTATGCCTTTGAAGTCTATACACTTTGGTTTTCCGAGACGACCTTAAAACTCTAGCAACTGCTCCTGATGACGCTCTCCTGTTATTTTCAATCATAGTTTTTCAAGAGATTAGTAACATTATTACATGAAAATATATTGATAGCACTTTTAACGGCGTATGAATAAAATGTTTCTTCTATCACTTAATTATGTCGTAATATATTGCACCTTGTATTATAGTATGTATTCAGCATACGTCTTGATATTTAAGTATCATGTTGTCTATAATTTTGTTTGTGTTTGAAAAAGAAGACATGACATTTTAAGAGTCTGCATTCATGAGTTTTCGTTCCCACAAACTAAATAATTCTGTACCACATTATTAAAACTTTAGAATCCAAAAGGTTTATTTTCTGTTCTCAAAATTATTTCCAAATCAGCATAATTTTCACCACGACTTGTTCAAATAAATATACACAATGGTAGCTTATTGCACTCCTGCCGAATAGGAGAAATTTGGTGACAAACCTTCGCACCAGAGCTTTCTATCCACAATGTCCACATTTGATCGTAATCGTCTAATTTTGGAAACGATTTTCTTTTCTTGATACCAATCTTCTACAGTAATCACTTGAAAACAATCTTCTAATCCATGCTAATACGCTTCTTGTCGCATGAAAACAATCCTGTATTCACTCTAATCAAGAGATAACAATCTTGAAATGACTGAAAAACGCCCTTTTAGTCCATCATGACTATTCTTCGGGGTGCATACTGTCGTTTGGTGCGTATTTTTACTACATTTGTATTCGAAACAGACTCTTATTTTCCTGTCCTGATTTTTTTTTCGGACTTTGATAAGTGCTTTTTGTATTCAAACTGTACAAATGGCGCTTCGAATTGAAGGCACGAAATACCTCCCGCATGCATGTAAAGCGGTACGAACACAACACACAAATAATTATGGATCTTACGGAAGACACCTTATTCTTGCATTTCATGCAATCATGTGTAGACCAATTATATGGAGATCAATGTAGATTAGTTACGCCAATCAATGTTGAGATTTCTTCTTTGCGTAGTTTTTCATAGTCTTCCTCACCCTTCTTGACAGATGCTCATAATAGGCGATATGTGTAGAGATCTGTGATTATTTCGCGTTCAACTTTACTATTAGATTTCTCGTTTATGATAGGTTTACATTTCAAATGCAGAAAAATATCAACATCAATCTTGCTTTCTAATCCAGATATTCGAATTGGGTGGATTTGTGGTCGTATTTGTTTGCATTGTTTCATACATGAGTTTATTATTCGCAGCAAGTGTTAAGTTTGATGTAGTTTATTTTTGCACCATACTCGGCAGTGAAAATAATGTCATGAAGGGAAAATGACATATATACCATGTGGACACGTATTTCATGCAAATTTAAAGACGCACTGCAAATGATTTTTTTTTCACAGTTTTTTTAATTCCTCGTTGTGACAACTTTTAGGGAACAACTGGTTTACCAAAAGGAGTATTAACTACGCACTTCAAGACTGTCAACAATATCTACCACACCGGTCTAAGGATGCGTTTGGACGAGATCGTGAGTTCACAAGAAAAGAAAAGAAAAGAAACGAAAAGAAAAGAAAAGAAAAGAAAATCTGATCTCGAGTGGATGATATCCCTTTCCCGTATTCTTCTTTCCTCTCTTTCCATGCAGTTCTCAATTTCCCATCAAAGCCTGAATTCGGATAATTCTGCTGTGAGAAAAAAAAAAATCATCATCGTTAACATGATATTTCAAGGAAATATAAGCTGAAGTAAAAATGTATACATACATTTGCAAAATTGAGAGGTAGATAGGAATGTTCAGTTGATGGAATATGTTGCCGATTTAAGGGTCAGATGTGATCTTAGAAACCAAAAAAGCTCGCGAAAATTCTGCAAGCAACATCTCCCAACGTAATGTGAAACAAAGCTGAATAAATAGATATACTTTGCAAATCTTGGCTTAATTCTGTACATTCTGAATTCGTTGTCTTGGGAATCATTTAAACTTGTAATATTATAGATAACCCTTTGTGTCCAAAGGTCTTGCTCATATCAAATAACATTATCATATCCGTTAACATGTAGTCTGGTGGTAGTTTTTCTATATGCACTTCCTATATAGAGACATACATCGTGTGCCGCGGTACCGTTATCACACATATTTGGCACAGTGATCATCTCACTAGCCCATGTCCTGTTCGGTCTCAAGCTGGTGATACCATCTCCAAGTTTTCAGCCGGGACCAGTCATTAAGGCCATCAACGATGAAAGGTATCATAGGTGTTATGATAGCTTTTCTTCATCTCCTTTCTCTCCCCCTCTCTCTCCCTCCCCTCCAATTTGTCACTTTCTCTCTCTTTCTCTCTCTCTCTCTACATTATATATATATATATATATATATACATATATATATTTCCAGCCATGAGGGATTTTTTATAAAAAGTAAAAGTATGAAAATATTCAGAAAAATTATGCATTAATATGGGTTCAATGCAGAATCAAACTGAGAAGAGCACAAAGTGCATCTTATACCACTAAATTCTGTATGTTAATGAGAAAATACAACTCTTTTTTAGAAAAAGCAGATATATCTAAATTCCCTCAATAACCCGTTTTCTCTGCATATTTAATATATACACCCATTTTTTGCATCCCTGCCAATCTCTCTGAAATTGTATTAATGGTACAGTCCTAAATCTATACACACTATGTCATCTGTGCCCTACTATGGAATAGTCCTGAGGCCCCAGACCAATGATAAGACTTTGAAAAACATTGTCAAACCCTTAAGGGGAATCCCAAAAAAAAAATCCCCTTAAGATGAAACGAATTCCCCTTAAGATGTCTCGTTTCAAGACGTATATTCCCCATTTGAACCATTTTATATGTGTATAAATACACACACACACACACACACACACAAACACACACACATATATATATATATATATATGTATATATTTATATACATAATATATATATGTATATATATATATGTATATATTTATATACATAATATATATATGTATATATATATATGTATATATATATATATATATATATATATATATATGCATATTATATATATTCGTCGATGGGGTGACAAGACCTTGTATCTGCAATTTTGGTGAAAATGACTTTTTTGGATTAATGGTCACATAATCAGTTATGTGATGTCCTGTCCAAATCCTACCTCTCTTACCTCAAAAATCAAACCACCACAGCAAGTCAAAGGAATGTCTATCGCATTTGATATAGTGCTTTGGCTGCCATGTTTTGTTTTGTTTTTTGCTCTCCTGAACATTAACTTGACATTTTGTAGATACGAGGTCTTGTCGCCCCAGCAGTGTGTGTGTGTGTGTGATGCGTTTTTTTTCTTTTGTTTTCGATTGATCTGTTTCCGAGATATTTCCTATGTAGAGACATCCTTCCCAATGACCTAAATTCACCGCCTCATTTTTTTTTTCTTTTATCCAGGAGAAATAGCCAGCGTCAAGGGATCTCGATCAAAAGGGGATTGGATGGAAATCAGTTCACTTTAGTTTGGATCACAAATCATGTCGGAATTTTGTCAGGATTTAGTCTTGTAATGTCATAATTTCGAATTCAGTAAATGCAGAAAAACACTGAAGAAAAAATCGGACCATCCATTCAAAGTTATGAGGTTTTACAGGCTGGCTAAATCCATGTGCCGTAATCTCTAGATTGGAGCTACACAACAATTAATGGTGTCACGACAGAAGAAGAATGTTACGTGAATTTAAAAAAAAAAAATTGACCTAACAAAATTTCACATTTCTAGACATCGTAACAGCATTCGACCCCTCTTTCTTAATTTCATGTTTACATTTTAAAGATCATAATCATACCCTGTATCTGTATTGTTCTGTCCAAGCATGGAGCTACTTATGACTTAAGATGAGGATGCACATTCATCGAGACTTCAATTCATCGGAACCTAAACTCATAAATTGCTCTATGGTTTTCCTCTAATTGATGCTCATGTTGTTTCTGGTTTGTTGCTCTGTGTGTATGTGTGTGTGTGTGTGTTGTTGTTGTTTGTTTGTTTGTTTGTTTGTTTGTTTGTTTGTTTGTTTGGGGGTTTTTTTCCACTGTGTACGACGGACGTATGTGCTTCTTTATACCTCCTTCACTACTCAAAGCTAGTGCATGTATACTACGCCATTAGAAGGACAGGACTTTCAAATTAGTGGTTATGAGTTAAACTTTTTCCGACAACCCACACTGCTTGCAAAATAATGCTTGATACAGGTGCACGATGTTTTATGGTGTTCCCACGATGTTCATCGCCCTCCTCAACCACGAGTGGATCAACCGGTATGACATCACCAGTGTGAGGTCGATCTTCGTCGGAGCATCGCCGATACCGCCGGAGACCATGAGGCGTACCAAAGATGTCATGGGACAGGAAGAGCTCGTGGTTAGTTTGTCTTCTATTAAATCCAGTATCATTGGTGGAAGACATTTTGATGATTTGTGATCACATCGACGAAAATAGAACAAAGATAGCGGTAGAAATACAACAGTGAGTCAGATGGTATGTAGCTGATGTGACGGTATACCAGGCTGTGAATAAAACCCGTATAAAGATATTGTACTCATGTCGCTGACATTTGACCAGGCACCCCCCCCCCCCATTAAGGTATCGTGTAAAGCAACGCCAATGTCACTTGTGTTTGGCATTGGGTTATCCCACGAGCTCGACACCCACGAGCCATGCAGCCCACGAGCTAGACACTGAAAAAAGATACATGAGTCATACACCCACGAGTCATACAGCCCACGAGTCATACACCCACGAGTCATACAGCTCACGAGCTAGACACCAAAAAACCAAGCCCACTAGCTAGACAGTAAGTAGAATAGACCCATGAAATATACACTAGGGTTGTTGCTCATGACCTCGACACTAGCCAAATAAAGCTAAGAAGCTTGACACTTGGCAAAAAACAACAACAAAGGTCTACGAGTTCGACATTATTCATGATGAAATGTCGAGCTTTTAGGCCTTATTTGCCTCGTGCCTATTACAGCTCGTGGACCTTATAGCTCGTGATGTCGAACTCGTGGAGCCTTGTTCACTCAGTGTTTGTCTCGTGGGCTGTATAGGACTCGTAGGCAGTATGACTAGTGGGTTTCGAGCTCGTGGTGAGCAGCCGTTCGTATGACCACCATTTTTTTTTTTTGTTCTGTATCGGTGAATCCAGAGTGCCTATGGTATAACGGAAACTTCTCCTATGATCTCGCTCAGCTCACCGCATGACTCAGAAGACCAACGTGTCAACACCGTCGGAAAAGTTTTGCCCCATCTAGAGGTAATATCATTTTCAAGTAAAACTTTGTTACTTCTCTCTCTTTGATCTCATCAAATGGAGAAAAAAAAGAAGATAGCACTAACGACATTGTTACCTGGTTACCTCTCATTTGTTTCATTATTTGTTTGCTTGCTTGCTTGTTTGGTATCAATATCAAATACAGATAATCCATGGGGTTGCATTTTACTTTGCATACTTTGCTGCTCTTTTTTTTAAAGATAGCAACTGCAACAGAGCACATTCATAATGTCAACACCCTGTTTTTCAACCAGAAAACGCTTAGCTGCCATGTTTGTATAATACTCCATAATTATGTCAGTTCAGCTTTGATTATTTGAATGTGATGATTAGCAACGCTCTCTGTGCATGGGACATGCTACCAAATAGCCGTCGTACAATGTTAAACTTAGGGCTACCAAACATGTATTATGATTAATTTCTCTTCAAAATATGTTCATTCTAAGAAATAGCATGACAAAATCACGTGAATTTTCGTGCATAGTGTATAGTTAACAGATGATCACTATGCAATTCTGTAGTTTCCCTCTCAAAGGCAAAATGTGTTTTATTCAGCGTAATGTGATAGTTTTGTCATATTTGTTCTGAATCATCGCATCAGAACAATGTTAAACTTAGGGCTACCAAACATGTATTATGATTACTTTCTCTTCAAATATGTTCATTCTATCTAGGAAACCGCTTGACAAAATCGCGTGAATTTTCGTGCATGGTGTATAGTGACAGATGATGAACTGATGAATATGCAAAGGAAACCGCGTGACAAAATCACATGAATTTTCGAGCATGGTGTATAGTTAACAGATGACTATGCAATCCTGTAGTTTCCCTTATCAAAGGCAAAATGTGTTTTATTCAGCGTAATATGATAGTTTTGTCATATTTGTTCTGAATCATCGCATCAGAGCCGTCAATAAGTCAAGAAGGTCAAACTTTTAGCGGTATACTCACAAGCAAGCAAGCAAGCGCACACACACTTGCATACGAGAGAGATTTAACACATGGGATATGCTGCTACATGCGTAAATAGATTATGTTGATATTGTGATGTCAAGTTATCTATGCATTCATGCAGGCATCTATTCAACATTCATAAACATCGAACGCAATCGGCTCTTCCCTTTTTTCAGGTGAAGATCATAAGTCCCGAAACCCAGAAGACAGTTCCCTTGGGGTCTCCAGGTGAGGTGTGCGTGAGGGGCTATGCCGTCATGGCGGGATACTGGAGAGAGGAGGCAAAGACAAGTGAGGTTATTGACGACGAGAACTGGTATCACACCGGGTAAGCTGATTGCCAATAGCAAAGCCGAAATATTTCAAGGGAAGTTGAATGATCTAGACAACAATTTTCAGCGGATGATAGGAGCAGGAGATCGAACAGATTAATGATATTATTTGCATTTCCAGTATTCTCTGTGCCTGTCTGTCTGACTGTCTGTCTGTAGCTATCTGTCTTTAGGTCTGTAAAGGGAAAATTTCCCCAGACATTCGTCCACTTTTCTTAATGTATATCGGGCTGTCTGTCTTCCGAGTGCATATCTATATATGTGTGTGTGTGTATGTGCGTTTCTGTGTGTTAAAGTGTCCCTCATTAAAGGATGTTTACAGGCTTATCCCACAAACTTGTGTGATTCCTTTCTCAATATTCTTTTTAACTCCCTCTATACATCAGGCATTCCATGTGGAGAGAACTGCGTTGACAGGCCCGTAGCCAGGATTTTTCAAGGGGGGGTGCGGTCACTAAAAAAACGGACCTTCGGTACCAATACCAATGATGACACACACACACACACACACACACACACACACACACACATACACACACAATTATATATATATATATATATATATATATATATATATTCTTTGGACGACCGAACTACAAAAGTTGTATAAGAATTTGCGCGCGAAGCGCGCCGCAAATTGTGAATTTTAACTGTTTTAATGACGTTTTAAAGTCTCGAGGAAATTTGTATTTTTGTCTGTTGCATGCAATCGCGTTACGGTATTTCATCTAGGAAATAGTAAAAACTCATTTTGCCAGGAAGTTGCAAAGTTTAATTGTGTTCGAGAGTCTGCGCGCGTAGCGCGCCGCAAAATTGAGAATAGTGATTTTCCTGGTGTTGTTTTAACTTTTATTTTTTCTATTGTATACCCGCGTTAGCAGGCCTGAAGCCAGGATTTTTAAAGGAAGGGGGGATTGCGTTAATTAACAAAACGGTCCTTTGATACTGTCCCGGGAGGGGTAGCGACAATTAAAAGGTGGACACCATGCTCATACATGGACTTTCAAAATGGCCCCTAAACGAGTAATGATCATATGATTTTTTCGCGCCTTATAAATGTTTCCTGCACCCTAAAGAAGTACTTCATCATGATTGAACAATATACCATTGTCCCAAATTTCGGCCTTTTTGATACCCTTTGATTATATACGCTCGTACATCACACTTTCCATCTAATCCGTGAGAAAAAAACGACCCCTATTACGCGTTTTCTTTAGCGAGTATGGTCACGGTGTCCACCTTTCAGTTGGAGTTTTCCATCCCATTGGATGCTGTTTGGAAGATGAAACATTCACTTTACTATACAGTATATCAGCCGTTGGTATGCGAGTTTGTCAAAAACGAAAATAAATAAGAAAATTTTAAAAACAAAATGAATTGTAAATTTGAACCATTTATATTTTGCCTCCTTGTGGTAGGATATTTCCAGCACTTCCGAACTTTCAAATAATCATTTTAGATTTAATGATATTAAAGGTAGTAGATCCGATTCGCAAACATCTCCAATATCAGTCAAATGTCATATTAACCATCATGCTAAGAAGGTTTTCTTTGTGAAATTTGGAGGTCAGTGAAATTCAAAAATTAAACATCCGTTAGCCATTGGAAGAAGTTGAGTGCAAATTCAGACCTCAGGCTTAGTGCTCAGATGTTTTCCTATTTGATTTGATCTGTCTTATACTGTGCACACTAAGATACATACTGGAATGGTTATTTCTTATTTATTAAATTATAGTAGCATATTTGGTTACTAGCTGTCTCTAGGCATTTTCGAATTTGGGCTGCAAAGAGATCCACTACCTTTAAGTTAGAAGAGAGATAAGTAAATAATGATAAAATAAACAAACAAAAAAGAATGAGTTTCTTTTGTAATACTATCTGACAAACTTTTTACTTTACTATTTTACTTCATAGCTCAGCACTTTCCATTCTCTCTCATACCCTCTTACCCATTACATTTAAATGAAATACAACTAAAATGAGTTTGCGTGCCTGCATAATACTCTTTGGAAATTATAAGTGAGAATGTTCTTAGGTTTTGGCTCACTTTAAAATGAGAACCAATAGAACTGTCACAACATGAGAAAATGTATAAGTAATAATCAACAGTACATTTCCGAATTTGGCCTGCAAAGAAATCCGCTACCTGTAAGTTAGAAAAGAGATTAGTAAATAATGATAAAATAAACAACAAAAAAGAATGAGTTTCTACCGCCGTATCCAGAACAGAGCCTGAAACGGTGCAGGCTCAAGAAATCGTTTGTACTAATACGTCTTGTTTTTAAGACAGGCCTTTCATTTTGTTTTGTCTCTCCTGATCGTTCGTAAGAAATGCTAATTCATGACCACCTTTTCACAATTTGATTGGAGCATGCATTCATAATGGAAAATAGTTGACATAATAATCTATCCCCAGGCATTATCATGCCAACATGTACTTATATATACATGTACTATATCTTTGTGAGACGTAGATATAAAATGTCTCAGGTTTTCGATTATAGTAATTTAGAGGAAATTTCTTTAATTTTTATCATATATGTAAACTTGAGGTTATTAGATTTTCATCCACTTACCTCTGTTCCTGTGAAAAAAATGCAAGTGTCAACCTCAATGTCATCCACGAATCGCACGTACTCGGGCGGCCAGTGGAAAAAAAAAAAACACCGGTCACACGCGCCAAGGGCCATGGCATGCAGTGCCAATATAATAATAGCTCGCACAAATTGATACATAATCCCATTTGTGTTTGTGTGCATGGGGACGATCCGATGGTTCATACAACAAAAGGGTATCGTACAATCATTTTTAACATTGTTAAACGTACTCTTCCACATTTACGTAGCATATAATGTGTCTTTATATTTATTTGGATTGTTATCTTGAGAATTGCTAAAAACCGTTATTATGAAAAAGTGGACCTTTCAGAATTTGGGGGGGGGGGGGGGTGCGTACGCACCCGACGCACCCCCCCTGGCTACGGGCCTGGTTGAGTTTCCCCTTTCTACATCTCTTTAATACTTTTGTGCGACTCGAAATGTGCTTCTTACATGCATGTCTGATTTTAAGATTATGAAGAAGATCGGTATTAACTGAGCATATCAACTTGGCTCTATCTAAATTAAGGCATAGTCACGGATGACGATGTACATGAAAAATCTGTAAACGTCACGACAAGTTTAAGGCGATCGGTGTCTGATTTCACAGGAAGTTGAAGGGACGGTAGACAACAAGTCCTTCGGATGATCGACTCTTCCCAGCTCAAATCAATTTGAATCAATCAATCAATCAATCAATCCATCAATCCATCAATCCATCAATCCATCAATCCATCCATCCATCCATCCATCCATCCATCCATCAATCAATCAATCAATCAATCAATCAATCAATCAATCAATCAATCAATTAATCAATTAATCAATCAACCATTTCCGAGCCTCCTTACATCTTTAATGCCTCTCTTTGTAGCGATATTGGAACTCTGGACAGAGATGGATACTGCAGGATCATTGGGCGCACCAAGGACATGATTATTCGAGGAGGGGTCAACATCTACCCTACAGAGATTGAAAATTTCATTCACACTCATCCAGCCGTTCGGGAAGTGCAGGTGAGACTGATCATGATATTGAGTATAGTAATGATCTGAAAAAGAGTATAGTAATGATCTGAAAAAGAAAAAGAAAAACGAAAACAAAACAAATAAACAACAACAACAACGAAAAGATGCTTGGCTTCTTTCCTGAACTTGTGATGATAATTCCCGGCTTTCCGTGTGTGTTTGTTTTCTTGTGTATAGCAGAGAACAAGCCTCTCTCCTCTACCAACTTGATGAATACCAATTAGCGAGGGAGAATGATAGCGAGAATCTATGTCGTTTAGGGCTGATGTCATGTCATTCTTGTGGATTAAAGGTCTTGAACTCTGTTTCTAAAACAGCTTCTCATTGGTGAATGTGATCATTTCGACATCGCTCTACGTGGTTGGGTTAAGGGCACTTCCTCCCTTCAGGTACCTTAGTGTATCATCTTGTGAAAACTGCCTGCGTCACACTTTATTAAACAGACAATGCACATCTTAGAATGCACAATTTATTGAGGATTTATTATTACCTCAGTGGTATTGGTTGATAACATTCCTTACTTGTCATGCGTATACTGCCTATGCAGTTCATGGTCCAGGTGAAAGTTTTAATGTATATTTTTGCTTGTATGAATTTGGCACGAACACGAATTCATTTATGTATGGCTGAATTGCCCTCAAAACGTGGAGGAAATGCAAGCGATTATCATACTACAGATTATGCTTTATAGCTCACCGTAACTTGATCATCATAACATTATCGAAAGGCGATGTATAAAACTAGCTTGCTATTTGCTGAAAATACCGATATTTTTTTTTTAATATACTTGGTATCCATGGATTTTTCGGCTGATATCAAACACGTGGGATGTTATTCTGAGAATTCTTGTTCTCGTTTCCGAACCGCTGATCTCTCTCGGAAGATCAGTGTTCCGAACTCTCACGGTAATGGTTGTCACCAATAGACCACTAGAGGGCATGCTTTCTTGCTGTACGATGGTGTGCGATTGAGTTTAGAATCACCTCTTCTCCACAATCTGTCCACACAACAGTGAAGGCAGGAATATTGCTATCTCTTTCCCCTCCCTCTCTTTCCCTCATCTTCCAACTTTCTCTCCCTCCCGCCCTTTCTATATTTCACTCTCTTTCTCTTTTTTTTTCTTCGTCGCTCTGGATTTTACTCTCTCAATAATTCTCGTGATTACTTGAATGCAATTGACGATTGGATTGGGAGAAGAAATGGATAAAAGTATTGTGTTATACAATAATTAAAAAAACATCTTTGATTTCCATTGAATAAAGCAAACCCAATATCGTTGTTAAAAGCTACATTTGCACCTTTCCAGGCTTGCCAAAGTCACAACCACATGGCTTAGCAGTCATCATTTACCAAGGCACTCTGAGATTAATATAGGCCTACCTGCCGTATGTCATGTAATTCTCCCAATGTCTTAGCTTAAACACGTTCAAAGCACTTATTGCCATACAGCACAAATTACAAGGTATACAGACTTACTGCGTAGCATGTAATGGGAGATTCGTTTCAAACACAAGGAATATATTCGTCGCATCATGATCATTATGTTATACATTGTAATATATTGCGTGGCAAAGTGTCGACAGTAGAATTAACTATCAGTATTGTATTTCTGTTTTCAAGATACTTAATGACTTAGCACTGTACCACCTGAATGATCTTGACACAAAACGTCCTATATATTATGTCATCCGTCATTTTACTCTAAATCCACTGTTCATCCCGAAGCCCAACATCACAACTGTTGTGTGGCACGTTGATTACACTGTCTTGTTATGTAGAATCCTTGTTCTGTTATGAGTTTAGTTTGTTTCTGTTTGTTTGTTTGCTTTTCCTGTTTAGCTGTTATTGTGTTGACTTGGTATATTTTGGTTTTGTTGTAATATCTTTTTTTACACTGTGCAAATAATTATTTCCAATATGTATTGTATATTTATGTTAACAGGGCTCTTTTTTAAAGCAGGCCTTTTGGCTCTGAAAAGACTACCCTGTTTTTGAATAAGACTGAATAAATGATAAGTAAATAAATAAACATATAATAATAAGTATAATTTGCCACTTTGGATGTGTAAGAACTCCACGGATATCTCAGCTTGTATCGTAAACTGATTACATAAACGGCGTACAATATTCAGTATCTCATTGTATTGCCATGTGTGCATTTTTACTATGAGGTAGAAGGGATATCCATGTAATTACAGCCATTCAGGTTTGCTATTATTCACACCTAGGTTATCCATCCTGGCGTTCAACCTACTGTAAATTGTTTCAGTTACTTCCATTATGTGTGTGTGTGTGTGTGTGTGTGTGTGTGTATGTGCGTGTGTGAGCATGAGTGTGTTCAAAAGTCAACGAGTCAGATATGATTATAATCCAGAGGATTGATCTGTTTAAAAATGACTGTAATCATACCCATTCAAAATGTAATTTGCTGTCACGCGATAATTTCTATACTGCTATGCCAAGGTGGTTGGAGTACCGGATAGCTACATGGGAGAGGAGGTGTGTGCATTTGTTCAACTCAAGCCTGGGATGGAGACTACGGTAGAAGCCATCAAAGTCTTCTGTAAAGACAAGGTAATGTTTATCAATGTTTCAATTATAGATACCCAGTAACGTGCCTTATAATTGCAGCTTTCCCTATTTTTATACAAAACGCATTACAATCTCGGGAATCCATTGCAGTGAGCTTGTTTCGGATCTGCGAAGTCAAGCAATTGCCACCGGCAAGCTTTCTGAATGCAAGGAACCATCTCGTAGATGGAAATATTCGCAAACTTACATAAGATTTCAGCCGAACCAATTTATTGTAATATCTCGGCAAATCATACGTGTTTATCCAAGCCTTTTTAACCATGTTGTGCCTCATTGAAGGTGCAGTCATATCATTATACAACGGCCTAAGGTTTAATGAAAATCGCTAAGTTGTGTATTTTACCTTAATTTCGCTGAATAGGCCCCTACTTGCTCGAGAATACGTGATGTTCATGCTTTCTCATCCCACCAGATTTCACACTACAAAATCCCGCGATACATCCGCTTCGTCCGGGAGTACCCGATGACCGTGTCCGGAAAAATCCAGAAGTTCGTGCTGAGAGAGCAGTGGAAGGCCACAGCAGCGGAAGAGTGACGTTTCTTGGAAGAATGATTCAAGATGGCTGCCGCTCCCTTGATAACTTATTTTGTAATGATTAGAAACGGCATCGAACTTTATCTAATCATGGTTATGACCAACAAACGCAAGTTTCATTCGATTTAACTGATCCCTGTTTCATAAAGCTGTTCGTAAAGTTAAGCATGATTTTACGAACGACCGGTATATGAAGTGTCAACATGTGTGGCCATTTTTCCCTTACGTTTGCAACAAAGAAAGACTTCATATCAGTACTCCATCTACACTTTGGGGCAACCACTTTCAACTGAAATTTTGTTTTAACATGTAAGAATGAGCATTATGATCTGCAAATTTCAACTCTAGCTATTGAAATTAACAATGATTAGGAAACTCACTTGGCTTGCCATATCCAAGTCGTTCGTGAAGTCGTGCGTAATTTTACGAACAGCTATAGAAACAGGTGGCTTTTCCAGAGGTGCTGGAGGCGTACGTCTTTGAACTGCCCCACATAAAGTCCCTCATCCTCTTTCCTCTCTGTATCCCGCTGGTCTCCTATACATTCCAATGAAATAGTCATCTTCAGAAAGCTATGTTTTGACGTCCCACTGCTTGGCCTAATACTTGACATTGCGGTGTCGATGAGTCTATTAGATTGTGACAAAACTAAACGATCATATATAGGCAATATAATTTGTGACTATGGATCTTCGCGCAGTAATTTGTTGACTTTGTTTTTCAGACTCCATCCAGATGTCAGCAGACATTATGGGTTAAAATGATACCCATCAAGATTAAAATGTTTGTCTGCTTTGTTCAGTGTAGCTGCCATATCTCTACAGATTCAGTCAGTCTTTCGTTTTTTGAAGGTCGTATGATAAGACTCGTATTTGGGGACGGAATACAAAATGTAATCTTGACTCGCCGAAATGTAGGAGGGTGTATTGCCCAATTGATAAATGACTTACAGAATAGGCTTGTCAGTAATGTCAAATGTAAATTTTGATCGTGTTATGTCTTACCGGTACACTCTTATGCAGTTTGAATAATATTGATATGCCATGTTTGCGATGGTTTTTTTTTTTTCTACACAAAAAAAAAAAAATACAACGAACAGAAAATAAGTCTATGAAAATGCACTTGGCCCTATATTCAAAAACAATTTGGAAAAGTATTTCCCCGAGGAGATAGCACTTAGCTACTCAACTCATCCGTCCATGAAGTACAATTGGTAGTTTTAAAAGGCTGGTGAGTTCAGTTTGCACATGGAGAGTCCGACAACCCTTGGGCCAGCTTTCTGAGGTTGATGAAAACGAACGCTTTATGAGTTGTAAACACTGTACAAGCAAAAAGACAGCATCGACAGCAGAGATCCAACATAGATCGAGAAACAGCCGGGAGCGTTGACTGAACGCTGCCTGCTTGTCCTCATCAACAAAGACTGTAGCGTTCGGAGAAAAATCCATGAAGGATCAGACGATAGATATTCTTGTTTTGCTTTGTTTTGTTTTTAATTTAGAGGACTATACACTGTAGCTTTAGCCCGGGCTCGGAATAGTCAGAACTCATCGACATGGCGATCCACTGTGTGTAGACAGCAAGACTTCTCATGAGGTTCCCGCCAAAGGGGATGCTGCATAGCACTGATTCCTCGCCGATGAGATATACCAACGAGCTTGAAACACAGCTCCTTGGGTATACCAGGGAGAGCTGGTTCACCTAAATGTCCCTGGTTACGCACCGACGTGCCGAGGGCCTGAAGTGTGAGGTGGTGAGAAGGTCCACTACTATAGCACCAATGCGTCAGTGTGCTTTCTCGCATCGGTATCATGTCTGAATGTCTTGATTATAACAGTTTTGACCACTATCGCGGACTTTCACGATGTGCGTGTAATATGCGCTTTCACACTGTGAATGCCTCTTGAAGCCCTCCACGGATGATACTATTAAAACTATCCATTCCATACACGAAACGTCCTTACGAAAATATGTTCTTGTATTAGTCTAGTGGGATTTCTGAAAAAGGGCTCTCTAAAATGGTGTTAGAGGCATTTTTGAGTAAAAGTTGGGAACCGGTCTCTTTTACCTAATTTGAGTATGCTGAATCCGAAAAATCCGGTTCCCAAGCGAAATTCACCGATCTTGACCATCTAATTTGCATAAACAAAATGGCTGCCAAGCTACAGAAATTATCAGTTTCAGATACGCATTTTCTAGCAATTCTTTGCAAACAAGCTGGAAAAAAAGTGATTTGAAATGTTTGTACAGATAATAGAATTACCAATTTATAAGACATAAACGTTTCTCAGGTGGTAAAAAGTATATTTTATTCATAATTATGCAAATTAGGACTGAAATATACAGATATATATATATATATACATTAACACTGGAAGAGTAATATTGACATTTTTTATTTCTTGAGAGGCAGATTAAATACTAAATATGTAGACTTTAAGGTTTTGAGGGTCAGGAAAACTCCGGTTCCCAAGCGAAATTCATCGATCTTGACCATCTAATTTGCATAAACAAAATGGCTGCCCAGCCACAGAAATTGTCAGTTTCGGACACGGATTCTCTAGAAATTCTTTACAAACGAGCTGGGAAAAAAAAAGTGATTTGATATTTTGTACATATAATAGAAGTAGCAATTTGAGGGACAAACGTTTCTCAGATGGTAAATAGTATATTCTATTCATAATTATGCAAATTAGTACTGAAATATGCAGATAAATATATATTAACACAGGAAGAGCAATTGTTACGATGTTTTTCTTGAGAGGCAAGTTAAACACTAAATATGTATATAAACTTTAAGGTTCTGAGGGTTAGGAAAAATCCAGTTCCCAAGCAAAATTCACCGATCTTGCCCATCTAATTTGCATAAACAAAATGGCTGCCCAGCCACAGAAATTGTGAATTTCAGACTCACATTTTCTAGATTTTTTTTTTTTTTTGTAAACGAGCTGGAAAAAAGTGATTTGAAATCTATGTACATAGAATGGAATTAGCAACTTGAGGGATAAACGTTTCTCAGTTGGTTAATAATATATTTCTTTCATAATTATGCAAATTAGTACTGAAATATGCAGATAAATATATATTAACACTGAGAGATTTTTTAGATTTCTTTTTCTTGAGAGGAAAGTTAAGAACACTAGATATATACACTTGAAGGTTTTGAGGCTTAAATGAAATCAGAATCCCTTCTCAGTGGTATCAAAATACATGTAAATGCAAATACATGTACATGTATTGTAATTGGTATGCAAATTATTATGTAGGCTTCATGAGTTTCATGTGCATGCAGTTCATTCAATAGCCTATACCCTGGTAAAATTCTATATTTCAAATCCTCTAAAATGGTCCTTTTGGATTTCTTTTAAAGAATTCAAGTTAGGAACCCAATTCTTAACCAAAAATGATTGCGCTAGGGCAAAAACAAGAACAAAAACAAAAAAACAAAAACAAAAAACAAGAAAACGTGTCTTTTTCAAGCGAATGAACTTTAACATCTAATTTGCATAATACATTCAAAATAGCTGCAATATTACCATAAAATTGTTAATATCATGAAAAATATTTTTAGTACATCGATAATCGCAAAACGAATTGATGAAAACTCTCTCTACGCGGATCATGACTCAACTTTTTATGGGGGGGGGAATGTCATCGAACAATGCCATTAATATGCAACATCCATTATTGTATTGTTCCTAAGTGATATATGCAAATCTGTAGCATTAGCACGGAAATTCTATTTCCCAGTTAACCAGAGCGTGGTAATTATATATATATGATAATATACAAAATGATTACGTATGATTGTATATAGCAAACATTCGTCTAGGTTGAAATGGGATAGGTGGTTTTATTCTATTTTCTCTTATGAAGCGTTTATATATATATATATATATATATATATATATATATGTTGATAAGGTAGTCCACGTGTTGGCAAGATAAAAAGATAAGTAACAAAGCTGCAACAAAGTTCATGCTGTATTCGCCAACGGTTTATTTCTTCACACAAATTTTCGAGCGTCTCGCCGCCCTTTCTCAAGTGTTGATACACTTGAGAAAGGGCGGCGAGACGCTCGAAAATTTGTGTGAAGAAATAAACCGTTGGTGAATACAGCATGAACTTTGTTGCAGCTTTGTTACTTATATATATATATATATATATATATAAGACTGGAGAAGGTTTGTAGTTTGTAGAATAGCCGCGATCACACACTGGCAAAAGATCAAGAAGTTTAAGATCGCGATCTCCAAGATATCACAAGGCGCGGCCAAATTGGCAAATTATCGAAAAGCTTCAGATCGCAATCTTTAAGATCTTGAAGTTTTTCAAGTGCGTATGAATGCAAACTTTCCGCGAAACTTCCCACTACAGCTAGAGATATTTCATTTTATAATGCTGTCCTCTCCAAACTTCTCGATCTCTTGCCAGTGTGACCGGACAACAAAAGATCGTGAAGACTTCGCGATCTTAAACTTTGCGATCTTTTGCCACTCTGACCGCGCCTTATCATGATAAACTTAAATAACGATGTTAGAATAGCATTTAGGGAGAAGAAATCGACAAAAAAAAAAGACGTGTGGCACACATCTACCTATATTTCATCCTTCTACATCTGTTATGAGAATGTAACTTAGTCAACTTCCAAGACAGTTCGAACTCTGAAATTGCATCGGCCAGTGCAATCTGCGAAATAAGGGGTTTACACCTTTCTGTTCCTTTTTGTTTTCAGTATACTTGAATAACATGCCGCCAGTGATAACCACCAAGTATGATGCATTTCAATTTATTCTTAACTGGACGACGCCACGCTCCCTTGTCTGTCTGACTTCTGATATTTCTCACCAGGTGTGATTCAGATCATAGAAACGGCATTCCTAGCAAACAGGCCTCTATAGCTTTAAGGGCCAGTGGATTGTAAGAACTAAGGAATAATGAATACTTATTAGAAACCATGACATACAGAAGATTCCACTTCATATCAGACGTAAATGGTCGCCATTTTGCCTCTCATTATATGCTTGATCAAGTATAGTGTTTTAATATCCACATTGTCACTTGAATTTCTGCCCAAGAATTAGGATATGGATCTTTTCATGGAGGACCTGGGTTTTCCACCACCTTGCGAACATGAAGTTACTTTTGTTCCCTTGAGAGATAACATCGATCCGATAGCTACCTTAAAGAGGCCTTCTTCCGTAGATACTGGAGTTGTGCTTTTTCTGCCAGACTGATACTGACAGTAGCACTCTTATTAAAGCAAGTGATCAATGACTCACAATCATCAAAGATGCTGCTTGTACGAGAAGAAAACTAAAGGGTTTCAAGAACATGGTTGTTATCAGTCGTCTTTATAAGAATAAACTTATATTCGATTCAAAAGATGCATCACACAAGCTCGTTTGGCACAAATGTTCCGCCATTTTACCGACAAAAGTATACTGAACGCTCGAGAAGCAGTCCAACGACAATACTCCAGTATAAAAAAAAAAGATAAAAAAGGAAGAAAATCCTGCTCACTGTGCCAGACCTGATCTTTTGTTCACCAGTAGACAATGGATGGGAACGTTTTGATCTGGTCTACAGCCTGTACAACTGATATATCTAGCTCCAATCCTGCAAAGTTGCCGTAAGCATTGCAGAACATTTCGATGCAAATGTCACAAATTAGGCCTACGATGTACAGCAGTGTGTGCATGTTAGCAACAATGTGATGATGCAAACCTTGTATGAATGTAGATCAATTTAGCTCGATTGAGAAATTGACTTTTTGACTTAGATTATGTTTCTTTTCAGCCAAAGTATAAAGGTGTTGATGACTAGAATTACAAAGTTCATCCTTCGTTTCTGTTTCCGACACTGTCCGAGATACCAGGATTTTTGTTACATTTTTTTTTTTTGCTTGAGCCTGCAGACTGGGTGAAGAGATAAATAAAAAAACCCATAAATTATGACGAGATTTATGAAAGTCGCCACTTGATTTTAAATTCAACAGATTGAAAATAATTATGAACCAATCTATCCAATGAAAACGACAAAGTACAGGGAAGGATAAAGCGACCTTGCACTAATCCATAGAGTAATGTATAGTGATGTGATTGCTCGATAACTTTGATGGCAAAACCTTGTTTTGGTGGTAAATATGCATAGAAAATGGGTGAATATGTGCATAATTTATTATGCAAATGAGATAATAGATGTGTGTGGTTTAGTAGTTGCAGTTAATTTTTGCATCTCTTAATCACACCAGGAATCATTAACAGGTCTTGATATTGTTATAACTGTTATGAAACGTATTCATATATTGCGGCAGTGCGTTGTAGAATCTCGAAACCTGCCTGGTCTACGGCCTCTTGAATATCAATTTGCAAACATATTTCATTTTAGTGTCATTCAGTTCTCCTTTATTGATTGATTCCAGTACTTGATTTACTTCGGACTCTGACGACATCATTATGTGCAACGTGTTTGCCCAATATCTTAGCTGTATTTTAGTACGCCAAGGTACATTTTGATAGCAAGATTTTGTTTTAGGGAATATATCCATAGAAATGGCCAACTATTTGTATAATTTATATGCAAATTAGATTATTAGGGTATTTCTAATAACTGTGTTTTTTTCCTTGTATCTCCTTTATCACCAAAGAATAATCAACTTACGTCTTGATATTATAACTACAATGATTCAGATTTATATATCGCTGCAATGTGTTGTAGAATCTGGAAGCCTGTCGTAGTAAAGCCTCTTGCATACCAATTTGCATACGTTATTACAAATATTGTTATTCATTTTTTTTTATTCTGAATTGGTTGATTCCAGTACTTGATTTTCCTCGTACTCAGATGACACCATGTACACTTTGTTTGACCGATAGCATATCTATATTTTCACTACGCCAAGGTACATTTTAATAGCAAAACTTTGTTTTAGGGGAAATTATGTTGAAAAATTGGGAAAAATTTGCATACTTTATTATGCAAATGAGATGCATGTTTTGTTTTAATACTTAAGCATGGTTCTTGTATCTCTTTAGCACACTAGGAATCGTGAACCAGTCTTGATACAATGATAACTATCTTCAGAATTATGATTTAGATCCATATTGCAGCAATGCGTTGTAGAATCTAGAATTCTGCCAGTTATGTATCCTCTTGTATACCAATTTGCATAGATATTTGCATAAGTGTAATTCAATTCTTTCGAATTGATTGAATTCTTTTGAACTGATTTATTTTGATTCGACTCCGGCGACACCAAGTACTTTTTGTTTGCTCGGTAACTTGTTAAAATGATTAAAACAGAAATGAACACGTAGGTACAGTACATGTGCATATAGATGCGGTAATGCATTACTGTATCAGCGGCAACTCCTAATTTGCATATTTCACTTCTTAATTTGCATATATAAGTGAAAGTTATGAACAAATGATGACCTAGCTATTGTATTTGCACCTTAATTTCTGAAATTATTACTATTTCTGCATGTCTAGGGAGATTTTATGAAAATTAGATCATCGAAACACCTTAAAAAGCAATGAATTGGCGGCCATTTTGTTTATGCAAATTAGATGCTCTTAGACTCAAAATTCCGCTTGGGAACCGGAATTTTTGGATTCAGCGTACTTGAATTATATAAAATAGACCGGTTCCCAACTTTTACTAAAAAATGCCTCTAACAGTCATATTTTCCCCAAATCCCACTAGACTATATAATAGTGTATCTGTCCTGGCAAATGGCATTCCAATAAGCATGTTATTTTTCTCAATGTTCTCCTCTCAGATAAGTAGACCCTCTGCGATGCGCTTGTCTGCAGGTAATGTAACACGGGTTGATCACCTTAATTTTTTCAGCAACGTACAAAACATGTTATGACGCATGATATTACCGTTTCTTAATGTGAAAGCGGTATTTCACAATTATATTGTATACCTTGATTGTGGTGAGATAATTTACAATTATATTGTATACCTTGATTGTGGTGACATAATTTCAGTGTCCGGGCACTAGCATTGGTATTCTATATTTTTTCCCAACCGGTGTATCTCAAAATAATTACATGTATATTGTTATAGAATAGTATATCATTTACTCATTATTTATCTAGCGATCCACGTCCGACAAGCTTTGCTTTTTAGTGGATCACTATTTTCCATAATCGAATTTATTTTCCGCTCGCCCACGAAGTATTTATACAGTGTTTTTCCTAAATATTGTACATGTTATATGTTGTTCTATAATTTGTCTCGTATATATATTACATGAATCTTTTGCAAACGTTTGAACAATATTATTTCATCACATGTATACTTTGTATTATGTTTTTTGATTTTCGATGATTGGAAATAAACTATGATTGATTGATTGATTGATTGATTTCAATCGGAGTATTAATCTCTTCATCATAGACATTGGCGACAATGATCTCTGTCATTTGTTGATGATATTGTCACTTTTGAAGTTGACTTTCTATATAAAGCAGCATGGTTGATACATTACATTTTGTTCATCATGCAATTTTGAAAGAGATGTGGGACATAAATATTGAGAAGCAATACCTCAGTTTCTGTGTCATCATTGGTGTACATGAATAGCAGAAAATATTTACGGTATATTCCTTATCATTGGGAGCAGTGATTAAAAAAAAATGTTCGAGTTATCACGTTTGATGCATAGTATGTGTAGGTCGATCAGTTATAATATCATAAAACATCCTTCCATGTAAAAAGTTTGCAATAAAGACTAGAATATAAAGAGATATCACTATTTCTCTCACTAAACCATAACTATAGACGGTTTAGTCTAGGAACAATCTTATCGTAACTATTGTTCACATTTTTATTCAGCAATATTTAACATTGATTACACTGACTAAATTTTTTTTACACTGGTTACTAAACCTAACTCACTTTTTAGATCTATCTTGAACCGCCCCCCGCCCCCTTGAAAATTTAATAGATGAAAGAGCATACCTCACTTATTTTCAGGTTACCGAAGATGAAACACCTCATTTCTCCCAGCTATTTTACAGATTTTTTTTTTTTTTATTTAGAATTTTAACACACGTCTCTATGGGGAAATATTTATCCGTGTGAGCCCCATAGAGTGTGCATTTAATACACACAAGTCAATGGAAAGTGTCGTACGCACAAAAGTTCTGCTGGATTATGTTGATCTATTCTGCCAACTCTCCCCCCCCCCCCCCCCGTCTCTCTCTCTCTCTCTCTCTCTCATTCTTCTCCTCCTCTCTCTCTAACTCTGCTTAACTACACTTTGTTTTCTTTTACGTTCTTGTGGTAGTAGATCTTTAAATTCATAAATAAATGGAGTGGTTATCATCACACACGTTTGAATGATTGTGGTATTTTAATGCATTTCTTTGTTTTGGCTACCAGTGAAACATAATTCAAAATACATGAATTTAATCTGTTTGATAAATGAACGTCTTGTACAGTACTTTGTATACAATAAGCTAGGTGATCATGATTCCCCCTTATACAAGGATAGCAGCATGTATCTATATAATTATAGAACTACATCAACACTGAAAGATTTATTTTTGAAAAACCCCAATGTGCATCATTTACAAAGTGTCCCTTTAAGCAGCTTTACAACCCTTTAATGTGCTATTTCTCAAATTAATGATGTAGGTCGAAATATCGTGAAAAACACAGTTGTGATTCTAAAATTAGTTAAGAATTGCCACCCTCACCGGAAGTGGCACCAGAAATATTAGTTACCCACCCCCCCCCCCCCCCTCCCCCTTTACAGAATTCCTGGATCAGCCCCTGTGTCATGCTGTTGTTAGCGTCACTCGTACATAACCATGCCGACATTCACATAACAGAAAAGAATATCATTACATGTACCAACAGCTGTCTGGAAGAGAAAGATAATTATACACGTATACTCCCATTCCCGGAGCTTTCAGGCAAAGCCTTATAAATCAATCAATCGAGTCCAAAACATACCAGCATTTTCCTGCACATCGTGAAAAGTAGTGTTTGTTTTGCGCGACCTCCGTGCGTTTAGCGAGATAATGTTCTTAGCACGCCTTTCGGTTTTTAGCAACGAGCACCAAACACCAAACCAAACGAGCCCAAAACTTATCACAGGGCACTCATAGTATTTGAGTTTTTGTTTTGGCTATGCAGTTTTACTTACAATCTGAGTCGATCTATATTACATGCTTGAAAATATGGACTTCTTTCCTAATTGTATTGTAATGTTATCAGGGCATAAAATAATCATGGCGATAAATCTAACCCACGTCGGATATCTTTTGTAACTAGTAGCAATCGAAAAAGACATGGTCGCCACACATTGCGACATAGGAACAGACTGAGTACACAAAGTGCATTTAGTAAGTAATATCAATAAAAATCTTCCAGTGGAATACTCAGTAACTTGAAAATTAGTTGTTTGAATGACTGCTTGTACTATTTATTCATCAAGTAATTATTGAGTTATACTGAAAGGAACACTTATCTGTTGAACATGGGCGTCAATTCTATTTCAGGGTGGTGGATAAACGTTAACTTGTATGACTTACAGGGGGTATTTCTAGCGAGCGAAGGGAGTGAGTGGCGGGAGGGTATTGGAGGAGACCTCCCCCCCCCCCCCCCCCCCCCCTCCACCTCTGGCTAAATACGAGGATGATATGCAATTAATATTGCACCTGTAACGTCAAAATATGACATCTTCACCAATAAGATTTAAGTTTTTCGGGGGGAGGGGGAGAGAACCGCTCCTGTCCGATTATAAAAGCTAATCCTAAGCAACTGAGCCTGCCCGCCACCAAAACAATAAAAAAGTTGTACAAACAAATGCTCTCATGATACAACAGGTTTGATGACAACGTTTTAAGTATCTTGATTTTAAAAAAAAAAAATTGAGTGTAGAGTATCGCGTCCATAGCCAGATGCAGGACTGTTACCCATCTTTTTTTTTTCTTTCTTTTTTTTTGGGGGGGGGGGGGTAAATTACAGCTGGCAAGAATATTTTGTTCAATATTTGGGGATACACTCAAGCGAAGGGGTACATGTTTGCTCAGTGCGCTTGTAGCTATACGCACACTGCAAAAAGTCCGGTGTTAAATATGAAACACCGAGCTGGTGTTAAATTTCCGGTGCTCATTCATGGTGTTAGATTAACACCTCCGGGTGTCATTTCAAAATATAACATTGTTTTTTTGAATAGTTTCTTAGTTACTGCACTTCTTGTTAATTTTGAACTTCAACAAGACGATAAAGAATTTTCCGATAAAGTACTTAATTTTTGAAAAAAAAATGCAGTAACAAAAGTTGGTGTGGTCTCCTATTGAAGCTGGACGGGTGTTATACCATTGAAATTAACACCACCAATATCAAATCAACACCATGCGGTGTAATTATTGAATTAACTCTAGCGCAGTGTCAAAAATATCACCAGCCACATGTGTCAAATTAACACCACTAAGTGCCAGGTGAACACTTTTTAACACCGTCACAATACATTTTCTACACCTGTGGGTGTGGTCCTCTATTGAAGCTTGATCGGTGTTAGATTTAACACCTATGGTGTTAAATCTAACACCGATGTTTTTACAGTGCAGGGTGACGATATCAGGACCCCTGACGAGGTGCGAGTACCTCACTATACTTTGCATATCCGAGCGGCAACCGACCTGGCCACTATACCTAATCAAGCGGTCGCCGTCGAGAGATTTATTGAATAAAAATTATAAACATAAAAATGGCAAAAGCACAAAAGAAAACTATAAGGGACTAGATGGGGAAGAGGAGCCAGGGCAATCTGGAAGAGACAGGGGTCGGATGATAGAGGTAAGAAAGCCCCACCAACTTCTCAGCTCTATCTGACATTCTGAGCGGTATAGCCCACACAGAAGAGGACGCGGCTAGCAACAAGGGGGACAGGGAAGACAGGGACAACCACTTTAGGGCGAAAGAGATGAAAGCCTAAAGTTTAGGTCGTTATATCGACATAATAATATACGGTCATGTTATTTCATTATTCATCTGAGTCTTAAGATATTTTAGAACATTCTAATCTAGGAGTGATTACAGAATTTGTTTTTATCTTGGGATTTCCTCCCTTTTATTTGATTTTCTAATTTCTACCTGTTGTTTAGGACTATCTGTGGTTTCACATAGCTCTGGTTGAAAGTCCGTAATTTGATTCTTAAATATTTTACTTTCAGCTTATCTTTATTAGTTAATCAATCAAGCTTCTAAAGCGCCTATAACAAATCAATGTTTGCGCTTTACAATGCCTCTTACCATTTTACACTATTATCACAAGAGATTTTTTGGCAAATGACATTCAAAATAACAATAGATAATTAGATGTAATCACAAGACACACAACATGCTCAGTAAGCTGTATGCGTTAATATACGTAACTTATAACAAATATTACTTTACAGATAAATGTTTATGGCCAATAACCTTTATTTTGAGAAGAATAAGGTCGGAGGAAGTTGTTTGCTAATTTGCATACAGTCTTTCATGTATTCATGTCTTCACAAAAATACTGGGCTTGCGAATCTCGTTGTCGTGGTCGTTGAGGTAGGATTAGGAGCATATCGTAGACCTCGTTTCCCTGTCAGATTGAAAGCAAAAGCATTGTTGTTTGGTGGGCCAGTAGGTGTATACCCAGGTAGCTCGTGAGGAATTTCCGGCAGAGAGCGGCGGGCCACGGCCGGTACGCCTACAGAACACCGACAGCTGGCCAATCGATCACCGGTTAGTTGCCAAGCGATTTCGTAAAAATCGGCCCATGGCCGATCGGTCGGTGGGAGATCGTACAGTTGCCGGTGGTGCATCGCTCAGTGACTGTTCAGACTCTTCAGAAGATCCCCCTATTTCGCAAATTTTTAACCTAAATTCGACCGACCGGATATCGACAGGTCATTTCTCGGGCATAGCTTGCGTATTACAGCCTGCTCGGCATCTCCAAAAATCGCTGGGCGGTGCCAAATTTCCAGCGGCGACACAGCAAGCTGCAAATCGGTCGGTCGCCGCTCTGAGTTGTGACAGTTAGTCGGGTACCTAAGGGGGGGTCACCGTGCATCCCCCCCCCCCCCCCAGGACTCCTCGAAACTTACATTTTCAGGATCCTCATGACATACCAAAACATAATCAAGATGTTAAAAGGAACAAAAAGTGGCTGTTCTAGGTGAAATTTAATGTATTCTATTGTTTTTCATAATTTCTTATGTATTTCTTTGTTTTTCAACTTTTTCAACTTTTGCTTTTTCTTTGTTTTTCGATCAGAAATTGTCACTGACCACTTTTCTATCATAATTAGCACAAAACTAATCAATGAAAGTGATTAATTGTAAAAATAATCAGGTTTTCATGACTTTCATGACAGAGCACTGTTTTCCATAGGAAATGTACACAAAAGCACAAAATTGTGCTCGTTTGGGGACGACATTCCGCTACAAAAATGGGCGTGACTTCGCAAAAGTATGCGGGGAAGTTGCAAATTTGGTCTCGAAAGTTGTGCAAGACTTGAACAAAACAAATTCAAGTAATTTTCGAGGAGTCCTGGGGGGTGTGCACAGTGACCCCCCCCCCCCCTTAAGTACCCTACTATGTAGACCCTATCATGTAAGCACATACATAATATGTAGCACACCCTGTTGTCGTGGAAACAGAAGAAATACATTTATGTCAAATGCACCCACGAAGTTAAGTGACTGTCGGTTTATCAAAAAGAAAGATATGGATAAATACTTAGTAAAGCATACCACCTCCTTAAAAATGAGATTATGTGAAAATTGATTTTTTTTTTCATGCAACATTAACCATTTAAGGACGGGGGGGGGGGGGATCCACCCCCCTCTCTCAAAGTTTCGCGCTATAAATCTGTCGCGAGGCTTCTTGACTTTGTTTGTTCAAGTCTCGCACAACTTTTGAGACCAAATTTGCAACATCCGCGTATACTTTTGCGAAGTCACGCCCATTATTGTAACGGAATGTCCCCCCAAAACGGGCACAATTTTGTGATTTTGTGTACATTTCCTATGGAAAACAGGTGCTCTGTCATGAAAGTCATGAAAACCTGATTATTTTTACAATTAATCACTTTCATTGATTAGTTTTGTGCTAATTATGGTAGAAAAGTGGTCAGTGACAATTTCCAATAGAAAAACAAAGAAAAAACAAAAGTTGAAAAAGTTGAAAAACAAAGAAATACATAAGAAATTATGAAAAACAATAGAATACATTAAATTTCACCTAGAACAGCCACTTTTCGTTCCTGTTAACATCTTGATTATGTCCCGTGACCCGTGACCCGTGACCCCCCCCCCCTTAGGTACTCGACTAAGTAGCCTATTATAAGTCTATGGAAAGTGACAAAATAAAAGGCAGCGAATTAAATGCTGACAGTTATCCATGACTGTATCCATCCTTACAAGGCCATGTGACCGACCATGACCTGGCATACAAAATTGTTCATCTACACCTGGGTGAAAAAAAAAAAATGATATATATTTTGTCATGTCCTGCTGATCAATAATCCAAGTGATATAACTTTGTGTAAACCTTGATGAATGTAAACAAACCGCTCCTTTATTTCTCCCTCTCTTCTATGCTATCGCTACGTAAGTCATCCCTCTTTTCTATGTTTTTCTATATGTATAAGACTGCCAGAAAACCAAGCTACGTTTTAGCTGGAGCACTTCTGTATCGTATTCATGGTTTCGCTGATACATTTTCTTATAACATTTTAAATCCAGTGGAAACAGAATTACTTTGTGAACTTATGTTTATAAAGGTGTGATGTACACGTGTAGGCCTACATGTATGTAAATGTACAACGATCCGATAACGCCGGAACCAATAAATCAAACGAAATCAAATTGAAATCAAATCCTAGTCTGAACTATTAATTGTGAATCATTTTGAATCTTTGCCATAAAGTTGCACAGTATATTTTCCGTTATTAGCAGATTTAAATGGGGCTGTATACAGTACTGGTTGAGGTGGGAATTCATGTATTTTACATTCCGATGTGAGATAATGAGAAAACTCTTATGAAATATGAAAGAGCATGTAATTTCAAGAAGGATTCAACGTTTATTTGATGAAAATTGTTTTTCAAATGGCTGAGATATCCCCAAAAGTGATGATAATAAAATACTACAGGCCACAACTTTATTAGGATCTCTTTGTTTCACCTTTTTTTTTATATCTCGGCCACCTCAAAACCGATTTTCATCAAATAAACTTTTGATACCCCTTAGAATTGCATGCTCTTTTACATTTCATAGAGTGGTTTCTGAATATCTCGCAAAACGTTAAAAGCTAAATCCTCACCTCGACCAGAACTGTACAAACCCTTTAAGATTCAAATGTGATGCCCATAATTAGATTAGAATATAAGTTGTGAATTTAGAGCCATAATCTGGTTTAAGGGTGGTTCGAGTTTTACCAGGATCCAGTATTTTACAATAAAAATAAGAAGGGCTAAATACATCTCACTATCGCGAAAACTGACTAATGAGCATGTTGATGATGCCCCACTGCCCCACCCCATCCCCACCATGATCGACGCCCTCGCAATTGAACAAGTTACAACAAATACTATTTGATTAGTGATGGCACCAGTGTCTTTACTTTATTCATCGAGCGGAAGCACACAAATAACTCTACCAGAAGTGGCAACAGATAGATCTGGCTTTGGAGCTTCGCTGGTTATCCCTTTTCCATCCGGGCCTTATTTCAGATCTGTAGACCGCAGTGTCAGTGCTCCCTGTTAAAGAGTGCAACTCGAGGCGTGTGGACATGCAGCACATTAGGATGGCTAAGATACTTTTGAGATCTACAGTCGGCCCTGTACTCGGGAGAAGGCGAGTAAGAAGCGGGCTCCTTTGCCGCGTTCGAATTTCAAACTTTCTAGTTCATCCAGCACAAAGGTAAGCGACTCGTTTCATATAGCATCCACCATCAAACACTACCTGGTTAACCCAAGGAGGTACTAAGCGTTTTAACAGCTCTAATTCTTTCATTTGACACTGTCTTGTCATCCGATCATGAGACAGCAAGCAATGTGTGATTTCCATTTGAGATGTAGGCCTAAATTCATTAGCAGGCATATACGATCGAATTAAAGTACGGAAAGTATGCGTCGTGGATATACTTTGAAAAAGATTGAAAGTTGTTCTCACTGAAGTCAGTCTCACCTGCCTATTGAAATGGAGAATGCCATGGACATACAAAAACTGGGTGCAGAAATTGACGACACTTAATAAGCCGCGCGCGTTTACACTCTTTTGACGGTCTTGCCAACGCGTCAGCATTCAGTGACATTTTTTAATCTATGTCTTGATACATCGCCTGAGATTACATTTTTAAGTTTGCACGAAACGGGTATCACATAAACATGATATACTGACGTTTTCCCCACTCTACTGGTATCTTTGGTTTTAGCCAAATCGTAATACGTCATAATACAATGTATCACCAAATTTTTTTTAGCCAGTACCCATTTAACAGGACTGTCAATCTTTCGGGAGAAAAAACCCCAGACGCAAAATTAACAATGGCGATGCTTGTATACCATTAAAGTGACTACTTGGTCTAGAATTTCACAGCTAGCTCCGCGATGCCCCAAAGTCCAAAGAACAAATTACGGTCATCGTCATCCATGTTTTGGATAATACATTGCCATTGTAGTGGCATGTCTTTGACCACAATATTCACCAGCTGGGACATGCAGTTCAACATCGCGTACCACTGCCATTCTAAAGGGCTTTTTACACTTGTAAATTTTTGCTTAGTCCCGTACCAACGGTGGGGCTAAGGGGGGCCTTAGCCCCACCGTTGGTACGGGACTATCCTTAGCCCACTTTCTGTTTACACTCGTTTTTGCCAAAGTGGGCTAGCCCCACCGATAATCCGGTACTATCTGGCCCTGCAAAATAGCAGGGTTAGCACCGCAATTGCGGTGCCAAGCAAGTGAGTGTAAAACAGAACGAAAAAAATAATCCTGGGCTAAGCGACGGAGACGAAGTCCGACCCCCACTGACCAATCAGAAACGAGGTAATCAAGTTGCTGCCGGCGCGTGCGTGTGCGTGTACGTGTACAGTACACAGCGTAATCATGAATATCATGTGGTTTGGAAAGTCCGGGGCTAAGAAATACGAGTGTAAAAAGGTCAGTTTTCTCCTTAGCCCCGGACAAGAGATAGTACGGGACTAATTGGCGAGTGTAAAAAGCTGAAAAAAATTGGTACGGGACTAACCGATAGTCCTGGGTCAGAGAAAGTCCGGGGTTAAGAAACACAAGTGTAAAAAGGGCTTCACTGATTTACGTTAATTGGAGATTAGTGGATTAGGATGACAGGTGACCGCTATATACTTGCTAAGTCGTAATCACTTCTCAAAAGCAAGGAGAAATTTCTATGCAGGGTGCATGACTGTTGAGTGCGAAGAAGATTCATCCCGACTAGGTTTCCAGTAGGACCTATTGAATTATACATTGTCTTGAAAGGGAAAAAAAAAAATCAGTGAAATATACAATTATACGGGTGCGCAAAGTCTAAATTTCGATACTGTTATTGGTGTCTAGTTCTAGTGGAAGAAGAACGGAGACCAGCCTTAGTTACTGCCGAGCGTCGCCAGCAGACAACTGTGCTGCGAAACTAATCAGGAAAACTATTCCCGACGTCTTAGATGAGACTACGGAGAAGTATCCTGACAAGGAGTGTGTCGTATTTTCTGCGGACAATGAACGAAGGACGTTCAGACGTTTCAAAGAGGAGGTAAGGAAAGTAAGAGTTTGCATGATTTCGCTCAATAAATATCGTTCCATGCTATGATTATATAGTTTTATATGTTTATATTGACTCCTGACATGTCCTGTATTTTTAGAAGTAAAAATGATAGGCAACTCTGATAAAATAACGAAAGCCCTTCTTCATTGTAATGCAAATATCGAGACAACGGCACCCTCTTTCTAATTTTCTGATAGCATGAGTCGACAAGTCTCCCGATCACAGAAGTCAGAGAACTAGCACCTTACCATGCTATGCAGGACAACAGCCGACACTTTGGTCAGAATATTACATGTAGACACATGGTAAAGAGAGATGAATGGCAAACAGATGGATGGAGAGATAAAAAGAATACAAGTGGAAGTATAGAGAGAAAGATGTCTTATTGGACAAATTTGTCCAATCAATCTGACCATTTTGCAATATTTGGTGTTGTTGTTGTTGTTGTTGCTGCTGCTGTTAGCGCTCCCTTCCTTCGACTACCGGCTATTCACTAATTAAGAGTACATGTCAAAACAGAGGCTAATTACCTTGAATGCCATTTCAAATAACTTCCGTGGGTGCTGTGACGGAAACGAAGTATAAGGTTTTAATTATTTTCTCAGTACGAAATGGCATGAGAATGATAATCTGTTGATCCCATCCTAGCAGATGTGGAAGAGAAATATTACACCTCCCTGATGGTCCTGATTCGGGACTGTTTTTCCTTTTTTGCATCCTCATTTGCGTTAATCATCACTTCTAATTTGAAGTGGACTCAACACATCAATAACACTGCTAATAAAACCAATAACCATTGACAATGTTCGTGCATTTCTAAGACGTAATCTTCGCATGACTTGATGTCATAGCCACAGCTTACCAACGTTGCCGTTGGTTCGACCAATAAATTGACCAATTGTATAGAGTATGCTTCCTCTGTTTGGGATGCAGCTTCCAAGAACCTCATCCACAAAGTGGAAATGGTCCAGAGTGTCTCGGAATCGCTAACATCCACATCAAGCGTCATTAAAATGCTGCAAGAACTTGATTGGACCACTCTGCAACAGGGCAGCTGTACATCATGGTCGGCCTGTCATATTCTTTATAGAGAATATGACAGGCCGACCATGATGTACAAAATACACAGTTATCTTGGTCATCTTTTGGCACAGGACTATAATATCAAACAGGTTACTTAGTGACGAGAGCCACCCAACCACATTCCTATCAGTTAACATACTCGAGAACTGAATCGCATCGTCATTCGTCCTCTCCGAGAACATGAAGAGCTGGAATTCCCTGTCCTGAGAAATAGTTGCAACGCCACCAGTGGGAGCATTCCGTAACCGACTAACAGTGATAGCAGTTGATAACAGTGGCTAGTCTTTGTTCTTCATATTTGTTATGTGTTTGTCAATATTTGTAAATAAACTGTATTATAATGTAAATAACACAGTCCGCAAGGGTCGTCACCTTATTGAAGAAGGCAGACGTAATCAGAAAAAGAAGAAAAAAAGAGTTGGGAAAGACTGTGAAAAGCGTTCTTCCGCCAAAATACAATATATTCAAAGCATTAAATTATCCGCTTTTCTTTCGTCAGCCCAACGATTTATGAGCCGACCATAGACCGATTCAAAGTCTGTATTCATGGTCTCATAGTACACTGTCATGGATGCACATGCATGTTGCCATGGCTACGAATGAGGGCGAAATTTCCGTCGGTGGCGTCATGTCATGTTTGTTTATTGTTTGTTTTTGTTTTTTTCATTTTCTCACATTTTGTGAAAAGGTTGACCGACTTGCCCTCGGCCTGGTTCGCACCGGGGTACGCCATGGAGACCGGGTAGGAATCTGGGGACCCAACACCCTGGAGTGGCTACACACACAGTATGCTGTGGCGTCTATAGGCGCCATCTTGGTCAATATCAACGCGGCGTGTCGGCCAGCTGAATTACATCACATCATGGCCAAGGTGAAAGGATGTGTACGAGGTTACATGTTGATAGTCTTTGAAATATACTCTTCCAGTTTGTAACCTATCAAAACTAAGTTGTACTTGCAGCCGATCCATAAGTCAATCATGGCTGTAAAGGAAATTACTTCAATACTGCTGACATGTCGTATTTCTCTACCGCCTACCAAACATTGATGGAATAAGTAGAATGTAATATTCAGCTGTGTTACGTAGACGCCACCGTGAACTCATACTGCATGGCGTCGGCCAATTTTAGCCTCGAGTGAACAGCATGTTAGCAATCGACTCTATCCGAAAACGCTTCAACAAATGCCTGAACATTATGACATTATGTCAGAAGTATAGTCGTATCAGTGTGACGCACAGTGTTGTTTTTGTTTTCTAGATAACGCGAGGAAAGATAAATTTCAGACCCAGGGCCAGGAAATATCCCTCCAAAGAAAAACAAAATAAAACGAAACTAGATCTAGATAAATAAATAAATGAATCAATAAATAAGTGATAAATGAATTGATAAGTAGGACTAGATAGACCAATGAACAATGATGGGTTCGTTGTAATGTACTGTGTGCGCCATGCCGTCAAGAATGCGACTTATATACATTCATGGCGCATGTCACCAAGCCACAATAAGCCAGTTCGGGGTTCCAGTTTGAGCATGAGCAGAAAAAAGTCATTTGTACCGAGAGACAGGTTGGTTTTTAATTTCACTGAGATAAGAATCTGTAAAGCTATGATTAGTCATGGAATCCTTATAAATGGTGCCTGCCAGTACATCCACCTGACAACAAGCCTGGTATTTGGCAATGTTAACAGAAAAAGTTTGTTAATGTATTCAAAACAGCACAATGAAATAGATGCTTCCCAAAGTGTTGATTGACAAACCATTCTGGTCACTTCATCTACGCAGGTTAATTTTTTGTTAGAATACGAGTTCCATGGATTGCTATGTTGAGCAAGCTGCTACATTATGTCGCTTTAAATTGAGTGAAGTGCCTAACGAACTGAGAAAAATGAAAGGTCATTTGTACCCATGTGCACATGAGCTATCTCCGAACTGGCTTATTAAGGTAGACACTCTATTGAGAAGATCTCCATCTATTATGTCTATTCGTGATACTGTTTTGATGCTTTGGGGATTGTTGTTTGTTTGTTTACTTGCTTGCTTGTTTGCTTGTTTATTTATTTTTAAACCTGTGCCAAAACCAGGGCAGAACCAACTTTCCTTTCACTCCTGAAACAAAAAGTACAAATGGTCCATCGGTTGTTTTTTAATGTTGAGTTGTCTCGCTTGAGTTGCTTTCAGTCTTAGAGGCTGAATAAAGCCCAAGTCTTTATGTACGCAAACGTCATTTTACTTGCATAAATCCGATTTAGAGTCCCATAAGACTGTTCATTATAATCACACGCTTAGGCAGGTGTGAAGACTCTGGTGTCTGCATCATCGTTTTTGACACAAGACTACTACGAAATGATCGCTGAAATTTGTCCATCCATTACTTCGTCGTTGGCGGGAAAGTTGCAGAGCCCTCAGTAAGTGTAAAGCTGAACAAACTACGTGAGTGTATGTGTGTGTGTGTGCGCGCGCGCGCGCGTGTGTGTGTGTGTTTATGACTGCATTTTTTTAAGGAGAAACCTTTTGAGTCTTGCTTGGAGAATAGTTGATGCAGTGAAAGACTGAGGTTAAAAGATAGCTAACCAACTTATAGCTACCAAAGTCTGACCCGTGAAGAAATAGGTGAAAACAGATCGAATGATACAATATTCATAACATTTTCTTCCTAAGATCTGATGGACATATCAATGTTACGTTTACTGCTATTGCTGAATTACGATTGAATGATAGTCTCAACGAGGCAGCACTAGATAAAGATTGAAGCTCGTTTGAAGATGTTACTTAAGCAAGTAAATTTTCCCGCGGAACAGCTCTTTTCGTCAGAAATATGAGAGAAGGTGCCATCTATATCTATCTTTTTAATCTGTAAGATCATTACTATCTTGACAACTCTCAAATACAATGGTAGACTGTCATAATAATATGTAGGTTTAAGTTTTATGACTTCTGCGTTTATGTATGCAGCCTGCCTGACATGGAATCTGTGGTAATGTATGGAGGAGAAAAGCGACCAGGAGTCTACGTCATGGATGACGTCATGTCGATGGGAACGGATGAAGACATGAAGGTCTTAAAGGCATGCAGGGGCAAGCTTGGATGCGATGACGCAAGCAACATGATTTTCACTTCTGTAAGTGTATAAGAGATGTACCGAAATATACACACAGATGAGAATATCCATGAAACTCGATGCTGTTGCTGTTGCGAGTCCCTGGCAGCAGCGGTTGCGCCACTTAGCAACGTATAATATTCCCATGGCGTAGTCCTTTCGAGGGAACTTCCAATCGTCGGTCCCGTAAAAATAGTCGTACTCGTCTGCATGCAGCATATCATTGATTACTACCTCAGTGGCCACTTTAGAGTCCACGCAGAAACAGGAACCATGACGATAATTCACTTCTATGGATGAGTTTTCTTTTTTAGGTGGACACTTCTCTTGCCTGATGCAAGGCCAGATTAGAGATAACATCTATACTATTATTATGCCCAGATCAACAGTGAAAACTATCCCCCGACACTGCTGCAAATCGCTTACTTGAATTCCGTAGTTTAATGACCTACTCCGATAAAACATAAAGCCTTTACTTTCACAAGGGTACTCATAATCAGGGCAGCGCAACAAAAATTAATGGTAAAATCCTTCAGCGCTATTGACGCTTCTGCATAAAAAGAAAGTTTTTTATGTTTTCTGAGATCGCGATTGGACTTACCTATGCCAGTATTGATTTGGAGACTGCTTGTGGATTTAGGCCATCTTTTGTTGTTGCCTTTCAGGGAACGACTGGCACGCCGAAAGGAGTGGTCTTAACTCATTTCAAGTCTGTCAACAACATGCATCATACTGGTCTGAGAATGAGTTTTGACAAAATCGTGAGTAATTGTGCGGACAAACTGTTGACTGAAGACACGTTTGTTATCCTTTAGTGTGAATATCAACACTTCATTAACTATACACTTGTTTTGATTCAGCAAATTTCAGTTCTCCTTTCATCCGTTTCATCTTCTCTCTTAGTTATCCTTTGCATCTCATATCACTGATAAAAGGCGTAGATAATCAAGGTTTTGTACTTTTCCTCACTTTTCATAAAACAGGATCACGTTTCTTGTGCACCGGTTCCTCTGGCACATATATTTGGCACCAACATTGTATCACTACTCCACATTTTGTTTGGTCGAAAGATGGTGTTTCCATCCCCAAGTTTCCAGGCAGGGTCAACCGTAAAGGCTATCAATGACGAAAGGTAGTACCTGTTTTGTTTTGGTTTTGTTTTGGTTTATTTTTTGTCGTGCTCCCTCACCCTATCTCTGTCTGTCTGTCTGTTTTTCTGCTCTGTCTTTCTGTCGAACCCCGTTTACCTTGAAAGCCAACCTATAGGATGATGGAGGTACTCCGAGCTCTAAGAAATGTGCGAAATTTGGTCTGTTGTCCAAAGCTCTGTATGGAAATAGGTTCTCCTGTGACATAAACTTTGTAACCGTAACCCCCAAACTATTACAAAATTTGGTCAAATGCCCCCTGTTTTGTCCACATTATGACATTTTATCATCCTAACCCCCCTCACGACCCTTCGCATACTATTGCAAAAAAACTACAATTCTGTATTCGGAAATTTACCCACTTGTAATTCTTGTCCTCAAAGAAACAAACTTCCTCAGAGACATTGGAAAAGTAATCCTCAGTTGTTTTTTTTTTCCTTTGATGTCTTTTTCTCATTAACAAATTTATACTGAAATGTACACTAGTTAACGTGGAGGAGACATAATGGCAATTGCCTACAGTGCTGTTATAGGCTGCACTGCTTTAGCTGTACGTGTTTATCGTTACCTTGCCATATTCGAGACAGTTCACACTATCAGCGTTGGATGGTCGCATGCTGGGCAGAGTGATTGTTTAAAAGGCATTTGTAGAATGATCAGTCTGCATTGCTGTGAATTTGACTGTCCTCGGCTTCCAAAACTTTTCCAGTGCGGTGAATGTCGATTATTTTAAGTGAAAAGTACACCGATGCTAAAACGTGCTCATGCAACCAACACTCACCACATTCCTACCACCCCTCGTCGGTCAGGTGCACGATGATGTTTGGAGCACCGACGATGTTCATCGCGGTCCTCAACCACGAGTGGGTCAGTCAGTATGACGTCACCAGTATGAGATCGATATTTGTCGGAGCGTCGCCGATACCCCCCGAGACTCTGGAGGAGGCTAGGAAGGTCATGGGGCTGGAAGAAGTTATGGTGATTTTTCCTTTTCCTCCTCCCCCAGCCTCCCGTGCTCGTGCACGAACTCGACACCAACAAGTTACACAGCCCAAAAGTCATACAGCCCACGGGTCATATAGCCCAAAAAATATACAGCTCACAATTCCTATACAGTTCAAAACACTAAGTGAACAAGGTCCACGAGCTATAGACACTTATGAGCGTATAAGATCCCCATGAGCTCGACATTAAAGGCATACAATGCCCACGAATTCGACACTAGGCGAGAAAGGCCAAAAAGCTAGACATTAATTCACAGGGATATACGTAATGTTGGTGTAGTGTTGAGATCATTGGCCTTATTTGCTGCCTATTTTCTAACTTATGAACCTACCTTTCACCTTGTAGCGTCTAGCATGCGGGCCTGTTGTACTTGGTGTCTATGCTCGTGAGCTGTATGACATCATGGGTGTATGATTCATGGACGTATTTTCAATGTCTAGCTCGTGGGCCGTATGACTAGTAAGTGTCGAGCTCGTGGGATGCCTCCAACTTTCCTCTTCCTCTTTCTTGTCTTGTTTTGGATGCTCTTATTCAAAAGGATATTGGGAAAGTGTAGTTTCAAATGATATCTCAGCTTCGAAGAAGGAATTACACTTTACCTATATGTATACATTAATTCAAAAATTGTCAATAGATCGAATTTACAGTATCCACATGGAACTACTGTTGTAGCTCCATGGTATCCACATGTCGCATGATACAGTACACAGGATTTCTAAAGAATGAATGATATTTCTTTGGTGCGTGTTTATTCAGTTCATTGGAAATCAGATTAACCATGATAGCTTAAGGCAAGGAGAGTATTATAATACAAAGAAAATGACCATAATCGTAATTTTTAAAAGGAATATGTGGAAAATATTGAAACAACTTCTGTGCACACCCACATGGCGTTTTAAAACAAGTACATAATGTGGTCTTGGTGGTGTTACATTTAGTTTACCCCTTATTCCACTCTACTAAGATAGAATTGGTGACACTCAAGACCCAGTGGGGACTTAATGTCCCTCTCTTCCCCCTTACTAACCCACTTACAGTGACTTATACTTACTAATCCATGCTTGCAGATACCATACAATACAACACCCTCGGTTCACACTGTCCACTGTTGTATGTTGTTCTCTAAGTTTGTTTAGTTTCATACATCCAGAGTGGTTACGGGCTGACAGAAACTTCACCAGTCGCAACGATGACAACGCACAACGATACGGAAGAGAAACGTCTGTGCACAGTCGGGAAACTGTCACCTTACCTGGAGGTTTGTCTGGTCGTTCTCTAAGCTTCTTGCAGACACATTTGAACAACAACTCGACAGTAAAGTCGATCAAAAGCTCTATACCATGTGGATGAAGAAGAAAAAAACATGAAGCAAGTGCATAATTTAATATGAACGTTCATGTAGAGGGTCAACATAAGCCTTAATAAGCCCAACTCTTCCGTGTATTATACATTTAACTAGCAGCACCCGTGGAAATCCACGGGTCTGAGGGCCCCATATTTTTAGATTTATATATATTTCTTTCGCCCCGTTTTATTAGTTGAAGCGAAAGAACTTCGTGTTTGTTTATGTTTTTTTTTTAATATACATGAGTCGATCCTCTCTGGCCCCCACAGACACACATCTTTTCTCTTCATTCGTAAGCTTGAAAGAAGCTTACATTGTATATCATGATTCATACTTCTTTTACCACATTTTCATTATAAAATCATTTTCCCTCCCAACGCAATCCCATCTAATAAGTTGTCGTCCGTTCCTAATGTTAATACACCTGTTTGATCGATCATTACACACACATAACACACACACACACACACACACACACACACACCTTTTCGGTTCAATAAAAAGATGCAAATGGGTTATATATCATCATTTATATCCCTTTTCCGACGTTTTTATTTGAAAAACCCGTCTGTGCTCCTTCCACCCGATGACAATCTCATCTGACGGTTATGACTTGTTTCTGAACGAAATGCACTTGATGGATCATTCATTGTTCCCCCCTTCTCTCTCTCTCTCTCTCATTCTGATGTTCTTTAATTTCCTCTCGAGAACATGTGTCTATATAGACAAAGTCAGACTTTTCATTAAACCACCCATTCATGTGACTCGGACTTTTGTGGTATTTTCTTACTTCATGTTTTATATATTTCATGTTTGTTTGTTTTCATCAAAAAAATTGTGGTGTTTTGTGTTTATAGAATTTTCACTGGAAGTACGCTAAGTATTCCACTGCTCAGTTGTACAGGATAAAAGAGTGTGAGAACACGTGTCTGCATCAACGAAATAAGACCTTTTAGAAAATGACCCTGACTCGGATTTTTGATGATTTTTGTTTTTGACTTCAAATAATTTTTTTCTATTTCCTTATTTTACTAATTTTCGTGTTTTGTTTGTATTGTCATTTTTTTTTTCTGTTTTACCCCCTTTATTTGGAGGAATAGGATCGAGAGGGTCTGGATGTGCATAAAAAACAACAACAACACACACACACACACACAAAAAGAGAACAAAAGTATACTATAGGGACGAATGATTATTCTAGGGAAGGGAAGGAAATAGTTCATTTGTCCATGACACATGTCCGAAGTCATTATGTTAATAAGTAGGCACCCGTTGGAATCCATGGGTCTCAGGGCCTCGTATTTTTCTTTAATATTTCTTTTCCCACTTTATGGGGGGAAAGAAAAATATTTTTGTCTTCATTTGCTCCCTCTGTTTTATTTTCATCACCAAAACTTGGTTTGATGGACCATAAAGAACCACCCATTTTATTTCCACTTGTACGGTAATTTCAAAAATAGGTGGTCGGCAAAGAGAGGTTTTCCTCTACGTCCGCACATGTCTTATGAATATTCATGTTAAAGCAGCTATGACGAATGGACAGCGGCGCGTGTAATCTGAAATGGAAGGGCACGATCGGCAAGGATAAAAATTTAAGTGGATATTTAGCCGTCCTAAACAGTCTGACAATGATACCCGAAGTGAGAGCAAACTAAATGACGTACCTGAGCTGCAGAGTATCCTGTAGTTGTGCAAAATACAATAAAATAGCAGCATTCACTGTTTTCATTTGGGCACGCCAATGGCGAACTGTACGTAAATGCCCTTGTATGACCGAGCCGTATACTGTATTACCATATGAGAGCCCATATCAACGTGCACGCAGATAGTGTGTTTCGTGTATATAAACCATCGTCAATACACATACACACACAGGCGCAGGCCTGTAATCTGATATGGAAAGGAACGATCGGCAAGAACAAAATTTAAGTGGATATTTAGCCGTCGACATCACTGCTAAACGGTCTGAGTACAATGATACCCGACTTGAGAGCAAACTGAATGACGTAGCTGAGCTGCAGAGGATCCTGCAGTTTTGGAAATAAAATACGGCATTCGTAGCTTCCCGTGTACCGAGTACGCATCATGATATGCAATAAATGCAACACAGCGACAGGCTCAATGCATACACATATCTCTCTGCGATATATTGCCTGTACCCGGTACCCATAGTGTGTGTGTCATGTCTCCGCGAACGATCAGCGAGAATGCTCACTGTGCTACCGCCACAGATTGTATAGAGTTCTGTGTGTGCGACCTGAGCCTGCGAGCTGGCGCGAGCTGCATATAACCCTTTTTTATATATCGTGTGCGTGTGTGTGCGTCCAAGAACGATGATAGAGCTTTCGCCACGCACTGACGCGGGATACCAGCGCGCAAACGCTGCATGTCGGTGTTTGTCTTTTGTTTTTCTTTGTTTTTTGTACCGCTCTCGACGTCGACACGGAGGAGGAGCGCGGACGAAACCCGAACGGGAAATAGAAGAGACCCTCCCGCTGCCGACGGCACCGGTCTCGGGGGCCCGGAGCCGGCGGCTTCGGAGGAGATAGCCGCACAAAATAAACCACGGGAAGGCATGGGGGCCATCCTTACGCGATTATAATATAGGACTTCCAGACACATCGAAACGATTTCATTCATGCTGTACATTCACATCTGCGTGATCGATAAAATTGGTTATTTCGATTTTGCTGCTCCGACCCGCTTTCCAAGAAATTATGAACTGGTAGTAATGAAAATATTTTGAAAAATTCTCTGCTGCCTGAACAATATGACGACTACGTCAACGATACTCGTCAATATCAATCGATCAATTAGCGTAGAAATTTCTCCCCACAACCGGATAACTTAGGCCATATTCTTTAATTCCGGACAGATGAAGATCATAGATCCCGAAACACAGACGACAGTTCCCTTGGGGTCTCCAGGTGAGGTGTGCGTGAGGGGCTACTCCGTCATGGCGGGATACTGGGGACAGGATGCAAAGACAAGAGAGGTCATTGACGACGAGGACTGGCTGCATACTGGGTAAGGTCATATCAGAAGAAGGAGGAAAATATTTAAGTTTTAATGAGTAGTTGGCGTATGCTCGGACATGCTTTACCTGAATTGCTGAATTCATACTGCTGATCAGAGGAGCGAATATGCCCGTGCCTTTTGGACAAAGGTGATAGTTGTCACACTCCCAACCCGACTTTGCTAGACACAGGGTTATCAATAGGCTATGAAACAGTGAAAACTTGCTCATCCGAACACTGCTAAGATCTCCCGAAGGTTTCGCCAGTATTTTAACGACCGCAGTATTGCACCTACAATCTATAATAAGATATTGTACTACCAAGGAGGTACCAGACGAGCCTATACCACATTGGTACACCTTGGTCAGAGGGGAGTATTTAAGGGAAAAGGCATTGTAAAAAAATGTATGCTAAACCTGCCACTCAAACTTTGAAACAGATGCTGTAGAGAGTCGACTCTCGAGCACTTTTCCACTTTACCATAGTACTGTAAGTAATTCTTAACCCCACTTTTGTTTGAGATGTCATAACAATTGCAGAACACTTACGGAATATCTGGTTCCGCGAGCAACGTCAGAACCTTCAATATGTTACAAAGTGTAATAAAAAAAATAACCTCTCGAAGACACAAAGGCGCAAAAAAAAAAGTTTAAGATTCCCTATACGTCTTCTTACAATCCCATGTTGAACAATCGATACACCTTTAGTAGTTCGAAGGAGGCGCCTGAATGAGTTTGGAAAAGGCGCCTTCTCGTCATGCTCGCAGCAAGTTTTTTTGGTGGATATTTTGGTGGATTTGTTAAATTCTGAATTAAAGAAATTGTTTTGTTGGATAAGGTCAAATAAGTTGTCTATAAATCTTCTTAAAACTAAATGTATATTATTCAGTAATACTTTAAATAATCTTCCTAATAATATAAAAATAGATGATATAGTTATAGATGAAGTTGCATCAATGAAGTTTTTAGGTTTGGTTATTGACAATAAACTTTCATGGAAGTCACATATTGATAGTATTTGTCACACAATATCTCGAAATATTGGTGTTATTAATAGAGTTAAATATTATTTCTCTATTCCCACCCTTTTAATGTTATATTCAGCTTTGATTTTACCTTATTTGAATTATGGCATCATAGCTTGGGGGAACACACATCCAACATATCTCGACAGACTGTCCCGTCTCCAGAAAAAAGCTCTTCGAATAATTTGTCATGTTTCTTGGAGAGCCCACACCGATGTTTTATTTTCTGAAAACAAAATTTTAAAGATAACTGATATTTATTATTATTGTCTTGGCCAATTTATGTATAAACTTTCTAATAATTTGTTGCCGTCTGTCTTCACAAGCATGTTTGCGAGAAACCGCTCGTTCCATAAATATCCAACTCGTCACTCAGATGAATTCCATCTGCCTCAGGCTTTAACTAGAACAATGTTTACACAATCTATATTTACATTTGCTGGACCTAAATATTGGAACAACCTTTCTAACAGTTTGAGGACATCTCCAAGTTTAAGTTCTTTTAAGAGTAATCTGAAGAAAAATATTTTGAATAGTTATAAGAATTGTTGATTCTTTATTGGTTGCAAAGAAGTGTAAAATCCAACCTTATATTCTATTGGAATTACAGCTAAGCGGCCCCATCCATCCACTACCTCTCGTGTCCTTCTATTTTTTTTTTTTTGTCTTTTATCTTCACTCCACGCATTAAGCTGCTTTCTCCCCCCCCCCCTCTCTCTCTCATACACACACACACACACACACACATACTATTTTGTTTCTCTCCTCTCTTTTCCGGCATGACAGCGACTTAGTGTAGGGATTTGTTCAGGGTTTTTGTTTCGGATAAGTTAGGTTATAGGTCTTTTTGTCTTAGTTTCTTTGTTTCATCCATTTTCAACGCTTATCAGTCTATCAATCATATAATTTCTTGTATTACGTGTGGGGGGAATGCAGCCTACAAGCTCAGCTTTTTAGCATTCCTCCCCATTTCCACCATTTTCCTATACCTACAAGTTTTCTGTAAATTTATCCTTTACTTTGTATGATGAAATTTATGCACTGTATTCAATTTTTGTAATATATTTATATGTTTTTGTTGGAAATGAAAAATAAATGAACGAATGAATGAATGAATGAAAGTTGAAGCGGCCCAAAGAGATTAGTTTAACGGTACTATTTACCATCGTGAGCAGTGATTTTTTTTTTTCTTCAAGTTATCACATTTAATGCATATTGTGTGTAGGTCTGTTGTATCACGAAACGTCCTACCATATAAAAAAATCACAGTAAAGCCTATATCGCTATCTTATCTAAAGCCATCACTGTAGACGGTTTATTCTATATAGAAACAATTTTATCATAACTATTGTTCACATTTTGTATATTCTGCAATCTGCATTGATATTCTGCAATTGATATTCTGCAATCTGCATCAATCTGCATTGATTGATTTCATTCATAAGGTGATCTGTGCAATAGACAACGGGAAAATTTTGCTGGGCTTATTTTTAGACCTGAGCAAAGCATTTGACACGCTTGATCATAATATTCTTTTAGCTAAATTAGGTCAGTATGGTATTCGTGGAGTTATTTTAAATCTTTTTAAAAGTTATTTGAGTAATCGTAAGCAGTTTGTATCAATTGATAAGAATGTTTCTTAATATAAAAACATGAGATGTGGAGTGCCCCAGGGATCGATCCTTGGCCTATTTTATTTCTTTTATACATAAATGATTTGCCAAATGTTTCTAATATTTTACAATGCATTTTATTTGCCGATGACACAAGCATATCTTTGGCTCATGATGATATGGATTCTTTACAAGAGGTTTTTCATAAGGAATTGCAATATGTTACAAGTTGGCTGCGAATGAACAAATTATTAATTGATATGTCAAAAACTAATTTTATGATATTTACAAAGAAAAAATGTAACATTGACACTGTATCTATTAATATGTGTGGTTCTCAAATCATGCAAGTTTCTTCACTGAAATTTCTTAGAGGTTTTGTAGACAATAAGTTGAATTGGTCTAATTACATTAATTGTATTTGTATTTGGTGTAATGTTTAAACTTAGTTTTATTTGTATTATGGAATAATTGTTTGGGGTAATGCTCATGAATGTCATATTCAAAGACTATTACTACTTCAAAAACGTGCAATACGAATCATTGCCCATGCCTCTTATCTTGCCCATACCCCACCACTCTTTTGTATCCCTGAAAATATTGCAATTGAATGATATGTATAAATACCAAGTGGGGATTTTTATGTATTTATGTAAGAATTTTATATTACCAAAAACTCTTTTGAACTTTTTCACATACAATAATCAAATTCATAATTACAATACAGTACGCGAAACGCGAGTGATTTTCACCTACCTTTATCTCGTACATCTTTTTATCAACGATCTATTCCTTACAGTGGTCCTATTCTGTGGAATTCTCTCCCCTTTGAAATACGCAATGCTAACTCTTTGAATATATTTAAATCTGCTTATAAAAAAATTCTCTTCAATAATTACAACCAAATTCATTTACGTTAAGAGTATCAGTTTTTATCCTTTATGTTATGAGACATCAGGTATTTTGTTATTGTCGTTGTGTGTTGATTGTCATGTCTTAGTCTTGTCTTGTTCTTATGTTTTACTTGCTTCGAACACATTGGTAACAGAAATTTAAAGAATGTTTTTAGGTCTGCCGAAAATAAGGGACATTTCCTTTCTGGCTGCTGCCTACCATAGCAATTCCTTTTACACTGTTTAACTGATATTTTTGTAATTGTATTTTAATGTTGTTGTATGTGTTTGTTTGTTTTTATATCTTCTTTGCTTGGTGAAATGAATATTGATGATACTGATTACCATTTTTGCATTGGTTGTTTATATCCCTAACTCATATGTTAGAATTATTTTGGAGCACTAAAGCTGGGTTTTTGTTTCATTTGCAAATGGTAAATAGTGTTTGTAACCTTAATGCATCAGAGGACACATAAAGACAGCCCGCCTTCCAGAAAATCATTTACTAGTATTATGTAGATGCATACGAAGACCATGATACATAATACTCGACTTCTCTTCCTTTCAGTGATGTGGGTAGTATGGACAGTGAGGGATACCTTCGGATTGTGGGACGCATCAAGGACATGATCATTCGAGGAGGGGTCAACATCTACCCCACGGAAATCGAAAATTTCATCTACACTCATCCAGCCGTTCAGGAAGTACAGGTATCCCAGAGATGAAGAAATAGTGTTATGTTATATAAGATCCGGAACAGAGATTTGTTATTCCATCTCCTGTTTTTCTCATTCTTATGCCAATAATATTATTAAACAATATCAGTCCAAAGACGCAAAATCTCAGGAAGTTACAACTTGTAATGGGAGTACTTTCGATATTATAAAATGATATGACAAACTTATAAATGGTAAATGACTGCACATTTTCGAACACACGGTAAAGCGCAGAACACTGTGGGTACCAAGTCTTCTTCAAAGTCATTGTATTATCTTTGAGGATCGCGCATCTTTAGGTTAAGCTTTTGCAACCATAACGTTTGTGATGTTATGTAGATCAGATAGTTCAGAATTTTTCATGAAAAGTAGAATAAATCATTTTGTCTTGTCTAAATCAACATTCAAACTTCACACTGCAAGAAAAAAAAAAAATCCGACAATGATAATTCAGTGTTGTATGACCTATGCAGCGTAAACGTGTATTAGATGTATGTTTGTATGTATATTTTTTAATAGACTTTTTTTTTATCTTCGAAGAGGAAACTTTGGGTTACACCGTTATTGACTTTTCCAGGTGATTGGCATACCGGATAGCTACATGGGGGAGGAGCTATGTGCAGTAGTGAAGCTTAAACCAGGGGAAGACACAACAGCTGAAGACATTAAGGCCTTCTGTAAAGGAAAGGTACGTCGACGTGATGAATAGCATATAAACTCAATGTCCCGAATTTACGAAGGTGGTACAATCTTGTCCATGGTTTAAACCATGGACAGAGACCATATAGTTTTTATGGGGCGCCCAGTGACGCATGACCTATTTCGTTTCGAAACCAGTCCTTTCGTCGACGAAATTATCATTTTAAATAGGCTATGCGACTCTTGCCGCCCCTTAAAACAATACAGTCTTTGTCCATGATTTGAACCAAGGACAAGATTGTACCATCTTCGTGAATTCGGGCCATTTAAGGCTAGAGCATAAGGCAAGACATAAAAGACAACACACTAACACTCCTGTGGATTTGCAATAGTCCGTAGATGGTGAACTCACGCATGCAAAAACTTGGATGGCAGTGACTTTTCATGACTTTTGTAGTTGTTTTGCTGTTTGCAAGAAATCGAGTTTCCATGTACAATTGAACCCATTCACGTAAACTGCGTGAGACAATTTTATTTTTGTTGTGGTCACTTGTTCCTTGATACGTTGCTGATGTCCATCATCAACGTCGTTATTTCATCCCACCAGATCTCACACTACAAAATCCCGCGGTACATACGCTTCGTCCAGGAATACCCGATGACCGGGTCCGGCAAAATCCAGAAGTTCAAGCTGAGAGAGCAATGGAAGAACATCGATGAAGAATAACTTCGTTAAAAGAAAACAAAAGGAGTTCATTTGTACTCCATGAAAGATGATTTAAGAGGTGTACTCGGATAGTTTTTGTTGTAACAGCAGTCATGGCGATCAAAGAGTGAGTCAGTCATTTTATGTCAAGGATAGCAAAGACATGATTTACGGGTTGTCTCTCCGTCCGTCCCTTCCACATCCCGTAATTGCGATTTCAGAAAATACGCTCTACTAATATTGTATGGTAGGTACATCTGGACAGGGTATCTACAAGATATTGTAGATGCACTGCTTTGATATTCGGCAATATCCTTCAAAGTCAAAAGTCAGTGACCTTTAACTACTGTATACATGAAATGACGCTCTCAGTTGTAAATTCATTTATTCCCACTGCAAGACAACCGAAAGGCAAGAGACTCTTAATTTGCTCCGTCGTCTTTAATCAAGATTAGTAAGAGATTTGTGTTTCACAGTGTGAAATGATATTGATGACAAACCTATTTTAACGTTCTGATAATGTCTCATTAACTGAATTATATCATAACCTCGTACTTAAATTGCGCTCGAACAAGTGGCGCGAAGAAATGAATTAATGTATAATGTATTAGCTAAATATAGCATGCACACATATTACGTGCGAGACGATCATCTGAAGCCATTGCACAGACAGTGTGATGCGACTAGCCTTTATTTAGATAAAACTTCAAAGAATACTTCAACGAAAAAGCATGATAATACTGTAGTTATACATTTATAAGAGACTGCTTGAAGTGGGAAAGAAGAGAAAGGGATGTTTTGCTGGTAGGGTACAGCGTGGATAAACATGCTTTTTCAATGAGCTTTGTTCTGATAAGAAAATGGTTGTACAGCTATAGGCCCTACTTTCAAAAAAAATGTTGATTAGTCTGCAAACAAATTTTTGATGTGTATGCAGGGGACTAAACTGGAGCTGTACATGTGGATTTCATTTAATACATTTCATTTATTCATTTCATTCTCATTTTTCTTTAAACAAAACATAACACAAAGTAAATGAAAATTCAATCATAAGCATAAAGTATGACAATCAATGGTAATAAACAAACTAATAAAGATATGCACACATACTGGAATTACAGAGTTATGTTCGAAGGGTAAAAAATGAGAACTGAGAGGTCCACTAAAAAGCATTGCTTGTAGACTGTGGACCACTCTATCTTCAAAAATACTTATTATAATAACAAGTACATAATACATAATACAAAAATAAGACAAAATAAAACAAACAACAGAGACACAACATCATGACATGACTAAACTGAGGGGGATACGATTGAAAGGAATAGAGCAAAAACAAAACAAAATTAAAGGAAGAAAGGAAAGAAAGAAAGAGGGAATGCCTACATGCTGAACAAGAGAAACGGAAGAGGGGATTGAGGAAGTATATTCGAACAGCTGGTGACTGCATGCAGCTGTGGAAAGATTATGGAAATAAATGGCCGAATTTCATTTTTGTTCACCTTATTTTTGCTGTAACCTATATACAGATAATGAAAATAAGTATCTCAGCCAGAATTTAACAAAAAACATGTCAAATTAGGCTTAGGCCTAAAAGAGTATAACGATGAAGAATTTTTTACTTCAGGACTTAATGAATTCCAAAATTTAGAGCCGGTGTATATAAATCTATTCTGAGCGAATACGGTTCTCTTAAGGGGTAGATGAAACTCATTAGCAGGGATGTCAAGTTCAAAAAAATTTTATGAGTGAGATTTTCATGACTCGGCATCTCGGCGCGCGAATGTGCGCGCGAGCGAGGGTGGGAGGGGTTTTTTACCCCTCCCACGGTAGGGATCAGCTTTTTCAATTTTTAGCTCTTATGGTGCGATCAGGTGCATACTTAAGTGACTATTTTTACTTATTTTGAAAGACAAAAGGGAAATATACCTTCAATTGCAACTATCACTTTAATCCTTTGGGCTATGCTCATCATTATAGGCCCAAGTTGCAGACTTTGCCCGATGCGTGAGAAAAATGGATGCCATGCGTGAGATCGTGAGATGACCCCTAAATGCTTGAGTCTCACTCAGAATGCGTGAGACTTGGTAGCTCTGCATTAGACCGCCTAGTAGGATAATCATGAAAACACTGATTTCGTGAAAACATTGAATTCAAACTATTCGGGAGGAGCATTTGTTTTGTAGTTGAACATGATCATTGATCTAGTTTCATATGACCACCACTTGTATTATGTCGTATTATGTTTTCATTTGTTTTTGTTTTTCTATTTGTATATATGTTACCCGATATTATTTGTAATTCGTGTTTGATTTTGTACCCTTTGTATGTGATGCAGGGCTCCCTTGCAAAGCAGGCCATTGGGGCTCTGAACGGGACAACCCTGCTTTTAAAGAAAACATGAATAAATAAATAAATTACCTAATAAAATTTGATGGGCGCTGCCCCATGCTAAATTTCCGTAATCTAGATAAGGTAATATTAAAGAAAATACAATGTTAACAAAGAAGACTATGGAATGTGAAACTTAAGTCTGTTAATAATACCAATATTACATGGAATTATTTTACTTATGTTAATAATATGAGGCCTCCACGAAAGTTTATCATCCAGTGTGATACCAAGAAATTTCATATGGGATACAGTTCTAATCGAGTATCATCAGAAATAATATCTGTGCTTAATATTTCTAAGGATTTACTAAAAAGCATATACTTAATTTTCTGAAGATTTTATGAAGATCTTATTCACTGAATGATTTTTTTTTTCAATTCAGAGTGGACGGTGTCTACGAGAGTAATTGGGTTTTGATGAGAAAAGAAATCATTTGAATCATCAGCAAAAAGTATGAATGAGAATATGTCAGATGATTGGCAGAAGTCATTGATATAAACAATAAAAAGAAAAGGACCTAATATACTACCATGAGGGACGCCACATTTAATTAATCTAAAACTTGAGTTATTCTCGTTTAGAGATACATATTGTTTTTCGGTTCTCCTGAACCACTCCAAGGCCTTCCCCCGTAGGCCATAATGAGACAATTTATGGATTAAAATTCCATGATTTAACGCTGTTGATTTTCAGCTGTTATAACTCGAGATGAATAACGTTTTCCTTTGTATCCTTTTCTCCTTGATTTTCTCCTTCGCACTTTCAATCTCTTCTTTATTTTTTATTCTTAGTTCTATGGGGTTTTTTCTCCGTTAGCCCACAGCTTTTACCTTTTTTTTTTCCTTTTTATTTATATAAGTCCCATTTTGGGGTACATTAAACCATATTTCTGTCTGTTTCCTGTCAATTCATGTGACAGGTAGTTTACGAGGTATTTTCATTTTCTCATTTCTTTTAATGATTATTTCTGTCTATCCCCTTGCCACTATTGGCTTCACACATTTGGCTTTCGAATTCGTGAAAAGGGCATTCAAATTGGCTGGTACTCTACGTTCATTGAAATTCGCCATCACTCGTCGAAAAGGGTATTTGAGTCATTCAATTTCGCGAATGGACAGTCAAATTCCAAACATTTTCATTCAAATTTACGATATGTTATTTCTCTTTTTAAAAGGTGAGAACATTTAAACGTGTATTTCTATGTGACCTTTTGTTCTATTCATAGAGTGTTAAGCAGTGAAAGTATCATATTTATCTGTGATCTTATGTAATTCGAGTTTCTTGTTCTGTAACGCCTCTTTTCTTTCACACAATGTCATGTGATGATAGGCCTACATATACAGGTACTACAGATTAACTACAGATGGTCTTCTTACAGTCATGACAGCACAAGTTAGATACAGACGTATATCTCAAGAAGACAGAAAGAATCATAGAAACATTGGAGGACCATAACCTTGACTTCAGAACTGGCCGACACATTCGGAATAAAGCGCTCAACGGCCAGATAAGTTGTGGCCACATGCACTATCTTCGGACTGGGAGACTCAATAAGCACATTGAAAAAAAAATGTTGCCAAAATAATGTAAAATCTCCCTGAAATGTAATGATGCTTACAAAACAATACTCACTAACTGTGATTTAAAAAAAATAAAGAAAGAAGCAAAAAATCGCCAAAGCATAAACATGTGTGCTAAATTGACTGCAGAAGATGTTAAATTGGATGACTAAAAATGAATTCGAATGAAGGAGCGCAGCATATACGTGATCACGTGATTATACATGTATATCATTCTAAATTGAATGAACGAATAACGAAATGGTGCTTGTCTTACGATTTTCAGTTGAAAAGGTGTTAATTACAATGAGGTTAAAGGTAATTTGAACGCTCCAAAATGAATTTGAATGAATAGATCAGAAAATTGAAATACTGAATATGTCATCTACGCTAAATTTTGCTAAATTGAATGCAGTAATAAGGAATTGGACTGACATAAGTGCGATATTGGCCGGGAAAACCTACATTAATAGACAAGCATCAAAGGGGACATCCACATGATTTTCAGACTTTTACATTTGCACAACTACAAATTACGTAAAATGAGTAAAGAGTTGCAGAATTTATAGTGATTGGGATGAGGAAGGAGAATGTTTTCAAAATTTACAACATATTGCAATGAACGAGGATGATGACATGGCAGTCTCACCATAAGAATGCATTAGTTGGGGCTCAAGGAAGCAGAACAAAAGAAAAAGGCATGCATACATTCTTTCATAGGTGAACTTGTTGAGCAAGCAGTATTGTAAGTGATTACATTGCTACATTTCTTTGATGTCATCAACACTGTTCAGTGTAATTTCTTCAAGATTTTCAGTTAATTGGTTTCTCTGCTCAATGACCACAATGAATTCCACAAATCTATACATGGAGCTGTCAATTTATGTACAACATGATGTGAAGTTATGAAAATCGTCTGAAATGCCCCTTTAACATTTGCTAAAAGGTAATTTGCAAACGAGTTATTTCCAGTCACTGCTTCAGCTAGAAATATCAAGTGGTGATGCATGTTGGAAAGAGTATAAATTAATGAAATGGCAATGATAAGTGTGAGTTTGAAGGTGATGCCAGATCAAAGGTCACTGCATTATGGTGAAAATGTCTTTATGCAGAAATGACTCCACTGAAATAGGAATTTTCACAGGGAGTATTATCTCGTCAGAAAGATAACCATGAATAAACAATATTCGTAGCCTGGAATTTCACCAAACAGTAACTTAAATGTGTGTTTGTTTGCCAGGAATTTACACTTCGTTTAATACCAATGATAATGTTATTTGGTGTCATGGATAGAAATAAATTGGAAGATATTTTCATTAATAAAATTCCTTAATACTGCCATATATAAGTTATTGCAATGTTGTGTGGAAAATTGTGGTTCTACCAAAATAAATTCTATATTTAGATTACAAAAGAAAGTTGCGTATTTGAATTTTTTAGCTCACACTGATTCGTTATTTCAAGAACTTAAAACACTAAGGATTTCTAATTTGAATGTTATTCAAGTAGCAGTCATTATGTGTAATTATATTCACGATCGACTTCCATCATCTTTCAATATGATTTTTAGGTTTATCACTATAGTGCATTCGTACCTTACTCGTATACGTAGAAATGTCCATCTTGCGAATCCCAAATTATTAGTGACACACAAATCTATCAGACATTCGGGTCCGGATATTCGGAATAATCTTCAGGACAGAAAAAAAGTCGTAATCAACTATTAATTTTCTAAAAGCTGTATTTGATACAATCATAATGCTCCCAACTCATTACGTTAAGAAAACATATACATGCACACACAAAAATACACACTACACTCACACACACACACACACACACACACACACACAAACACGCCAACATGCACCCCTCCCCCGCCCGCCCCTATGCATTCAGCCCTCAGGTTTCAGGTTTTATTCACACTTGAATAACTGACTGACGTGTACTAGTAAATTGCAATTTTTTTTTTCTCATACAACAAAATACAACCTAATCATAATGTGGAAGTAATGTGGAAGTGGTAGAAGCAATGAAGAGGAAAAAACGTCAACAATGTGACAATAACTTGCAGATACGGTAAAATCAAGACAGAAAAAGAAAATCACGTCTCATCCTCGGCATTGTTTATATTTCACTTTAACAAATGCATTCCAACTTTTCCTCTGTTGATCGCTATCTTATCTTTCTTCTTCTTTACACATCCTGAAATACTGAATAACATCAGTAAACTCAGATTTCCCAGTTCTTCTAAATTCAATTTCTGAATAACAATTTGCCACAATTCCTGCACTTGAATACACTCTCCAAAATAAATCTGAATATGTCTCAGTGCTTTTCCTTTCTTTTTAAAGCAACACACACACACACATGTATGTGTATATATAAATATATATATATATTTATATATGTCACAACAGAGGAATGCATTAAATGCGAATTGCCTTGATTTTAATTCAAAATCCGAATTTTCGGGGGCCTCCCCATTCATACGGGATGAAAGTATTAATCATTTATGTATTATATATGTATATATATATATATATATATATATATATCATTTTAAACACTTATGTCAATGAAAAATTTGATACGTGACTATATAGTGAGTGATCTTAAGTGCCTGAGTCTTGGCTTCTTTTCATATTTCAGGACATTGAAGTTCTGCGTAACATACGTACGATACCCTACAGGACAGTATAGATTTTATTTCAGCTTTTGTGATACCTCAAAATATTGTATTTCTTAAACTTTTAGCGATGCTTACTGGATTAAAGACAAGGGTATGCCATAGGGGAATTTATCAGCGTTAATCAGTTCAAATCTGATGTGTATTCGCTTTTCAAAAATATCAAATGGTCCCATTAAGATGAGCAACCTTCAAAGAATTTCATTGTATTTCCACGCTAAAGAGCAATCCCTGATTTCTTTGTCAGTACGATTTTCGACTGTTTCTTCCAGACGTCAGAATTTTCAATATTTTACCTCTCTATTTTTTCTTTTTTTTCACACACACACGCACACATTCACCTTCTCTTATGTATGACCCATGGAGATATTGGCGTATAACGATATGGTGTGAGCAACTTTTTCTCCGAGGAATAGCGTACATATCGGAAACAAACGACTTGTCACCAATGCAAATGTTTAACAACCTCAGTCATTGGTTATCTCTACAGCTGCTGACATTCACATAACAGAATATCAGTTCAGACAGCTGTCTGGGAGAGAAAGATAATTATAGACGTATTCCCTGTGTGGCTTTCAAGCCATAGCCTTATACGTAAATCGTTCAGTCGAGCTAAAAACATACCAGCATTTTCCTGCATATCGTTAACAACAGGGGGTAGATCAGTACAACAATAACACTCTCATGATACAAAAGGTTTGATGAACAACGTTACAACTGTGCCAAAATAAATATTGTTATGATGTAGTGAGTATCTTAACGGAAGGTGCTGGTTCTGTCTCATGTTGTAGGTCAAAAACGTGCTACCATCAACGGATACCGTCTGTCGTATACACAATAAGTTTGGATTCATAATAAAAAGTACTCAGTCACCTCTTAGCAGGAAATTCTACAACGGGATTTTTTTTTTTTTTTTTTGGGGGGGGCGGGACTGTGTGACTATGTGACGCGCATGCAAAACATTGCGTCCGTGGCCGTGGGGGGGGGGGGGGTAAATGGGGGCAAATTCACTCTACAGCTTAAGGAAAATGGATATAAAGGAGAATAAATGTGAACGGATTAAACATGGAACCCGTCAAATCCAGTTCGGCGTGTGAGTCTTCAATGCGTACACGTACCTGTAATTCTATGAATGTGGATGGCGCTCACCGGGCCGAGGGTGAGGTGACTTAAAAAGGCAGTGAATGAAGTAGTTGCAGATATCAATGACCGTGTCCATCTTTACTTACGTTATCATGAGGATTATGACCGACCATTACGTGACATACAAAACTGTCCATCTGCACCTTGGTGAGAAAATTTTGTCATGCCTTTCAGTGAGAGAGAGTGCAAGAGAGAGTAACCTGGTTCAAAAATTACCAGATCCTGTATTTTGCAATAGAGCGCAAAGATCAATTATGCCTTCGCGAGAAAAAGAATAATGAAGCTTTTTGATGTATTTCGAAATGCTTATTGAAAGGCAACTACCCCACTGCCCACCCCCTCCCCCCCCCCCCCTCCCTTATTGCCTACTGCCCCCTGCCAGGATGGACGCCCTTGCACTTGAAAACGCTACAACAAATATAATTTGATTAGGGGTGGCACCGGCCGCGTCGTCTTTACCACATTCATCGAGCGGAAGCACACAAAGAACTCAACCAGAAGTGCATTTATATCAGATCTGGCTTTGGAGCTTCGCAGTTTATCTGCAGACCACAGTGTCAGTGCAGCTCCGGCCCTGTGAAATATTGCAAATCGAGGCATGTTGACATGCAGCACAGCAGGATGACTGAAACACTTTTAAGATCAACATTCGGCCCTGTACTTGGGAGAAGGATAGTAGGAAGCGGGCTGCTTTGCCGCTTTCGAATTTCCAACTTACTAGTTCATCCAGCACAAAGGTAAGAGAGTCGTTCCCTTTAAGCATTCATCATCACACACTGCCTGGTTAACCTCCACTAAAAGCTACAAACACGCGTTAAAGTTCATCACTGACAGCCCCAAGTTGTTCTTTCGTGCTATTATACACTAATTGTCGTCTGATCATGTCACAGCACGCCATGTGATTCCCATTTGAAATGTAAATTAATTATCGGGCATACACTTTCATACAAATTACAGTATACGGATGGTACAAGCCATGGATATACTTTGGAAAAGACTGAAAGATGTTTTCTCTGAAATCAGTCACACCTCCCTGCTGAAATGTAGTACGCCATGTACAGTACATACAAACACTGATGCAAAAAAAACGACGACAGTTTGTAAGCCGGGTTTGCACGCTTTTGTTTTGCCACCGCGTCAGCAGTCAGTGACAAATTCTTTTGATCTGTGTCTTGATACCATTGCCTGAGAATAATTTTTTTTAAGACTTTGCACGAGACAGGTATCACATAACCATGATAACGTTTCACTATGATACTGTTAGTGGTTTAATTTTTTTAGGCAAATCGTGATATATAATATCACAAAATAAATTTTATTTAGCTTAATGTACTCATTTACAGGATTGTCGATCTTTCGGCAGTAAAACCCCAGAGACGCAACATTATTAGTGGTGATGCTTGTATACACTGTACAAACTGATTCGTCCGTATTGAATTTTCACCTCCGCTGCCCAAAGCCCAAAGAACAGATGGTCATTGTCATCCGTGTTCTAGAAATGCATTGACATTACAGAGCATGTTTTTGACCACAGTAGGTACCTATTGACCGGCTGGGACACGCCGTTCAATTCACGTACCGACGACATTCACATGACAGCTTTACGCATGGGAAAATAATAGTGGATTAGGATGACAGGTGACCGCCATACACTTAAACATGCCGTTATCTTAAAGATCAAGGAGAAAATTGATTGGTGATTGTAGGTGCGAATAAGATTCATCCAAGCTATGTTCCAGTAGGACCTGCCAAATTATACCGTGTTTTGAAAGAAGAAAAACAGTAGATATGAATTCACAGGGGTGCGAAATGTCTAAATTTCGATACTTTTATTGGTATATATTATATCTTTTATTTTTGATACAAGTAGCCACTATCATTACTATTATTATTATCATTATCATTATTATTACTAGCATTATCATTATTATTATTATTATTATTATTATTATTATTATTGTTGTTGTTGTTATTATTATTATTATCATCATCATCATTATTATTATCTAGTTCTAGTGGGAGAAGAATGGAGACCAGTCTAAGTTACTGCCGAGCGTCGCCAGACAGCTGTTCCGCGAAATTATTGAGGAAAACTATTCCGGACGTCTTAGATGAGACTACGGAGAAGTATCCTGACAGGGAGTGTGTCGTATTTTCTGCGGACAATGAACGACGGACGTTCAGACGTTTCAAAGAGGAGGTAAGGAAAGTAACGGGTGGCGTGATTTTGCTCACTTCGTAATCCATGCTATGAAATCTGTATAACTATTGTTTGATATGTTTATGTCGAGTCCTGTGATGTCCTGTATTTTCAGAAGTAAAACTAAAAGGCACCTGGAAAGTATTCTTCAAAGCTCTGATTAAAATAAAAACACGAAATCCGGACTTCTTTATTACACATGAAACCATTGAGACAATGGCACCCTTTACGAATATTTCTCATTTTCTGTCAGCATGAATGGACAATGTTTAATTCCTGGTTCGATTCTAACAGATCTCCCTATCACAGAGGTTAGACAACCAGCACCTCACAAGGGCAACAGCTGATACATTGTTCAGAAGATGTTCACAAAAACATGTGTAGGGAGATGAATGGAGTGCAAACAGATGGATGGAAAGACAAAAAGAATTCAAATGGATGGGGCAAGAAGGAACTCGTTTGATTTTATGGGAGCAGAACCTGTCTCTCATTGGATTGTACACGAACACTTTACATGCACTCGGCAGAGAACATAGGTGCCTTAGCGTTCTTGACGTGTAGAATGTCTACCTAAAGAAATATCAAATTCGACTTACTTTGATGAGAGTCTATTCATACCCCACATTTTGCCCAAAGCAATGAAGAGGTTACAGAGGAGGCGGGGGGGGGGGGGTTACTTCGAATCAGTTTTAGATAATGTTGTTCGGCTACAACTGCAAACAGATATACAATGTAATTCTTCCTTCCTACAATTCCCCCGACAGATGTTGTCCTACGTCTAAAAAGCGACACAGAGGCTCAAAAGATATATTCATGGTAAACAGGATACTCATACACTGCCGTGAACATGATGAATGCACACACGTGTACACTAGTATGCTGGTGGAATTTCCATTTGTAACGTGCTTTTCCTTTTCTTTTTTACTGTACTCGCATTGTGTGTAAAGGTTGAAAGGCTCGCCCTCGGTCTGGTTCGCATCGGGGTACGCCACGGAGACCGGGTGGGAATCTGGGGACCCAACACCCTGGAGTGGCTACACACACAGTATGCTGTGGCGTCTATAGGCGCCATCTTGGTCAATATCAATGCGGCTTGTCGACCCTCCGAATTACATCACATCGTGGCTAAGGTGAAAGGGGGTTAAACGTTGATAGTCTTTGTACTCTTCGAATTTGTGACCTATACTTACTAGCCTACTTGCAGCAGATCCATACGCCACTCGTGGCTGTAAAGGAAATTGATTCCATATAACTATAATATACCCCTGAAATGTCGTTCTTCATAAGCTATTATCCCAAACATTGATGGACTAATGTCAAATGTAATATTTAGCTATGTTGCATAGATTGTGAACTTATACTGCTTATATGTAGCCTCGACCAATTTTAGCTTCGAGTGAATGACTTGTAAACGACCAACTTGAGCTGAGAACATTACACCAATGACCGAACATTAAATTTAGCTTTGAAGTGCGACCCCTATGCCAGGTTAAAAATGCAGTCATACTCAGTACTGCATATAAGTATGACGTAAAGTGTTTTTCTGGATAATACGAAGAGCAATGAATTTGAGTTCGAGGGCCAAGAAAATCCCTCCCAAAGAAAAACAACAAAGCAAGAACTAGATAAGGAAATGAATAAATGAATAATAGATTAACAAAAATATGTAGATAGACTAATAAATAATATTGAAATAATGGCGAGATCGCCGTATTGGTGCTGATATGCAACACGCCGTTAAGGATGCGGCTTCATTCATGGTGCGTCCAACCCACATTCAAGGGGTCGCTGCATTTAAAAGATTTCCGTCTGTTCATGATACCGTCTGTATTCCGTTTTCGGATTGGATTTTTGTCGAGCCCACCGGGGGTGTGGGGAGACTAAGGGATCGCCTGCAGCGTCTGTCCGGCCTTGTCCGTCCGTCGTCCGTCCGCCCGTCGTCCGTCCGCCCGTCGTCCTTCCGTGCGCTACGAAAACTTGAATAACTCTCTACTGAGGACTTCAATTTCAATCAAACTTGGACGGAAGAGTGGTTATACAAAGTTACACATATTACAAAACATAAAAGTCACCTCAAGGTCAACGGACACAGGGAGAGGTCAATGAACTTTAGGGCCCAATGTTAAGTTTTTACGGCGCGTTTCGACTATGGTTCATAACTTTTGATGTAGGCTACATGTCCGTTTGTGACCAAACTTGGATGGTAGATGTCCCTTGGGGAGTTGAAGGTCACCGCAAGGTCAAATGTCATAGGCGGGTCAATGAACTTCCGGGAGTTAGAAAAACGTTAATTTCTTCTACGCGAATGGGCGAGACACAATTTGGCACTTGCCTTGTTTTTTGTTTTTTTTGGGGGGGGGAGGGAAGGTGTAAGTATGACAAGGCCTGTGTAAAAAAACAGGACGGAACTACTGCTTTTATTCCTGAAGAAAAGAAAATACGAATGGTTCCGATTATTGTTGTTATTTGTAATGTTGAGTCGTCTTGCTTGAGAATTACTGTAAGTCTTAGGGATTGTATAAATCTAAATTCTTTATGTACGTAATGGTCACTCCATTTGCGTTAATGTAATTTAGAGTGTCATATAATGACTGTTCCTTATATCACACACTCAGGCAGGTGTGAAGACTTTGGTGTCTGCATCATCGTTCTTGACACAAGACTACTACGAAATGATCGCTGAAATTTGTCCATCCATTACTTCATCGTTGGCGGGAAAGTTGCAGAGCCCTCAGTAAGTGTAAAGTTGAACAAACTGCGTGAGTGAGTATGCGTGTGTGTGCCTGTGTGTGTGTGTTTGATTTCAGTTTTTATGATTTTTTATGATTTTTGATTGTGTTTATGCAATGAAAGATTCAGGCCAAAAGAGAGCTGTCTAACCTGCAGTTACTGAAGTCTGACCAAGGAGGTACTAGGCGAGCTCGCCTAGTACCTCCTTGGTCTGACGCACGAAGAATTGGGTAAAGACAGATCAATTGATATTGATGGCAATAATCATAAAATGTTTATTAAATTGATGGCCATGTCAATGCTAACTGCTGCTTCTGAAATACGAATGAATAATATACTAAACGAGGCAGCTGATTTTGAAGCTCTTGTGAGTTTATTTTCCAGCGAACAGTTCTTTTGGTCAGGCACACGACGGAATATGCCATCTAAATTTATGTCTATACTGGGGGGGTTTTTACGATACCATAAACAATAATTTCCACTTTTTAGTTATGTAAGGTCATTACTCTCTTTAATATATTTAAGTACAATGTTATACTATCTACATAGGTTTGATTTTTTATGACTTCCCCATTGATGTATTTAGACTGCCTGATATGGAATCTGTGGTTATGTATGGAGGTGAAAAGCAACCAGGAGTCTACGTCATGGATGACGTCATGTCGATGGGGACTGCTGAAGACATGAAGGTCTTAAAAGAATGCAGGGACAAGCTTGAATGCGATGACACAAGCAACATGATTTTCACATCTGTAAGTGTACAAGAAGACTCAGATAAGATTGTTAAGGACGCTACAACGGACCATCAATATTGTAAGGTCCCTGCATATGGGTGGAATTCCCTGTCAGCAGGGGTTATGCCCCGTAGACAACGTATTTCATTCCTGTGGCCTAGCCCTTTAAAGAGGACTTTAAACCGTTGGTCATGTAGAAGCATGCGCACAAGCATTAAGCAGTTTAAGTACTTCTTTTTAGTAACAACTTATAGTAAGTCCGCATGAAAACAGAAGTGACGTAATTCACTGTAAAGAAAATTTTCTCTTTTTTCATAAAATTGCTGGTGGACACTTTTTTTCGCATGATTCAAGACCCGTTTCGAGTTAACATCTCTGCTCGTATGATACATATCAGATCAACAGTGAGACTATTCCTCGACACCCCGCTGTAAATCGATTCATGAGTTTCCTATAGTCTAATGCTAATGACCTATCACAAAGCCGGCACTTTCACAAGCATAATCATATTGTACCAAATTACTGTAATAATGATTGCACCAATAATATTGTAAGGAAAAAAGAATGGCAAAATCCTTCACCGGTCTTGATGCTTGACAATAAATCACAAAGCTGTCATTTTTACAAACGTAATCATAGTTTACAAGTACCTTATCATTGCAACAATGATTGCACCAATCACCGGTGTTGACGCTTCTGCATTGAAAGGAAGCCTTTATGTTTCCTACAATCACGAGTGTGGGCTTTACCTATATGCGAGTATAAATCTGGAGAATGCTTGTTGATTTAGGTGATCTCTTATTGTTACCTTTCAGGGAACGACTGGGGCACCGAAAGGAGTGGTTCTAACTCATTTTCAGTCTATCAACAGCATGCATCATGCTGGCCTGAGAATGAGTTTTGACAAAATCGTGAGTAATCATGTGACAAGCGCTGAGTTGGTGAGGAGTTTGCAGTCCATAAAACAGGTGCTAAGATAAACACTTCAATTAATTACAATTACATTGATTCATTAAAGGTGACGAGTTTGCAATCCATAAAACAGTTCTAATATGAACACTTCAATTAATTACAATTGCTTTAATACATTAAAGGTGACGCGTTTGCAGTCCATAAAACAGTGTTAATACGAGCATTTCAATTAATTACAATTGTTTGGATTCATGGAATTTCTTTTTTTTTCTTGCGTTGGTCTCTAAGTTACATTTCTTTGATTTAAAGCCTATAGATAATTAAGGTTTAAACTTTTCCCTTTTGTTTCATCAAACAGGATCACATATCTTGTGCACCGGTTCCTTTCGCACATATATTTGGCACCAATAATATATCACTATTCCACGTTTTGTTTGGTCGAAAAATGGTGATTCCATCCCCAAGTTTCCAGGCAGAGTCAACCATCAAGGCTATCAACGATGAAAGGTAGTGTTATTGTTGTTGTTGTTGTTGTTGTTGTTGTTGCTGTTGTATTACATTGTTTATACATTATAACACTTTATGACCCCTCTCCCTTGATATATTATTCTAATAGGTATAATTCTGTCAGAGAATCTCCCGCCGTTGTCACTCTTATCATCAAGGAAATAAACTTCAACGGAGACATTATCAAATTTCCCAGTACTTTTCCTCCCTTGATTTTTGTCCCTACACACATTGATCCATCTACTGAATACTGAAATGTGCGTTTTTTAATCCTCCCAAGTTGACGAGACACCCCCAACATGGCAATTGCCTAGAGCTGTATTATAGGCGACACTGCTTTCGCGCTGTTTATCATTACATGATACATTGCCGTATTCAAAACAGTTTACATTAGCTACGTTCAGATGGTGATCCTTAACCTCGAGGATAGCTAATCTCGAGGATAATTTCTATGGGGTGCAAAGTGTCGCACGGTCGATTTCGTTACGAAATCAATCATTTTCAGCGACAAAATGACCGATTTCGTAAAGAAATCGACCGTGCGACACTTGGCGCCTCATAGAACTTATCCTCGTGGTCAGCTTTTCTCGAGGTTAAGTATCACCGTCTGAATTGTAGCTACTATGAGTACTGTGAAATCTCGTGCCAGTCATAACCCTAGAAAGATAATATCACAAACATAATTTAGGCTGTGAATCATCGCAGTTCAGTATCTGTTTAGCCTTAAATTTGAACTACGTGTAAACTCCTCTGCTTTCGAACTTTTCTGGCCAGGTGAGTGTCATTATAAGAGCATAGTACACCGATAATGGTCACAAAGCCAACACTCGTCTCAGTGATATACCATCCCTCGTCGATTAGGTGCACGATGATGTTCGGCGTACCGACAATGTACATTGCGGTCCTAAACCACGAGTGGATCAGTCGCTATGACGTCACCAGTGTAAGATCCATCTTCGTCGGAGCGTCGCCAATACCCCCCGAGACCCTGGTGGAGGCTAAAAAGGTCATGGGGCTGGAAGAAAGCATGGTAACGTTTTCCTTGCCCCCCCCCCCCCCCCCCATCCTATTTCATGTCTTGGTCCTATGAGAATGTTTGTGGCTTTCTGTCTTAGAGCAAATGTGGGACATAGCTTCAAACGATAATGTTACTTCAAAGATGGATTTACACTTTACTGACGTCCTATGTACTAATTCTAAACTTTACAAGAGATGGATTTACAAAATTCATATGTCAGATGACGCAATACATATGAATCCTAAAAAGTTCTTTGATACTTGATTTCAATTCGTTTAGTTTTCAAGTAAAACATGATAGTTTTAGGCAAACAAAAAAATGATAATACATTCTGTCATTAGAAGAGTACTTGATGGTATAATGCAAAGAAAATGATCACAATCGTAAAATTTCAAAAGGAACTTAATTTATCGTTACGATAAACTATTGAAACCACCTCATTGCACATCTGCCCTCTTAAAAACAAATACATTCGTGTTGCATGACATCAATATAAGAGAAAGATGATTTGACATGAACTCATGACGACTTTATATTATTCATTCATATCCATTTATTTTTAATCAACATTTTGATATGTAAATATATACACTTTGTGAGGGCTATCTTCGAACAGAGTGATCGATATGGAGAAGGCACACACACACACACACACACACACGCATATATATATATATATATATATAGATATAGATATAAGTTATTAATATTATTATTGTTATTATTATTATTATCATTATTATTATCATTATCATCATCATCATCATCATTATTGTTATATAATTACGAGCAATTAACGGAAATTGCGAAATAAGTGCACGAAGGATGGTTGATAGATGTAGATAAAGAGTTCTCTAGACACATCCAAAAGTTACATTTACCTGTGACAATTTCGACGACGGGCTGTCATCTTTCTCAAATGATGGCTAATCGGCAACTGATGATTTGGCGCCAATCAGCAATCACCCAGATGTGACATCTGAGTGATGGCGCCATCGTAAATGTTAGCGAGAGAGAGAGACAGCCAGGACCTGAATAGACGTGTCAGGGAGGTAATTAGGATTATAGAGAACCCCCCCCCCCCCCACACACACACACACACACACACACACACAGCATGAACCGGGATTGGGGGTGCATACCAACTGTCTCACATTTACGATGGCGCTAACGGATGTCACACCGATTAGCCATCGTTTGAGAAAGATGACAACCCGTCGTCGAAACTGTCACAGGTAAATACAACTTTTGAATGTGTCCACAGAACTCTTTATCTATTAACGGAAATTGTTTCGCTGAATGGAGTCCAGCTAACAAATTTTTTTTTACGATATTGTGAAGTAATTATAGAATTATATTGATGCCATCGAACGCCAGCTAAAGTTGATCCATCATTTCACTTGACTTAGATAGTCACGACCCAATGGGGACTGTATGACATCCGTTGATATCCCCTTATATAACTCCTTACTTTAGAATGCGTGCAGTCTTATAACATAAACTTAACAGTCCCTTGTTTATCTAAGTTTGTTCAGTTTCATACATCTAGAGTGCCTACGGGCTGACAGAAACTTCACCAATGGTAACGATGACAACACGCAGTGACACAGAAGAGAAACGTATCTACACAGTTGGGAAACTGTTACCCTACCTGGAGGTTTGTATGTTGATTTTGTAGACTGTAGAGCTTTAGATAGACCTTCAAGACCGTGTCACACCTTTCCAGGCAAGCTACGCGGGCTTATTGCGAGTAGGGATTTTCCAGCTCGCAGGAGAATTTTCTGCGGGCGGACAAGAATGTTTGGGAGTTTTGCACTTGTGCCTTACCTGCTAGACGCGTGCTACTTACCTTCTACTTGCGTGTAGTCGGTGTGACTTGCGTGAGATCTTTGAAACCGATCCGTTTTCTGTTACGAGAGACTTACGCGTACTGCGAAGTACCTGCGTTGGAGTTGCCTGCGAGGTGCTGCCGGTAAGGGTCTCCTACTTGTGTTCTGCGTGTACCTCTGCGGGCGAACCCCGCGACTCATTCGGAACAAGTTTTGAGCATGCTCAAGGCCTTGTCATACTGTATTTGGGGAAGTTTTGCGCGGTGACTTGCGGAGGAACAAATGTGCTACCCGGAGCTCTCCGCAGTTGGTCCGCACCTGACAGTATTCTAGCGCGTATCTCGCCCGTAGTTGCCCGGAGACAGCCATTGTCCGGTATGCTGGAAAATCCCCACAAGCAACAAGCCCGCGTAGCTTAATCGGAAAGGTGTGACAGGGCCTAAACAAGGTTGCGGGTAAAAGGATTTGCGTGCGCACCTCCGGGCGACTACGGGTGAGATACGTGCTAGGTACTGTCATATGCGGGTCATCCGTGGGGACCTCCGGGTAGTAAAAATTGTTCTTCGCAAGTCGCACGCAAGGCTTGCCCGGAAAGGTGTGACACGGCCTTTAGATGTAGCAACTCCGCAATCGAGTAAACTGTATACCATAAAAATATAGGTGAAGAAAAGGGGTGCACGTCACGTGTTCGACACCCACGAATCAGACAGCCCACGAGTCATACAGCCCATGAGTCATACAGCCCATGGGTCGTACAGCCCATGAGTTCGACACTAAGCAATTAATCTCTTAAAATAAACGAGTGAAAATGTTCACTCTTGAAGGAGTGAATAACAGAAAAGAGTGAGTTTGGAGTGAAATTGGAGTGAATTTTGAGTGAAAATGTTTATTTTCACTGATTTTGGGGTGACCTCAGGGTTTACTCAAAGATTTTGAAGTGGTCCCTGAGGTCACTCCAAAATTAGTGAACATGATAATATTTTCACTCAAAATTCACTTCAATTTCACTCTAAACTGCACTCTTTTCTGTTATTCACTCCTTCAAGAGTTAACATTTTCACTCGTTTATTTTTAGGGAGTAAGTTCCATGATTAAGTCTTACGAGACCAACACATTAAGCTCCTTGATGATTGTAATGTCGAACTCGTAGCTTTTGCTTAGTATCGAACTCGTGCGCCTTGTCTACCTATTGTCGAACTCGTGGGTCGTGTGTGCCTAGTGTCGGACTCATGGGCCTTATTTACCCTAGTGTCGAACTCATGGGATGTATGATTCGTGGGCTGTATGACTCAGTGAACCTTTTTTCAAAGTCGAACCCGAGGGCCGTATGACCCGTGGGTGTAGGTCTCTTGCAATGATCCTAATAAAAGCACAAGAAGCTATAGAGAACATAATCTTTTATTAGCGTCCTAACAGAGGGGCAACGTTAGCCTTGCCAACTCTAAATCCATGCAGACACTGAACTTCCGAACACATTCAATAATTTTTTTTTTCATCAATGCTATTTATCAATTTCTGCGTGATCGAAGAATATGGTCAGTTTATCTCTGTTGCTCAGAACCCGTTCTGCAAGAATTTCTGAGCTGGTAGACTGATAAAAGTTTAAACGATAACCATCAATCGATCGATTGATAAGCCAATGTCTGACCACAACGGGATAACGTTTGCCCTACTTCAATTCTGCGCAGATGAAGATTATAGATCCTGAAACACAGAAGACGGTTCCCGTGGGGTCTCCAGGTGAGGTGTGCGTGAGGGGCTATGCCGTCATGGCGGGATACTGGGGACAGGAGGCAAAGACAAGAGAGGTCATTGACGACGAGAACTGGTTGCACACTGGGTAAGGTCATGTCAGGAGCAGGAGAACAAGCTTGAAGTTAGTGTTTTAGTGTGTGGTTGGCATAGACGTGCTTCACAAAACATTTTCTGAACCCTCACAAATTAGGAGGCGGTGTTGCCCGTGCCTATTGGACACAAATGATAGTGAACACACTCTCAACCCGACTGTGTTAGACATAGTGTTATCAGTATATATTTCATGGTTCATTCAAAACTTGAGCATACAAAATGATTTGCCCCAGCAAGTTGTTGAGGTCTCCCATTAGGTTCTGCCAGTGAACATTGAAATGATCGTAGTATTGCGCATGCGATCTATTTTGTACACCGAAAGAGGTACTAGGCGAGCCTGTTCCTTCTTGGTACACCTTGGTCAGAGTGGATCGAGGTGTTTAAGGGAAAAGGAATTGTCACAGAATGTATGCTAAACCTACCAGAAATGAAACTTAGAACTAGATGGTGTAGAGAGTCGACTCTGGAGCACTTTTACACTTTACAACAGTTACTGTATACAAGTAATTCTTAGCCCCTTTGGTTTCGAGATGTCATAACACCTTGTATAGGCATTATAGGTATCCTACTTACGGGACATCAGTGAGGACCTTCAACATGTTGTAAAGGGTAATTAAAAGAACCTCTCGAAGCCAACCAAGGTGCCTAGACGAGTTTTAGGAATACATCTTCTTACAATCTCTTGTTGAACAATGCGCCTGAGTGAGTTCGGAGAAGGCTCCTGGATGAGTTTGGAAAAGGCGCCTTCTCGCATGTTGAAGCGTCAATAGCCAATGGTCCGACCAAAAGAGATAAGTTCAACCTAAGTGCATCATAGGGCACATCAAGACAACCAGCCTTCCAGAAAATAAATATGTGCGTGCATACGAAGACCATGATACATAATACTGGACTTCTCTTCCTCTCAGTGATGTGGGTAGTATGGACAGTGAGGGATACCTTAGGATTGTTGGACGCATCAAGGACATGATCATTCGAGGAGGGGTCAACATCTACCCCACGGAAATTGAAAATTTCATCTACACTCATCCAGCCGTCCAGGAAGTACAGGTAAGATATATATATATATATATATATATATATATGTAATATATATATTTATATATATATATACATATAATTCATATATATATATATATATGTATGTATATATATATATGTATATCATAATCTTTATTCTAATTGTTGTGTTATATCATATGTACATAATGCTGTATTTTGATTTGATATTTTTTCCGTATTAATGCGCGAAGAAACGTCAGTATTTAGCGCTATATAAGTGTTACTTGGTATGGTATGGTTTATTAGATAAAATGATCTCGCAGCCAAAATGCTGAATTGCAACATTCGTTCACACAATACATACTTGATTAAAAAAGAAAGTAATTACAATTTTCAAATCATTCATCACTATTTAAAAAATAACAATTGACATCATTTACAACATTATTCATTATAATTCTTATTATTATCATTATTATGATTATTATGATAATAATAATAAAAATTATTGTTATTATCATTATTATTATTATTATTACTACTACTACTACTACTACTACTATATTTTTTAAAGGTTTTTGAAAAGCAACACGTGACGTGTTTGGTGTATAAAATCCGGAATAGAGATTTTTAGTCCATCTCACTCTTGGAAAAATTGCGCTCTTCATCCTTTCTTGTACATCTATGACAGTTATAATTCCACTTCTATTTTTCTAATTTGTAATATGTCAATAGAGAGCATTAGTCCACGGAGGCAAGACCTCAGAAATGACAGCTTGTAGTGTGCGTACCTCCGATATCATAAGATATTTGACAAACTTATGAAATAATACATGACTGTGTAATTTCGGACACACGGTAAAGAGCAGAACGCTATAGGTACCCAGTCTTCTTCATTATCATTGTATTATATTTAAAGACCGCTCGTCGTTAAGTTAAAGGGACGGTATTGTTTTGATTGACGTGGGGATTCAGATTTAAGCTTTTTGCAAGATATTGAGAAACCACTTATGAAATACTATAAATACGACACAATTCTAATTCTGAGAGTAATTCAAAGTTTATTTGAGATATCAAAACGCAAGCTGAAACAAACTGGTCCTAATAAAAGATGGGTCCCTCCTTTTATTAGGACCTCTTTGTTTTTGGATATCTCGGCCATATCAAAACCTATTTTCATCGAATAGATGTTGAATTCCTCTTAGAATTGTACGCTCTTTCATATTTCATAAGAGCTTTCTATTATCTCGCGAAAAATAGGAAACCTGAAGCCCCATTTCTACCGAAATTATACTATTCTTTTGAGCGTTCGCACCCGTAAAGTTTGAGATGACATGGTAGATCACACTGTACAGCACACACAGAGAAATTACGGTTCTAATTTGCACCCTAGAGGGTGCATATCGTTGTAACACCAGCGGCTCCATTTAGGGTTCTATTTTTGGGGGTGCTTATTTAGCACCCTATATTTAACACCATATATGGTGCATATTTGCACCCCTCCATTGGGTTCCCTTTCTGCACCCAATAGGGTTCATATCGTTGTAACATCAGCGGCTCCATTTAGGGTTCTATTTTTTGGGGTGCATATTTGCACCCCTCCATTGGGTTCCCTTTCTGCACCCCATAGGGTGAACAAAAATTCAGATGCAAATTTGCACCCTTTCTGGTTCATATCGTTGTAACACCAGCGGCTCCATTTAGGGTTCTATTTTTGGGGGTTCTTATTTAGCACCCTATATTCAACACCCAAAAAGGTGCAAATATAGACCTCTATACAGGGTTCCTCTTCTGCACCTCATACCTGCACCCAGTATGGTTCATATTGTTATTGTTGTAATTTTGCACCCTATGGGGTGATAAAGTCACCGCAATATAGGATGCAATACAATTTGCACACGTCTCTATATAGGGTTACCTTTCTGCACCCCATATGGTGAAAATTATAACCTTTTTGTTAAAACCAAAATAATTATATACTGGATGCCTTCACTAACTTCACAAACAATTACCTAAGGTCTACTGGATGCCTTCACTGACTTCACAATTAACTAAGGTAACACTCCAGACATGAAGCAAAATAGCATGCATACAGGAGATTTACACACAGTTTCTCAGTCAATTAAATCCACAATCTTTCGAAAACTGAAGTCAGAGACTTCAATTCAACAACAAATAGAACATAAACATGATGAATACAGTGCATACTTACATATAGATTATTAACATTTTAATATATGTCTCATGGAAGAGGGACAAGTTAACAGCGATTTTCTTTTTCATGGTTTACTTTAAAGTGAACATAGAATATACATTGTATTTCTACAAATTCTAATACGAGATGCATATTTTGTCATAAAAAGGGCAATGTAAATCAAAAATGTATGAAATTTGGTCAGTGCATTGAATAAGAAAAATAATATTCGTTCTTTCCATCACATAATTACCTTTTCTTCTTTTAAAGGAAGTTACCACATTGACAAAAAGCACTAATTCTTTTTATTCAAAAAATCCCTGAAAATTGCGCAGAGTAATAGTAAACTATGTGACAAATATCTTTCACATTGTCCTTCTACTTCTAGAATGGATCATAGATATGCACCTTGAATTTACCGGTACATCTTACGGTAATCAAAAGCACCTTTATGACGCTCTTAGACATTAACAGCGATATGTCAACTCTGATTTCTGGTACACAAGTTATTGCCAAAACAATGAAGGGTATGGCAAAGTTCTGTCATATATATTTGAAACTCACTACTTGTACTGACATATTCCATCCAATTCCAAGCTTGAGAGCTTGCAAATGTGCCCCATTATACAATTAGTATACTTCACATTTTGTTTTTCAGATACAATTACACCAAAGATAAGAAAGGTGAAAAAAAGAATTAAAAAATGAAGAATGCACATCTAAATTTGGTTACTTTTTTATGCAAACAGCTAAAGATATGTCCCAGTTATAAATCTTGGGCAGAATAGCATATCTGAAAACACTTTTCATTGCATCAAATTAACATTAACAATTCCACAGAAAATGTTAACTCAGAAAGGGAAAATAAGGTTAACCAATCAGTGGTATTACAAACTGGACATAAAGAGGAAGGAATATGTCTTGTGAGACAAGTTTAAAAACAAATTTTTTGATACATTGTGGTTTTTTTTTTCAAGCGATGGAAACAAGAAGCACATTGTACTCAGTAGACCATAAATATAATTACACAATGTATGCAGTTTAGCCCCAACATTCAAAATATTGTAAAGAGCAGTCGATTTTTCACATTCATAAAGCAGGTATTGGTATTGGCACCATCACAAGCATACTGATCAGGAGCAAAATATATTATTATTACTATTATTATTATTATCATCATTAATATCATTATTACTATTACCATTAATATTTTACAGATTTATGATCATGCATGAGAAATACCTCAAGTGTTGATGTATAGGCCTACAGTCTCACAACTCTTCCAATCATTTTAACACTTAATTTTCACCAAACCTTACACAAATATATCAGCACTTTATACAACCCACTTAAAGAAAGCTTAGAATTATAATCAGAGTTAGAGGGCAAGTCCACCTTCATATAAACCTACATGTGGATTGAGTGAATGCGCTGCAATAAGCCAGTCCGGAGATAGCTCATGTGCACAAAGGCACAAATGACCTTTCATTTTTCTCAGTTGGTTAGGCACTTCACTCAACTCAAAGTGACATAATGCAGCAGCTTGCCCACCATAGCCATTTATGGAACTCATATTCAAAGAAAGAATGAACCTAACCAGTGTAGATGAAGTGACCAGTATGGTTCGTCAATCAGCACTTAGGGAATCATCTATTTTATCAAGTGCTGTTTTGAATATGTTAACAAACTTTTTGTGTGTGTTAACATTGCCAAATACCAGGCATGCTGTCAAGTGGATGTACTGGCAGGCACCATTTCTAAGGATTCCATGAATAATCCTAGCATTACAGATGCTTATCTCAGTGAAATTAAAAAAACAACCTGTCTCTCGGTACAAATAACCTTTTTTCCGCACATGCTCAAACTGGTACCCCGAACTGGCTTATACGATTAGAACACATCAGTAAAAAAATTGAAAAGCGGACATTCAATTCAAAAGTTAATAATCTTTAAATCATTTGTGCAGTCGCATGCATAGAACAATTCAAGGAAAACCTAAAGAGAATTTCACATTTCTTTTCTCTTAGGAAAAACATGCACATTTCCTCGACAAGTCACTGACGTAAGGGCAATGATAATAGTTTCTGCCTTCTTAAAGAGTGAAGTCCAGTGTTCTTTTATATGCAAAAAAAAAGTAGATATGATATGTTGAGTTTTCTCAGGTTTTGGGACAAACTCTATTTTTCAATCCTTATATTATACATAAAGGGTTTGTGAGAAAATCATGCTTTTGTCAAGTGTCACAAAGCTACTCCACTTATGACATTGCATTGCCAGAGATTGCCCAAAATTGACATACATTGTGTGGCTGTCTACTACAAAAAACATCAGGCGACTTATTTTTTTTTTTTTTTGTTCTCTACTTAAACAATCAATTCAAAGTGTGCAGGTGTTGTTGAAGCACTGAGACTATCGATGGTGAAGAAATATCTAAAATATGAACAATACAAACTAACCCCATGTAGTATGAAATATAATGGAAAGCATACTTTGAGTATTTTATATCCATTAGCAGATTGATATTTTCATCCATAATCCACCCTCCCCTCCCCCCCCCCCCCAAAAAAAAGAAGAAGATAAAAGTGAATAGAAGTCAAGTTCTCTTCAGTTCGTTCTCTTGTATTTTTTTATTATATATTTCTCTAGAGTATTCTTGTAAATATTCAAGGCCAATGCATTCTAAGAAAGGGAATAACCTGACAACAGTTTAAAAGACAGAATAAATAGTTATCATTATTTATGAAATTAAAATTTTTCACATATATTTTGTAAAAGAAAAAATGCTAATCTTCATTTCATGGAGTGGCTTCATGCTCACCCTCGGCTAAAAACAGGGAGTTGATTACTTTCTGGATTAAAATGGAAAGATGTTTCTAGAGCCGTGGTGTTTAGCAATTCTAATGGGGGGGGGGGGGGGGGAGGGGGGAGATTCAATGTGACCCGTCTCAAATTTTATATGGTTTAAACATACATGACATATTATAGGAGTCTCATTATTATGCCTCCGCCCTGAATGGTGCCGGAGGCATATGTTTTCAGGTTGCCTGTCTGTCTCCCGGTCTGTACGGATGTATCTACAGAAAAATTGATGGGCTTTCATCAAACCTGGTTCAGGGATACTACATGATGCTGATGATCTTATTGGCTTTTGGACTATATCTGCTAAAAGTCAAAGAAAATTGGAAAAGAACTTGTTTGCTACTTCTCTAGTCAGGGAAATCGGTGTACTCGTGTGTACTGGTTGGTTGGCGCATTCAGTTGGGTACAGCGAGGTTTCATCCTCTGCTTTCACAGGAAAGCCGACTCCCAACTTCTTGTTCTCGTAGTCAAGGTATATCTGCTCCTCTGCTTCAGCAACCTGCAGCTTGGTCTCATAGCTAATCTCATCTTACGCTGCATAAGTCGAAACTCCTCGAGCTCTAGTTTTTGATGCGTTTCTATAGCCGCTGCTTCAGCTGCCAAATAGTATGCCCTTCAGGCCATCACTCTCAGAAGAACTGGCATGGCTTCCACACTGACTCAACGAGGAACCAGGATTGACATCCTGAACATCTTCCATCTCCAGCTCTGGCATCCTATATGGCTCACCAGTCTCTCGAGGTTGACCTGCATCACTCATCCTGAAGACCATTATTGAACTTGATGCATAGTGAACTCGATGATAAATAATCAATCAAACACAGGTCCCTTTGGCCCAGTATGAGACCAAGCTAACACCATGCATCAGCATGGATCAGCAAGGTTCAACCTGTAATTGAATAAAACAAAGTTCAACATACAATCAATATTGGAATAGGCCTACATGTATCTACCTGCTAAAGTATGGGATCAAGCGGTTGTACTTCTGAAGTGATTTACCGTCTACATTACATACCTTGTTTGTGTGACTTATTTTATGTCATGTCTAGCACATGCAACTTCTCCAGTGGATATTATCTAAATTCACATATTGTGTATCATTGCTTATGCTCTGTGACTATGGCATTGCTAATTTATAACACACATTCTAGTTTCATTGATAGACAACAAGGAGTTAAGGCCAACCTAAATTTTCTGACTTCAATCTTCATACATGTCTTAAATTCTCCTAAATGAACCAGGAACACTATTTTTCTTCATTAGGCACATCATAATGCATACATCGTTCTTTCTGTCAACTTCACAGGAACCAATATCCAACTGAGCCTCAACTCGGCTCAAACGTAATAATTCCCATTAACGAAAATGATGCGACTATATCCGGTCACCTATTTACGTACATACCTTGGTAACTGCGTCCAGCAGCCCCATACGCATAGCGTAATTACGCTATGCGTATGGGGCTGTTGGTCGTAGTTAGCACCTTGGTTGAGGCTTTCCGTATTACCGTGAACTTTCATTGACTTATTCGCTATGCTTTACTGTAGGTATGATCGCACTTCTGACATGTTAGTACACATGTACCTCGATACAACTCTTTCGCATCAGTTTTCACCACTCAGCATTCTATGAGCATAATTCACACATATCATCATCGATTACTGTGAAATATTTTCAACGGAATTACAGTACAATTATCTACTCACAACGTTTGGCTCATCAAAAAGATTAATTCATCACCCCAACCTCACGGTCGTCTGTCCATTCCAAACGAGGAACTTCAGTAGTATGCACGTACGTATACCGCGCGACCTACGGCGTGGCGTGCGCATGCAATTTTAGCTTTGCCATTAGCCATGTCTACACCTATCCAAAAACTTGTAGTTATACTAACTACGAGCGCAAAAATGCGTTCCCCTAACCACGACAAAACTTCGATGCCGTTCACACCTACATGCAGTTAGCAAAACCTCGAGGTAAAGATAACTACGATAGAAAATAAAGGGCGCCTAGTTTGCACATAGGGTTGCGCACTATTGTGGAAAAAACTGAGCGTCGTGGTTAACAAAACTCCGTTCACATCTGTCATAGTTTAAGCGCGCTGACACTACGCGCTTAAACTACGCGCTTAAACCACGACAACACCCTAAGAAATCTTGTGGTGTTGTCGTGGTGTCTTCGCCTTAAGGTTTTGTCGTGGTTTTCTAAACTACGTGCGTCTACATCTACGCTAACTTGGAGTTTAGTGCCTCGTAGTTTACAAAACCTCGAGGTTTAGAAAACCTTAAGGTAAAGGGACCTAGGTGTGAACCTCACTATTGACCAAGTGCTCAACGGTCCACGCGTGCACGCATAATACGTGTACTTGTACTCGTTTGCTCTCTATGATAACGTCATTGAAATGATATTCTTGATCCCGGTGCGAAAAGAAAAAACAAATGTTTAATTCAAGTACTAGTAGTAATTTTTTTAGTACAGTATTACTGATGACACTGTTACTCTTTAACAACGTGTAGTTATATTTTCAAATAAAAATATACGATAATATCCAAAAATAGTGTGGCATTTTAAGCAAACACCATTCAACACCCACATGTCAGCTTTCGGGAAAGACTATGGAATGGTTCCAAATTCGAACCCTTAAGACTTGGCTCCCTTTAGGGTTCGGATTTGCACACCTACATCCATCCCGAACCCTATAAGGTGCCACGTAGTTAGATTTGCTCGTAGGGTGAAAATAAGAACCCTAATAGAACCCTAATTTCTCTGTGTGCACGGTTAAGTATATTTTCCGAGAACGTAGAATGAGTTACGTCTTTCTTGTCAGCATTCAAACTTCACACAGCAAGATAAAATCCGATACGTATTCATTGTCGTATGACCTATGCAACGTACTCGCGTGTTGTATTATGCATGTTTGTGTGTATGTTTGTTTGTTTGTTTGTTTGTTTGTTTGGTGTACGTTTTATATTTTTGAAGAGGAAACGTTGGGTTACACCGTTATTGACTTTTTTTTTTCAGGTGATCGGCATACCGGATAGCTATATGGGGGAAGAGGTTTGTGCGATTGTTAAGCTTAAACCAGGGGAAAGCACCACTGCTGAGGATATCAAGGCCTTCTGTAAAGGAAAGGTTCGTTGACGTTATGTAGAGCAGTATTTAATCTCGCTTCAGAAGAGGCGAAGCACAAAAGAGGAAATCCAATCCAAAAATGAATAAACTTAAGAAGGAAAATATTCCCTGCAGAACGATACAAAAGTGACAAAAATCGGATAAGAAATATGGCATTTTGAAACTTTACACTTTTTCGGAAAACATATTTTGGCCAGTCCTTGTGAATATTCAAATGAGAGTTGATGACGTCATGCCTTAAAAATATGTATGTTTTATAAGAAAATTGGGAAAAATATTTTTAACTAATACGATTAAAAGCACATACAGAGTTAACATTATTCCCTTTTATTTTAGATGGTTTTATGACACGTTTATATCTATACAGCTAAAATATGGGAATTTTTGTCACGTGTGTATCCTAAATGAATAAAAATTGTTAGAGCATGACATTGTCAACTTGCTGATTTGAATGTCACGAAGTGGCTTTCGAAAATTTGTGAAATTTTAGAATGTCGTAACTTCCTCATTTCTTATCGGATTTTGATCATTTTTGCACTGTTCTGCACTTCTTTTTTTTTTCTGACTAAATCTATACAATTTGGGGTTGCATTTCTTCTTTAAGGCTAAGGCAAAAGGCAAGACAACCACGACTCCGATGATTTGCTACGGACGCATGCAAACGTGAATAGTATTGGCTTTTGTAGTTGTTTTACTCTTTGCAAGAGATCGAGTTTCCATGTAAAATATATCATACCCATAACTGGTAACGGCGTATTAAAGACAAGTTTAATTTCATTGGCGTCACTAAGTGTTCCCTGATCTGTTATTGATGTCTGTCAACGTTATTACTCTATCCCACCAGATCTCACACTACAAAATTCCGCGGTACATACGCTTCGTCCAGGAATACCCGATGACCGTGTCCGGCAAAATTCAGAAGTTCAAGTTGAGAGAGCAGTGGAAGAACATCGCTGATGAATAACTTCGTCAAAAGAAGAAGAAAAAAGTTTCATTGTAGCAGTCATGACGACCAAAGGGAGAGTCGTGTCACGTTATGCTATGGATGCCGATGACATAATGTGTACGGGTTGTCTCTCCGTCCATCCCTCCCACATCCCGTTATTACGATTTATGAAAGAAGAAAAAAACCTCTCCACTAATCTGCATGGTACTTACGTCTGTCCAAGGCATCTGCAGAATGTTACAGATGCACTGATTAAATTTTCGATGTGACGATCTCAGCAGTGTATATATGGCAGTCCAGTGGGAATACGTGGAATAAAGAATAGATATTAGCCAGGTTCACACGTACACCAATTAGCGGGATACAAATCTCGAGATTTTCATCGCGATCGTCATCCCGAGTTTTTTGCACGTGTGGACAGAAAAAAACCCGAAAATTAGCGGGATAAGCATCGCGATGCTAATCCCAAGAAATCTTGCGCTGGTTCGTCAATTAGCGGGATAATTGTAGTGGGGCAGATATGTGAAAAAGATGCTCACATCCGGCGGAAAATATGAAATTTTGCATATTGGGGTATTTTGGGGCGCTGATTTCAAAAATTGCCGGATCCAAGAAATCTGGCCACGGGGTCGGCCGCCATTTTGAATTCCAATATGGCCGCCGTCAAAGATCCCTATCTTCAATTCTGAATGACATAAGCCATTGAAATTTGATACATAAAAGCGTTGTGATATGATGACTTCAATAACAGACTTATGTGATTCGTCTGACAAGCAGCACGGCAGTCAATTTGAATTTTCCTACGTAGTTTCCATGTTAGAGTGGTGAAAATCTCTTTCTCGGGTTTGTGAATCAGGCTACCTGATTGAGCGCGCGTTTGTAACTGATTGAGTGCGCGCAGCTGTATTTCAATTGTGACGTCAGTGAAAGGTACGTTATGCTTCATTTTTGCTGCACTTTTTTGCATGCCCGTGAATTTAGTCGTGATGTTTGTCTTCGCAGCCATATTGGAATTCAAAATAGCGGGCATTGAATTTGTCAGACACTTCGCATTTGTCCATTTTTAAACTCAGTATATTAAAATACTTCTTTGCACCTAATTTCAGCGTCACTCACCACTTAAAACTCGAGATAGGGATTTGGAACATTTCGTCGAGGCGGCCATATTGGAATTCAAAATGACGGCGATTCGATGTTTGTCAGACACCTCAAATGAATCTGTCATCACATTCAATATGTCAAAACGCTCTTGTGTACCAAATTTTAGTGCCACAGGTCATTCAAAACTCAAGATAGGGATCTTTAAATTTATTTTGTGATGGCGGCCATATTGGAATTCAAAATGGCGGCCGACCCCGTTGCCAGATCTCTTGGATCCGGCAATTTTTGAAATCAGCGCCCCAAAATACCTCTATATACAAAATTTCATACTTTCCGCCGGATGTGAGCATCTCGACCAATTTTTGCTACATATCTGCCCTACCAGTGCAGATATGTAGCAAAAATTGGTCGAGATGCTCACATTGGCCCCGCGCTGGTACGTGTGAACGGTCGGGATTAGAATCTCGAGTTTTTACATCCCATCATGCAATGCGCACATCACAACAGCGAGGCCTCTGCGAAGAGGTCTTTCACCTCTTTGGAGCACAACAACAGCGCGCGAACCACACCACTGACGCGTAAAAGACAATGGACAAAGGTAAGTGCGCGCAGGCAGTGATAGAGAAGGGCGCTGTGTGACCCAGTTTGCAGGCTTTGCTGTTATCTCTATCGGCAATTAGCGGGATATTTCGGTACGTGTGGACGCTCGCCAAATTAGCGGGATACCGATCGCGATCGCTATCCCGATAATTTGGTACGTGTGGACGCTCGCAAAAAAAACTCGGGATGTGCATCGCGATCGTCATCCCGCTATTTTGTACGTGTGAACCCGGCTATTGAAAGGCAAGCTCAGAACTCAGATTGACTGTCATCTTACTTGTAGTGAAACCTCACATTCAATTGGTAAATAAATGTGTTCGAAGGAAAGTATAGGTGTATTGTATAAAAGTATGTTCCGCAGCGCATTCTTGTGCTTTTGTATAAATCTTTTATACAACCACACATATTATATGGTATTGAGGTATGGGGCAGTACATGTACTTATAAATCTCACCTAAATTGTATACATATTTCTCAAAAAATGGCTCTGAGAGCTATAACATTTTCGACTTTACGAACGCATTCAGAGCCATTGTTCCAACGATTCAAACTTCTAGATGTTGTTAGGTTACATAAGTTTTCAGTTTTAACATTTATGTACGATCTCTGCAATGGAACTTTTCCGCACCCACTGTATGAATATTGCCAAATTGTGCATCATACTTACAGGACAAGAACAAATGAAAAAAGAATGTTGTACTTACCAAAATCTAGACCACACAGGGACAATTTTCGATTTCTTACTTAGGACCAAAACTTTGGAACACATTGCCACGAGAAATGCGTGAACAAAGCAAAAGATCTACATTTCGTAAATGCCTTGTAGATTTCCTACTCTGATAGATATTATACTGTAACAAGTATGATTAGTTTTCTGTGTTAGAAAATGAATGATGTACATTGTATAAATATTAACAGCCATTTCAACTAACCATGAAATAATTTTTTCTTTTGTGTTTAGCTTTTTAGTATGAAGATCAAGGTGACCAATCTCGACTAGCACTTGTGCTTACTTTTGGTTCCCTTGTTAACAACAACTTTGTAGAATTATGCTACACGTATCATATTTAAATATAAATCTCAAATGTCATCCTTTAATTATGTATTGTAAAGGAGTAATAGATAAGTATTTTTTTCACATATGTATGTAATTATACAATAATGTTATGATTGAAAATGTACATGCTCAATTGTTGTTGCTAATAAAACTTCAAACTTCAAGCATTTCCACGATGAAAGGTCATTTGCAAGTCCTTTTCAGTCAGTACTTCAGCTAGAAATATGAAGTTGTGATCTAAGTTGGAGAGAGTATGAATTCATGAAATGACAATAATAAGTTCGAGCATGATGGTGATGCCAGATCAGAGGTCACTGCACTGTGGTTAAAAAGTCTTGCTGGAGCAATAACTTCAACGAAATAGGGACTTCCATAGGGAGTGTTGTCTCGTATAAGAAGAATAGTATACAAATATCGACTGCTGCAGAGGGAGATGGTAAAACTATTTGCACCGAGGTGATTTCTCAACATTGCTATGTCCCGAGACGAAGTCGAGGGACATGGCACTGTTGAGAAATCACCGAGGTCAAATAGTTTTACCATGGCCCGAAAGAAAGCAGTCGATATTTGTTTTATATCCCTCTCGAGCATTTTACTAGAGTAATGACGGTTCCCTTTTGGAAAAATGTGCATGGTTTCTGTAACGTTAGGCCGTAGCAGTGCAGCAGCGGCGCTACGTTGTTGATTCCTACACACGAGCTACACTACACTATATACAGCGTGCAAAACTCCGAAAGATCGAGGAGGTCCAGGACTACGTTAGAAGTAGGTCCAAAGCGGCTTGGTTACCCAGATCATCTTCAAAATCGCTTTTAGTTTATTCCTAATTCGTACCTGATCTGATATGGTGTCCTTCTGCTGCAATCATTCCTCCGTTACTTGAAGCGCAGTCACTTTCTCTTTGTCAATTAATTGAGCTGAATTTAACTGCATTGATCACACACACACGCGCCATCGCACCACAGATTTCTGTAATGCCGTCGCGCAAAGCGCTGCTCAGCGCTCTAGCTATTACTACAATACAAGCCGGCCACGCACAGGACTGTCGCTCAAAAGTATCGCTACTACGCGCACTGCGTACATTCTTAAGTGAGAAATGTCGATATCGATCACACGGTCACGATTGAGTGCAGATCGTGGATTCCCAAAAGTACTATATCCCGCTGGCTAGTAACCAATTGCACCGCATCCAGCTGCTCGTAGCTAGCTAGTAAAACTACACCATGTTCGTGCTCTGTACAATCCTATGGCAAGAAGCTTTACGTGAGGGATATAACAATGAATATTAGAACAATTCGTCGCCCGCCATAACGGGAATGAAAGGTCAACGTTCAAAGCTTGCCAAACACATAGCTTTAATGTTTATATACATTTATTTAAGTGGAGCTTTTTTGCAAAATAAATGTACACAAGTCCGATTGCTATCAAATAATGATGTAATTTGGCGCTATGGGTATAAATGTATTGAAGGATATTTTCTTTCTGGAGAGGGGGTAAATTATTGTCAGTCCTTAGATCGGTTGACTTCGTCAAATTTCAATGAAGGGCAACGTTATTACGGCAGATGCAGATTGCGTGAGACGCGGAAAAGTTCCAGTCACCATGTATTTTTACATATGTAAATTATGTATCGACATGACAATTTCATGTCTGTCATCATACAGTTCTACAATATATCAAAAACTAGACTGTTAGAACTATTTATATAGTAACAGTTTTATGTATGAGATAATAGCTTTATTGTTAGTCTATGTTCTGCTTCTTTTTTTTTTCGCAGGTGATATTCTCTCAGGTAATCCTTGCGACCATTTTCCATGGTGTCAAATTATCTCAGCGAGGTGTACTATATTGCAGATATGCTCATGAACGGGTTTCAGATATTAAATGAAATTAAACTCGGTTATGCGGGTGCAATGGTATCATTTTACACATTTATATCTCTACTGTATGTAAATGCAGACAAATACAAGTTACCGTAAAGTGTGAGTACATGTACTATCTATATACATTCGCAATTTTCATATGTCTCCGGTTGTTTGAAGTTAGTTTTTCAACAGCACATAAGTGCTGTTGTGTAATAACTTTTGATAGGCTTTGTTTTTGACCGTTGTTTTCTCGGTGATCTTGTAAATATTTCTCACTATATCGTATTATGTCTTCCCTTTTACATTAAGTTTCAATCATCCTTAAATAATCATGTGGTTAAAACTGATGTTCTGGTTGAAAGGAGGAAATATTTTTTTTTCGACATGCCGCGTGGAAGCTGTAAAGATTTCCATCTCATTCCCTTATACTCTATCACACTATTCTGATTTGCAGAATGCTGTAAGCTTCCATGTCTGGGGTATATAATAGTATAGTTATAATCGCGTTCTGGTCATGTAGGACATGATGGTCGCTGGCACTTTGAATGCTGTAACGCTTTCACAAGAATATTCAACTTTGGTTATCTGTTTGTTTTGTTCATCAGCTCAATAATAAACTCTATGATCAAGATGTGATACCGATTCATGACGAAGAAGAACTCCAGTCACAATGATTATTTCGGTTAATATTTATTCTAAACGTTATACAAATCCAAATATAACAGCATGACAGTGTTTTACTATGCATAAATCTGGCTAAAACTTTTTCTGTGATAGGATATTGGAGTGAAGGAAGACGCTATACTGTATATTACATGATGATCGGTCAGGGAGTATCTACATTGTCATGATTTCTCTTTTTCTACCTCTGTATAACCATTACATTGAAAAATGTCATAGGCACACACAAACATATCATGAATGCAATGGTGACAATGTGAATTATGAAATAAAGTTACTTACACTTGAATAATGTGCGTATTGTCTAATGTTTTTCGAAATTTTGTTTGTGCCAAATACGTGTAATTCAGCCATACGAGTATATGCATTAAAACCCAGAAAAAGACTCATATTGATTTCAAATGATACCATAATTCTTGAGCAAAATGAATTACAAGTAAAAAATATCAAAAATTAGCAGACTCACTGTTACTATACTGCATGAGAAAATAAGTACATTACGAGCTAAAGAAAAATCCGTACTTTGATTTCCCGATGGATGTCGCGTTACAATAATCCGTAAAATTCAGAAGGATGCATACAATCACATTCCATCCAACTCAACTAAGAATAAAGCTTGAATAACACTTCTGTGACATTTTGAGAAATAATTCCACTGGATATCAGGTTGCAGAAAAATAAAAGGCATTAACCTTGTTTAGAATACAGCTTGTTTTGCAGCATCCTGTGACTCTACAATACTCGAAAAAATAAATGCTTCCCAATTGGACCCCACGTATCACGTGACATTCTCCAGAAGTTATCTCTACATGTTCTCGATGCTTAGCGTGCACATTTTGTTTTGTCGAGCCAGTTTGGACGGCTCACGGTGATCATGATGTCATCCATTCACATTAAAGTATTCCCCTGATTTAATCAAACTTAGATTTGGACCATCGCACTCCTCTGACGGCACAATATAATTGTTTTGCACCTCCCACTCAATCAGCTACAACAAAATTTTACTTTCAATCGATCGCTCCTCAGTCCATATTACAGTTCCACTCACCATTTGCTCATCTTTCCTGAAATATTACTATTACTGTACTAGATATCCGGGTACTCGATTCGTCTATACTCGTTATCTTCCAATGTGTTGTATAAAACAAATAGTGAATGGTTATTATTTTGTGATTTCGCATTGGGCATCGAGCGCAATTTCTTTCCATCGCACTCGTGACCATTCATGATTTGTAAACTATGTTACCGGGAGACACATGGAAATGCTAAGTGGGAGAAAGAAAAGGCGAAGGGGGAGGTAGGCCTCATATTACAGGAGGTTCAAAAATGGTTCGCGAAAGTGCATAGAAGGCATTTCATGCAAGGAAAGGTAGCTGATTTTTTTTCCGTAATTCATTTATCACTGGTGGAGTCTATGAACTGTTTAACACTTCAACACTTCTTGAAAAGGCTTGTTCTTCCGTTTGTCTCAGAAAGCCTATCATATGCAGAAGTTTGTCAGAACATTAGTCATGAATGGACCACCATTTTCGTTACACAGCTTGTAGAAAAAAAAATGTGGCTGCGAGTACATGCGACTTTGTCTCTGTGAGCGCAGAAATGATCGAAAATATTGGACAGGTCTATCCTGATTCAATCCAGCGCGATGTCCTTTAGTTCTTCTTGCAGTTGATTTTTTTGTACTTTTCCTGAAGCTGTCATCGGATATGCCTCCACGAATCTGACGTAGGTCGGTATCTTGTAGTACGAAATCTGACAAGACAGTAAACGTGAAATGCATCAATCGGCACTGTAAAGGTGAAAGTTTGTTCCACAGACGCATGATGCAATATTGCAAGTATTCATAGTTGACTTGTTCAATAAAGTCATAAGCATATAGTAGTTTCCTCTTCGTTTCCACTGAAGCATCACTGCCTAATGATTGTGAAATTCATCTTCCCTGTTGCCCACTGTCGTAATCTCCTCTCTCTCTTCCCCCCTTTCATATCTACCTATATCTAGGCCTTTTCTTTCTTTTTTCCACAGTCTCTATTCCTTCCTCTCTCTTCATTTCTATCTGGGAAGAAGGCTACATGTGACTAAAAGCAATCGATCATATGTAAACATGAAAGACAAAATACAAACCCACAGATATGGGGTTTCAATGGTGAAAGAGAGAAAAAGAAAGAGAGGGAGAGAGAGGAGGAGAGAGAAGTCTTCGTTGGAAAAGAAGGCAAGGGCAGGGGTCAAAGGGTCGACTTGTTATCAAACTAACAGTCAACAACTACAACAACAACAAAAAACTTATCGCTGATAGACTTCTGTCTGATAGCAATCATCGTAATACATGTATCAGTGTTTAATGCATTATGATATGAAACATCCCTAACCCCTTCAGAAAGAATATGTACACCGCACATGGCCGCGACATCCGGCTATAACAAGGTCATGTTTTAAGACAAGGTCGTACCTTTCCTTTGCAAAACGTCTTGACTTCTTCCTCTGTAGTTTCCATTCCAGCCCTCAGTATTAAAACTGCACACACAGCTTCTCCGTAATTCTTGTGCGGAACACCAATTACCTTTGATGGATATCAAAGCAGTATATGGTAAACTAAACCACTTAGACTAAGAAAAGACTAAAAAAATTGAGTTTCATGTCGCTGTAACAATCATGGATTGTGCATGATGTGAAAGTGTGATGGCGCAATATCATTCAGAGAATCCTTCAGGATTTTAGAACTGAAATCTTCAGTTCTAAATCCCAGAAGGTAGAAACTTAGTGATCAAGCAGTGTCAGCAAAAACAAAGAGGATATATACTTAGACTCTGAATGCATTGGCATCGTGTATGTGTGTGTGTGTGTGTGTGTGTGTTTGCGTGTGTGTGTGTGTTTAAGTTTTCACGGGATAAAGGAAATGTAAAAACAGTACAATGTGTGTACACTGGTTAAATATACATGGAACATCTCACCTGCGCTGCAGCGACTTTTGGATGCCTTACAAGCACATCTTCGACCTCTGACGGAAAGACTTTCACACCGCCCCGGTTGATCATTTCCTTGCTACGACCTACAATTTGACAGTAGCCATCTTTGTCCAGTGTACCGATGTCCCTGGTGGTAAAGATAAACCTCTTTTACTCTATATTTCCTGGTCACTCCCCGAGGTAAACATTGATTATTTTCAAAAATTTGTTCAAAAATACAATCCTTATATGTCTATAAATTATGAAGGAGTTTTTTTTATGGCGTGTGTTTCCGTTTATTATTCATGATATCACGGTATCATCACACTCAGTCTATATGGCGGTTCGGGGGGGGGGGGCACCGCGGGAGTGCCCCCTTTCAATTTGTTTCTTTAAGAAAGAAAAAAATCCATTACCGAATTCCTGGATCCGCCCCTGTACTTTTGAATGACAACATTTACAGGTTCATTTACGTACAAAAGCTGGATGCCACATACCCATTTACTGACAAGTATTCTGCAGAAACTTCATTGGACAGTCTATGTTAAACTGTTCAAAAATACAATCGTCGAGTTTTATATGAGCTCATTATCGTCTCAAGAGCATTCATATCTAGACGCAATAATTATACATTAAAACTCCTTTAACAAAAAGACCATCTTGTTAACTGTTTTTCCTCGAAAAGAAGATTCTACTAGTAACTTTATGACACACATGGTACCTTTTCGAAGCTACAATTTGTCTTTGAAGGGTACACGTGATAGCCCTTTTAGAGCTTTATCATCTGACAATTCATTCTACATTTCTCAAAAATATTGGAGGTAATACACAACACCCAATGCGTGACCGACCGTCGGCGAGTCACAGTAATACAGTTTTCTTATAAGTGACCGATTGACATCTTGTACTTACCCTGTTAAATACCAATTGTTGGGGTCAATAACCTCTCTAGTTTTCTCCTTCTGTCCCCAGTATCCCTTCATCACGTTGTAGCCCCTGATGCATATTTCTCCCTTGGAACCCAGTGGGACGATCTCTCTGGTATCAAGGTCTACAATCTTCACCTATGTGTAACATGAAAATGAATATCAAAGGGATCGTATAGTTATGGTTGAGACCTAACTTCAGGTTTCTAACATTTGTTGTTGTTGTTGCTGCTGCTGTTGTTGTTGTTGAGATAAAGAGAAATCTCTCATGAAATGTGAAAGAGCATGTAATTCCAAGAGGAATCCAATGTTTATTTGATGAAAATTGGTGTTAAATGGCTGATATAATTAAATGCAAAACAGAGCAATCCTATCAAAAGGTGGAACCCACCTTTTATTACGATGGCTTTGTTTAACTTTGTTTTTGGATGTCTCAGCCATTCCAAAACCGATTTTCATCAAATAAACTTTGAATTCCTCTTTGATTGGCAGGCTCTGTATCATTTCATATTTGGTTTCTGGGCATCTCTCAAAAATTTTAAAGCCCATCAAACCTTATCTCCACCAATACTATACCATTCCTAACTGTTGGATGTGTGATGTCTTGCTCCTCACTGGCATCATCATCCGTAAACCAGTTTCATTATATTTCATTTCATTTCATTTTATTTCGTTTCCGACAATAATATAGAATGAAATATGACATTTGCATACTCAAAAATTGAATACAACGTGTCTTTTGCATATTCAAGCGAGATTAATGCAGCTAGTATTTTTTAATACAATAGAACACAACATCAATCTATATAAGGAAATACATAGGCACTGTAATTGAATCGTATCAAGGAAAAGATTTCGGAAATGGAGGGAACTGCTAAAAAGCCTAACGTGTAGGATGCAATCCCATTGTTAGCATTAAATATAGTAGTAATACTCAAAAGAAACGATAAAACAAATTACCCGAGAAACAGAGAGAACATTAAAATACATTATCTATTAATACATTACCCATATTCTTATATCATAAATGATTTCAATCCTACAAGGAAAATCAAGTATGAATTTCACGTATTCAAAAACTGAAGTGCACACCTCTACGTGTGGTAACACTTTTCCAACGGTGTAGATACGTTTCTCTTCCGGGTCATCGGGTCGACTTATGGAGACGCCACATGTCTCGGTTATGCCATACGCGGTCTGGAATAAGGGAAAGAAAACAAAACCCATCTGATCAACTGGACAGTTACAAGGGGTATCAATGATATCGAATCACATACTCATTGCCTGCTGTTAGATGAAGCAAAAATAATCGTAGTAAATAAAGTAAATCCGGACTGATGTAACTTATAATGAAAGGTCACGTGCGCATCTGAAATGCCGAAGTTGCCATTATGATAGTCATGATGATGCACAGCATAGCGCCATTTGTCTATAAATCATTCAAAGGTGCCCGGCTCCCACAATTATGTCATAAACATATCTATCATTCACAAAGCTGCTGGTATATACATGCATACATACATACATACATACATAATGGTTTAGATTTGGAGGTATCAAGGTTGTTACAGTACCGAAGTTGAATTGGCAGAGAGTTCCACAGATGTAAAGCAACAGACGAGAAGGCTCTATCCCTGTAAATTTTTAGGTGGGTAGGCACCTATCATTGGCTATTGGGCACTAGAAGAGTTTTTGCTTAGTTACTCACCACGATTTCTTCGGGTCTAAAGATGCCTTTGGCCTGAAGAATAAGTTCGGGAGGAGTTGGGGAGGCGCCAATCATCATAGTCCTGATACCCGATACATCGTGTCGGGCGATCGCTTCGTGACTGAAGAGTGCTACGTACATCGCTGGAGTGCCATAGATTAGAGTGCACCTATTTGGTTGGGAGGACAATACGTGTAGATATAATGCAGGGTATACTGATAGATATACTGTAGATAAGTACATGACATATACAGTGTAGATTGATAGATATGGATAGATACGGATAGATATAGATGGATAGATAGATAGATACAATACGGGAGGGGAAAGGGGGCAGATCATACTTTGAGATTGAGGAGAAAGATCGACGTGCAAAAAGTCGAAGCCAGTAGTGATATATCAAAGAAGAAAGAAGAATGAGGTGGAGAAAACATAAAGAAGAAGATGAAAACGAAAAGTGAAAGAAGGAAAGGAAAAGGATGCCTATTTAGCATAGAAAGTTCGTAACATCATCTACACTGCTATACAAACATAAACAAATAGCATAAAGAGATTATGTTTATCTGACGAAGGTAAAAATATGTGGCTGACTATTATAACAAAAATCAGGCACTGTAAAGATAAAACCCTTACAACACGTACAACGTTCATTCCCCTTTCATGCATGTCGACATCAGTACAAAAATACTAATTATGAAAATATGGCAAATTTTCGATCTACTGTACTTTACAAAGAATAATTAATATTTTCATTGAAATTGAAGATCTACAGATTCTCAACATGATCAGCTGTGCCATGAAGAGCTACGATAGAACGGCCCAGCAAATCGAACCTTTCGTCGTCAATCGCCTTGATTGTAGCCTCTGGGTCAAAGCCTGGTGACGGAACCACAGAGTGCACACCGAAGGTCACGTGACATAATGACGTCAGCATGCACCCAAGAAGGTGGGTAAAGGGGACAGTGCAGCATGCTGTATGAGCCTTGCATGGTTTTGAAACAAAGAAGGGAAATGGCAAGTTGTGGATTTTTCTCGTTCAAAGTTACTCTGTAGTAATGCGAGTGTCATCGTGTAGAATAACACCTCATTACATGGTTGGCCAAGATAAAGACACAATGAAGCAGTAGGCCCTCATTGTTTTCTCTCGTTTCCTGTTGTTGTTTCGCTTTTCAGTATATCATTCTCACTGCCTGGCAAAGGTGTATTTTCGTGGTACGAGTGAGACCTCTCAAATTACTAGTATCATGAAGTCGATGCGTGCATACATATTCCAAACTGCAAAAATGTCTGCTCAACAATTAAGGTAATTCGTAAATACAGTAATTACTGAACATGAGCGTCGTGAAATGTAAGTATAAGGCGACGGGGAAAATGAGTGGGGAACAAACAAAAAACAAATAAATAAAAATGGCATGTAAAAACAATCGTCGTGGCACAAGTCAATCAAGTATAGTATTAATCAGTGACGTAAAAGAATTAAGTGACACTTTAACGCCACGAAGGTAAAAGTGTTTATGGAATTAGATACAAATTGATTATTATTGAAGTGTTATTCTTTCTATGCTCCAATTCATACTTCGTTTACTTAATTGAGATGACGTTTATGATTAGGACTCAATGGGTAACACAGGACGAAAACTTGTTTGACGGAGTAAATTGGACTCCATGTAGTTGTGCTAACTTTAATGTGAAATTTCGACAAAGGAAATATTTGGACGAGAGAAAACAGAAAATGAAGTAGAGGAACTCACAAACTTGTCAAATTGCAACATTCGTCCCAAATGATACACACTGTTCACAGCGTTGTAATGTGTCAGTGTAGCACCCTTAGGCAGTCCAGTGGTACCCTATATAAAACGCAGAAAGAGAGATTACTGGGGATGGGATGTATAGAGGGAGGAGCGCAGAGATCTCTGTTACTTACTAGTCATTCATATACACGCACGCACACGCGCACAAAGACACACACCCAGACACACACACACACACACACACACAAAGGGTGTGTAATTGTGTGGGTATTACAATTGATTATAAGGAAATAAATGATGCAACCCAAACAGGTTGCTTGGGTCTGGGTAAGTGGACCTCAACCAAGAGGTGGACAACAGCCTCAGTCAAGGAGCAAGGTGACCTTGTCATGCACGAGATTCGGGAGGCTGAGGAGAAGAGATTAGCCACAGCAGCAGTAGAAACCAAGAACTGAACATGATCTGTATTATGGCAAATGGAGCCACTCCGAAACTCTCTCTTTGTTCAATCTACTCATGACGTTATTTCCCACTTCTGTCAACCTTCACATGTGATGCGATGAACCTAACAAACGTGTTGCTTGTGGAGGAAGAGAAACCCTCCAGCATATTCTGAGTGTCTGTGAATTCAGTCTTGGATGTTGAATGTACATAGTTATGGAGGCACGATCAAGTCTTGGAGGCCATTTATAGAGACTAAAGAGAGTGACTAGCCCCAATTCCACAAGTGGTATCTCTGGTGTTGCTAGGCTCCAGATAGATTTTCTTAAGTCGGGGGCAAAACCAAGAGTGATGCCAAGAAACAGTCGCCATATAGCATCGATCCTGTCATCAGCTGGCGACTGGCAGGTCAAAGCTGATCTGGACGGGAAGGATAATTATGGTTTCCCCACAGTATGTGGTGCTCACACATCTGCGTCCAAATATAGTACAGTGTATAGTGGGCTAACTCGGTCAAGGGGATGCTCGATCTTGGAGAGCTGACTGTTCCATGGGAGGACAATTATCGACTATGCTTTTGAGCGTAAGCTTACTAGATATTCTGAGCTGGCAGCAGAGGGCTCAGACAGAGTTTAGAAGGTCTCTTGTTTTCCATTTGAGGTTGGCTGTCGCGGATTTGTCGCTCGATCATCGCATAAGTGCTTTCATGATTTGGGTTTTACAAGCGGAGAGACTAAGGCTGCATGCTTCCAGAGCTGCAGCAGAGAAGGGTTCTCATGCCTGAGTTTTTCACCAAGTAGATCCAGGAGAAAAACGCGACCAGCGACTATTTGAACAATGTTATTTTCCACTTTCGCCTTTTCTTTCAATTACTACCAATGGGGAAAGTGACGCATTACACTGCTGGCTCACCACCAAAGAGAGTATTGTAAATAACGGCCAAAACTCCCGGTGATTAGTGGAGGAACAACTGATGATCCGCCTGGTAATTCATGAATTTTTACCAGCATCTCGTGTTTATTCAACTTATATATGCAACTTATATACGGGCTGATTATTCACACTATACAAAAATCGGGATCGAGGTGGGAGAGACCGTTTCAGGGCAATTACCCCCGGCTAAATACTGGTTAGTGATAAAGTTTGAGTAAAGATTAGGGTTAGGGTTAGGTTTAGGGTTAGGATTAGGTTCAGGATTAGGATTAGGGTCAGGGGAAGTGTCCGGGATAATTGCCCAGGGCGTAATTGCTCTAGACCCGGGAGAGACACTCTTACCTCCCTATATCAACCATGGAGCTACTACACAATTCCACTCACAAAATATGATTATCATAAGGGAACATTATAGAAGGAATGTACCGATGTAAAAATGATGTTGCTTGGATCACTGCATCGACTGACACTCCGACACTCTCTGAGTATCTTCGCCTCCTGGTCGGACCCGGACGCTTCTCTCCTCCGTACATGATCACGCTTTGCAAATCAGGCAATCTAGAAAAACACGGAAGAACAATAAATGGATCATTGCTTATTTTATTCATTTGTTTATTTATTTATTTGTTTTGTTTCAGTAGGGTAGCTCTGTCAGTGGCTTAACACTGTTATTCTCAGAGGCCCTACACATATAATAAACGCAATAATCAGTCATGATCCTTAACTTAAAAAGCAAACATATACAAATGTTATGAAACTTCAGCCGTACACGAATAGAAAATAAAATATGATATATGAAGATGATAATGATGTCTCGAACCCCTCCGGCAAGAGGGTCATTTGATTTGTAAATTTTGGTCACATTTTCCGAAACAAGATTAAGCTTATGAATGGTGTACATCTGTCATTACGTTATCCGCATCTGAGAGATTTAACATGGTATACATCTTTGAAAGCGTTTACAGAACAAACTAGATGTCTTTTGAAGAACTTTCTGTAACTTGGAACATCAGTGGTGGATCCAGAGGGGGACGCATCGGGCGCACGCCAATCTCTTTATTTTATTTTTTTTTTGTCAAAACAAAAGAAATAAATAGAAAAAATAGGGGTGTGTGTAACCCCCCCCCCCCTTTAGTTTTGTAAAGGCGCATCCCCTTTGCGGAATTCCTGGATCCCCCTGAATATTACACGAGATTGAATAGCACTACTGCCTTGTCCTTCTACGACGGGCAGAATACACGAATTCTGATACCGGTGAATTAGATGCTGCCTAGGTGAATTTAATGTCCATATTTGTTTTTTGTGTACAAAAATATCTATGGAATTGTAAGAATTAATGAACCCGTATGACATATTACTTAGACAACACTCTTAAGGAATGGAGCATATAGATTTGAACGCACAGTGACACGGGATTAAATGATGGAGCTATTTCCCACTCTACCTAAACCCCGGTTTTGTGAAAGTGCAAATTCCTCTTGTAGTCGCCGTTCCTTTTCAAATAGGACATTTTATGCACGTAAACATAAAGCCGCATTAGGGCATTTGCCATCAAGGCAATTGCAAGCATCGTTAGTCGTAGTCGTCAATACGTTCTTCTTCAACGAATAACAAAAAGAGAGACGAAAGAGAGAGAGGGAGGGGGGGAGAGGTAAAGAGCTAGAAAGGGAGATGGGGAGGTATTGGGGAGGATTACTGTACTCCTTGACTCCGTATCTTCCCTGGGGTAGCAGATGATATTTCTGGAACGACTTCAGCCATGATGTCATAGTATTCTTGTGTCTTGTACGATGATGCCGAGACGATGGTCTGCACTCCAGCCTGCAAGAAGTGATTATGTTAAAGTGAATGCTATGGTAAAACCAGTTGTAGGTTTCAGGAAGTATGGAGATAGAACACGAGACGAGTATAAAAGGTGACGTACGTAGATCTAGACTTATGTTAAAAAATAAACGAGTGCTGTGATTAGCTGAGGGACTACTTTTTATTTTGAAATGATCACCATATTGTTATGATTCATGGTGCATACATTCTCACTCAAGTCGGTAATACCTGTATTCCTTTTGACTATAACATTGTAAACGTTAATTTTTGTATTTTATGCATGTGGTACATGTAGTTCTCTGATCGTACTGCCTAATTGCTTCTCTTGTATACGACCTATTTATAGCTTTCTCTTTTATTTTGATATATTACTTACATCGAAATAATCACGAATATAACAATTGCTTCAGTTGCACTAGAGTGGAATTCCGCACCTTGTTCACTTTGACGTAAATCAACACAGTATAATTAATCAGAGGTTTCTTCGAAATGGGACATAAAGGAAACTGTAATGGAATTCTTAAATTCAACGTGTTTCCATTAAACAATTAAGATCGGTTGCAACCATACATTTCCTAATCGGCAAGGACCGGTGTAGTCTAGCTGCATGCCGTAAACATATTCACAAAGATGGTCGATATGTTGATGATGGCATTATCACCTCTCCTACGTTCTACGTGTGATTGCGCTAATACCAGTGTCTCGTAAAAACAACTGTAGTTTCAAATTCGTAGACTCTCTAAATTCTCGTACGATCTTGATGAAAATATCAACGATTCCGTCCGTCTAGGTTTTAATGTAAAAATAAAAGTCAACTTGATCATGTTATGAATTGCACCTTTAGTTGCATAGTTGCCATTACTGCAATTAGTAGGCCTATGATTTTAAAGGTTTGCAATTAAGAACACGCCGGGATCCAGATCGATCAAAGACAGACTTATCGTTCATTCCTGCTCTTCTGTCCAACCCTTTTCCATAATACCTGAGACGCAATTTGTCGAAGTTCAGCTGGCCGACAAGCCGGGTTGATGTTGACCAAGATAGCGCCTATGGACGCCACAGCATACTGTGTGTGTAGCCACTCCAGGGTGTTGGGTCCCCAGATTCCCACCCGGTCTCCGTGGCGTACCCCGATGCGAACCAGGCCGAGGGCGAGGCGGTCAACCTTCCAACACACACGAAACAAAATGTATTCATAAGATTCCACTGAGACGTTACAAGCAGCGACTGCTGATGGGCAAAAGATACTGCAATGTTGAATTATTGACAACATTGCCATTTATGTCGATTCTGTGCATAGAAAACATGTTGACTTTGACCATTGATAATGTATGATAATATACAATATAATCTAGTTTCCATTCATACATATGAACTTCTCCACAAAACAAAAACAAAAAAAAATCAACAATACATCACTGTTCACAGGGAATCCAGCTCTCCTGCTTTGAGGCCATTTTCTCAAAATCTCTTGCTCGCTCCAACTTGAGTTTGAACTTCTCCTGCTCTAGCAGTGTTTCTCCCGCCCAACTCAAGTTTTATCAAATAACTAATAGATTTGTTCAAAAATATTAAACTGCTGCAACAAGCCGGCCCCACAAGTGGACGTCGCGTCGCGCTTAGCGCTTTTGACGATTACTTGTATGCACATGTTTTGTGTTATCACCGCCTCCAGTTTGCTGGAGGTTCCAGGCGGGAGAAAATATTATTGGGGCTATAAAAGGTCTGTGTGTGACCCTAATATCTTCATCTGTAATTCTCGTAATTACTCTGTGTATGAAACAACCGATGTATAGGAACGATGTACAACAGGTTCATATCATTGCTAAACGAGGTCGTCAATCGCCATGCACCGATGCGTAAAAGGATCTCCGTCGATGACAAGTGAAGGCATTCTGGCTATGATTCGTGATAGGGACAAGCTCAAAAGAAAGGCAAAAAGATCGAAGCTGTCTTCGAATTGGGAAAATTATAAGAAGGTTAGAAAAATTTTTCCCCCGATGGATCACAACCTTGTCGTGGTCGGATGGGCTTGCGTGTCTCAGTGACCCCTAGAGCTATGCCGGCGGGAGACTATTCTCCCGGTAGGGCCACCCAAGCCGGACAGGTCAAAGGGTAGAGACCAGACGAATTGTGATCCCTGGCCCTCCAGGTTGGGGGTTGGGCACAGGGTTAACACCCCTGTCCTGTAAAAAGAAATCTGTTACGGAAACAGCAACAAAAGTCAAAGCAAAAACCAGGCGCAATTTGCCTCCTGGTGTACCAAATGGTACCTGGATGATTGGCGGTGGTCAAAGCCGAAAGGAAGCCACCGACAGGAATGTGGGGGTCATGAACGCCAAATGTAGAACGCGAGTAGGATTCTGGAATGTAAGAACTATGTATGAAACGGGGAAATTAAATCAAATCATTGCAGAAATGCGAAGATACAATATTCAAATTCTAGGTATAAGTGAAAGCAGGTGGACAGGATCAGGAAGTCTACAAACCAGCACAGGAGAGACTGTACTTAACTCGGGAAGAGATGATGGACATCACTCAGAGGGAGTCGCCATCATTCTCGAAAAGGGAGTTACGGAAAGTCTTCTTGAGTGGAAGCCTGTGAATAGCAGGATGATGAAGATTAGGCTCAGGGGGAAACAAATTAACACAACTATTATCCAGTGTTATGCCCCGACTAACGACAACGTCGAGGAGACGAAAGATGCCTTCTATGAGCAACTGCAACATGAGCTTGACAGTGCTCTTGGACATGATATGAAGATTGTGATGGGGGACCTGAATGCCAAGGTTGGAGACAACAACTCAGGCTATGACAGGGCTATGGGGAGGTATGGATGTGGGGTGATGAATGAAAATGGAGAACGCCTTGTGGAATTCTGCTCTCTCAACAATCTAGTAATTGGAGGGACACTCTTCCAACACAAAGACATTCACAAGCTGACGTGGTACTCGCCAAATGGCAGGGATAGAAACCAAATTGATCACATCATGATTAATGGTATGTGGAGACGATCGCTTCAAGATGTTAGAGTCATGAGAGGGGCGGATGCTGCTAGTGACCACCATCTAGTATTAGCAGTGTTTCAAGTGAAGCTTCGGAAAACAGGAGTTAGCAAAGTAAAGCAACCAAGATATGACATTGATAAACTTAAGGACCTCAGAATTAGAGGCACATTTGTGTTAGAGCTTAGGAACAGATTTCAGGTCCTAGTAGATCTTGAAGACACACAGGAGGAACAAGATAAGACCAATAAAGAGTGGGAAAGGGTCAAAACGGCCTACCACAAAGCAAGTGAAACATGTCTTGGAACTACAAAGAGAGAGAGAAAGGAGTGGATGACTGAAGGCACGTGGCAAACTATAGAGAAGCGTAGAGAAGTGAAAAGACAATGCATGGCTGCAAAATCAGACAGGTTAAAAGAAAGATCTAGAGTGAGATACAAAGAAATGAACAGATTAGTTAAAAGAAAGTCAAGAGCTGATAAACGAGCCTTTATTGACAATTTAGCTAGTCAGGCAGAAGAGGCTGCAAAGGCTGGTGAACAAGGGAATGAATATAAGCTGACCAGAATGATTAGCGGCAAGTACAGTAAATCCTCGGAATTACCAATAGAGGACAAGGATGGAAAGCTTCTTACTACTGAAGCAGAGCAGGATGCCAGATGGGCCGAACACTTTGAAGAAGTCCTCAACAGGCCAACACCAATTACTGAAGCTGATATACAAGAAGCAGTTTGTGATCTAGATATCGACATAAATCCACCAACTCGGGCTGAGATCATTCATGCAATCAAGTCCTTAAAGAATGGAAAGGCACCAGGATTATACAACCTCAATGCTGAGTTATTTAAGACAGACCCAGAATTGGCTGCTGACATACTGCATCCACTTTTCATTGACATATGGGAAGGAAAGAAAGTCCCGGACGATTGGTCACAAGGGATCATCATCAAACTCCCTAAGAAAGGCTCACTCCGGAAATGTAGCAACTGGCGGGGAATAACACTTTTGTCTGTTCCGAGTAAAATACTAGCAAAAGTCATCATTCAGAGGCTGACAAGGGCTGTTGATGAGCAACTGAGACCAGAGCAAGCAGGTTTTCGAAGAGAAAGAGGGTGCGTTGACCAGATTTTTGTCTTGCGCAACATAATTGAGCAATGCACAGAATGGCAAAGGCAGCTGTACATTAACTTTGTTGACTTCGAAAAAGCTTTTGACAGTTTACACCGAGACAGCTTATGGAAAATTCTACGAAACTACGGCATTCCTCAACAAGTAGTGGATATCATCAAGAGCTTTTACAGCAATTTCACTTGCAAGGTTGGAAGTAGCAACTACAGTTTCCAGGTGAAGACTGGGGTGAGACAAGGGTGCGTTATGTCTGCACTACTCTTCAACCTAGCCATTGATTGGATAATGAGGCAGACTACTGCAAATCAGAAAAGAGGCATTAGGTGGACACTCCTTTCAACACTTGAGGACCTAGACTTTGCGGAAGATCTGGCTCTAGTGTCTCATACTCACCAACACATGCAGGAGAAGACATCCCGCCTAACTGACTTTGCACAAGAAATTGGTTTGAAGATCAATCACAGGAAAACAGAAGTAATGACACTCAATGTACAAAACCCTCGAAGTATACAGGCTGATGGAGAAGATCTTCCAACAACAGATGAATTCACTTATCTTGGAAGTACAGTAACACATGATGGAGGTGCAGGAGTAGACATTAAAAGCCGCATGAATAAAGCAAGGACTGCATTCTCTATGCTGAATCCCATTTGGAAATCTCAGCAGTTCAGCACCAAAACCAAGTTAATGATTTATCAAAGCTGTGTTCTCTCAACTCTCCTGTATGGATCAGAATGCTGGAGGATGACGAAGAGCGACATTCAAAAATTGTCAGTTTTTCACAACAAATCACTGAGGAAAATTTATCGTATATTTTGGCCAAATACGATAACAAATGAAGAGCTTTATGATAAATGCCAGATGGAATGCATAGACACAATCATCCAAAGAAGGCGCTGGAGATGGATTGGTCATGTGCTCAGGAAAGAACAGGACAACATTACCAAGACAGCACTCCACTGGACTCCAGAAGGGCGGAGGAAGAGGGGGAGACCCAAAAACACATGGAGAAGAACTGTGGAGAGAGAGATGAGGGACCTGAACCACACCTGGGGGACACTACAGCGCCTGGCCATGGACAGGATCAATAATGGCGGACTTTTGTTGCTGCCCTACGTGCCCATGGCATAACGGGCAGTCAGTAAGTTAGAAAATTTATGTGACTTCCAGACTACGGCAACTCAAACGTTAATTTCTTTTGAATAAGATTGAAACAGCCGGAAATTGTACAAGAGAAATTTGGCAATCTTTGAGGTATATGTGATACCGGGAAAGAAAACAGACTCACAAATCACTTCAATCAATGTAAATGATAATATTGCCAGTGGTTAATGTTTAGCCGATTTGTTTGATCGTTATTTTGTTAACTTAGGGGGAAATAGATAAAGAAAATTCAGCCGTTAACCAACGAAACAAATGTAATTCTACAGCAAAGGTTGCAAAATTTTCCCTCAAAACAGTCGATGATAGGAAAGTGTCTGACCTGTTAAAGGGGCATTCCAGACGATTTTCAAAATCTCATATCACGTAGTATATAAATCGACAGCTCCATGTATAAATTTGTCGAATTTGTTGTGGTTCTTGAGCAGAGAAACCAATACTCTAAAAGTCTTAAACAAATTACTCTGAACATTGTTGATGACATACAAGCCTCATATATTTCAGAAATGTATAGCAGTGTAATTCTATTACAATACCGCTTGTTTAACAAGTTCACCTGTGTATAATCTATGCATGCCTTCTTCTTTTGTTCTGCTTCCTCGAGCCCCAACTCATGCATTCTTATGGTGAGGCTGCATGTCATCATCCTTGTTCATTGCAATTTGTTATAGATTTTGAAAACATTCTTATTTCTCATCCCAATCACTGTAAATTCTGAAATTCTGTACTCAGTATAACTAATTTATCGCTGTTCAAAATTAATGTAAGGGTATGAAAAATGAAGGTCTCCTTTAAATTGACTACCTGCTGATCGAGCACACGGGTCCGGACAACATACACCGGCCAAACTTCTGAACTGCGTTGCATCTTTGATAGCTCCTCCGCTAACTTTTTTGATAAACCAATCCGCAATACAAAAGGGCACATAGATGAATGGAAGGAGGCTCGTGTCACACCTGTTTACAAGGGAGGCAGCAGAGGTGATATCAGCAACGTATAGACCTATTTCTATGACCCCGATTTTTGCCAAGATCATAGAGAAAGTTGCTTATGACCAACTTCAAACTTACTGATTGAAAAACATTTTCTTACAAATAAACAATTTGGCTTTCGTCCGAAGCACTCCACCCAAGATGCATTGTTAAATGTAACAGAAAAGTGGGTTTGATGCCATTGACTCCAGTAGTATTGTTGGGGTAGTAATGATTGACACTGTAAACCATTGTATACTGACTAAGATATTAAAAATGTATGGTTCTGATGAAAATGCTGTAAGATGGTTTGAAAATTATCTGTCGAACCGGACACAATGTACATGTGCGTATTGTTTTGTTCAAATAAGGAAAGTATAAACTGTGGTGTACCACAGGGATATTCCTGTTTGTACCTGTCCTCTTTTCCTTATAATATATGTATGTGAATGAATTGCCTTCAGTGTTAAGCATATAGTGAATTGTCACTTTGTGAAGATGACACTTGTTTATTTTGTTCTGCAAAGAAACCCGATGACATTGTTAAACGGTTAAAATAAAAGACCTTGTTTTGGTATTGCACTGGTTATCCTCTTAAACTATTCGTGAATATTTTAAGGAGAAGTGTGAACTTATATTTCTTGGTACACCATCACGTGTAAATAAAATTGAACCAAATGCCAGGACTATGAATGTACTCCTTGATGATAATGTAATTCAGAGAACAAATACATGTAAATATATGGCACTATTGATAGATGAGTAATATGATCGATTTCCGTGTTTCGTGGAAAAACAGACAATGCACATATCATTTTGTTCCATATATTCCATTGGTCCGAGTATACATCTCTGCTGACTGCGGTACTTGCCTTGATCGCCGCATGATGGTTCAGACAGCCATTTTCCTATTACACGCTTATATAGTTTCTCCTGACCCATCCAAATACCAAATACTTAATGATTATATAACTTGCCTCATTAGAATCTTTTTAACATGTAATTTTACATTATCCTCTTTCAATGCATGGCGAATTAATTTGCAGTGTATATACGCTCACTTTACCTCGCTGGTTCCAGCGTTTATGCTCCCGTATAATCATAACACTAGCACTCACTAGTACTCATACTTTGAGCTCGTTATGAACTTGATTCTAGATATATTATGCTCGTATAGTTGTGTATTTAGATGCTATTTTTTCACTCAGTTCTTATTCTTTTCTTTTGTTTCTTTTTTCTTTTTCTTTCTCTTTTCTTCTACTTCTTCTGCCCCTTATATACCTTGCTATTTTAGCTTATTTTATATAGTTTCGTCATTAGTACTTCGTGCCCTATCTCCATTGCAAAACAAATTTACACTGGTATTTTTTCCAGGAACCCGCGGTTACAAGCTTTGCTTATGAGGGTCCTTCACAGTTAAATTTCACATGTTATAGAGAATTGTCTTTTATGTACATTATGTATTATGCTGCCATACTAGTCGTAACCCGCTTTATATCATATTTTGTATCTTGCTTGTTTGTATTTTTTTTCTCCTCAGTATAATTATTATGTCAAGTGAAATATGAAAATAAACGTGCTGGAACTGTTCACTGTGTCTCGAGTGTGAGACCAGTGCAGTTTCAGCAATTCAATTCAATTCAATTCAAAAGTTGTGCATTAGTTTGTTGCATGCTTAAACAAATTACAAGGAATAAATTGTCGCCGACATTTCTCTCCCATGATAATAGTGTCCTGGTTTTGCATTGAAATTCAAGCATTCAGGTCTTGTGAGTTGAACTTGCAAACAGAGTTCTTCCAAATAAGGTAAAAAGGTAGAATTTCCATACACACCTCCCTCCCCATATATTCCGAACACTTCGCGACCTAATAGATCCTAAATAATAGGATCGACTATTAGACTTTGGACCCAACGCGTTCCCAGACGCAGTGGGTATAATGTTTTGTTTTCTAGTCTCGGAGGCCTGGTCCACCTGGCAAAAGCTGAAAAATTGAAATCCGAAACTGGCAAAGATCATGAAATAAGTTCATATTATCCATATGTAATCATCTAGAAGGGATGTCATTGAAGGGTCCAGATTGTGATCATCAGCTCACAGATAGTTTAAGCGCACTATCCTTGTATTATGTTTTCTGTTCATGATACATAACCCCGAAGTTTGACCGAGGTTTACCTGACTTACAACAGCTCCTGTCAGCAAAGCGAATTCCAGCTATATACAAAATGCAAACGAGCCGATGTGTTCATTTTCTTTCATGCATTTAGAGTTATCATGGCTTTCTGTTTCTCCCACTCCCTCCCTTGATAGATAGATAGATAGATAGATAGATAGATATTACAGTAGATAGATAGATATATTAATAAATGGATGGATAGATAGATGAATAGATGAAAAGATGAAAGCTATCGCAAGGAGCCCTAAAGGCGTCTGTAGTATGTGCTGGACTGCATTGTTAACTCGTCTCACTCCTAAACCCGTTTTCATGCATGTTGTTCATAATGAATATCGGCGTGTTACCTTTCTCGGTTTGTTTGCAAAGAAAAGGGGTACGCAATACTATGTGATGCCCCCCCCCCCCCCCCCATCCCATCAGCCTTGCACAATGCGAGAATGTCTGAAAATAAGTGCAGTGTACCGTAAACGCTGTTCATGGGCATTTATGATTGCTAACCTGATGGAATTCATGTCCCAAGCATGTAAACAATGCGTATGCATCAACTTGAACGTAATATGCATTGTGTGATTTGATGTTTTCAGAATCGGAATATCTCAGAAGCGTCGTGTATTTCTATCTTTCTTTCTTTTTTCTTCTTTTCATCGAGCAAAGGATGACTCTTGTAGCTAGCGGTCTCCTTTTGTACCTCTGCAACTGAGAATGCCATTTGAAACAGTACGGGGCGATCATGCAGCGTCATGGTTCTTTTGCAAAAGTACTATGAATGATACATGATGTATTATATTCAATGCTAAAATGATCAGAGGGTGAATGTAATATACCTCGATCTAAGGACAGACATCTATGCGAACACACATGACGATTTAATACCACCCACGGATGTACATTGATGTCAAATGATAATGAAGGTAATCATAAAATTATATCAAACTGATATGAATGCAATGAAAAACAAACTATGTGATACAGTACAGGTACAGTTTTGTAAATATCATGACACTAAGTATTTTTATTGATTTCTCGAAGGCTTTTGACACGATAGACCATGATATTCTCCTTTATAAGTTAAGCCATTACGGCATTCGCGGGACGGCTTTAGAATGGTTTAGAGATTATCTTACTGATAGAAAGCAGTATGTTTATCTTAATGGTCATGAGTCCTCAATGAAATCAATTACATGTGGTGTCCCCCAGGGTTCCCTACTCGGCCCGCTACTATTCATCTTGTACATAAATGACCTCCAAAATTCATCAGAGATTCTTTCTTTTATATGCTTTGCAGATGACACAAATTTATTTCTTTCACATCGTAATCCTAATACGCTTATTCATATGTTAAACAGCGAATTGAAACTTGTTCAATCCTGGATTCATGCCAACAAGTTATCACTAAACATTGATAAAACATATTATATGCTGTTCAGTAACTCTTTGCAATTTATTCCTGGTCATGTCCAAATTAATGGCATTAATTTAACGAAGGTTGATAGTGTTAAGTTTCTATGACTATATATTGATAGCGATTTATCTTGGAAGTCTCACATCAACTTTTTAACCAAAGTTTTATCTAGGAATGCAGGAATTCTAAATAAACTGAAAGATTACTTCCCCACCAATATATTGCAAATTATATACTGGACTATGATTTCCCCTTACCTCAACTACGGAATACTGGCATGGGGTAACACGACCCAGTCTTTGCTTGACTCGCTCTTTCTCTTACAAAAGCGCGCTATTAGAATAATTAATAAGACTGGGTATCTATCTCATACAGATGAATTTTTCCATAGGAACAAAATTTTGAAATTGTCAGATTTGTTTTATTACAATTTAGGGATATTCATGTACAAATTATCCAAAAATGATCTTCCTGATATTTTTTTGCATATGTTTAAAAGAAATTACTCTATTCATAACTATCCCACCCGCCAACGTGACGATTATCACCTACCACGTACCCGAACCATTTTTGCGAAAAAAACAATTATGTATGCAGGGCCGAAGTACTGGAACGATCTCCCCATAGAACTCGCAGGTTGTTTGTCTTTGTCGACCTTCAAATACAAATTAAGACATAATTTATTGAATAATTACATTGCGTAAGTCCATTGAAAGTTCCTTCTTTCTTGTTTATGTGCCATTACCTGCTGTGTTGGTTGTTGTTATTCAAATCAGCTAAGCCTCTCTGTTTGCGCTCTTAAATTCCTTCACACCAGTACCCCTTTTGATAACCCTAAGACTTCGGAACGCGTGAACAGCTGGCTTGTTGTATTCCCCTTAGTGCTATACTGGCTGGTAATTCTAATTAATTCCAAATTTTCTTTGAATGTTAGTACTTGTATGTTCACTCTTTAGGTTTCCCGTATCTCCTCCGAGGACTCACATGTCGAGTTGTTCTCTTTTCACCGTTATTCAAATCATACTACTACACTATTGTCAACATTGTTAAATCAACTGTTCTTACATCTGCAGAATGTGGTTGTCTGTATATCACTATTAATGTATTGAGAAGATTCTGTTAGTGCACCAGGTATTTTTGCCTTTCATTTTTGTTTCTCTTTATTTTGGTCCTACGTTGCATCCGTGCTCCTCATCTTTACACTCTGTTCAGAATTTGGGACCTACGCTTAACAAGCTCGCTTTTAAGTAGGTTCCGTCATATTTCTTTAGCGTTATACATAGAACCAAACGTACGATGATTGACCACTATATGTTTTATATTCTTACATTAATTTACTGTACATCCAAGCCGGATATTATGATTCACTATGTTTTTATTATATTTGCTGTACATTCCTTCATTGAGAAGTATGAAAATAAATTGAAATTGAAATTGAAGTACAGAAAAAAAAATGTTTGGAAATGGAGGGAACGTTTATAAAGCAGAGCTTGTAGCCTGCAGTCCCCTCATTTGAAAAAAAAAAAAAGATGTCCAGTTATAAAACAGATAAAAACGAGGCAAAAAAAGGTGAAGGAAGACAGAAACGAAGTACACACATACAGACACAGTGATAAACACTATAGAAAGAGGAAAGGTAAAAAAAAACGTGGAATGAATGACAGGAGGAGATTACCTATGTAGTGGACTGAGAAAGAGGAGAAGAAAGAAGAAGATCAAATTGTGTTTCTTAAAATTATTACTTTTCGGGCGTTTTTTTTATACATGCGTGTAAAAAAAAGTATTATATACTATTGTGCTAAATGCACTTAAGCCTTTGAAGAACGAGTTCAAACAAAAAGATAAATTAAAAGAGATACTTAAACATGCAAACAAAGATATAGAGCCTATGAATAGATTACCTCATCTTTGAACTGTCGGAAGGTCCGTCGAACCTGGTCTGCGGAGAACACCACGAACTCGCGATCGGGATGCGCCTCCGTAGTCTCTTCCAAGACGTCAGCAATTGTCTTTTGCGAAAGACGATCAAAACCTTCGTTACCGGCCCTATAGTAGCTCAGACCTGAGACTGATCTATGCTGTGAGAGTCTAAAGGCAAGACATAGAGAGACAGCATTTTTTAAATGAAAAGTACACATTAATTTTCCTCGACTTATTGCTGATACATGTTAAGGGTAGTAATATCATCCTCACTGCTTTCTGACAGAGGTAAGTCAACTGTGTGTTGTTGTTGCTTTTTTTTGCTAGAAATATGAAAATATGTTGGACTCTATTTTCTTTTTATCGTTCCTGCAGTGACGTCACAAACGGTTGTAGTCTTCTCATCCAGTAACTTTAAAAATTCATGACTTTTGAACGGATTGTCCAACTCTCAAACCTACTATACAATTGCTACATTAATCCACGCACATACTTGGGTGGACTTTTCCGTGACATAGATATGACGTATGTTTTCCTTTTTCATTCCTCTTCTGTTTATAAATTCTATAAATCTTACAATGTACCGCTTGCATGCAAAAAAAAAAGCAAAATGACGATACATTTTCTTTTTTTTTTCAGGTTGTTTGGTATTTAGATAATCATTGTATCGAAGAATGTGCAAACTCTGCGGGGAGAGCCAACATAGGTCACGTGTTTAATGGACGAAACATTTTTTGTTTTTATTCAATGCATCCCATATCTCACGAGGGTCAAAACGATGTTGACTAAACTTCTCACCGACTTAAGGGGTATCTCACCGGGCTTGAAACTAGATTAGCTTGTTGCGGAGACGTCTCCGAGACGTCTCCTGAAAATTACAGAGTCTCCGAGGAGTCGCAAGAAATTTAAACATGTTCGATTTTTGGGGAGACTTTTTCCAGTCTCCGCGAAGTCTCCGCGAAGTCTCCGCGACGTCTCCGAGACGTCTCCATCAGTTGCGGAGACGTCGCGGAGACTAATCATATCCGCGACTGCCGAGACGTCTCCGCGATGTCTCTGCAAAGTCTCAGAGACGTCTCAGAGACGTCGCCGAGACCTGCTGAAGACCAGAAAAACTGGTGAGAGGTCGCGGAGACGTCTCCGCGACTCTATTTAACACTGTTTGACCTACTTTAGAAACCACGTGACCCATCTGCGAGCTGACATCCTGCCTAGATCAAGTCAGATATGAGCCTGCAACGGCTCCATCATATTTGACACCTGCCATTACTTCCACCAACATGCCATCCAAGGCTAGTGGGGGCCGCAAGAAGAAGGTTGATCAAGTTGTTGTAGAAACTGTGGCTGCTGAGGACGCATGCGATGCCAACATGGCCAAATAGGCCAAACAATATCTCTAGAAAGAAGAGCGGCCCTCTGGGAGGATCATGCTGAATTTTATGACAAATACCACAAGAAATTCAAAGATAACGCCTACTCAAGAGAGCAGCTGTTGAATCCTTCCTTCTCTATAAGAAAAAATATGTTTGAAGGGCACCCCTACCTACATGTGAGTTTATAGTTAAATTCCATATACATTCATTTGCGTTACAATGGATAATTTGTGTGAAACATAGTAAAATAATATGCATTCAATTTTATGTGTTACTGTATATATTTCAATAAAATGTAAATTCAACAAAATCCATTTATGTAATAAGGCGAATAAAATGTGAGCGTGCATCTCAAAACCAACCAAACAGCGCCAGACATAATTTTTTTTTAGTTAATATCAAATTCTACAAGGAGATTTTTAGCTTTAGGACCTAAAATTACTAGGTTCAGCGAAAACGGGAAGAGAACCCAAGCTTTTGAGGCATTGTGTTGGGAGCTGGTATGCCAAAATAGGACATAACCTCTATAGAAACCATTGTGAAGGGTTTATCAGATCAACCTGAAATTTAGTACAATATTTAAACACTCTCATGATGATTATTCATAGCTTTTGGGGTCATGGCTTTCTCTTTTCAAAAGTTAGTATTGTTCATGACAGGACAGTTACTAGAATCAGTCTATGTTGACTTGTTTTCCCACTCATTTTAGAAAACTTATCACAGACTGAAAAATGTTTCTCGAAGATCTGCTTAAAACTTTACTTCCCATTTGTGTTATATCCCCAAATTTCACGACATACAAGAAGAAATATAATTTCTTTCTGAAAATAACGGTCAAAAACTAAAAATCAGACATGTTGATCAAAACCGCTATTTCTAGCTGTACTGCAAAACCATGCTATGCGATTTTCTTTTTTTTTCTTCTTCTTCTTCTTCAGATGTCTCTGAGACGTCTCAGAGACATCTCCTTGGTGAGATCGCAAGCCATTTTTATGTTTGAGACGTCTCCGTTGGTGATCGAGATACGGCCTTTATCATACGTTGGATCAGTTGCAGCTGTAATTTTTTTTTCGCATGTATTGATTAACAGCCTTTGAATCCCAGATGCAAAAACAGGTTAAAGTCCCACAGATTAACTGTGTTAAACCTTTAATTAAAGCCCAAGTGCGGGGGGCACATTGTGCCTCCTACCATTTTCATTTGTCAATCCTACATACTTCACTCAAATTCAACCAAATTTTAGTGACGTTCCTCAAAATCTTATTGCAAACATTTTGATACATAATTTAGCTATGTCCGATATTTCTAGTTGCCATGGCAACCGTAAACTGACAACCATGTCATTCAGATTTTCCGTGGGTTTTTTTTTTCAATTTTAATTGACAATACAATAGTGGATAATATAATGGGGTTTTCTTAGCTGTGATTTGCTGAAGGAGCAAATATGAAGCAATTATGTTTGTGAATGGCCCTAAAATGGTTTATTTATTATTTCCTTTATTTTTCATGTGACATAGGCATCACATGATATATAAAATAGCGATAATTACACCCAAAAAAAGTGTTTCCAAAGATTACCCTCTTATTTTGTGTCAGTTTGACTCTTTCACACAGGTTTTGCTTGTAGTATCTTGTTAATCCACAAACTCAAAATTCAAATTTTATGGAAATATGAAATGTGATACCTATATACACATGGGCGTCACCAGGGGGGGTGCGTTGGGTGCGAACGCACCCCCCTTCAGATCCTTAAAAAAAAAAAAAAAAAAAAAAAAAAAAAAAAAAAAATCAGTCTGCGAGCGACCTCAACGCCGGACGCTAAATAATTACTCTTTTCTATTTTTTTTTTATATTTTGCACCAGGGACACACACACACACACACACACACACACACAAATCAATTCGCACCCCTGGTTCTGGCAGCACTGATTTTATACATATCTATTAGTATTCTACAGTGTTTACTATTTATCGACCGTACTGTACATCCCTACGATACCGAGCACTTATACACGTTTGCATGTACGTGTGCTACTTATAGTAGGGTCTATGTACATTACTTCTGACCAATCCATATTGCCAGCCCAAGAGCGAGCCTTAGCCTCATTAAAAAAAGATGAAAAAAATGGAGGGGCAAGCATATTATTTTGCCCGTCCCCCCCCCCCCCCTCCATAATTCCAGAGACGAGAAGATTTTCTTATCTTTTTTTTTGGACCGAAAAACAAAGTTACCCCCATAAAATATTGGAGGGGCAAGCATATTCTAATTTTGCCCCCCCCCCCCCCATAATTAATAATTCCCGAAATGAGAAATTTTCGTGCTTTTGAAATAAAACAAAAATGTTGCCCCCATAAAAATATTGGAAGGCAAGCGCACCATTTGCCCCACCCCACATGATCATAATTCCCGCGATGAAAAGATTGTCTTGCTTTTTTGTTAGAATTTAAGAAATCTGTCCAATTATTTCACCCAAAAGCAGTCTTACCGAAATAGTAATTCAAGTGTTAGTAAACTGCTTTTGAATGAAAGGGTGATCAAGAAATAAGATATTTTTCTATGATTTCTTTTAACCATAATTAGATAGGTATATAGTGTGAAACATTGTTCAAAAAGCCCGGACCCGACAAAAGATTGTGATTCAGCGTGATTCCTGGTTGGCATTCTGCATATAAGCAGGATGTGCGCAGTGTACTCAGTACATCCGAACGAAGAGTCGCTACAATGTTGCGCAATGTGATGTAGAATGTACAGCACCTTTGTACCTTACGCTTCGTTATATCAAAGCTAGATCACTGCTTTTGCAGTGTTGCTTTACATACTAGTCTATATATGTAAAAATGTCTTGCATTGCCAATAAAAAGACTTGACCTGGGCTAATTCCTAACTTTTCCATGTACATATAATACACACACACAAACAAACACGCACAATTAGTTTAGGGGATGCTCTAAAGTGCAGATTTTGGACATCCTTTCCCCGCTTGGTCACTTCGACGCCACCTCGCTGGTCATACCTCCCCCAGTCATGAACATAAACCCACACCCTTGACTACCAGTGGCGGATCCAGGGGGAGAGGCGCACCGGGCGCACCGGGCGTCCGCCCCCCCCCCCCCCCACTTTAATTTCCAAAGCGAAAAAAATGATAATATAGCTTCAAACGGCAGTTTTTGGACAGTAAAATGTCAACATTTTCAAGCTCGCTCGCTCCTCTCGCTCGCATTTAGTCGTAATGTCATTCTCCTGAAGTTGCTGCCAGTAATTGCCGGCAGTTGCGCCTGGTGCGCCCCCCCCCTTAATTTCCAAAGCGAAAAATTATAGCTACAAACGGCAATTTGGGGACTGAATGTCAAAATTTTCAAGCTCGCTCACTCCGTTCGCTCGCATTTAATCTTTATGCCATTCTTCTGATGTTGCTACATAGCCTACCAGCAATTGCCTGCCGTTGCGCCCGGTGCGCCCCCCTTAATTTCCAAAGCGAAAAAATGTGGCTAAGAACGGCAGTTTTTGGACTGTAAAATGTAAAATTTTCAAGCTCGCTCTCTTCGCTCGCTCGCATTTAATCGTTATGCAATTCACCTGATGTTGCTGCCAGTAATTGCCAGCAGTTCCGCCCGGTGCCCTTCCCCCTTAATTTCCAAAGCGAAAAAATATGGCTAAGAAAAGAACGGCAGTTTTGGGACTGTAAAATGTAAAATTTTCAAGCTCGTTCGTTCTGCTCGCTCGAATGTAATCATTATGCTCTCCTGATATTGCTGCCAGTATTTGCCAGCAGTTACGCCCGATGGGCCCCCTTAAATTCTAAAGCGAAGAAAACCTACAAACGGCAGTTTGTTTTTTACCGTAAAATGTCAAATTTTCAAGCTCGCTCGCTCGCATTTAATTGTTACCCAATTCTCCTGATGTTGCTGCCAGTAATTGCCGGCAGTTGCGCCCGGTGAACCTCCCCCCCCCCCCCACCTCCTTTATTTCCAAAGCGAAAAAATATGCCTCCAAATGGCAGTTTTGGGACTGTAAAATGTCAAAATTTTCAAGCTCGCTCTCTTCGCTCGCTCGCATTTAATTGTTATGCCATTCACCAGATGTTGCTGCCAGTAATTGCCAGCAGTTGCGCCTGGTGCGCCCCTTAATTTCCAAAGCAAAAAAAAATACGGCTACAAACGGCAGTTTTGGGACTGTAAAATGTCAAAATTTTTAAGCTCGCTCGCTCGCATTTAGTTGTTATGCAATTCTCCTGATGTTGCTGCCAGTAATTACCGGCAGTTGCGCCCGTTGCGCCCCCACCCCTCCTTTATTTCCAAAGCGAAAAAATATGGCTCCAAATGGCAGTTTTGGGACTATAAAATGTCAAAATTTCCAAGCTCACTCTCTTTGCTCGCTCGCATTTAATCATTATGCCATTCACCTGATATTGCTGCCAGTAATTGCCAGCAGTTGCGCTCGGTGCGACCCCCCTTAATTTACAAAGCAAAAAATTATGGCTACAAACGGCAGTTTTGGGACTGTAAAATGTCAAAATTTTCAAGCTCGCTCGCTCGCTCGCTCGTATGTAGTCGTTATGCAATTCTCCTGATGTTGCTGCCAGTAATTACCGGCAGTTGCGCCCGTTGCGCCCCACCCCTCCTTTATTTCCAAAGCGAAAAAATATGGCTCCAAATGGCAGTTTTGGGACTGCAAAATGTCAAAATTTCCAAGCTCGCTCTCTTTGCTCGCTCGCATTTTTTAAATTATCATGCCATTCACCTGATATTGCTGCCAGTAATTGCCAGCAGTTGCGCTCGGTGCGCCCCCCTAATTTACAAAGCAAAAAAAAATATGGCTACAAACGGCAGTTTTTTGGACTGTAAAATGTCAAAATTTCCAAGCTCGCTCGCTCCGCTCGCTCGTATGTAGTCGTTATGCCATTCCCCTCATGCCCCTGCCAGTAATTTGTCGTTTCACACCGTCATTCCATAATCCATTTATAAGGGATGCAACCCTCTCCGGCACTTCCACACCCTCCCCCCCCCCCCCCCCCCCCCCCCCCGATGAACTACCGGCGCGCCGTTGCCCTTTCCCCGCTTGGTTTCCCTCAAAAAACAGTAAAAGTCTAGGGATTGAGAGCTTCCTATATTAATGTCTGTCCAAAAAAATCTCGTAAACATTAAGTGTCAAAACGCACCCCCCTTGAAAAAAAGCTGGTGACGCCCCTGATACATGTACCTATCCCATACAATACATGATAGGTATCATAATATATATCTTTATATTCTAATGAATAACTGCTATTCAGCTCAATGGTGTCTAGCGTGTCAGAGCAAATTGTTGTCAGTTGAGATATTATTAATGTTCATTGAGCGTTTGATATGGTGCCGATGCATTATCATGAGTTAAGCAGAAATCAATTGCATTTCAATCTAAATTGTGACTATCTTATGAGGTTCAGATTCAATTTTGCTTTATAATGGTGGTGGACGACCTAACTTGAGACTGCACATCCACCAGAGAGCTTGGGCCGTACTTTGCAATGATATGCTTATGATAGAATTCCTGATTTACTTTGTGTTATGTTCTGTTGGAAGAAAAATGAGAATGAAATAAATGTATTGAACTGAATTGAATTGAACTGAACTGAATTGAATTCAATTCATTTGAGTTGATTATACTACGGACTCCTCTCCTTCGATTTTCGACATGATGCCCTCTTGAAAGCTTCCCAAAGCTTCCCAACCACGACTCTTCATGTTCTTCTCGGGTAATAGTCTCCTAGAATGTTTAGAAGGTGAACTTGCGATACTCGGAAGAGCGCAAGACACGACTTTTATTCCTCATCTTAGTATGGGAAATTTGAGACCAAATCGACTGATTCGAATTAACATGGCATTCCTTCGATTCGATTAATTCTTACTGAATATCTCATCATAACTAAAGCTTTACCGTTTTTGGTTGTTGTTGGTGTTTTTTTTCCTATTCATACACCACAAACATAAACTGACATTTTCTTTGAAATAATAATCCGCTTTCTAGTGGAGTCCAAAGCGATCAGGTCCATTTTTGTAGACGTTTAGTACGATATTGATTAATGACGCTTTCGCTGTAGGCCTAAACATACACAATTGCACAAACGCAATGAGCAATGTCAAAAGGCCACCTCGCGTTAGTTTCTGGTTTCATCCCCAGCCCCGACGCAGAGCCAAACTTATTCGAAACACACACTCTCCGAAGTGCATATAATATACACGCATATCATCTGAACATTCATAAACATTGTTTTTGTCCCATGGTAACCTACCCGTCTTTCTCTGGGTTCCCAAAGCCCATCCGCAGAAGACATGGCCGAGTCGCACTAAGCACAACACCTCCATTTCGCCGTAGTAACAGTTTAGACACACTCTGCAGCAACAGGAGAGCCATGCCCACTCCAAATATACCTTGTTTATATAATTTCTTGACCTGATCCCAGACAACTAACGAGTCAACCTTTGGACAACCTCGAAGTTTGGACAACTCCCGAGGTATGGCTGGAACAAACGTCGAATTATGTCGAATGTGCGGGCGCTATACCAGACATATAAAGAAAGAGGAGACCAGCAATGGCACACACACTCTTTTATTTGACTTCTGACATCACCTGTAGACTTTTCAGAAGGATTCGTTAAGCCTTTGCGATTCCACTTAGGAACAATAGTTTACATTCTATCTCTCTGTTGTGGAAAGAAACTCATTACTCACGAACAGAAGAAACTCTTACAGTTCATTGTGTGTGTGTGTGTGTGTGTGTGTGTGTGTGTGTGTGTGTGTGTGAATTTTGGTTTCCTAAATTTTCACTGATCCATTTTTCTGAATGGTCTGTTTTCATTGAGAGTATACAGCTTATATCGGGATGGAATTTCCCTTGAGGTGAACGGACCCGTCGGTGCCCTTAACGTCTCAACTGGGTTCATTCGCCGAGTAGATCACATTATGAAATTGTAACTAATTTTAACAGACTGTGATGCACCTTTTTAAACTAGACAGGACGGTCAATTGCCGAGGGCAAGTTCTTCAGCCGGGGTTCAGTCAATTTCTGGACAAATAAATGCTACGTCATAGCTTTTTTCTTCCAAGTCCCTTTGCTTTGCAATGGGGTGTGTTTTTTGTTTTGTATTCATACATCTCATCAATGTCAAGTTCAAATGAGGCACTGAGAGTTCAAGAAGCAACATCAACATTTTGTAGGACATGATTGTGGGCTACAAGTGTAGTTATTTTGGCAGACGCTTGTCAAGTGTTTGCTGTGACGTCACAAAAAGCAAATGAAGCCAAAAAAAAGGGGAAAGAGGGATGCGCTGTACGCGTGTCAGAAGACAGCTTTCAGGGTGCGGTCGCGCAGACGTTGCTATGCGCAATTGATCTGTGAGGAAATGCGCGCCTTTTATTTAGATGTCATTTTCGTTCATTCTACAGTTTGACAGTCATTTTGTGATCGGTTTAGATGAAATAGCAACAACTGTGATCCACTGATCGATTGATTTTGCATGGTGAGTACAAGCTCCACTGTGTCTACCTTTCTACCGCTGTGTAAATAATTTCTGTAAAGGTTCTAAAAGGAAGATCGCTTTCTTTGGAGTTATCATAAGAGCATCAAAGCGCGTATACAACTCGCTGTCCTCTTTTTCACAAATCTTACGTACAAATTGTACAGTTTGTACAGTACTGTAGTATAGTAGACTATTTTATGCTTTCATCATAACTTTTCGATCATACTAGGGTACAAAGTTTTGGTCATTTTATGACACGGATTACAATGGATACTTAGTATTCATCTGTGGTGTAGCTCTATACATTTACGTGAATTTGATTATGTTCGTGATTATCAGACGTTTTACTGCAAGAACTTTATTGCCAATTATATTATTGTCAAATGTTGGAAGAGGTGCAAAATCTTCAGCTCCGCTGGAGGGCAGGAGGAGTTTTAAGCTGCACACGTTCTAACTATTACTGTTCATATAGCCTCCTTCTTAGCAGTTCACTGTAGAATCTGCATGCTTCGTTTCGTTTCGTTAAATTCATTCCAATAAAATCAGTGGTTACAAAACACACAAAACAATAATCGATCGAAATTGACATAATATAGATAAACAAAGTTCAAGTTTGCATATTTGCCAAATCAAACACGTCATGGAAATGAAAAAGAGAACTAGGTCTAGAGAAAAGCCTTGGGGCCTTGTATGAAATAAGTTCCCTGAGGCACAGTAAAATGTATGAGTATGACCAAGCATTGTGGGACCGGACGCGTACATGGAGTCGCTTTGAAGGGGAAATCCAACGATTTAGCAGGTTAATTCTCACGCCGTTTTCAGAGTATGTTGTCTAACAATGAGGAGTCTATATCAAGTATTTTAAGGTAAAGGGTGCATATTCTATGTAAAATAGGTAAGTGTCCGGAACCCCCCCCCCCCCCATCATACTAGAATATGGAGGCACACTGAGTGTTTTGCAGTTTCGAGACAAGATTAGAACAAAAACATAGAGGTCTAGATGTAACAATCATAATTATGAAAATGTGCAAAAAAAAGATATGGTTCAGTATTTGTGAAGAAAGTACTTTTTTAGAGATTTTTAAGCATCCTTACATATTTTGGACATCCTATATCATTTGACAAAGAATTCCAAATAACGGGGAGATTAAAACGGACAGATTGTTTAGCAAAAGTTGTATTAACCTTAAACATATGAAATAAATTACTGTTACGAGTATCATGATGATGGATGCTGTTATTTACGAAGAACATTTCAAAAATCAGTGAAAGGCTCATAATACACCGAATGGGTGGCCTGTACTTTTTGAAAGAAGGAGATAAATAGTTATAGTAAATGTCAAAATAACCACTAACCACTTTCTCTTTGTCCCCCCCCCCCTCTTCTTTCGCTCTTCCACGACAGACAAATCACAATCATGCCTTAATCAGCGACGTTCCCTCCTGAAAGAGCTGCTGAGCTTACCATAATAAGAGAGGGCGATAAAGCATATAAGATCCCATGGGTGGAGACGATATCAGCTTGTATTTGGAAAGCTGCATGGCCTGTCAAGAGCGGGCGATTAAAGAAAGTTTAGGCATTGGAAACAGGTGAGGTATGGACGTATATACACAGCCATAAACTTAAAGGGATATTATAGTTTTGGTTGAGATGGGGATTTAGGTTTCAACTTTTTGCGAAATGATTAAAAACTACTTAGGCCAAGTAAAAAAAGAAAGTAGTTTCTCGTCCGGGTTTTTTGAGCAAGGCGATGAGGGAGGTCCTTACTATTTGATATCTTACTATTTTTTCGAGGATTGTCAAAATGAAAGTAATATGTGTTTCTCGTCCGGTAATTCTGAGAAAGGTAACGAGAGAGGGCTTTACTATTTTCTATATCCAATTTATGAAATGAAATATCACTCTGGTAGCTGTGTTATGAGAGACCAGGTCCCAAGTGTATGTCTTGCCTGCACTCTGTGCATTTTCAAACAAATAGATATATGTACACTTTGTACCATACTTGAAATGAAACTTCATGAATGCAGAAATACATTTGCTTTTTCTCTCCACTACAGGTGTCAAGGGAAAATGACCATCTTAATATGTGCAATGTACTGGTATTTAGTGTTGTAATGGCATTTCTGATACCAGTGTACTTGCAATTCTGATGTATTGTGCTATTAATTGAAACAGGTATAAAACATTCTATCAACAAATGTACAGTACGACTGAAATAAATTCCATGATATTCAAAACACTGCTTTTATTTATCATTGGTGTTTGTGACTTTTTGTGTCCACACAGCTGGTATGTATCTGCATCTCTTCACAGTATAATTGTAGCACATGTATTCATCCGGAAACTGGCTTGTACAATTGCAGATGAATGTCAAAATGATACTGATATGGCATTATAGCATTAAACTTATCTTAAAGATGTTTCTTCGTGTTCTAAAAAGACATTTGATAATCACTCATCATTTGGATGATGAATGATTGTATCACACTACAGGTGATAGACTCAAGGCCGTGTCCGTGAATTTACATCGTAAAGAAAAGTATCCCGCAGAAATACGAGACAAACCAGAATCCGTGGAAAAGTTATTTATTTTGTAGATACACCCATTTAATAATTCTACATTTGCTGGAAAAGCGCATTCATTTTCTTTTCAAAATAGAACAATACATCGCCGTCAGATGCAACGTTTACAGAGCAGAGTGTACGGGCCTCTACACATTCGAATGTGTTCATGCGTGCGTGCAAACAGCTGACAGACCAGGGGATGGGGACCCCGACAGCTACAGACACGCATACGCGGCCGGCACGGCCACTGCACTGGCACCGTACCTTCGGACACTGCACACATATGCACATAGTCACAATGACCTGAAAATGTATACAAACTCGATACAATCCTCACAAGCATTTGTACAGTACAATTCATTCGCTTAATATATGAGAAACGGGGAAAAATACGAACAATGCGCGAAATATACGAGGAATATCAGCGATTGTTCGCAAAAATGTTGCCGCTATATCGCGTTCACGACGTACCGAGTGCGCTGTACATCATAGCCCTAGCCCGCGCGCCCATCCCCAACCACAGTTCGACTGCTTTGTGGGTCATGCCTTCTTGCCGAGCTCGCAGTGTGAAATGCATGCGTTATCACATACGCACTACAGATGCTACAGCTGTACTACAGCGGGGTAGAGGACGCAAGGCGTGATTAGAAATGAGACATCACGATTGGTAGGTGAATTGTCGATTTTTTTTTTTTTTCGGCGGCCGAAAAAATAGTAAATATCAAAAAAGTCGATGCGGCAACTGAAAATCGATGCGGGCGGGGAGCGGGCTGGGACGAGAATTATGAATTTCTTGGTATTTTCAGCGCCATTTTGAAAATAGTAAATAGTAAAAAAATCGATGCGGCGGCCAAAATCGATGCGCGCGAGGACGAGAAACTGGTTTCTTTTTTTACTTGGCCTTATATGAAATATCAAAGAGCATACAATTCTAAGAGAAATTAGAAGTTTAATTCATGAAAATCGGTTTTGAAATTGCTTAGATAGAACCAACTTCTACCCCAAAACAAAGAAGTCCTTAGAAGGACTCACCCTAATTTATTACCAGGACCACTTTGTTTGCTTTGTTTTTGGATATCTAAGCCCTTTCAAAAACTATTTTTATCAAGTAAACTTTGAATTCCTCTAAGAATTATTGTATGCTCTTTACTATTTCATTATTTCGCAAAGTTAGAGCCCGTATTCTCGTCTCAACCAAAACTATACCATCCCTTTAATGCGAAACCCAGTTCTACGTATAGAATTGAGTTGAATTCATTAATTTTGCAGCAACACCGATGCTATCATCTATAGATCCTATTTCTATAATGCATTTTGTTCATATTTAATATCGTTTTTTAGTGAAAAGTCCGCAACTTCCTTATAGTTTATCTGCGCGTTATAAAACTTCCTCTCTTCCGTATATTATGTTTGACTTGACTTTGATTTTTTTTTTTTTTTGGGAGGGGGTCAACTTCAACACGGAGAGCATTATCCTTAGACTGAAAGACTACAGAATCAATTGAACTTCACAACAATTACGTCCTTCCGTGTTCGATAAAGCAATTTCTCCCACTATGCGAGTTCGAGCGGCGAGCACTAGTATTTTACAAATCTTCCAAGGGGCCTAAGTGAAGCAGCTCTTTTAATTTTCATATTATGCATCCGGGGTAAATAATTATTACAGCTTATCTAATATCGCATATACGGAAAGACAAGAGGTTATAATCATTATCAACAGGACTTTCTAAAATTTAAAATTACACATTGGGCTTTCACCAGATCAGGAGGGTAAAAGGAGTTTGTCATTACGTAATGTAACATGTCAATGCTCTGGAAAATGTCGTGATGCATTTTCAAACAGGTAATTTTGATATTTATTTTTTCACTAAATTCCTTTCCCATGGTAAAACATAAATCAATGATATAAAATGGTTGCTCTCTCCTGCTTATTCTTTACTCATTTCTTAGGCAGTTTATTGTTCCTGTTAGTTTCGTTTCATTGTTGTTGTTGTTGCTGCTGCTGCTGCTGCTGTTTTTCTTCTTTTTGTGTTTTCAAATATGTCATTTTTGGAGTGAGAACTGTCCCAGAAAATCATAGCGAAGATGACATTGCTAATATGAACATGGCTGTAAAGACGATGATGATTATGATTGATGATGATAACGGTGTTGATAAGGTTGTGATAGAGAAAGTTGATAATATTGTCTTGTCAAATTTTTGTCGTCATATCCCCAAGGTTTGAGTCGATGCTTTTCAACAAGTGGGCGCCTCATCTCCACCCTAGGCGGGGTAAACGCCCTCTACGTCTGTCCGAGGACAGGGACTTCGTCGTCTGCTCGGTGGGAGACGAGTATGGCGATTTTCCAGACCGTCGACCACCATGGAAACCCGCCGGAGAGGTGGTGGAACGCTGCTTTCCCCTTCGGACGCCGCTGGCGCGGAGCTGCACCACGAAAGCGCCGACATCAGCGACGATTGCCGGCTACACTGGCGGACAAGACCTCGAGCAGAAGCGCCGGAAGAGAGACTCTGAACTGGAATCCGAAATCTGACGAAGCTCAGTGGAAACTCGCGTGGTGCGAGCAGGTCGTCATTCTCGCGATGTACGTTATGTTCATTGTTGCCTTTTATAGGGGCGTGGTTAGCATGATCTCGGGGGATCCCCTGCGATGAAAGATAAATACAATCTGCTCTGGAGACGATGTGACTATCGTCCATCACGCAACTCGTATTTTGCTTTACAATTCATTTTGTTGCATGTATGTTTATTCGTTTATATATTTATTTATTCATATATCTATCAATGTATCTATCAATATATCTACATAAGTAAATCTATTCATTCGTGCATTCACTATTTCTCTCTTTTCAATGCATTACAGTTCTTGAGAAGGATAGTGCCCTTACAGCACTTTTGCTTTAAGGTTTGTTTGTGGTTTGTTTGGGGGTTTTTTTCGCTTTAAAATCACGTATATTCTGTTAACATGCATCTATAGGCAGAGTTGACTCAGGGAAACCAACTCGCGCATATTGAACCCATCGTTTGTGGAAGTTATGCCTTGGCCATGACCCTTCACTCTTCAGACTGAAAACTGATCTCAGGATCCCGCAACGCCGACAGATCGGAGATCAGGGGGTTTACAGCTACTTGATGTCCAAACATTGATTCTTTAGATTCCTACTTTTGGCGCACTAGTTATCGAACCCTTATACTTGGAGGCACGTGTAATGCTAGTAATAAATACAGCCAATTTTACCATAGAACCAACTCGTCCTCACTATGCATATTGCAGTGTCTCAACAAGCAGACGCATATAGTCACATACAATGTGCACATCATTCTGTCAAGCCCATCCACGAATCATCAGAATATTTGACGGATCAGACAAGCTATAATCTAGTGTGCCCAATGCAAATGTGCGTGTCAGGGATTGATACTGCACTTCTATCCACCTTTGGAAATGACGCGGGACACCACATGAAGAAAAATCCCAATATTATAATGCCTATCACCACGAAGTGATGGATACAAACGTTACAGAGCTACCAAGTCTCACGCATTCTGCGTGAGACTCAAGCATTTAGGGGCCATCTCACGATCTCACGCATGACACCCATTTTTTTCACGCATCGGGCGAAGTCTGCAACTTGGGCCTATAATAATGAACATAGCTCAAAAGATTAAAGTGATAGTTGCAATTGAAGGTATATTTCCCTTTTGTCTTTCAAAATAAGTAAAAAATAGTCACTTAAGTATGCACTTGATCACACCATTAAGAGCTAAAAATTGAAAAAGCTCCCTACCGTGGGAGGCCACAGGGGGGGGGGGGGGACCCCTCCCACGTCCTCGCTCGCGCGCACATTCGCATGCCGAGATGCCGAGTCATGAATATCTCACTCATAAGATTTTTTGTGAACTTGGCATCCCTGACGTTACACCAGTCTTGGCTGGTTTGCCGCCCCCTCCCCCCCCCCCCCCCCCCCCCCAACTTTACGCTCCTACTGAAGAGGGACGGGGATGAATATCATTATTACTTGTTCGAGTACAGATCTCTTTTTGTTTTTCAAACGTTTTGAATATTCGGGGCTGACCGGCCAAAGAGGGATATTGGGGGAGAGGAATATCTCAGTGCTAAATCCAAGATAAGGTTGGATTTTAAAGGGTCATCCTGATTTGAGATGTACTTTTTTCTTCCTTTTTTTTTTACAGCCATTTTCTTTTTTTAAAGAGGGGGGGGGGGGAGAGAGATCCAAGGCATTCCCTGCTTTTACCGGGTTCGGCAGTCCTTGGATTTCGTACTATCAATAAGCCCACTACATTTTTAGTAAAGGTATAGAAGGTGTAGTATATTAGCATGAGTAGTATTGAGTAGTGAAGATAGCAGTAGCAGTAGTAGTATATAATAGTAGTAGTAGTAGTAGTAGTAGTAGTAGTAGTAGTAGTAGTAGTAGTAGTAATAGTAATAGTAATAGTAGTAGTATATAGTATAATAGTAGTAGCAGCAGCAGCAGTAGTAGTAATCGTAGTAGTACAGTAGTAATAGGGCCTATAAAGTAGTAATAGGTTAGTATACTAGTAGTAGGCCTGCTATAGTACATGACATTATTTGTATTATTTAAAGACCTCTGTCGAACAAGAAAGACCATGGGTAAGCGGGCCTCTCACAACAGGTCACGATTATTTCAGTCTCTGTTCTGTTGAAATGACAGCGTGTGTGTTTCTCCCCATGTGATTCAATACTATAAAAAAGCTTTGTACAATTGACAGTACTGGTGTTCAGAATAGTTCTAACATGTGAGTTAGGGATAGAAACAACCAATGTAAAAATATGTACCAGTATAATCGATGTTAACTGATGTTACATGATGTAAATACGCAAAATTTGAACAATAGTTATAATAAAAATGTTTTCAGAATAAACCGTCGACAGTTATGGTTTAATGAGAACTAGAAGTGTCGCTATGGCGACTGACGCCTCCGCCATAATGCATGATTCTCCCAATAGGTGTATAATACAATGTCTGCTTCATAATGTGTGATGACAATTTCACATAACTGGCAAAATATTGAAATGACAGGTTTGTCAGAAATATCTTGAATGCTCACTTTCCTTGAGCTGGGTTTGTTGTAATTGTCTAAGAGTGCAGGTACACGTATTTGGGGAATTGAGGATTTTTACTTGACTTCTGACCGACCCTTTTATAAGTTTATGCATTGAGTAATTTTCGAGGTATGAAGAAAGAGTGTAATTACAGCACAAAATAGATTTTTTTTTTCATTTAAACCTGGCCTTTGACCCTTAACCTTTTTGACCTTCTGGCTGGAAATTTCCCAGAGAATCTCCATTAGGTAATACATGTATATATAAAGTTTTAAAACTAATAATGCAAGCATTGCATATATACTAGCATATGAGGGAAATAGTAAAATTTTGAGGAGTAGACCTTGACCTTTGACCCCCTGACTATTGACCCATGACCCCTTAATTCCCTAGATAATCCTTGCCAGTCAGTACATGCATATGTAGGACTACCAAGTTCCATTAAGATACATTGAACTATTTGCGAGAAAAGTGAAATTGTACCATTTTCACCTAACCTTTGACCTTATGACATGAAACTCTCTCTGGAAAATCTTTACGCAATAGTATATGTCTACACTAAGTGTCAAGAAAATACCTTCGGGCATAGCATGGATATGGTGGGAAAAGTAACATTTTTAGCACTTGACCTTGACCTTTTGACCTTTGATCTCTGTCCAATATCACTAAAATCTACTCAACTAATTGCCCCATCATACATCGTCCTTGGACCAAATTTGGTGAAAGCTGCTTCATCCAGTTTTAAGTTATCGAGTAAACAGATAAATTTTAGGATTTGACCTGGATCTTAGACCTTTGACCTCTGTCCGATTTCACTAAAAAACTAATCAAGTAATTGTCTCATCACACATCATCCTCGGACAAAGTTTGGTGAAATTTGCTCGATCCAGTCTTGAGTTATCGCGTAAACGGATACAATTTCATGATTTGACCTTGACCTTTGACCTCTACCCTTTAGCCAATTTCGCCAAAAATCTAATCAAGCCATTGCCCCATCATACTTTATACTTGGACCAAGTTCGGTAAAATTCCAGTCAATATTACTCAAGTTATCGCGTAAACGAACGCGGACGGATGTACGGACGGACGGACGGACAACCCGAAAACATACCATTTCATGAAACTTTTTGTCGGTGATTTGCACTGACAACTGTTAAAAGCTACTGAAATCCTTGCTTCTGATTGGCTGATAGCAAATTTGTCGGTGAAAACCTCCGACGAACTCGTTGATGAAACACCCCCTAATGCCTCCGGCACCACTTCGTGGCGGAGGCATAAAAATCGTGATATCTCCTTATATTTTAGGCTTTATTGAAAAAAAAAAAATACAAGTGTATATGGTAGGATGTTTTGTGATACAACTGACCTACACATTCATGCACCAAAAGTGATACCTTGAACATTTTTTTAAATCACTTCTCCCAAAGGTAAACAGGACCTTTGATATCTCAGTGATACGATGTCATGTGATAAAGCATTTACAATGTATTTGCTCGCGACAAAAAAAAAAGAAAAAAATCTAATCAGCAGTGTTGACAAAGTTCTGGCTAAACGTGAAACGATATATATAGCCTACTTTCCAAATAAATTGTGCAAACAATGACAAGGCATGTAAACATTTTTGTTTTCAGTGGATTGAAGTAAAAATTTATGACTAAAAGTCAATGAAATGGTCAATACAAAGGAAATTAGTCTGTCAATGGAATTCCTCTACGATGCGCATCAGAATCGAGCACCGATATGCTTGTACAGTTTATTTCACTGTCTTTGCACATAAAAATATAAATCCCGGAAATATGCTGCTAAAATGACAGGAGGCATTAAAAAAAAAAAAAAAGAAAGAAAGGTCTAACGTAATGCAAAATCAGTTTGTTTGTTTGTTTGTTTGTTTGTTTGTTTGTTTGTTTGTTTTTAAGTGTATCCCATTATCTATCTGCAGGCAGTGCAGGGCTGTCAACACTCACAAAGAATTGGAGACATTCCAGGGAAGGCTACTAGTATTACAAAGATACATACAATGTATATACGTGTATTTGTGTTTTCTTGTTGCACGCATCTCAGCAAGATAATTATCAAGTCAGGGAGACTATTCTTATTCTTTTGTAAAGTCAAGAAAGGAACATTAATGCACTTCTAATATATTTTCCATGGACCCCCCCCCCCCCCCCTTAGCATCAAGCAGACTTGGCAGTTCTCAATTTCTTGATTTATATCAGTTATACACGTATAGTCAGAACTTTGTAATCGTGACGTATACATATAGGTCCACAATGATTACTTGTAGAATTAAGAGAAAAATAAAGAAAAAGAAAAATGAGCTGCTTAATATGTATAAATCTGTTAAAGCATAAATTGGTCTTGTTTGTGTTCATGTTACAATCTAAGAAGAAACAAAAAAGATAAATGAAGTTCCATTTCACAACCATTCATCTTGTTTCACAAGTGAAGCACCATTGATCAAATTTACCACCATGTTTCACTCAAAGTAGTTTGCTCACACCCGATTTAACCACTTTATCCCTACAATGAAATATCTAGTACATGTTGAGATAAATACATCACACAGCATCACTAATATCACTGCTCATACCCTTGCCGTCATCCATGTAGTAGCCCGAGGCTTGTTGGCTGATGCCGACTGTGATAACTGCACAAGGTAGCCCGAGACACACATACCACACACACACACACACATACGCACACACAACCACACACACATACGCACACACACAAACACACACATGCGCACACACACAAACACACACATGCGCACACACACAAACACACATTGACATAAACACCAAAACATGCATACAGTATAATTCTCTCCTCTCACAATTCATTCTATGGAGAGAGTTGACATCTAGACCTCTGAACACTTAAACATCTTTGTTTGGAACGATTAAAATACAGAATTTCACTTTATTAGAACATGCAACAATAGTTTTCTAAACTAAAATACACAAAACTATTCTAACTTGGTCAGTTGACTCAATTTCATGTGAACACAAACGAGTTATTTTAATGACTGAATCAATACTGCACAGATTCTACTGAGAATCAGAGATTGTTTCTCTCTCTCTCTCTCAAAAAAAAAACAACTAACTTGTTATTGGTTGTTGCTTTTTAATCTATTGTTTGCTGCACGTGACTATTATATGATTAACTGTTTCTTTGTAATTATAGGCCTGATATTCTTTTGATAAGCTACTGTACTTAGCCTCCAACATTATCATGTTGAATTTTTGTGCCACATGTAAGTCAACTGACAAAAATCATTCCTACATTGTATATGGGAGAGGCTGTAATATTCTTTCATGATGAAACAAAGATGCAGCTATTTCTTTACAGGGCACCCCCTGCAGAATCAGGCCACTTGGCAGCTCTGCAGGGGGTACGAATGGACTCATGAAAGGGGTGTTGCATTCACAATGAAGAAGAATCTCCAGAGCAAAATTACACGGACTCTCCCGAATTTTCAAAACATTATTTCTTCCCTAGTGGGAGAGCACTTCTACAAATATAACAACACGTATACAACATAAATGCATCACTAAACCAGGCAAAATGTCAAACTGTGTATGTGCTACGCATTACTTACCCTCACTTAAATGAAGTCGTAGTCTCATAAGAGGGAAAAGAAATTACCAAATGTTGCAAGTGTATGTTACGTCTATTCATATGTGCATTGTCAAGTAATTGCAAATACCTACAAAGCAACAAAGATAGATATTGATCGTACATGAAATCTACGGTACTTATTACAGTTTCATTATGGTATGATATGTAAAATATGTTACATCGTTTTTCTTCTTCTCTCTCAATCACTCTCTGCATATACAATGTGCAACTCATGGAAAAGGGCACATATACAATCAATAGGCCAAAATAATTTTCACACAACTTGGTGCATAACTTTCAGTTTTACCAGAATTACACTATCTGTGACCACTGGGCCCACTGTACACTGGTCACTTGGGGTGCTTTCATATACCTGCAGGTGCGAACAAATAGAACCAACTATCACAGGATTTTTACAAGGCAAAATCAGATCGTGGCTAAAAAAGAGCTGTCCGTTCTCTCCTCCATGCAAAAAACAAGAAACAAAAAACAGATGACTGGAATGTCCACAAATGCGCTAGTGTTCTGACATACTTGTTCAGTATTTATATCTGAGGCTCTAATGTTGGAAAATTGGATGGGCATCATCCTTGCCCTCAGTGTAGAATACTTTTACGAAAATACATTTATTTCTTTATTTTTTTTAAGAACTGCACAACAATTTGTGGCAAAAGCATTTTTTTAAACATGGGACAAGAAATTAAGTTACAATTATACTAGTTCATAAAATAATCATTTATTAAGACTACTCCCCAGCCCACCCCCCCCCCCCCCCCCCCCCCCATTCCCCCTCCCCATATACTATGTCTCAATTTGTATAGGTAAATGAACATGTCCAAATGAAGCAGGATTACAAGCTAAATAAACCAGAATCAGCCTATTCCCAATGGTACTCATTCTGGTCAGAGAGAGAAAAAAAAAAAGAAGAAATGTGGTAGTGATGCCTGAATACACACAAAAGCATCAAAGCATCATGCTGCCATTGGCTAGTAGTTTTGTTTTTTAGGTTTTAGTTTTTTTTTTTTAGAATGACAGAAACCTGGAAGGGGGAATTCCCATTAACATTTGAATAAAGGAAAGAATGTGGTAGCAGCAGAGGATGTTGTTTTAATTTTTAGCACTCAAAATGCACCAGGTATGTGGATAAATAATATCACCCCTACAGCGCTCTCATGGCCAGGGATTTCTGGACAATTTCTTCATCCTGACTAACAGAAAGTCAGCATCAAGTTGTGTGGTTGACACCGAAGAGATAGAGCTTCTAAATGAGAGCAAGAGAACCGTTATGACTCCTATGGGTGCTCTTGGTTACATTCCAAGCAGACTTGTCTGTAGACAAATCGGCCGTATTATTCACAAGCATTGCAATGGGTAAAAATGCATGTACATGTTTAGTTGTTTGGTCTAGCTGTTGACGAAAATCAGATGAAACATAATGAGGAAAAGCTGGAAAGGACAAAACTCAATGATACAGCAATAAAAATGTACAATATTCAAAGTGTCAATGACATTTATACACAAAAAAGAGAATCCACAACCCACAAAATATGATTCACATAGTCATTCCTCTTGAACTCTGGTGTTCCGAACAGCGTCCAACAATTTGAGTGTTTCCATGCCTAGTTCCAACTCTTCTCAACTCTATCCTACACAGCTAAGCCAGATACCCTCCTTCTGAGGCAATTTTCGTGTTGGCCTACACCAGAACCTATGTCAGACAATCGAGGTATGACACTATCCATTAGAAATTGAAATATGAAATTTACACTGATACACACAGCTCCCATCTTGATGATGACCTGTTTTTGTTGTTTTTTTTTCTTTCTTTCTTTTCTACTTCATTCTAAACTGGAAACATAGTAGTGGTTAAGAAATCATGGAGAAGTTCTTTTCACATTACACATAATTACAATTCCTATCATCTTGTGTTCCTGCATCACAGGTGGTATAGCGCATCAAGGGCTCTCCGTTACTTCCACTGATTGCTTTAAATATAATTGTATCAAGAGAGTGTGTTATAGTTATAATGTGCCACTTCCTTGTTTATCACGGCCCAATTTCATTAAACACTTTACATCAATTGCAAGCTACAATAATTGCAGCTACTGTGACAACAGCCAGGGTGTGTCTAACTAGGAGAGGATCATTTTAGTTGTTGCCAAGTAACTGTAATTACTGATTATCATTTCGGATGACTGTCTTCATGGAAGAGGGCCTTGATCTATGAAGTGCAAAGTGAGGACATGATGTCGGGGTCAGACTGGATTAGATTACATATACCCGAATAAGTGAAGTGGGACACTGGGGGTCCTGGGAGAATGGATTGACGAGTTGGTCAGCAGGATGTAAGACAGCTGCCATACATGTAGGTTGTGGTGAAAATAAGGGACCAAACCTCCTCCTATCCATCGGGGTGAGGATGCGGCCTACCCTCTCCCTCCAGTCTGCTCTTGGTATGCTTCCAACTGGTCGTCGTCTTCGAGAGCGAGCTGCATTGAGGAGGAAGGGGGTCACACGGTGCATCAAAGTCTTTAAAAATCATACAAAATTTGAATGCAGTGCACCAACATGGTTACAATGAAACTCCAGTTACAACAAGGAAAAAATTCAGGCTGCAACATTATCTGCCCAATGTTTTATTATTTATTAAATTTGTTTGGTTATGACAAAATTTTGATGACGAAAAAAAACTGCCAGTCCCCGAGGACTTCATTATAATGGGAGTCCACTGTTTTAACAATGCACTTGCTCATGAAAATTCCACTGCTGATTTTCCCATGCAAGACTAACTCAACGACAAAACGGGTTACGACCAGATTTTGGATGACACATGTCCCTCACGTAATGAAGTAACCCCATACAGTTGACTCCTGCGACAGGGTGCAGCCCAGGATCAAAACAGCATGGAAGATGGGTAGCAACAACATGTGCTACCGGTACTCGTACATGAGAAAATAGGTGCTATATCGGCCATTGTAAAGTGGCTTTAGAATCTTTGCTCCAGCTCCTTCCTTGAAGCCTTCCCCTGCAAGGAACAAGAGTTTGAATTACTGTGGGGACAAGTGAGGCATCCTCTCAAAGGTATTGACTCCTTTTGAATGTTATGATAGGGAGCTTGAGATTTGCAGACACTAATTTCTATGCCATATAATCCACACTCTGGTTGTAACCAAAGATGCTTAACTGAAAAGACACGAAAGTGCGCGCTAATCCTGTACAAAACAAATGGGCAGCGCGCGGTCCTCAAGCGTATTATGCACGTCACCCAAGACCACTCAAAGACGCTCGATAAACAGCAACAACTTCAAAGACACGTGTCTCAGGTGATGTGCCTGAGACCCGCTTGTCTTTGAAGTTGTTGTTGTTATTTATCAAGCGTCTTTGATTGTTAGATCATGTTGTTGCCGAATTTTTACCTCCACGAAATAATCCTTATTACTTTAAAATCTCGTTCTTCAAAATAATCCCCTTAATCAAAAAAAAAGCTACGACTATAAGTTTTAAATCTTTTTAAGATAACAAAAATACCACTACCTTTGGAAATGAATGTTTCTAGGTGTACTGAGTTTGTACTTAGCTTGCTTTTGTATCGTCATGTAGGGTAGCCATTTTGTGTCCATTTTTATCGCGCGCGTTCGTATCTTGTTATCTCTACTATCTTTCGTTGTAACTTGGAGACTGTAAAGACCCAGCAGCTTGGGGATACCACGGAGTGGGAAGGATGGCCCGGTTCCGATGTATTCGAGAAGCCCCTTACAAATTGTGTACAGCATTATCACTAATCTCTGTGTAAGTGCTGATCACGATTGGAGTCAATCATTACTAATGAGCGTACGCTTCAACGTACATATACGCTGACTAGTGCTATACACGTACACAGTTTTCGAACGTTTCCCAGTGGGTGGCGAATGAACCGGGTCACCGATGAATCCCACACTATAGGGGATTTAAAAGGATTAATGTTAAAGTTTATGGTCAACTCACACAACATTAACTCATCAAATTGCAGAAACTGCGTTTATATGGGTTGGTGCTGATCATCTTTTCATCCCATTTCTCTCTCTCATTATTAGTCTTTTGTAAGGCAGAATAAGAATGTTTCTTTCATTTGAGCCTGCTGCTGTTCATATCATACTAGTACCACTTGTATCTGTTACAGAGTTTTTGAAAGCCTCTTCATGGTTCAGTTCACGGCTGATCAATAAATGGCAACAAACTTCAGAAAATTAAATACTCTGAATTTTCCCTCAAAATGGCAATTCATTTTCATTCTTTGTCTGAGCTCGTGCACATTTTAAAGGTGCATGGTCCCGGTGTTTTAGTCAAATGCGTACGCGGGCGCACGGCGCAAGTTTCCTATACAGACCTACGCTATCGACTCCTCTTTAGCGCTTACACTTTGGCCCACTTCCCCCGTGTGCGAAGAAGTCCGATTCACTGTAGTCAGTGGTCGGATCACAGTTCGGCTCATGATTCGGCTGAGGGGTATGACAGCTTTAGCAAACTTCTTTTGTGATGTCATGATAACAAGCACATATGCACGCACCCTGGCATTACTACAGACTGCGCGATGCGCAGAGAAGACAACGAGGGCAACGTTACTTAGCAACAGCTACGCACTTTACTCTTGATGACAGCTCAACTTCGGTAATCTTCGTATCAATGCTAACGGTGATCGGCAGTACCATCAACAGCGCCCTCTACACTACCGGGACTATGCCCCTTTAAAGAATTTATCAAGTTCCTAGAATCTTTATCCACTACAAGATAAACATTGTACAGACGGTGCCACTTTATAACAACACAATTTATGCAGCAAAATTCCCCCAGGAATCAATGGTTTAAACCACGTCTCAGTTGTCACTGTCACATCTGATGTGACTCTCTGTCCCACTGATACATTACATGACATATTACTTTAGGTGAGTCCCTCCCTCAGAAAAACCTTGAAGTGATCAGTACGCAAAAAAAAAAAAAGGATGTTGCCAGTGGACAAGCTATGCTGTCACATGATCTGGCATTTCCTTCAAGCGACAAAAACCACATGCACGATCAGACGATATGACATCAACTTACTGCCTCTGGTGTGTCGTCAGGATTTACCGGCTGCCCGTCGTACCGGAAACGGAGATGATGTCCTCGTAAGCCCTACAGTTATAAGTCATATCAAGCAGGAAAAATTAGTAACACATACTCACACACCTACAAACACACACAAAGATGAAGAAAAACAATAACAACAAAAAATCAAATACTTGGGACTTGGGTACTGTGACTGTCACATATATTAGGCTAATAGGTAAAAAAACAAAACAGCACAACTGTTCTCCCTCATTATACTGAATGCTGAATTTGTCATGTTCCATTCACAACAATGCAGATTTTCTTAGCCTGATGGCATTTGACTTCACTGTCAATATTTCTGTCAATTTTATAATTTTATTCTTTTTTTAAGAAGAAAATGGCACTTCCATGATGACTATATCTATAACTACATCTGCTGCTTAAAATTACTTTTGACATACATTAATCAATCTGCCAAACCTATGACCAATGTGAGATCCACAGCCAGTGTCAATTTGTTGGCTGTGACAAGAATTGTTAATATAAAATGTGAATAATCATCATCATCAACATTATCATTATAATGATCATACTGTAATGACAATAATCATGATAATAATATCAATAATAATAATAATAGAAACAATACCTGGATTTTCTTGCATAAGATTTAGCCAGCCTAACTGTCATCTCACTGCTTCAAGGAGATAACCACATTCCACAGAATGCAACAGATGACATGAATCCACAAAATATTGCAGCACTTGTCTCTTCAGACAAGTTTACAGCTTCAATGATTACAAAAAGCTAACTGTAAATATTGCTCCTTCCAGCAGAATTCACACTGATCAATTGCACAACGGTTCATTGGGAATACACTGTGTTTGCCTGCAATAAAACCACATTATTTTTTTTTTCCAGAAATAAAGCAGTAAACTCACTTTTGTTCGTGCCAGTTTTGGGGAGATTTTAAAAATTCTTAAACACAAAGTGCAGCATGGACAAGTTTGTTAAGCCATAGCATCAATTGCAAGACAATTTATCCTCCCCTGAATGCACCACACAAACTACATGTACATTATGACTTGTGTGGATGAAAACACAAATGTGCATGCTCTTTTTTTCATGAGGCTCATTCTCAAGTATGAGACAAATAAATTTTGCATAAACACGCTCAACTATTCTTCATATCACATGCTCAATAATTCTTCAAAATCCCGACACACAGCTTGCACAATTTGGTTGATACCTGTTAAACTTACAATTTAATAAACCTAACCAATTATATGGAAATATGCAAAATATGCCGAAATGTATGGAAGTTTGTTATCAAAATTCGAAACAGTAATGAATCTCTTTTACTGGAATTAAGTCCCTCTGTATTTTTTGGAGTTTGTTTTGTTTGTTTGTTTTCTGTTTTTTACCGAAGTCGTGATGCATCTCATACAGCAGTGCAGTCGTAACTCCAATATACATACGGTGTACATATTACTTAGGACTAGGCTCTCGTGAAAGTCCAGGTTTCTTAGAGCCTCTCACTCACTCACTCACTCACCTGCTTGTCACGGTAGGCATCCATGAGCTTCAGGAGCTTGGTCTTCCGCCTGATCTTAAAGCTGATTGTTGATCCATCCTAAGCACAAAACCCCATTTAAAAAAAAGAAAGAAAGAAGAATTCAGAAAGAAATCATCAAACTCCCTCTGCATCTTTCCTTAATACTTTCCTGATCGGTGATGTTAAGATCCGTAGTGCTATATCTACAAATATTACTACTCATACTTGGGGAGGGGGTGGGGGGGAGGAAGCAAACCAATCAAACATATTGTGCATTGCATTTGTTCTGGACATCAGTGAACTACGCAAAACAGAGAAAAAACAAAACAAATCACTTTTACAACAGTTTGTAATCATTAACCAAGTTGCAGAGGAATTAAATCAGAACTATAAGGAAGTTTTACTTATAAATGGAACAAACGGTTTTCAAAAGTTTTTGGAATTGATCTGTGTATACTGATGTAGCAAGTTAAATGCTCGATAAAACCAAAGAAGATCTTTTTCCAAACCGTTGTTTCCACCTTCCACATTTCTATAGATCCATTATGTTACAACACTGCCAGCCAAGCATGACCCGTACATCTTAAAATCTGTTTGCACCTGAACCTGCCTACGATGGCCTCCCCTCCCGAAAATCACTGGAATGCCTGCAGTCAGCCTTATGTGACTGTGCTAATGTGCTTGCACGTTTGTGAGTTGGGTGCAGGTACATTGTAGGAGAAAGTGTGAGTGTTTGTATGTTTCTTTGCCTGGTTCATGTCATCCCAGCGTCAACCAACCCTGACAATCTCATTTCCACCAACATTTTGAGATTCACTGCTTCTTTGGGTGAAGAGAGGTTGACTTTGTAAAAATGCTCAAGGTTGATGGCTAATAAGGAAGTGTCCAATATACTTACATCTCCCGTCACCTTGAGTGTCACATGCTCATTGCTCGGTTTCACTTCCTAGGTGGATAACACAGAAATGGAAAGTCATAAAACAATTACAGACAATCAAGTTATATGCATTAGGGTATATTTTATCTTTGGTCATAATTTCACATATTCCTAGTTGCACGATACTATAACGTTTTGAAGTGGGGTGTGCACTTTAAAGATCTTTCATCCCTTCATATTGTGTTTCAGAGTGCAATCAGGGAGAAATGTATGCACTGAAGTCTATGTGTTACTGTTAGTTTCAAAAGGCAAAATAATTCCTGGTTTTAAAGGTGCATGGTCCCGATATTTTAGTCAAATGCGTACGCGGGCGCACGGCACAAGTTTCCTATAGAGACCTACGCTATCGACTCCTCTTTAGCCCTTACGCTTTGGCCCACTTCCCCGAGTCCGAAGAAGTCCGATTCACTGTAGTCAGTGGTCGGATCACAGTTCGGCTCATGATTCGGCTGAGGGGGATGACAGCTTTAGCAAACTTCTTTTGTGATGTCATAATAACAAGCACATATGCACGCACCCTGGCATTACTACAGACTGCGCGATGCACAGAGAAGACAACGAAGGCAACGTTACTTAGCAACACCTACGCACTTTACTCTTGAGGACAGCTCAACTTCGGTAATCTTCGTATCAATGCTAATGATGATCGACAGTATCATCAACAGCGCCCTCTACACTACCGGGACTATGCACCTTTAATATGCTCTTGTAAAGGCAAAAAGTGTAGACATATTTTAGTCTTAAGAGAGCCTCCAGCAAAATTAAGGGGACTTGTCAGCGTTCTGACAGAGATGTCAAGTGCTGTGCATCTCAAGAAAGAAGTCACCCATTTATCACAATTACAGGATCCATGGAGAAATATTCAACAGTTCAGGTACTGCTAAATATCTTGGTATTCACCTCTCAAAAGACCTACGGTACATGTGTACATGTAAGTTAGAACAAACACACCAACATCATGACCAAGGAAGCCAAAGGAGCAAGTACAATGCACCTTCCTGCAGTACAACATATCATTGGGCTGTATCCTCACCAGAATGAGACCAAGGTGCTATGCTACAAGAAACTCATAAGACCAGGAGAATGCTTGTATTGTCTGAAAGCCATCGACCAAAAAAAAAACAAAAACAAAACAAGAAAACAACAACAAAAACATCAACAAGCTTGAGATGGTACAATGCCGCTTTGCTCAGTTTGTGTTGACTGACTTCAGATAAACAAGCAATGTCTCTTCCATGATCCACCAACTCCAGTGGCCTACTTTACTAAACACAGGGACGTCAGGTTCAGTTCAAGGATGTGATGATATTTAATTTCTGTTAATTGACTTCTCAAAATTCCTAGCACCTATTTTCAAACAGCAACTACCACTTGACAAAGTCATCCTCAAAAGGTAATCATCCCTTTTGCGATATAATACCAAGACTCTCATTTCCAATGTTCTCTTTACCCAGACTCCATCCGCTTGTGGAACACGCTACCCAAAAATCTGGTCAACTGCTTGCTGCCCACCTGCGGACCAGTTCAGACAAGGGGTCCAGCACATCCAGCTTTGCTAAAAAAGGGGAGGCAAGCTTCTTTTCACTTGCACCAGTTTTGAATTCCAGTATTTTGTAGATATTTTGATATTGCACTAGATAAAATACATGTACAATGTACACTCTACACTATGCATCTAGCAATCATACAATACTCATTAGTAGGCTCGACGCTAACCCCAGGGTGCTCCTTGTAATGTTGGTTACACAATTAATTTATAGCGTTTGGGCTGGTCGCACAGTTAGTTTAACACCGGAGAAGGTGGACTAAGTACAATATTCGACGGGGGAGCAGACCGAGGTCCGAGGATCACAGGATCTAATTTCTCCTTTGTATGTACGTAGATCTACATGATGATGATGAGGATTGATAGGTTTCTCTTCATGAGCCAGACAATTGTCTAATCCCCTGTCACGTTGGCTGTATCAACATCCAATAACATGTGTTCAGAATTATCTTGATGCTCATGTGGCTCAGTTCTGTAAAAGAATTCTACAGCCATGGCGTTGTGGGTAGCGTAAAATAGAGACAGAGTTGTAAGAGTGTCTAATTATTAGTAGAAATAGAAAAGTAGGGGTCTAAATCTAATTTAGACTAGGCCTATTCAGTACTAACTGTTAGACTAGAGTCCCAACCAAAGACGCTTAACTAATAAGACAGGAAAGTTCGCGCTAATCCTGTACAAAACAAATGGACAGCGCGCGGTCCTCAAGCGTATTACGCACATCACCTGAGACGCGCTGCCTTGACGCTTGATGAACAGCAGCAGCGGCTTCAGGGACAGCGCGTCTCAGGTGACGGTGTGTCTTTGCCGGAGACGCGCTGTCTTTGAAGATGTTGTTGTTGTTTATCAAGTGTTTTGATTGTGAGATCATGTTGTTGCCAAATTTTTACCTCCACGAAATAATCCTTATTACTCTAAAATCTTGTTCTTCAAACTAATCCCGTTAATCGAAAAAGAGCTACGACTATAATTTTTAAATCTTTTTAAGATATATAAATACCACTACTTTTTGAAATGAATGATGTTCCTACAAAATGTAGGTGTAGGAAGTATACTTGGGTGACCCGGACCTCGTCATAGTTAATGTTTGCCCATATTTGAATCACATTTCGTCACTGAAATTTTTTGAAATCCAAGTCACATAGATACAGGAAAAATGCTGAAAATTCCTATGGAATCACAAGTTCACTGATCGATATTGAAAATTTGCAGCTATCGTCGTCAAAGGCGAACGATGCGAAAAAGTTGCGTGCTAAGGAAGGGGCCCGCAACTCGTCACCCGCTCTCCCATAGACTTAGCACGTAAAAGACGTGTGCGGGTGACCGTGATGTTCCCATAGACATACACGTAAAAGATGCGTGCGGGTGACATATAACACGTATTCCTATAGAGATTCTAGCCCTATTAAAATTTCAGATTTTCGCGAAAAACTGTTCGGTTTTCACCACAATTTGCTTGGTTGTGGTAGTCCTGCCAAGTTTCAAGCGTACAGAACACAGTCCCGGGCATACATTTTTGTTCAGTGCGCTCAAAACGATTTTAAGCGGAGTGACGGTATTCGGGCCCCTGACGAGTTGCGGGCACCTGGCTATACTGGTAATAAGTTTGTACACCTTTCTACTTAGATTTCTTGCCCTCTTTTGTATCGTCATGTTGGGTAGCCATTTTGTGTCCATTTTTATCGCGCGCCTTCGTATCTTGTTATCTATTATCTTTGGTTCTAACATAGGATGGCAAATTTAAACCTTTTTCGCAACGCATGCCATTGACTTGTGCATTGATCGATTCAATGTTTGAACGACCCAGTCAGTCCCCCATTCACACACACAGGTCATAATGATTATGAATTAATATTTCACTTATTTTCAGGCAGTCTTTTATCTTTATGTATACACAAAGAGCTATTGGGAAACTATGCTTGTTAAATGTTTTCAAGTGCCCTGAAGACAAGGCAACCGGTTTTTTAACTGCAACACTTTAGTGGCACTGCACTGCATGCCATCAAGCGCATGGGGCTGTATGGGCTTTGTGTGTGCGTATTACCAACGCACATGAGTTTCGCTGAAGGCATAAACGCATTACGAACTGCGAATTACGTGCTTCAGAATGTACAGTGCTGCATGCACCGGCGGCAGCACTACCGTGCACTAAACTCGATGGATGCCAACTCCGATATTTTCTCAAGGGAATAAAAACACTATAAATTTCTGAACTATTACTCTTAACACTTAATCAAACGTTCGTGAATTTAAAAATCAACTTACTTTTTGTTCCGTCGACATACTGGCAGGTTTATATACCGACAAAATAACACAGAACGTCGAAGATCTTCCAAAGACCGCGCACACAATGCTTGAGCGCGGGCCGAATCGGAGAAACGTTTACCTTTTTTGCCAATAGAGGGCATGCTCATCGACTCTTTGGTCAAAAACGGCTCGGTTGTTGGCGTACAAAGGTGATGATAAGGGGATTCGCTATAAAGATGCTATGATACAGTAAATGGGTTTTGTTCATTGATACATCATACATGTATCTCAAACACAGAGATCAGTGGTTTTATATGACAAGGTCATATTGCTCAAGTCCTGGACTTGAGTATATCTCCTTGTGGCTCAGAAAAAAGCCTGAAATGCCCTGAATAATGTCAAACGATTCGATATACCTTTGAGTTACAACATGGATAATCTATACTTCCTCGATAACATGTGTTTGAGCATAATGTCAATTGAGGTTAAATAGTAGTTGGTATCTATACATGATTAAAATGAAACTTTCCTCGGTGTGAGAAATGGGTAGGCCTATATTGCACGCAATATTACTTGCGGAGAGGTATACTGTTGGGATCTAAAGAGAACAGGTCTGAATGAGTGATGGAAAGATGAAAAAGTGTTATTCTTCTCTGTAAAAATCAGTTCCCATCGGCACTAAAGTGAGGAGATAGAGTATTCTACAACCGAGGTCCAAAAAAGTTAATTTAAAATCGTTTGTTAAACTTTTTTCAAAAATGAATTTGACTGAAAGGTGAAGAGCAGAGTGGAGAATACTGATCCTGAGTTTTATAGGGACCTGCGCCTCCCATTCTCTTGAAGGCCCCTGGGCAATAAGAATTGGTTTGCTAATCTTCTATCTTTTTTATTATGATTATCGATTGTTTCATTCGTGCATACAACAGTGTACATACAATGACTGTATGTATATTAGTTTATCGAAAACAAAACTAGGAGCACAGTAGACTATTAACAAATAGCCAGTTGGGCAAACATTTAACAAATACTAAACGCACATTTCACAACACAATGTGAATCTGACAATATTTGAAGAGTTTGTTCGCAAAAACCGATAAGTCCATATTTGCCAAATGGAGATATTTGCGATTAAAGGTCAAGAATAATAAAGAGAATAATAAGAAAATTTTGCTTCTTTTGACCATAACTTCAAAAATGTACCTTTATATGTAGTGACCAATATATCATTTAAAAGGTACTATTTTGTATTTTATGAGAGAGAAGGTACTTCAAAATCTTCAAAAATGGACTTATCGGCTTTTGCGAACAAACTCTTCATTTAGTCAATATGAAAGTTGACTACCCCATATTCTATTTTATTATTGTCACCTATAATCTAATGTTAGGCCTATAATTCAATACTATGGCGATGACGATAGCAATGCTCCTTCTTATCATTGTATCATCATTAATTTGTCATTATTTTGTTATTATTATTATTATTATTATTATAATCATTATTACTATTATTATGATTATTATTATCATTTACATTATCATTATTGTTATTACTATTAGTATGATTATTATTATTACTATTACAGTTTTTGATCCCGGTCAATATCATACTTTTGTCATTCCAATTCATGAATGTGCATTCAAATTCACACATCACATGCACGCGAAAATATTCGGGCATTCAAATTCAGAATGTAATATTTGTAATATCGAAAGCGTGGAAATAGCTTAGTTATAAATAGATATGCAATAAGTTAATAATCTTATATTATTATCATCGTTACTATATCATTAGTATCATCATTATTAATATTACTATTATCATTATTATTACCATTATTATTATTGTTGTTGTTGTTGTTGTTATCATTATAATCGTAATGATGGTTGGCTTTTTTCATGGTCATTATTCATATCATTTATTTATGATCATCATTGTTATCATCATCATTGACTTCTGCAATTCTATATTGAATTGAATTGATTATCCTGAAACTGCACCGGTCTTCCACTCTCCGTGACTCAGTGGACAGTTCCAGCATTTTATATTTCACCTCATATCAATGTAATAATAATTACATATACTTTAAAAAGACAAGCAAACAAGATATGAAATAGAATAATATGGTGGATCATGACTAGAAAGTGTGTCAGCGTACGAAATCTACATAAAAGAATATTCTCAATAAGATGTGAAATATGAAAGAACCGTAAAGACAAATCTTGCAACTGCAGGTTCAAGGAAACAAAACTATGTGAATACTTCTCGCAATGGAGATAGGACATAAAGTACTGATGACATAACTACAAAAAGTTAATGAAAGCCAAAACTAGCAAGGTACAAAAGGCAAAAGAAGTAAAAGAAAAGAGAAAGAAGAACTTAGAAGATAAAAAAGAGCATATACCATTAAAAGTGGTCATACCTCCGCCACCATCATCATTTTCATTAACTAATTATTACTATAACATGTTGTTGCTAGGGAGGTGGAAAGAAAGTGTCTCTCTCCGCCTCCCTGATATTGCATACTCATGTTACAATAAGGACATTTCTGAGTACACTGTATGTTCCATGGAGGTGCTTGATCCCGATGTCTAACAGATAATCATAATGTTAGAAACCAAAAATACAAAACATTGATCAAAAGTTTTGCACTTTTGACATCAAAGGCATTCATGAAGAAATCTGATATCACGACTATATAATAGAGAAGATAGTTAGTGCACATTATGCAGCTACGTGAAGACATACATCTCGTGAAATTCAGTCTAGCATGTTCAGAAACTTATGGGGTACATGTAGTGGCTTCTCATGCTTGCCCTTCATCTGAAATGTCATGAGTTAGGAATATAGATGCAATTTAACAAAATTCAGCCCCTTCATAACTTAAGACTAAAATGTAATATGGTCAACCTGATGCTGTATAATCTCTTTATTCAAGATAAAATATAGACTAGTCGTATTTCTGTGTGTGTGTGTGTGTGTGTGTGTGTGTGTGTGTGTGTGTGTGTGTGTGTGTGTATGTGTGTGTGTGTGTATGTGTGTATGTGTGTGTGTGTGTGTTTGAGAAGAAAAGAGTTATTGTGCGTCTCGATTTCATGTTCCTTAATTGATATAATTAATCTTGTTGTCTTGGCGACAAGAACACATTTTGATACCTGCACCCCTCACAAATACAGATGCAGGAAGGAAATGTCACACACACTACAGATACAGATGCAGGAAGGAAATGTCACACACACTACAATACAGCCACAATAATATTGTATTATACAGCCACAATAATATTTGATTAAAAGAAGAAAAAAGTCACCCCCCCCCCCCCCCCCCCCCCCCCCCCCCCCCCCCGTTTCCGCAATTTCAGCAAGAACTCGGCGATGTCGGCGATACTGAAATTACCCCATCAACGTTAGCAAAGAAATATTTTATGTGCGACGGCGAATCTTTATCAGCAAGCTTGCTTGTACCACTGGCTTGCTTGTACGTGTGTGTATGTACTGCATGCATGCTGTACATTGTGTGTAAAGGTACTAGGTAGGTACGGCTCGACCGACGACCCTAAAGCGAGCAGACTGCTGTGTGTACATATGGAAGTTTTCTCATCAAATTCTCCGTATTTGGAAATCATGATGTCGATATCTCCACCATTCAGGACTAAAAAACTTTAGAGGAGATCTGGAAATACGGGAAAATTGCATATTTATGGAAGGAATTATTTCGAGGCTTTGGTCATTACACGGAATAACATCTACGATCGTCCCCTCCGCTTTCTTCGGTCAAGAAGCTACATGCACTGGTGGATCTCGTAGCTGCTAGTTGTACGGCGTACCATCAACATAGAAAACAAGGTCTATTCACTGTGTGTGGTTTCATGCGGCTCTTTGATTGAGCTCTGCAAGATGCGCACAAGCGAATGAGTGATTGGGATCGGGAGAACTCAACGAAAGTGCATTAATCGAAGCGCCTCATTTTCTTTCTCAGCAGCTTCATTATTTTTAAAAATGGATAGTAAGTAAGATGACAGCTTATCATGCTTTCATCAATCTATTGTTTTCGTATGATCCAGCGAACGACAGCTGGTCATTTTAATCAGTTTCCAGGTTTCAAATGTGTATCTTTATCACTAAGTGTTAAAATGGATATTAATGGGTAGGCCTAACTAATAAAAAAAATATCAGTGATCATTCATCATCATGATCATGTTCATGTTCATTGATCACGGTGATCATTAACCCCGTCGCGGGGCGCTGTAACACACCCTTTACGGTACGTATTTGTCCGTATGGGTTCGCTGCTGCGGTTAGGTGATCATGGACATGGTGATGGAAAGCCTAGGTCTAGCTCTAGCTTCGTACATATTTGTACGTAAGCTAGATCTAAATTTAACCAGTTTTGCTCTAGCTAGTTGAGTAGTAGGAATCCTACCGTACTAGAAACATAGTAGACTAGTTCTAGTTGTCGAGAAGTTAGTTGGCCTAACGTTAGAAAATTTAAATTACCAGTACCGTCCAGAGGCAGAGTGTCTGTAAACCAAAAAAGCTCTAACAGTTAGGCTAGTAAATTTAAGTCAACATCACTGATCGAATAAGACTGTACGTTTTTTTCTGTCTATGCTTGTTAATTATCAGTTTTTACATGTCGTACGTTGTACGTCGTGTCAGTGTAATCCACTTGATATGGCATTCTATGGAGGAAAAGGGTTGTTAAGGGGAAGTAAATTAGAATTTTCTAGACAAATTTGATGATAAATTGAAATGGCAATGGCAGCTTCAGGCTCAATAAAAGATCAATTAGATCTAGAACTACATAAATAGGCGTTACAGCTACATGTAGATATCTATTAGAACCTAGGACCTAGGCCTATTTGCACAATTAGGGCCTAGATGTCAAACATGTATGATTGAGGGTACCACCTATCGTCGCCCTAAGGATCTGCAGCTTATTTATTCCAAAAGTATTCTGGAACAAATTTGCCTATGTCTTGCCTTAAATATGCCATAAATATACTGCAGTTTGAAATATCGTGATCGTCCTGTTGATTCTGAATCTCTGTAGTGAAATTATGCCATTTTAGTATGTGCGATGCATTTTCTTTGCACAGCTGAAAAGGGTACTGTACCTCAACATCAGCACCCCCTCCCTCCATAGGTAATGTGAATTTCACAGTCATGCATCGTGTTCACAATTTACTAAGTGCATGTGTAGCTGAACCGTATTCAGTTTAGTTTGTTAGTTTGCTTATGAGTTTATTTTTTGTGTCTTTGTTATCATCATTTTCATAACTTATTGCGCATAATCCCACACATACTTTCTTGTTCTACGCTAACAGCTATGATATGCAGGGTGCCGACGTTAAGGTACCCTGCCGGTACGTGGTACCCTTACCATACAGACTACAGTAGCACTATGTAAGTGATTTACCCATCGTCTGGATATTATCTATAAATAGGTACAGTTGATATTGTATCTACAGTACTGTGGCATGGTATAACTTAAGGTCTAGTGTTTTTGTGAGTGTGACTTAGTGTTGATCATTTAGAAAGAACGGTCTGTCTATCTTGTTGTTAGGGATGTGTTCCATATACTTTGTACATGCTGTAGAGATGACATTGTATGTCTGGCTTCATGGAATCGCCTCAAAAATTTATTTTAAAAAGAAAAAAATATCTATGAGGGTGAATGCTAACCTATTTGAGTTGCATTTAGATGTTGGTTTTATCGTAGAAGGTCAGCTTGTGCAATTGAATGGTGTAGAGTCAGTGCACCTGTGATTCTGACATTTTCTTAAATATAAACTGAGGAGATGCAATCAAGTGTTGAACATGGACTCTGTTGTCACTTTTCTAAAAAGTAATAATTTTTGAAACCATATTGATGTAATGGTAAAAAATATGTTACATTACCATGTACATGTAGTTTTATAAGTTTTGTGAATGGTAATACATGTGTACATGTCCAACATATGTTTAGCTCTCTTGAATGTTTCTACAAATAAATGGCACTGTATAAATGCTGTTTCATTATCATCATTATCAAAAGCATAATCGTACAAGCTGCTACCATGAATGATCATTCCAATGTGTGTGTGTCTTTTTTTTTGTGGAAGAGGGGGCAAATATGTGGCTTAGAGCACAAATCTCACATTTAATAATATCAGTAGGCAAAGAGAACTGTCATTAATACATGTGTGAACACCCTGGTGGTTGAAATTTCCTTCATTAGAAGTCATTTCTCCAGTCAAACCAGTATTGAAAATTGTTTTGAAGCACACAGGCAAGGGGATGGAGTTAGAATTTCTGAATGCCATCCAGCTGCATACTACATAATGGGAGTCTGTTTAAGACAGGGATGGGATACAAGCTCTTCAGGTTTTACAAGAACAATGAAACCATTCACAACAACCACACTTTCACAACCACCCAAGCAATAACCTGGCTGGAGGGTACTTCCCTAATTACCCCTCCTGGCCATTCAAGAGCAGGCCAATAAGTTGCCCTTCATTATTGGAGTAGGGATAATTGGCTGTAGTGTAATTGTTCCAGTAGGTTATTGTTCTGCAAGGAGACTTGTAAATTGGATCATTAGTTTTGGGATGGGCAAAGGGAATAGTAGGCTTGGAACCCTATAACCAAGTGTTATTTGTTGAAATTATTTTTCATCATCATTTTTTTTTTTTTTTTTTTTTGCTTTGTTTTATTCCAGTTGCTGATCCTCACTTGGATCCAGACCATTTCTTCACTGCCCCATTTGACAGTGAAAATTTTGGTCCCTCTACAAGCAAACTGCAACATTTGATGCAGGTAAGCCCAATCTTTTACCATGTTGTGTCCCTGTCTCAAGCATTATATAAAGTTATGCCATATGTTCTCTTGGATAATTCATGCTGCTTAACCCCATTTGGAACTAGTGGGTGCTTTATGAGACCTCTTCCAATGACTTGAATTGTAGCCTTTGCACCTCAAGCAACTTCAGCACCATTAAAAAGCAACAACAAAGACTATGTTGAAATATTAGATGATACTAACCAGAGTTTTTATGTTGATGCAGTCTCCTCACACAAACCTGAACATTGCTATGAATTCACTGCAAAGTAATGGTCCATAATAATGATAATGAGGATGATGGTGATGATGATGATGATGATGATGATAGTATGATGATGATGATTATGACGTCGTTATCCAGGGTAGCCCCTTCTGTGTTGCCACTGTTCTATCAGAGGGCCATGCCATTATTAATCTCAATTATGCCCTCCCCCCACCCCCCCCCAAAAAAAAAAGCAACAAGCAATGGTTCTCTTTGATGATTTCACACCCCTGTCATTGGTACACTTTAGTACCAAAGAGGGTCATTTTTATTATTCACTTTTAGCTTGATTTTGTAAGAAGTTCTAGGTCCACTCTTCTTTTATCTTGTCTGTGATAATGACTTTCATTATCAGATATGCCCACCCCACCCCCCCCCCAAAAAAAAATGTGGCTCTCATTGTTGATTTAACCCTTCCCATCCCCAGTTTTTTTTTTTATTTCTTTACCAAATAGAACTATAGTCAGTATTCATTTGTCTATGCTCTCTCTGTCTGTCTGCCTCTCTATCTACATGTCTGTCTGTCTGTTTAATAAGTGTGTTTTAATTCCTGTTGTCATACATCTGTAAAATGAATGTAAAGAGCTCTGTGTCACTGGTGCTTTGTACACTGTACATGCATGCATGATTGTGTGTATTTGTGCATTACAATTGTAAATGCACTGTATTTGAGGTCATGTGGTCTAATGGTCAAAAGGTCAAGCTTAATAGTCAAATTGTTCAACAGGCAGTCAAACATAGTACAAGTATAAACTGTGATATATATATGGCACTTCACTCTCAAATTTTCTTATTTTTTTCTTCATTATGTGTACACATGAACAGAAAGAGTTTTGTGTCTATCATGTTTTCAGAAGTTTCCCTCTTTTATAGGAAAGGATTATCCATGTTTGCTGTGCTGATTTATGTCATTTTCTTTGCTTTTACAGAGATCTCACTCTGTGGGATCAAGTCTGTCTACATACACCGGTTCTGCAGCAGCGTCATCGCCAATGGGACAGAGCAGGGAAGACCCCCCAATTTTCCAACCAGGTATGATCTGCTTGAAAGCATACGTGTACACGCACATGAAACGACAATCTCAGGATTTCAAAGCCTTGCGTTATAGAGAACCCAAACACTAGTGCCGAGATTCCATATACATGTAAACTATGTTAGGAAACCATGGCAACATACCCGCTGGCATTGTTCAGGTTTATCATGTATAGAAACAGACAACTTGGGGGGGGGGGGGGGTGAAAAGTAATGCAGGAGGGTTCATCTCCAGCACTCAAAGTGGGAAGTGTGTGTGTGTGTGGGTGGGTGGATGTGGATGTGTTTGTGTTTGTATTGTACACTTGTACAAGTCGATAGTTTGATAATACAATAGTTTGTCTGGTAGATAAGCAATATTTGCAGATAATTTGCTATATTTGTCTAGATGTCTCTGGCTACGTTAATACTTGTATATCTGTCAAGTTATCCACATCTGTATGTGGCATACTATGGAAAGAGAGTGTTCAAATATGCATCCATCTGAATTGGTTTGTGAAAAAAAAAATAGAAACAATACGTAAGAACCTCATTTGAATCGATGGATATCTTAATTGATTCACTGAAATTTTACGCCTGCCAAGTTCTGATGTCATGTGTCAAAGTTCATTGCTGTGATAAAGTGTGATTAGGTTCAGGTTCAGGTTCAATGACATTTATTTCCAGCAAATATGAATATGTACTTAAGTAAAATGAGGTCAATTTGAAAATGCTTGGGGCACATCTCTAGAAGTACAAAAACTTTATGACGATTGTGCCCTTAACATAAATGAGTAAAATTACATTCAGTAATATGCAGTATCAAAGTAAATCATGTAGAAAAACAAAACTGAGGTAAGGACAAAGACAGAGACTAGACAATAACAGAAACAAAGACTGCCATGAAATTAAGAAAAGAAAAACTGAACTCAAGGGAAAAGTTTCTAAGCTTAATCCTCTTACTATACATGTATAAACTCTCCAAGTATAAAGACATAAATATGTAGTATAAATTTGTACCAAGAGGTATTCCAATCATTCTACGCCTAAGTCCACTTACAATGAGATTGTCATCTTCTGAACTTTTATTGGATGCACACGTGATAATTCTTGAAGGTACGAAAAACAGAAAATCCTGATTATGTCAATATCATGAGCCCTGTTACAGCCAAATGGAAACAATGAGATGGCCAATGAAAACAAAGCAAATCTTGCCTTACTTTCAGTTGATAATAGTTCTGATGTAATCGTTTGTCTGGCTGTGTAATGAGACTACAACATGAGAATATCTTGTCTTTCATCATGGAGGTGTATGCCAAAGAGTATGACAATTTTGCTCAAGCTCTCCTCAAACAATATTGTGATTAGATCAAGGAGACATTGCTATCTCTCACCAAGATGCCAATTACAAGGCAACCATGTGTGCTTAAAGTGCATTCTGTGTGGGTGTGTATGTTTAATGTTTATAAATCTATTGTGTGTGCTTGAGTGTGTTTATGTAGAATGGTTGAATCAGAACAGCTTAACATATTTTGTCATTTAGAAACATTTTCCACAGATGACACAACCAGCATGGCACAAAATACAAGTGATATAATTAATGAAATTTACATTGCACAAATTTAAAGTAGTTTTGTTTGATTTCTTTTTAAAAGAGAATATTACAGTTAAATAGTGACTATACCTGCTTTTGAAAAAAATGAAGGAAGGTTGTTTGTTCATAACTTGTGCAGTGTTAGGGCAGCAGTAATCAGTATTTAGCAAATACTATAAAAATGGAAATTTTCATGCATTTCACACGACATGAAACTACCACAAAAATTTCCAGCACATCAATGATTTTGCTTGTCATAGACCCTATGTAGAATTAATCTACTTCATACTTTCATTCTGTAGAATTTAAAAAAAAAAATGAAATTCATCTTTGCATGTACACCAAGCCAAGCACACACACACACACACACACACACAAATTGTGCAAAAATTTCCACTTTATAATGCATGAAGACCACCGAAACAGAAAAGACTGGTAATATTTTGGACCAGGAATGGTCGGGGATGGAAAGGGCAAGACACATACCTGTACTGTAGTGCCATGTTAGGGATACGGAGCTTGCAATTTATTTTCATCTAATTTTGCATTGGGCAGTACACTAGATGTAATGAGTGTCACCAGAATGGTTGTAAGAACTATAATCAGTGTATAATGCATGCACAAGACGCAAGTAAATACATGTACAATTGTACACCATATATATATGTATCAATCTTGTGTATGAAAAATAAATGTTACCATAATTAATATCACACAAGAATTCACAAAGTAATAAGCAATATTCTATTCTCTACCCAGCTGGTTCTGTAGGAGGAAATGACTTGACCTCCAACTTCTCCAACCTGCACATCAACCAGGGTCTAGAGGTGAGAAACCTTCCACCATCTTCATTGTGCTGGACGTCTGTGCAATTTATGAAAATAATTTGCAAATAAAAAAAGCTCTTACCATTATACTCCTCATAACTTTATACATGTAGCAGTGTGCAATGTTTCAGATCATGTTGCTTTGTGAAAATTGCAGGTCTACTTGATGAAAGTTTTGTGGAGCATACAGTATACACTGACACTGTATGAGAAAATAAATATAAAATGATCATATTACAGTTGAAGTTTGCTATAACAATCTAGAGTACATGTATATCAGTTTATTTATGTCTAAATCATCATGATATGATGTGGACTTGCAGATGTGGGATATTTCAACAAATCTGCTGGAGTTATAGGATCACAGCTTACTTGCGTAACTATCACTTCACTCCAGACCTCTTGGAAATTATAGACTGCCTTGTGGGTGTCCTTTAAAAGGTACAAGTACATATTGGGCTTGCATGCAGGCCAACTGATGACATTTTGAATGAGAGTGCTCAGCTGAAGTGAAAGTCATAGGTCAAAGAACTTAGCTACTGGAGTCTTTGAGGAACAAGGACCCTTAACCATTCAGCCCTCTGAATGAATTAAGAATGTCCTTAACAACAACAACAACAAAAACAACAAAAACAACAAAAACAACAGCAACAACATCATCATCAACAACGGAAAGCGCTGTTATGTCTATTTTCTTGTGACATCACTGTATCAGTTAATTTTTGCTTTTTAAGGCCATGGACCAACATACTACAATTATATACAGACATGTACATGGACATTTATCGCTCACTGATAAATTCATGCACCTGTGTCTACTAGGTCAAAAGTGACACAATAACACTTTGAATATATGCTTTCCTGCTTTGATCTCATCATCACCGCTGACACCCAGCCTGGATAAAAACAAGATGGTGCTTTGAGAAAATTATCTAAAACTTGTATACTGTGCAAAAGATGATTAATCTCTCTTAAATAAGAAAAATATAAAGTGCAGTTCTCTAGCTTGGCAAATCATCTCTCAAGCAACTTCATTTGCAAAATGCACACAAAAACAAGAGAAAGCAAATACTTTGATGGGTTGATTGTGATTGTAATTTTTTTCCTTTTTTCGCATTTTGTTTCAGAGTAAATATAGACAGTAATGGTAGACAACATGTACATATAATATTGTACATTTATGTCATACCTTTAAGCTACATTGTATGTTATATCTGTGTCCACAAGTGTCCACTTCAGTAACAACCAATTTTGTGACACAAAATTTGTCATGTCTATAGTCTTGAGGTTTGCTGCTCCCCATCATTAGTGTTTATTCAAAGGCACTTGAGTTTGAATAGGCATCTCAGCCAAATACATGTAAGACTGAAATGAAGGAAATGCCATGGTTTTTTTGTCAGTGATGATGCCTGATGACACAATGGTCATTATGTGCTCTAATCCTAAATTATACTGTACACACCTGCTTGCGATTAGCATATATGTGTCTTTATGTTCAGAGCTGACTTTTTCACAGACAGCCATTTGCACTGACAACTACATTTAGGTGGAAGGAAAAGAGAAGTGGATATTACTGATTTCATCCACCGAGTGTTTCATTGTAATGGAGTTTGAGACGTGGGGACTGTGCTCTACGTGTACAATGTACATTTATATGGCCCTTTTATGATGGCTTAGCAGATGTGTTTCCTATCATGTGTGATGTATGCATACATGGAGAGCATATGTGACTTTTATGTGTGTGTCTGTTAGAGGGGCCGAACTAAGAAATACATGGATGGACTCTGAAGTGTTACTGTAAGAATGATGTGATACAAATTGAAACAGCATCTTCCATGCATGATGTTATACTGCAACAATTAGATTGTCTCTTTTTGAAAGTACAGTTGTAGGTGGAACTCTCTTCCTTGTAAGCCTTGATACTTTTCCTTTTGATTTTCATTTGTTGGAGAATTGTGTTATTGAATCACATACATATGTACATTTGTACATTGTAAAAGTGGTGTGATAAAATGTGCACTTCATGCTTTATTTGCAGCAGAATGCAGTTTGTACATTGCCTCAAACAAAGCATGCTTTATTGCACAGACTTTCAAATAATTTGGCTCTGACAGTGAGGCTTGTGCTGTATTTAGAGATGTGCGTCTGTTTGGTAGACTGCACAGATCAGTCTGTTAGGCAAGTTATCAACAGGTTATCAACAGGGTATCAACAGGGTTCTAAAATGTCATCTTCCATCAGAGTTGAATGTTGTTAGAATTCCTTGGAAATGGTGGTATCTGTAGAGAGCCGAGTGTACTGTATGTACACGTGCACCTGTGCATTATGTGAGCTGGGTTCGCAGTGCTAATATGCTATGTAGATGTGTGCTGTATTCCACATGCTGGGACTTGCATGTCATATAAAGTGTGTGTATTTCCAGTGTATTTAAAGTGAGTGCATATAAAACATGTACTGCATGTACACTTGGTCAAAAATGTTGTACAACATAATTTTAAGTATAAAGGTATACATTTTGTACCATCACAATTTGTTTTTCCCTCAGTGCTGTGAAGGATATTCAGTTTATAGCGAGCTGATAGGGCCTCATGTGTACCCCCTTTTTCTTTTCTTTTTCTTTCTTTTTTTGTTACAATATATATTGTAGGCCTATTGTATATTATTATATCACTTTTTGTCTATTTCTTTGTTGGTCAATTGTTTACTCAATACATTGTGTACACCTATCAAAGTTCCCATGGCTTTGTATACAATGCAGGCTTCATAGGCTTAGCATCATGGTACTTTCAAGTCCTGTGTCTTCAGTCAGTTTTAACAGCAGTTGTTTTGGGGAGAGAATGAAGGGAATTCCAACATCAAATAGAAAACCACAGGTTTGTAACAGTAAACTGTAGGCAGGTTGTAAAAATATATATTAGTGAGTGTCATTTTGCACAAGCTGTATAGGCAGTTGACATACTTAATAACTCTCCATGAAGCAAAAAGGCCTGTTAGTATTCTCAGCACTTGGTTCAGAAATCAATCAGCATCAGCCTCCTGTGGTAGTGTACAATGTACATTGTACGTAAGCACTACAATGTGTGGATATGTCCTTGATAGTAAATTAAAGCATAAGGGGCAATGTGTGTACATAGTACCTGTATGCGTGCACAGTGGTGCTGTAGTCTATACATTTGTACATGCACAACAGTGTTTGAACATTTGCCTCTGGCTACAGCTCATTTGGTGTTGATTGTTCCATGGATTGGATCCTCTGTGGCTTGTGTTTAATTGACACCTGCAGTGATTCAGAACTGCTAATGCAATCAAACTCAGTTCTTTGTAATCTTACATGCCATACATGTATAAGATACTACATAGTAGTAGGATGTGATCAATATATCGACATAGGGCCTAATTGGTGATGATAGTCATTAAAGACATTTGGTCTCTGTAGTCATCAAACCTGTATTGGTCACTACTACTGGACAGTGACCATCCTGTTGACAATGAAGACCACTTGGCCAATATTTAGTGCGTCATAACCGTTGCAAAAAATATAGGCCTATGTACTGTACTGTACAGCAACTCGTTTCCAATGGCAACCTACCTACAGTAGTTGCATGCATATATTGTGCTAAGCTTCAATGTAAGAGTGATGTGCACACGATCCTGGGTATACTATTAGTATGTAGTTGTACAAGGTCATGGCATTTCAATCCACATGAAAATACGTTATTACATTGTATGTATGCATAATGGGATACAGAGCTGAGCAGAATACACATACAACAATGTACATGTATCAACCATACTGAATATGTCAGTATTATTCTCACTGCCAGATTGTAGTCATACTGTTGTAAAAATCATGATCTTGAAGTGAATGCAAGGCACTTTTTCCTTCAAGTTTCTTTTTGATTTACAAGTATCACATCACTAATTTGATGCTGAGTAATTACTGCAGTACTACCTCAGAACTTTGAAATCAAATGGCTCAAAAAAGAAATCTTACCAAGACTGGGATACCCTATGAACCAGGCACAAAGAAATGCTCTGATGTTTTCTTATGATGACACCATTTAAACTCATATTAGCATTATGTTACTGTTGAACCCATGGTCAGGTACATACTGTACATCCTTCAATATTCAGTCTTTATTTTAAGTGATACATTGCAGAAAGTTTCTGACTTGGAGAGTGTAAACCCAAAAAGTCAATTAGATGATTCAATGTAATTTTCTATGATTCTGTTTAAATTTTCTGTTCGATGCTTCATGCTATAACCCGGGAAATAGTAGGGAAAGGGTTAGGCCATGTCATTTGATCTGTGTAAGAAGTGTTAGGTAATATCTCATCATTTTCTAGAATATCATTAATTATAGAGGGGGGGAAAAGCTTTTACCAAAGTTATAGGGTTTTGAGGGAATGCAGAGGGAATGTGCACAATCTAACTATAGCGTTACTGTTTCAAATGAAAAAAAAAAACACACCTTGAACTTGAGAGTTTTATTTTTGATAATGAACAGAATGGAATTTCAGTTTACATTTAAAACAGTAGATTCAAGATCCATAATTAAAAAGGAAGTCATGGAGTTCTTTGCACAGTAGCTTGCAATAAAGCACAAACACACACACAAACAAACAAATTGGTTTTCACCTATTTTGGGGGTAACCCAGGGTACAGCGCTGAAAAAAGAGCGATATTCAAATAAATCAACAAAATGGCAGATTTCTGTTTGGTACCCCAGGGTACCAAAAACCACATTACTTTCTGTTTCCCCTTTTTCTGATGACAATACTCTGTTGAATTTAGATATTTGACAGATTTCTGAAGTGGCTACTGTTTTCTTTGTCCCAATTCATTTTGTTTTTCTGGTCTTTTCTTTTCCACCCCCTGTATGTATGATATACAGTATAAGCTTGTCATAAAAGTGCTTACATTGTAATTCAACTTCAGTAAATCAGATACACATGCATTGCACATGTGTAATGTACATTGTACCATTGCATGAACAAGATTCTACAAGCCACAAGTGTTGTGAGTTGCTGCTTCCCCCCCCCCCATCTTTACTTTCTTTCTTTCTTTTTTTCCCGTCTTTTTTCTTTGATAACCTTCCTTGAACATATGCCCACTAAGTTACCAAGTCTCATTAAATTCAAAGCCTTGAATGCTGTATTTTGCAGCAGTATCAAAGAGATGCCTGCATAATATGGAAAAAAAAACAACCATTCAACTATGAATGCATATATGATTTCACACGCAAGCTGATTATTTCTCACAGACAATTTAGTCACTGGGGTGACTACCCAGTAGACCTTCCTATTTCAATTGACATAATATATATAAAAAAAACCTCATAATCAATAAATATGATACAAAACTGCCAAGTCTCATACTTTCGGCCTGAGTCTCTCTCCCCAACAACCTATAATATGCTCACCCGCCCTGCAATCATTTTCTCATGCCTCCTAAAAATAAAATAATGTGGCAGGTAGATCAAAAATGATCATTTGATGAGCAGCCAGTTTATGCTGAATTGAGTGAAAGGTAAATGTTTTCCTTTTTCTTTTTGTTGACTAGAGGATAGCTATATGGCTGTATCTTACAGCCTATTCCTTTCTAAAGTTATAAGCCAAGAGGTCTCTGAAATTAAATTCCGCCATCTACTATGTCATGTCAGTCATACATGCATTCTAGAGGGGTGCGGTGGCTTTAATAGTGGATAAGACTCCTGACTCCTAATTGTAGGACCCGAGTTCGATTCCCGTCCAGTGCGTATTATGTCCTTGGATGTTTTTACCCACCATGTCCCTCTCGACTCAGGTGTATAAATGGGTACCTGACAATGCTAGCCTAGTAATTATAATGGCAGGGCCCTCTGGTAGAGCATTTGCAATGCTGATAGGCTACCCTGGATAAATGAGACATTATCATTATCATTGTATATTATTATTTACCCTTGACTAAGTTTGGGCAAAAAAGTGTGCACCAAATGGCATAATTTCTAATTCCAAAATAGTTTTTGAAAAGCTAAATTTTGGAATATGGAGGGGGACATCCACCCCCCCCCCCCTTCAGTTTCTTCACTAAATCACAATTTCTCACTCCCAGCCAGTTGAGAAACTTGGCATCTCTGAATACAAAATGTAAAACTTTGTTCGAGAAAGAAGCTCAATTGTAAATGTTTACTTTTTGATATGAACATTAATATGATTGGACATTGTGTCTAATCCCCAAACCTACCTGGTACTTAATGAGGGAAAGACTACAGTATGAACATACATCTATACAATTTTTCACAATTTCTCAAAAAGTGATTCTCATTCTTGTAAATAAACTTGTTATGCTTCCTATTCTCTGTCATCTTTTAAAACAAGCAGTTGGACATAGACTGACATTTAGCGGAGAAACTTGCTCTTTGATCTCAGGCTTTTTACAGTTGATAATTGCGATTGGCTTTTAGTAATTGTATTGCAGAAATTTTGGCCACTATAAAAGATGTCCATGCTCCAGTTACTTTTAGTGCATTTTTCATTTGATAACAGCAATATCAAATGTACATGTTGTGTGTTTCAAGTGTGTTAGCATTGGTATTACATACCAGGTATTCATAGTGTCAAGCTCATTGTACCTCTTGTGGCTGAATAGATTCATATACTTGTTGACCAACAAAGCATACGTATAGACCCTCAATTATTAAAGTTGTTGACCCATTATTCTAAGTTCCTGGTGAGATTCTAATCCATAGTGAGGTCATTGGAGAGATGTCTATCGAAGTATCTATAATAGCGGGAGCCACTCTGTTTAGGAGGGAGGCTTCTCGTTAAAGTGTAGGGTATTTTTATTGTGCGTTGATGATTACATGGTAGTGTATTTTGCAGAGGATTAAATCTGGCCATGGAATTCACTCTGGGTGCCATCGCGTAGCTTAGACTTTCATCACTTTGTGCCAGGGTGTACAACAACCGCTGCTGACCTGGATTAACAGTGCCCTAACAATACAGTCCAGTGACACTGTCATATTGGCCATTATGCATTTAGGCTGTACTATTATTTAGCGTACAACTGTAGGTCTCACACCTGTTCAAGTATAATGAACGCTCAAGGGCCTTGTCAATTTGTCACATCAAAGATACTGAAATAAACCAGGGGAACAAAAATCTTTAAAAAGAAATAAAAATGCCAGCGTGATAAGAGCTTGTTAGCTGCGGCTGATAAGGGGGAATTTATCTGCCATGTGTGCAAATAGAGGCTAGACACTTTCCTATCAAAAGGGACTCTAGTAGTATTTGTTTCTGTGTGCATACACTGTGAAGTCTGTGATCTTCATTTAAGAATCTCAGCAGGGTTAAACAATAACATCCAGCCCCCCAACCGTAAGTATCAGAATTGACAGGAACAAGTTGACAAGTTCTGTACATATATGGATACAACCTAGGTACCAAGCAAAATGTACATTGAATATTTCATTTATTTTGTGAAATATTTTAATCTTTAAATTTTTTTTGTGTGTGTTTTTTTATGGCAGATAATTTTCAGGTTTGAGACTGATTAATTCATCTATTAAACACATAAAGATACTGACAAATCAACACAGGGGATACACTTTTGTTATTGCTTTATTTGGTTGGGATTTGCAGATCTATGGTAGTCCTACCTTTGCATTCGGTTGCTATGCAACCCATGTGCTCCACCATACTGTTCCTCTGTGACACTTGTCTCAGCATGTAGATCATCCGTTGCTAGTTTGATTGATTAACTTGCAAATCCCCAAAATGTTAGGGTGTTTTTAGATATACTGTGAGGTCCCTTTGTGGTGACTACACAATGAAAGAGGAAAAATCCCAAGAAAGGTCTGCAGGTCCTGGGGAGATCTCTTTAGTTATGTTTATTCACGTTACCCATTACCTGAAATTATGCGGTGACGAGATAGGATTATAGTTTGTACTGCAAGAATCTCCCACCTCTCAGCATGGCCTTCCTTCTGCAAAGGATGTCCCTTGCAAGTTATTACTCCTTTCTTTTCCAGTCTTGCCTATATTATTATTGTCCTGACTTGCTTTTGGGTTATTGCTCTTTATTCTCCAAAACTATGAAAGTATATTTGCAACTGGAGTGGAAGCCTCTCACTGGAAGTACAAGGACTGACTAACAGACAGGTCCTGGATAGTGTGAATGCAGTGCTCTTTGTGCCAATATATTGCCAGTGTGTGGTGTGAGACTTGTTTCATTGTTGTTGAAATGAATGTGCCTTCTGCTGCAACGTATGAAAGTCAATCTTGTTTCCTGATCCCAGGGAACTTGCCGAATGGAGCATAAGAAATGCATTTTAAATACCATGTTGTAATTTTTGAGTGGTGAGTTGCAGCTGATTGATACACCTGTATTCTTTCTGCTGTGCAGATTGCATACAAGTAAAATTTGCCCTTGACAGATGGAGAATCTATGAGATGATGGTATTCTTCATTCACATTCACTCAACTACATGTACATTTGTAGACTTTATCACCTTTTCTGTTTATTTTTCATCAGTTGAATTTGATTTGTTTTATTTATTTATTTATTTATTTTTATTTTATTTTATTTTTTTTTTTTTGGGGGGGGGGGAAGAATTGCATAGATGTACAGAAAAGTCTAACCGTTATCGAACTTTTTGTTATGGCACAAAATTATGGTTAGTAGTCTTGGATGTGGAGTATTAGTGTGAATCATTCACTTTGTTGCTTACAGTACAATATCATGTAAATTTTTCATCAGGGAATGGAGTTTGTGCCTGGTGCACAAAACACCCCCAAGTCTGAGTTCCAGCCAAGGAGTTCACGGCAGGACTTTGTGCCTCCGACTATGAGTGGACCACCCCGGTCCATGCCATCCACGACGGTCGGGAGTGGCCTGACTCTCAGCGAGTTCAAGCCGCAGCCCAAGCTCAACAGCCTCACGCCAGAGGTGCCCGAGTTTGTCCCACGTCCCCTGAGTCAGGGACACCTCAGCAAGGCTGGACAGGGGCCCATGGTACCGCCGGTCAGTCAGGGCCCCATGGCTAGTGTCATACCCAGGACCACAGCTGGCGGGCTTGTGGGCATGTCACTCGGCAGTGATTTCGTGTCAGGTCAGTTTCTCTTGCTATTGCAGTGTCCAGGGTGTTCTGGGAATGGCATAGAAACTATAAACACAGAGTTTTCATTTGACTGGCATCCAAATCTATACTGAAATTATTCACTTTATAACAAGAAGATGATAAGATTGTATTCTTTCTGTATAAAGGTTATTGCAGGGTTGTAGACAGTCAGATGGCAACCATTTTGAGGGAGAGTAGATTTTAGTAACTTAATTATTGACCAAAATATGATTTTGGTTATATTCAAATTTTTAAAAACCAGTTGGAGAGGTGTGATGCGGTGACACCATCACCTCATTCTAATTTGCACAAGTGGTTACAACAAATATGACCATTTTCTGAAAGCATATATGAAACATGAAGGTTCCCTAGCTTTCTCTTTTTTTATGTACAGTTTTAATGAATCACACATTTTGTTCACTTCGTTTTCTTATTTGGATGAAACTTGTCTTAATTGGCGTGTCAAATTTCATGTTTTTGTTCAAGTCAAGTGGAGGATGAAGTGATTTCATTCTATGTGATAGAGATAACTCATTTGAAATTTTTAGCTTCCTTCCCTCTGTGCATGTTTTAAAGATAAGTAGATAATTCTGGGGGATGTTTCATAAAGATGTTAGTAAAGTTACGAACGACTTACGAGCGACTGTTGATCAGTTCTTGTGCTGAATTATGGAAATTCTGATAAGTATAGCACATCAGAACTGATCACCAGTCGCTCGTAAGTTGTTCGTAACTTTATGAACAGCTTTATGAAACAGAGCCCTGGTACCACACTTACATGCTTGTTTGTTTTTTTTATTTACATGTTTTCCCCAATGACACAACATCTGCTCCTGCGACAATTGCTCTGGTCTCATTTTCTCCAAGGACGTAGGGTTAGGGTTAGGGTTGTGATAGGGTTTTGGGTTTAGATTGATGTGAGGACTAGGATTAGGGTTAGGGTTATGTTTGTGGGTAGGTTTTATGTTCTGCTCAGCTTGCAGATATTTCATGGGAGCAATTGTCGCAGGAGCAGATGTCATGGAACCGTTTTCTTTTATAAATGCATATTATATGATTTTAACAATTCCTGTGCACATCTCTGCTCAGGTTCCCTCTCTGCTGGGGCCTCCCCTCTCCACTCCCCTGGAGGATCACCAAGCATGAACAGGAAGGAGTTCAGGCGGTCGCAGGCCCCGGCGCCCATCGACTTGGAGGGCAAGGGGTCTTCCTCATACAAGCCCGTGGCGCAAGAAAACATTGGGGGAACAACCTACTTCTACACAGACGATACCATTCCCCTCCAGGGGGCAATGAACACAGGCATTGTAAGTTGGGACCATTAGCCCCCACCCAATCATGTAGGACTTGGTGTTAACATGTTAACAGGTAGATAATGCCCCATTTATACACAAATTTGGGCACAGGAGTGCTCCGGAAGCGCTTAGACTTATACTCCTTTGAATCTGTTCATACAGAGAGTCAGAGAGCCGGGACTACAGGTGAAGTGGCTGAGAGAGACATAACTGTCATGGTAGCCTTTGCAGTAACCTTTGGGAACTTCAAACGCATACTGATGCACAGTGTGCACCACAGCTCACAGTGCATTACACTCTTCCTATAGTTTTTTTTTTCTTTTCTGCATCTCATTGACAGCCAATAATTTTTCCAATAAGTGTTGTGCTCCAGACAGTTCAGTGCATGTACTGCATATGCCCCTTCAGCCCGACCAGATCGCGGTTACCCTTTCCAGAGTGCTCCTAATGTTTGTGACCATTTATACAGAGTTTAGACTTCAGGAGCACTCCTGAACCTAGCCTCAGGAGGGGTGTAATCTTATGAGTGTTTCAGGGCCTAATAAACTGTTCATACAGAGTTTAGAGTGCTTTAAGATGTCCTGCATGAATAAGGTGAAAAAAAGGCAATTTTGATGCCTCGGCTTAACTCAGTCATCATCAAAGCAACATGCTCTGCTGCCTCAAAAATTGATAGGTGTGAAAGGCAATGATGACAGTGTCATATTCACCAAGGGGAGCCTCGTCAGTGATAGCAGTGCTGGACCACTGGGCCTTGCCGGTATCATAATTCCAGCATTGTTAGTATACTCATTTATACACTTGGATCAAGAGGGACATGAACACTATAGCATTTTCTTCAAGGGTGTAAATACACAATAGGCAGGATTTATCCCAGATATTCTGTTTGGACAAAGTTTTTTTTAAAGCAGCTGTATACTGAGTAATAATAAGAATGATAATGATACATTATATTTGTAACACGCTTAATACAATGATGCGAAGCACAAGGAGGGAGAGAGGAAAGAAAAAGGAAAGTAAAAATGAAACCTGAGAGATGTCAAATACAAATTACATGTAAGTATTCAAAAAAGAAGAATAATGATACTTCATTGTGACTGAATTGAAATAGTACATGCCATAGGGAGGAAGACAGTACTGTAAAAGTGGATATTTTCGTGCGACTAATTTTTCATTCTCGGCCAGGTAAGTAGAGTTTCGTGTGTTTTTAATCCGCGCGGGATCAAGACATCAACTACGGGAACATACAGTATACTAGTACTGTAGCAAGCAAAAATATTCGTGTGCTTTTATTTTCGCGCTAGTTTCGCGAAATGCGCGAAATGCACGAAAATTTCAACTCCGCGAAAATTTCCACTTTTACAGTATTTCATAATATTTAGTTGTTTTATTTTGGCAATGAAACTTTAGTGAGCTGACTACATGTCAATGTGATGTTTTGTTGTTGTGGTCTGTTTTTAAGGGGCGAGAAAGAAAGAGGACAAAAAGACGAAGAGTAAATATTTGCCAAACAAATCAACAAGTGAAGGGTCGTGGCCATGAAAGCTGGGCATGATATCAAATGTGGATGGTACACATTGTAAAGAGGGCCAACAATAACATGGAACATGATATTTGAAAAGGAAATTACCCCCTATATCACTCTTCTCAGGTTTCTGAAACTTGTTATTAGGCGTCATGCCTAATAAACAGTTCTGAATGACTTGCTAGACACACAGTGTAAAATTCCATGGGGAATCAACACTCATGTCCGTTTGCAGCTTTTGTGAAACAGTTGTCCTTTAATGATAATTGATACAGGCATTATGAGAGCATCAGGGAGATAGTATTTAGGGAAGAAGAAATGCTGTCATAGTACCAGCTGGTTTGGACATACTTGTGCTGATGAGTGTTGATACTTGAAGCTTTTTTATCCCTTCCTTATATGTCTTTACAGTATGGTTGCTACAGATATTGTGCACAACATAAATATGTTATTAGATTTCCTTTTACATTGATGTGTATGTATCTGTCCAAAAAGCAATTGACAGATATACCAACTGTAACTTTGCAGCAGTATTTGTAAATTGTTACGAAACTATGTGTGTTTATTGCAGGAAAGGCAAAAATGCTGGGGGGTTTTCACCAAAAATGAGCTTTTTCAGCCCCTAGAAGACTGCGGTGCTGTTTGCAATGTTGGCATCCCTGTATAATGTGTAGCCATCCATTTTTCATACACTCAATAATGGAAATATGCAAGCATTTGTAAGACTTTGTTTCAGCAAACTTTGCTCAGAGTTTTAACTTTTAATGTACAATATAACTTTGGGGATAGGAATTCACAGCAATCAAATTGTAAAAATTAGTGTTCATACAACAATTTTCAAAATACAGTTTGAGCATCATCCTTCATAATTGCTTCAAGACAGCAGTACACTCACCGATATACTCACACTAGATATACAAATAGCACGTTGTGCATTTCTGCATGCACCACGTTGAAGCTGCCAGAAGTAGCTAATTGTAAAGTACTCCAAATCAATGTTGGAAATGAGTGTAAACAGTTACAGAAAATCTAAGATGCTTTCATTCCATCAACTGAGACTCTGAAAAAGCACAATATACTTAAAGGAGAAGTCCAGAAGATTTTGAATAAATTTCACCATAATCTACATAAATCAAGGACCATAATGACTAATTTTCATTGAAAAATACCCTCCCAACTCGTCACAATGGATTTTTTAGCATCACTAATTTTGAATCGTAACTGTTCAATTTCTGTACGCCGGCGAGAAAGATCATGTGACGGCATGACGTATTAGCCCCACATTGCTTTTTGTTTGGAGCGTCAGCTGGCTCGGGGAGCCCTGCTTGAGCAACGGCGACACGGGCCGAGCAAGCGGTAGTGTTCCGCGTGGTTCCGGCCACACAGCGGATGCACGCGGCATGATCTATTGCTTCACTTCGAAAATGCCGATGTGTGAGCTTTTGGGTGTTCTAATAAACCGGGCGATGGCCAGAAGAAGAGGTGTTTTTTGTCATTCCGAACCCAGAAAATGAGCGGGAAAGGTGTGCAAGATGGCTCTCCAATATTTTAATTGACAAGTTTGTCATCAAAACTTACATCTGCAACCAGCAGCCCCATACGCATAGCGTAATGGGGCTGCGCACTGTAGCATTCAGGATCATGATAAGGTAGTATCGCGGATAAATATCAACTGAAAATCGAAAAATTTCTTCAATTGGAAAACTTACCAGTGAAGTTGAAGTATTGACAACAAACTTCGGGCAACGTTTGGTTCTGCCAATAGTCCCTTTCTGTTCGAACTAATGACTTAATGTGACTCGGTTGAGAGAAACCTTGGAGAGCTACACTGAGTTGACGGCCAGCGCATAACCGGAGATGTGTGCGCACAGAGATGTCTCTTTGTGTGTGCGCCTGTGCTGGCCGTCAATAATTCAGTGTAGCTATCCAAGGTTCCTCTCGACCGAGTCACATTAAGTCATCAATTTGAACAGAAAAGGACTATTGGCAGAACCAAACGTTGCCCAAAGCCTGTTGTCAATACTTTAACTTTACTTGTTAAGTCTTCAAATTGAAGAAATATTTCGATTTTAAGTTGATATTTATCTGTGATGCTACCCGATCATGATCCTGAATACTACAGTACGCAGTCCCATTACGCTATGTGTATGGGGCTGCTGGTTGCAGTTACCGGTGGCGGTACTATGATGACGCTGGCGCTGGCGTTTCTTCCGCGGTTCAAGTTATACTGTCGTAATTTACCACCGTCAGACATACTCAACAGTCTCGGACAACAAGAGAGGCAATAATTCTGAAATTGACAGACTGATTTCAGACTGTTTACACTCAGAAGTTGAAAAAAACGATCGCAGATTGTGATAGCATTTGGCAGCAGCAGACGTAAATGTATGCCTGATCGCTCTGATGACAACAATAGCCAATGAAATGGGGTGGACACTTATAAGTACAGCAGTATTACAATACATATAATATTTCAATAAAATGAAAATGTTATAACATTGCAACTATTTTACATTAATCTTTGACGAATTTTATATAGATATATACAGAAGATCATTTGAATAAAGGAATACAGCATTTGGCAACAGCACTCCTAAAACAGTGTACGGACTTTTGCGGTAGCGCCAACAAGGCAGACCTCAGCAGGCATACCGATACCGCGCCACAGTCAGCAGTGCAATGGGAGATCAATGCGTAGCTGGGCTGCGCTCGCGGTGCTCCGCTGAGGAAAGTGAGTCTGTGACGTCACGCGCAATGCATACTGGGACAGATAGTACGAAGGGCTGCTCGCGACGGATTCGAACATGAAGAATTACCTTATTTTAAAAAAAAAATCATAGTAAATGTATCTGATGGTCTTTTCTCGTCAGGAAAAGGGTAATAGGTTCATGAAATATTGTTCTTTACATGGGAAACGGCTGATAATCGTCCGGACTTCCCCTTTAATAATGCATGTGTGAATGGAGCACCTTGTTTTTGGAGTACTTACATATACATTTCAGATACTGCCGCTGGCTTCATAATGAGTGTGCTGTTGCTATGTCTAGTGTGTATATATTGATAAATGCACTGCTTTTATTGAGAGCAAAGTATGATGAAAGGTCAAGGGTGAAAGGTCCTGATATGGATGATTAAGAGTTTTTTTCCCACTAACTTTGGGGTCGTCCACAGGTCATGCCCTCATTCCACGTGTACCCGTCGGTGCCGGCCCATGTGGACTACATGAAGAGGAATCCCAACGGGCCCTCCTTCTTCATGGATGAGGAGATCAAGATCGACCTGCTGAGCAAACAGGCCCAGTCCCTCACCCAGCTGGAACCCACCGAGCACCCCAGTGAGTTTGCGACCTGTTTACCCATCGTTCAGTCAAACAACTTCATCACGTATTAAAAAGTGTTGCTTTGTCCATAACAATTCTTCATCTACATTGTACAAATTGAGTTCCAAAATCATTGAAGTGTTATCGCACACCTCATGGCTGGAAAACCAAATCACTCTTCCACCTTTTTGAAATGACAAATGGGTGCATTTCCCATAACCGTCTGTTTTGGTGAGGAATATATCTACCTACGATAAAGCATACTAGCTCATTCCTGATCAAACTGTGTAAACTATTTTCCAATTGTGTGATGCAACAGCTACGTTAAAAACGTATTAAAATATCTATAACACTTTGTATTGAAAACTGCTGTTTTATCCATAAAAATTCATCTTTCATCATCTAATGTCTTTTTCACATTTCTCTCTGACCTTTAGGGTCCCATCAGCTTTTGCCCTGTGGCAACAATCCACGGCGAATAAAATCCAAATATATATATATATATATATATATACATATGTGGATTGAATGAATGCAAGAATGTTAGAACACATCAGTGAAAGTCTGGGGAAAATTGGACAATGCATCCGAAAGTTATGGATTTGTTAAAAGTTTGGTGCCACATTAGCTGGATTAGAAGACTGCAACATTATGTGATATGTATGGACAACGATATAAAGAATGTTGAACATACAACTGTATGTTCAATTTTCTAGCCTTCTGAAAGAGAACTTACCTCTTTCAGAAAGCTGGGGGAATGATATTTTCCTTGACATATGACAGTGTCAGGTCAAGGGAATGTGTACCTTCCATAAAAGATTAAATTTTATCAAACCACAGGAGATGATGTTTGTGGTACGTTCTTTCTGTTAAGTTTTAATCTGGAGTAACTAGCAACAGCTTTTGTTACAATACGTGTATGAATATTGCAGTGGCAGGATTTTCAATTTTGATATGTATTATTCAAGGAAAATGGTGTCACTATGGGGTGAGGTACAGACAAACTAGTCTCTAACAGAAGGGTATTTGCCATGTTTTTGCAACAGACATCCCCCAGGAGGTGGACAACTACCACTCGTTGTACCCCCTGGAGCCACCTCCCAAGACCCCCATGGACAAGTCCAGCACCTTTGGCTACACCACCACTTGCTACAAGGCTATCAACAAGAAGGACAGCAAGCTCTACTGCCTCAGGAGAATACATGGTATGCATCATTATACTCTCTTTTGTCACTGATGTGAGTTTGTTGTTGTTGTTGCTGCTGCTGCTGTTGATGTTGTTGCTGTTGTTGCTTTGGACAGATTTTGCACAGTGAATATTACATTTTTATCACCCTTGAATGTACCAGGCATAGTTCACATGACACCAAGGATAGGAAGAAAAATAACATAACTTTTGTATTGTTTTTGTTTGTTTGGTTTTTTTTTTCAAATTTACTGTCAGGATGTTGAGTGTTATTGCCCAGCTTTCATTTTTGGTGTTGTTCCCTTGACTTTGTATACTGCAGCAGTCATGTGAACCCTGGAATTAATACATGTACCACTTGGATACCACTTTCTCTTGTTTTCACAGACTTGATATTAAACTTGATAAAGGACACAGTTCCTTTCCCCTGTGCCTCCATATACCGCACATGTAATATTTAGTACGACCGAGGTCAATCAAGTCTCCACTAATTATTTAATGATGCCTTGGATTTCCCCTTTTGTTTCCTGCCCCCTCAGACTCTTCCAATATGAATTGTTTATCCCCTCATATCCTGTCAGTGGTGTTTTGTGTTGTTGTGATTATACAAGTTTCTATGTGCAGAGGATGTCACAACTAGAGCAGTGCTAATGTTGCAATGCTGCTATGTACATCAACAATCTGTGTGGTATGTTTTGTATTGCATGTGTGTGTGTGTGTGTTTGTCTTTGTTTCTTTCTTTTTTTTCTGGACCCAGAACAAATGACATTGGAACTAATCCAAGCAGCATAATGGAATATTTTGGATTTTGAACTTTTGGATTCTTTTGTCTCCCGTAGTTTTGAGGTTGCTTAATTTGAATTGCTGTTACCTGTTCCTGGTTAGATTTTCTTCCAAGATTATGATATGCTGATGTATGCTTTGAAAATGTGCAGGAAATCCAGTAATGTAAATAAACAAGTGTATGTTTAAGCAGCACAAGTAGTAGGTACCATATTTTCAACCAATCATGTATGCAGATGCCACAGAGCTTTGAATTCAGAAATGAAATTGAGCACTCACTGACAGCTGTATGCACTAAGAAATGTTAGCACAGCAATGTATATGTTGACATTATGTACTGGTGTATGTATATATTACGTGTACTTCTTTAGTATCGGTATTTCAAAAGAATTACATAGTATCTATGCAGCTGTCAAGATGTTATCAGGAAGTATCTGCTCATGTAGACATACAGCATTGTCGTCCTTATCAGTATGTTTTGCAACATTCACTTCAGGTGGTTTCCCAAAGCACATCTGTCCTATGAAATAATTTCCCTTGTGCTCCTCACACTCTTCTTTCCACACATGCCAACTGTTCCAGTTGGTGTGTAGGAACCTTCTTTTCTCTCTCTCTGAAAAGAAAGAGCTTGATTCACTTCCGAGTTCCAATTTTTGTAACCATCTGCCGATGATTAACAACAGGAGATGGAGTGATTGGTCCTGCATATCCAGTCCCTGACATATTTATTTTGCTGCAAGGTTGGCAAGGATGTTGCCCTCCCATCTGTTACCTTGTCGATGAAATAATCAGAATGTCTGGTCATATGTGAAAGGACCGGGGCATTTTTTCTTTGGCTGAAGCATGTTATTCTCAGTGTGTGTGGATCTACCCGCACAGGTGATGTGTGGTAAGCTTGGTTACAAGGTTGACTATCCTTGTGAATGTTTTAGCTCCACCTCAAGACATGCCTACCTATGCAGAGATTACTCAATATAAAATGAATATGATTCAGGAGATGAACAAGGAATTAAATGACTTGGAAAACAACATGTGATAGTTGAATTGTGTATTACACGTGTCACTTCATAAAAAATTGTCTGAGTGTTGTTGTTACCATGCCATGTACACATGGCACGCTATATCTCTTGTGTTGCTGTTATGACCAAAGCACTGACTTGAGTATTAACCGAAGTATGATCTTTTGCCCAACCTCTTTCCTGCAGCCATCGTGTTTGTACACGATTACCACCCAGGTTCAACGACACTCATGTCCAGGCACTTTGGCCATTCGGGCAGTCTCAACTCATTCCGGAAAAGCCATAACGGGCCCTTTCCGGGCTCAAGAGGTAAGGCTATTTGCATTGTTCATGGCTCAATTGCAGTTTGTGTTCCATCAATTCCACACCTGCTATTTTCCATGGTGATGAAATTATTGTGAATATGAAATGAGGTAGGGTCTGGCAAGTGGCAGCCCTGGGGGGTGTTTCAGAAAGCTGTTCGTAAACTTACGAACAACTAAAGAGCGACTGGTGATCAGTTCTTGTGCTGAATTATGGAAATTCTGATAAGTATAGGACATCAGAACAGATCACCAGTCGCTCGTAAGTCGTTCGTAACTTTATGAACAGCTTTATGAAACACCCCCCTAGTGGTAAAGTATTGCAGATAATTTTGGCATAGTGCCTTGGTTTAAATGAGGCAATATGCTGAGTTGTTCCTCTCAGGGGAGGAATTTAGAATATTCTTAATATCTTGTTCTATACATCTTCACAGGTGTCCCTCATAGAGCAGTGTGTCAACTTTTAAAAGGCTGTCCTAGTTTGGATGTTCCACAAAGTAGATCAGTGTTATACATGGGATTTTGGATATGTAGAGAAGTGAAACACATTTTGACGCTGTTCTCTCTTTCTCTTTTTCTTTCTCTCTGTCTCTACCAGGGGGAGGAGGTGGGGGTGGGGGACTGAATGGCCCCAGGGGCCACAGTGCCAGTCTGCTGCCAGAGGGCCTCATCTGGACCTACATCGTACAGCTGAGCTCAGCCCTGCGGGCCATCCACACGGCGGGCCTGGCCTGCCGTGTCATGGACCCCACCAAGATCCTCATCCTCAACAAGTCTAGGTTACGGGTCAACTGTGTGGGCATCTTTGACGTTCTGACCTTTGACCCCAGCCAGTCCAATCCCCTTGCAATGATCTCGCATTATCAGGTAATGTTTTGTTTTTTTCCAGATATCCTGCAGAGTGGAAATCATTTTAATGTTTCAGTGTTTGATGATTATCAACTTGTCACATACTGTGCCTGTGTACATATTGATTTAGCTTTTGCAATATCTTTGTTTCCGTGTTGAACTTTTGGAAATGGTAAAAAAAGTTGTTGTTTTTTTCAGGTTAAGGTAACATAAGAAATTCACTGTTATTTGAATCATCCTCTGTTCACATGCAGTTGTTTGTTAAGTTGTTGTCTTTTTAATAATAGACTCTTAATGGCTAATCTGATGTGAAAAGTGGCAACTCATTTCAGAAGGCTGAATTTCCTATTTCTCTTGCTTTGTCAAATTTTTGTAAACTTCCATGCCATTTTGTGCAGATTTATGTCCGCCTAGTCTTTTTACTCAATATTATATGCAGTGAAATTCAGAGGTGCCAATGTAATGACATAATTTCTACAGCAAAACAGCCTCTAATTTTATTTGATTAAAGATGAAAGTCTCATCACCAAATAAACTCATGTTTCCTTCGTGTGTAATACAGCAAGAAGATCTGATCTCACTGGGAAAGGTGATCCTAGCCTTAGCTTGCAATTCAGTCCAGAGCATTCAACGCCAGAGACTCTCAGCCTCAGTGGACCTCGTCGCTCACCAGTATTCAGCAGATCTCAAGAATCTGGTCCTGTAAGTTAGACCAGGAATTGCCGCTGTGAATCACATCCTTTGTATTGTTAAGTGTAAGGTATATTTGAGATTGGAAAGGAAATGTGAATCTACTTCATCTCGCTTTACTTATTTATCCATTTTACAGTTGCCATTCTGATGTAGTCAAAATCAACCCCGGCATCAGAATGGCAAATGTTAAATGGATGGATAAGTAAAGCTCACTTGTAGATAAAATGTTCAATACCGAACATACAACAAACAAATTAGCCGGGGACTCTAGTCTTCAGTCTGTACCAAATTTAAATCTGTCAAACAATTACAGTGTCTAACAGTCTATTATGTTAAACCAGCACACATGACTTGTGTGTGGAAGTATAACAAGTCTACTTCAAATTTGTCATGAGTATGGCTTGTACATTGTATGTAAGGGTTCAGTAAATGTGATGAAAACATATCCTATATTTTAGAACATTAAAGTGTAGGTGCTGCTGCTATTACTAAACTTCTTGTCTTGTTTGTTGTTGTCTGATATGATCGTTGTTATCATCACTATTATTATTACCTTCGCCAAGGGAGGAGGTGATGTTTTCGTTACCGTTGGTTTGTGTGTTGGTTCATTAGTTAGTTAGTTAGTTTGACCGTGTGCAAAATAACTCAAAAAGTAGTTGACGGATTTGGATGAAACTTGCAGGAAAGGTTGAGAATGTTACAAGTACCAAACGATTTACATTTGGTAGTGATCCGAGAATTTTTTGGGAATTTATGAAGGATTTTTGATATTTTGGCAGGTAGAGTCACTGAACTTGGGAGTTCAGGCTGCGCGAATTTGAGGTTTGCATGCGCGCACTAAAGTGCGTGCTCTAGTTTCTGCTAGGGCGAGGCGCGCCGTGCAGCTGAGGGTTTATGACGTAACAAAGGCTTCTAATTTGGGAAATCGTGCGACTTTCAGCACACTATAAACACTTTCAGCCAAGGAGGTTTAGAACCTCTTTGCTTTCAGCATGCTATAGTGCCTAAGTACGTATGGGTGGAAATCATCTCTATGGAAGAACAAGATCAGTGATGGAAATGAGCTGCATGCTTGGCGGAGGTCTGCGCTCTCAGAGTGCTTCTCTAGTTACTATTGCTGTTCTTGCTGCTAATGTTATAATCATCAACATAATTTTCTTTCTGATTGCCCACAGTTACCTGTTGACCAGCCAGCCACGCCCCAGGTCGGTGAATGACATCATGCCAATGATTGGGGCGCGGTTCTACACCCAACTGGACGCAGCCCTGATGTGCAGCGATGTGATGGAGGAGCAGCTGTCGCGGGAGATCCAGAATGGACGACTCTTTCGGCTTCTGTGCAAGCTGGGCGTCATCAACGAGAGACCGGAGTGAGTCAAAGTCGCAAAGCGATATTTTGATATCCATGCACGCAGGAAGACGTACCTAGCAAAACGCAAATGAATAAGTGATGTAGGTCCAAAGCAATTGCAAGGACCTCGCGCATTGTTCCTGGATCAGTTATGTTGAGCTGAGTATATTAACAACAAACATATTCACATGAATACGTAACATACATATTTGCAAGAGCATGCAAGTATGACAGTATGAATACAATAAACAAAGATGCAAAAATTAAGGATAAAAAATGTGTGCGTGTATATGGTGATTACAACAGATATTTCCAAGTCCATGGAAAGCTTATGAAATTCACAGAAAAAAATATTAAAGATTGTAAAATTTCACTTTTCTCATGCATCCGTACAAAAAGAGACATGACACTGGCATTCATGCAAGTTTAAACAAGAAATTTACCCTATAATTGATGATATATCAGTTTCTCAAAAGAAGAGAAACTGAGTGGGCACCAATCATACGTATCCATGTATGGGTAAGTACTCTTCTCTTGTACGAGAAAATTACGGTATATGGCATATATTTCGCAAACTTTTTATTTTTTCAAATTTTGCGTGTCTGGTGCTTTTTGTGGAGTTAACAATGTGCGAAATTATCATTTTCATCTGAAGAACGTGAATGCGACGTGCACATGTACATTTATCTGTTCATTTACTGTATTCCACAATCGCGAATTTAACCACTCACACAATTGTCGGGAAGTCCCGATTCTCGAAAAATTAGATTTGCTGAGTAAATATACCGTTTGCAGTATGTGATATTTATCGTTTATCTGCCTTATGACATACCTTTGCCCCAGTGTATAATGCTGTGCATGACTCTTGGTTGGTGTTGCTTTATAGGTTTCACGGCGATGTGCAGTGGTCAGAGACTGGTGACCGTTACCTTCTCAAGCTCTTCAGAGACCACCTGTTCCATCAGGTCAAGGGGAATGGGTCACCATGGCTGAACATGTCTCACATTGTGCAGTGCCTCAATAAGGTATGCTCATTTCTCACCTTTTGGACACAGAAATTGTTCTTACCACCATGCATATTTTGCATGTCATACTTACGATCCACTCATGTGTAGAAACATTGCATTCACTGGTATCTGAATTTTTTTTTTTCCACATGTTGAGATCAAACGATGAAAGGTCACATTTAGTTGTCATTATAATTGCTTTTGATATGTTTAGGGTTTTATGCTGTAAAGCATTTTCACAAGCATTGAGAAAACCAAGAAACTAATGATCAAGTCCAAAAAACTTTTGAATTAACTTTGTGACGTATGTTCAGGAAAAGTTTTTGAAGTTTAACCGTTTACAGGGATGATGTAACCTGAGTTCAGATTGGGCTTCAGGTTCTAATTTTTTTTTGCGAGATAATGAGAAACCTATGAAATATGAAAGAGCTTACAATTCTAAGAGAATTTCAAAGTCTATATGATGAGAATTGATTTTGAAATGGCTCAGCTATCCAGAAACACAGAGATCCTAATAAAAGGTAGAGCCCGCCTTTTATTATGATATTACTTTGTTTTACTTTGTTTTTGGATATAATTCAGCCATTTCAAAACCAATTTTCATAATGTAAAGTTTGAATACTTCTTAGAATGGTATGCCCTTTAATATTTCATTAGTGGTTTCTAATTATCTTGCAAAAAGTCTTTCAATCCCCCATCTCAACCAAAACTATACCATCCCCTTAAGCTTATAAACATCCTGTTTGGAGAGTAGCTGCAGGAACCATAATCATATCATGTTGCACTTGTGAAAAAGGGGAAAAATAAATAGAAACCTCAATTAATAAAAGTGGATGTAAGAGCAGCTGGTCACTCAATTGCCTTCTCCTCCTCCTCCTGGTAGCTGGATGCTGGGATCCCGGAAAAGGTCAGTCTGATGTCGAGGGACGAACAGAACATCCTGGTTGTGTCATACACTGACCTCAAACACTGCTTTCAAAACACCTTCAGCGAGGTTCTCCAAGCCTCCCACTCCTCCGACGAAAACATCGGCCACTGATACCCAACGCCCCCACCTGGTAACCAGTCGCCGGGTGTGGTCGGCCACCACTTCAGATTCCAATCCCCCTCGCACCTCTGAACTTGAACTTTTTGGGGAGACATCGGAGATCCTGTGCAGTTGGTTTGACTCACAAAAACTCCACAAAGCCAATTTGGAATTGCATTGTGTTGTCCCCAGAACATAATTAGGAAGGAATTCAAGCACACAGCAATTTTCAATAGACACTTGAGGAACATCCAGAAACGGATTGATCATCCTGTGTCCGTGTGCCGTATGGTATCAGCCTCAGAAAGGAAGGGGATGAGACCTTGTAATCAGAGAGTGAATCTAGTGAGGCACCCGACACCAGTATGGTTGCTTTTGCCGAGGGTCAAAGATGTTGGCAATAATTGCTAGTCAGTTTGCTAGTCGGTAATGACTGGGCACAATGTTCTGCTTTCTTCTTGCTCTCCTTCTTGCTTTCCCACGCCACTCACCTCGCCCTTTCGAACGATTTCCCCTGAAATTTTTTCTCAGTATGGATATGATTCTATCACAATGAGCTGCAAAGTATTGCAATGGAGGCAGTCATGGTGAAGGTTGGACTTGCATTTGTGAGCTGAAAGAATTTCATCCTTTTTTTTTTAAATCAATATATTCTCATTCAGTACAAGGACAAAGGACAAATTGTTATGGTAAGGTCTGTTAGTGCTGAACCTGCCAGGTTACATGATTTGCATGGAGATTTATGGTGAGATCATCTATGGTATCGGCACTATATTTCATTGCAGTGGTAAAGTGGACATTTCTAGGCAATGACCACTGATTTGGACAACTGAATATAGCAGTTCATCATTTTTTTCCAAAAACAATTATATTTCTGCTTTTCATAAGCTGAAGTTTTAAAGAAATATGCTTGTATTTTGTATAGATCTTGGAATTTTGTGGTTCAAAAACTCAATTCATCATCAGGGAAGAAACAAAACACAAAAACAACAGTCCTGGTCATATCCATTCCATCAATTATTGTCTTGCATTGATCATGCCGTGGATATTACATTTACTACTTTTGATTGGGATTCTGCATGTTTTGAAATGTTTTCTGACAGTATCTCCACAGAATACTGTGTACTTCGAGCGCATTGTTGCAGTTATTTTTATCAAGAAGCGATGGGAAAATGTGCATTAAAAATATTAATAAAATAGTATTTGCATGACTTAGTCCCATATGATATGCCTAATGTGTGTGTGCACAATGGGGACTGTCATGTGACATGTGGAAGCATATAAACAGACAATGCCTCATGGTGACATCAAGGATTTTCTATTTTTTACTTTCAGGTTTTGTTTTTGTGTTAAGTCAATTTTGCATCACAGAGTTAAATCACAGAATGCCAATTATTCTATGAGATATAAAAGCAGCAATAGTCCTCTATTGGTAACAGTAAGACTGGAAGAAATAAATCATGATAGAGATTTTTGTTTGTTTGTTTGTTTGTTTGTTTTTTTGGTTGTTTTCAGGAAGTGGGGGGGGGGGGTCATGTGTACTGTAGCTGATGTCTTCTGAGTTGAATACTTATTTATTTTCTGTTTCACCTGTGAGCCCAAATAGTTTTTATTCCATGTGCATTTGACTCTCACACAACACCATGACAGCTCCTAAGGTAATACTATCAATAGTATTGACCCGCAGTTCACAAGAAATGGCAAATATCTTCTACAACATGAACTGTATATCTCTATAGACTCTGTAGAAAAAATTGCATTTTTTTTTTTCAAGACATGCTGGCTAATGTGAAATTGGAATTATTTCATATGTAATGGAAGTGTTCTTCTCAACAGATAGATACAATCATTTTATATGATAATTATTTTCATAGGATGTACATTTTGGAGTTCAATTTTATTGCAGACTACATTTTCCATTTTTAAAAAGTATTCCTCCACTCATGCGTACTAGTCTGTAGTTCATGGTTAGTCTGTGTGGAGGGGAAGGGGCTATGACTCTGATTAAAGTTGATATCAGTCAGCATCATTTTGCTTTTCAAATCTGAACACAACATGAATGCAGTGGCAGATGAATTGAGATTGTGCATATCTTTATGGGCAAATTATGCATTACTCCTGATTTTTTCTTTTGTAATTGCTTTAAAGGTAATGATCATAATGTTTTGCATTGAGCTTACCCCAAAAAACACACACCATTTTTTTTTTTTTTTTTGGCTTTTTTGGCTTTTGCAGTTATGTTGTAAGAGAGAGAACACCTTACATTTGGTTGATACTTTCATTTACTGTGGTGTAGGATGCAGCTCATTACGAGTGGTCAGAGTTAGTCAGTTGAGGAGAAGGGTAGGCGGAGATCTCCCCATTTCTCTCCATCGTCGTACGACACTGCCAGTACTGGATGGACCCATGGTGAATAATACTCTCTAGCCACTGTGATAGTCCCTTGAAGTCAGGGCATGCCCGCTTCATCATTGGTCTTTCCTGTCACTCATTTTAAAGCAAGTGATCAGAAGCTGAAGTGCCAACTGGATCAGAGGATCAAAAGTTTAGATATGTGAGTTAAGAAGTAATGAAGAGTAGTGTATGGGACAGCAAGGACTGGTGTGCTGTGTAATAATAGTATTCATCCCAACCATTGCCATCATTGTAAATGTAAGTTGAATCACTTGTAAGAGAGTTCTAATTTTTAATGTTTTCATGATACATGCCTCTTTTATCTCTTCTGGGTGTTTTTTTAGGAAGGGTCTTTTTGATTGAACAGATTCACATTACTGTGTGTCTAAGGTGAGTGGTTAAACGATGATAGAGTCTTTACTGTCGATACTTTCTTTTTAATTTATCCAGTGCCTGACTGCAATGTACTCCATGGGAGTGGAGGCAGGCTTAAACAGAATGTTCTGTCCAGTCTGACATGTACATACACCACGTAGACATTGTAAAGGCTACCGTGTAAATAGCATACGTTCTAAAAACGGGGGGGAAATGGTGTACAGTAACATGTGTCAAGGGTTGTACATAGTTGTAATGACTAAGCCAGTGTTTGTATGATTTATCAAAGTGCAGGGACTGTTCATTCAGCATGGAGCTTTATTTTTTATGTTTTATGAGAAAAAGACATTGTTATTCAAGCATTCCACAGCTCATCTGCTCAAACGAGGGAAGAGGAGCTCCGTAAGAAGTTTGGTCGAGTGTTCTCTGGGGAATACAGCCATATTGTAAGCTTTGACTGAGATTTGCCATTGGATGACATGCAAGTTCAAATAATCTCGCCCACAATGACAGGCATCAAGAGGAACAAGCCTTGGTACTGGACTCCTTGCATCATCTTAATCGTTACTTGTGTTACCGAGTGTAATATAATCATGTCGCAGTAACGACTTAAAGCCAGTAAGCTGTAGAGGGAGCCCTTCGCGACCCAGACTCAACGGCAGAGAGACAGTTTTCGATGGATGGATGCAGTCGCCAGCCAATTTCAAGCAGGCTGATGAGAGAAGTTTCATGCAGCCTTCATGCGCATTATCATGACAGAGTGGCTGCAACTTGGCTGCTGAACACACAATTTTCCGTCTCATCCAGCCACAAAGCAGAAAAAAAATTATGTAAAGTTGATTCTGATATGATGCTTATCAACTCCACAAACTTGCCAAAATCGCCACTCTCCGCATTGCCACCACATGCAAATCACATGGATCAGCCATTCACCTGGTGCAGTAAAGGGTTAATCGGTCCTTGAATTCTCTTCTGTCCTGCCTTTACTGTAATGTTGGAGAGAACTTTTCTCGAATCTTGAGTCATTTCAAAGGAACCACTGAAATCAAAGCAGCAGAATAGGGAAGGATTGAGTGATATCAGGAAAGGAGTGAAAAAAAAAAAATCCACCACCTGAATGCCATCATGATCATGAAACTCTGATGTTGAAAGCAACAATGTATTGTGTCATTCATTGTGCGTACTAAAGGGGAAGAAAAAAATAAGACTTGTCAGACCACTGAAGGAATCAAATCCATGTGTCATGGCAAATTTCAAAAATTTCTTTCAGATTTCTTGATGTCATACAGATATTACACAATACATGAAATGTAAATTGAGTGATGTTTCATGCCATTGACAAGGGAATGTATCAAGCAAGCATCATGAGGTGGCGATACAGATACACTGTAGTTTCGTAATCACAGCTCTCTAAATACACAGTATTTGTCCATGGTTGGACTTTTCTTGGAACCAATTCTACAAGATGAATAAGTATCTGGTCGAGAGAAGCTCAAAAATTGCCTTCTTGGATATTGTTCAGCTGTATGTATTTTTATGTACATTATTCTTATCAGGGAGTGAAGATTTGTGTGGCTTTCATTTCTACGTTTGTTATCAAACACTATTTTTGGAGAGAAAAAAAAACCCGGATCATTTGTCTCTATGAATTCATGAATTTTGTGATGTTATGACTTTGAATTGACAATTTGCATGATCCTTTTAAGCTACCCACCTACATATCACACGTTTAGAGGAAGAGAGGCGGTCTGGTTTTAGATCTTTACAATTGAATCATTATTCTCAATTTTTACATGTTATTTCAATTTGATATATTTAGTGTCACACTTACAGGATTTAGGGTACAAAATGACATGAAATTAGATAATGTAGTAATGCTAGTGTGATTCAAAGGTTACGATTCCTTCACAACGTGCCAACCCACAAAACATTTTGTTCCTTTCAAACGTTTCACTGGCACGACAATTTGAATGAGCCTCCCCCCCCCCCCCTTGTTTTGTTTCTACCATGGCCAATTCTTCTGGGAAAGGTTAAGCGTTCTTTGAAGGCATCATGCCAGTGATGAACCAAAACAGATTTAATGTCACACAGTCATATTGGTCATGGTTCACGGGCTTACTCAAACCACTATAGCTTTATGAATGGATATCTCCTGCCCATATAGAATTAAGTTTGATCCAGTGGTACAGGATCAGATTCTGACATTCCAACATATTTTTCGAGTTTTTATTGCCTTTTTTTTTGGGGGGGGGGGTATTTTTTTAAATCACTGTAATCCAGCTTTGTTCGTTTTGGATTAAAAGTACTCACAGTTTTTTGTGGGATTTTAAAATCTTGTTGCAATAGCTCAGATTAGTAATGGGAAACTGCATTATTACATGTAATTGAGCATTATGATTTTCTTGTTTGATTTACTGCCAGAACTCCTCTTGATCTGCAGGACGAATCATTTTGGCAGATATTTCATGTACTAAATTGTTGTCATCTCATGCCAAGTATTGTCTTCATTTTTTGGATTGTATCTCTCGCTATCATTTGTTCTCCGGCAACCTGCACCAAATCTCATCTTTGTGAAATTCACTCATGCTTTAACCCATTGTTATCTTCAGGTTGTCTTGCAACATGTATAAATCTCTTAGTCACACAAGGAAACAGTAACTTTCACATGTACAGAATTCTGACAGATTGTGTCTTTATGAGAATTAGTGGCAAAATAGGGTAAACCAGGGATGACTTGAGCTGGGCAATGAAATACAAGTTTTGTCACACTGTACCAGCCCACCCCCCCCCCCCCCCCACACACACACACACACACACATGAAAACAGTCGCTGCCAATGCAGTGATTTGGGGGGGGGGGGGGGCAGATGCTGATGGTTAAGGAGCTGAGTATTTGAAGCTTTATTCTGGGTAAATTACTTCACCTACAGATTTTTTTTTTTTTCAAGTTAAATTGTGAACGATTGCAATTAGTCTGCTGTCTTTTCCGTTCTCAGTTTTCTTCATCATTGTGGCACTGGTAAACTCTGATGCAATCAACTTGTGAAAAGTACATCTGTATTATGTTGCATCGCCTGAACTGATTGGGTGTGTAGCAATATGAGCGGTCATGAAGTTTTAAACACAATGCATCACATCCCTTTTTAGCACAAACTACCATTGTACATGTAGAAGGAGGCGATGTGATAGGAGTTAGTACATCACTGCAAAGCAAGATCCATTTTTTGTTTTCTCTACAAGGACCCTAAAACTCTGAATACGAACAAGGTTCTCTCACTGTGCCAAATAGAAGTTTACAGTCTCTTACATGATTTTTTTTTCTTGACTAGTCCTAATTTTGCATCACTGATTAAGCACAATTTCACACAAGCACGATAAAAATTATTTTACTTATCTACAGAGATGGTTCTGACACAAGAGTTAAGTGCAAATTCTATGTCTAATGGAGTCATGTGGTTACACTGCCTTCTTACAGTGGATTTCTGTGATGTACAATGAATTGTTATTAATACCTTGGTTCCCATTTCCTCTTTACCCCTAATGAATTTTGAGCGAGAAAAAATCATAAGCCATTATTTAATAGATTTTTCTCATCGTATTCACTGATTATAGCTCCATCATTATTTTCCTTGAGAGATCAATAATGTGCCCATGCATACATACAAAGTGAGGTGTTCAACTCATTTAGAATGTTTTGAACATTGAATAAGGCCTATGAAACAAATCATTGTCAACGTCTTTTGTACCATAATCTATTATTATCAAGATAGTCCAGTCCATTATGGATAGCTACAATTTTTTATAGTGCTTTCTCTTGCAGGTGTGTATTCAGAAAACAGCATTAACAGATATGTGAGAAATGATCTAGATCATGTATGGCATGGTTTTCAGACCAATTATTGGTACTAGGAGTGAATTTTTTTTTTCTTCTTTTTGGTACAATCAGCACAAGTTAATTCATATGAAGTCCTTTCATGGCTCTGTACAACCCTCTATGTTCAAATAGGAAGTACATTGTATGTTATGTTCATTGGATATGAAAAAAAAAAATGGCTTCATGTATTACCTGGTTGTCATGGTAACATGCCTTCCACGTTTAGGCTTGCATTGCTTTGTATTTGCCTTATCTACTAAGTGGGGCGATGCTACGATTTACTAAGTTCAAGTAAAGCACTGAAATTTTCCCCACTCTCTTCTCTTCAGAGAAATATTGCAATGCCCTGGAATCAAGACTAGCAGCAGGCTCTGTGGAATATTATGTGTTCAGTTACATTTCTCTGCAAAAGACTATGTCCTGGCTGATCCTGGTTTATGTTGTTGAATGTGTATTCTGCATTACACTTGAAACATTTTGAGAACTGCATGTTAACTTCCAGTGTTTCACGTCTTGTTAAACACACCCAGAACACAGTATTTTTTGTTGTTGTTGATCAAATTTCTGTCACCATTTCTGTTTGTGCGTGCGTGTGTGTTGATGTGTGAGTGTGTGCGTGCGTGTGTGAATCTGCCTTCATGTGGATTCTGCCTACCTTTGCACTCGTTCCGCATGAACATGGAGAATGCAATTTGCAAGACTACTTTCACAAGTGTAATTTCTCAGCTTGTGAGAAGAATTTTTTTATACACTTAACCTCTCAATCAATATTTAAGTGGAGAATGTCAATTTTTATATGCGAAGTACTTTTTTGTACAGTACATGTATATGTAAAAACATATATGGTCAGCTTCCATATTGTACAAAGTTCTGGATATTTTTAAAATAAAGTTGAGAAAGCACATTCAGTTTCTCTCATTCACAGTTGCATTATTTCTCTGTCAATGTGTCCTTCGAGCATGTGTACGTGTATGCTGGAGCATTGGTAGATGTGATCAGTTTGTCATTTTGAGATGGATGAAAAATGATGTAACTTATGATTTTGTGTAGTGTATGGGTGTAAAGCTGCCCCTGCTTGTTCGCAAGATACGGGCAAATGAATATAGTCTGGTGCCATATTCCATGAGGCAGGTCGAATTGAATATGTCATCAGACCTTGTAGATATTTCCCATACTAGTATTCGTCAGAATAAGCAGGGAGCAATGATTTTTATCTTTTAGTGATAATGTCATCAAGGACTACAGGAAATATTCACGGATGGATTAAGCACATGCGAACAAATAACAACAATACAAAACATATAAACGACCGATGACCTCATTCATGAAGTACAGAAAGTATTCAGTGGATGATTGACCAATAAGATTACAGAATTTATGATCACTGAAAGATAGTTTGGTGCAACAAGAAGAACAAAAACGCATAAGCAAGAAAAAAAAGATAATAAATATAAAGAATAATAACATGAGTGTCAATATACTTGAACACAGTTATCTTTTTTCATTTCAAAATTGTATAAGAGAAGGCACAGCACAACAAATATCTATATGAAGTTCATTGAAAGCAATCCCACTCCTCAAAAAAAAAAAAAGGTTTACACACTTAAACCCACAAATTATTATCTACAGTAGTTTGGGGATGTACATGTATGTGGTGTATGTGTAGTCAGAACAGTATCTGCGCCGTATTGTTTCATTTGGGCGCAAATGATGGACAATACCACAGAGGCAGTGTGGCTGTCTTTAAAGACACGGTAGCATTAGGATTCACAGGTGGCCCAATTCATTCACTGCCCACTGGGGTACATCTGAAAATGACGAATAGGTTTCAGTCCATGAATATATGCATCAAAGCGTAGTCCTACGCTGATTGGTAATGGTTGACACTGGTCGAGACTTTTCAACCGTGTACTGTACAACGAGAAATGTTCGCGTGCATTTTAATTTCGCGAATTTCGCGAGCGTGAAGATTCGCGAAAGTTCTTTTGTACACTACATTGTATATGCACTGAATGCCAGTGGCAGTTCGCGAAAATTTCATGCCGCAAAAAAGGCCGTCGGCTCTAATTCGCGAAAAATTCATGCCGCGAATATATCATGTTTTACAGTATTTATTTACATTAAGCTGAACACAGTTCTGAACTGGGATTCTCAAAAATATCCAGACTGGGCCAGCCTTTCCACTCCATTACAAATCTTTTAGCTTCACTGTGATCTTTGTCCACTGTGTAATTTAATCGTGCGTGGGAAGGAGAGTAAGGGAACTTGAAATCTAAAATAAGAAATTGTTATAATTGGTGTGGCTACTGTATAAGTTTTGTTTTCCTCGTATTTATAATCATTATCAATGGCTAGCATAATTGCATTGTAGTATGTGTATGTGTGTGTGTGTGTGTGTGCGTGTACGCGTACTATCATCTTTTCTAGCATCGATCTTGTTACTCAATTGTACACATGTATGTACTTTCCATCCTTATTTGAACATTCCAGTACACTACTATTTAAAGGGATTGTATAGTTTTGGTTGAGACCTAATTTCAGGTTTCTAACATTTTTTGGTGAGATAATGAGAAACCTCTTATGAAATGTGAAAGAGCATGTAATTTTATGAGGAATTCAACATTTATTTGATGAAAATTGGTTTTTAAATGGCTGAGATATCCCAAAAAGAGAAATTCTAATAAAGTGGGACCCACACTTCATTACGATCGCTTTGTTTTACTTTGTTTTTGGATGTTTCAGTAATTCCAATCCTGATTTTCATCAAATAAACTTTGAATGTCTGCCCTCTGTACCAATGAAATTTGGAAGATTACAACTGCTGATCTACATTTTTAACAAACATATCGGAAAAAAAGAAACCAGCGGGAATTGAACCTGTTTTCTACTGCTTTCCGAGCAGTGGCACAACCACCAGGCTATCCCTGGTTGCCAGTAGTTCATCATGTTCATCCAGCAAGTTCATCTTGTCACTATCGGCAACCAGGAGATAGCCTGGTGGTAGTGTTGTTGCTTTCATTTAATATGCCTTGTCTGCCTTGGACTACTTGACATAACAATGTCAGAATTACAGAGCTTGGGTATTTGTTTCAAGTTCATAGCATCACTGCTGGCAACCAGGGATAGCCTGGTGGTAGTGTCGCTGCCTGGAAAGCAGTAAATGACAGGTTCAATTCCCGTTGGTTACTTTTTTCCGACATGTTTGTTAACATTGTACGATCAGCAGTTGCAATCTCACAAATTTCATTTGTAGAGAATGAGAGTACCAAATTCAGGATGTTTGGGTTTTTTTGCCATAGACTTTCATGTATCATCTTATTCATACATTATGAACATTTTGAGCACAATATTTACAGGAACAATGTGAATTTAACGCCCCTAATGACAAGAAATCAGAATTAATGCCTCTTGAACCTGAAACAATTTTTTCCTTACTTTCGGCACCACCATCTGTTTGTTTGTCCACTTCACTTCTATTTGAATGAAAGGGGCAGGAGACTATGTGTGGATTGTCTTGTGCAACTGTGCATACCACAAAGCCAGAAAATTTCAGACACGTAAACTTTTGTCTGTGTGTGGGAGGGGTAACCTTCAGAAATTATTCACAGACTACTAATCAAGAGTTTCAGCCCATCAAGAATCAGGCAAACCATTCAATCACTTCATAAAGAAACATTGTACCAATGCTAGCACTTTAATGTTGCCTGTGCACATACATGTACAATACGAAACACCAACAGCACAGTTGGTGGTTTGTGTACTTTCTCACTCATTCAGACTTCAGTACATGGCATCATACCAACATCAGTAAAGTGGACCAGCATTCTCAACATGTTTACGACACTATTTCTGTTTATATTTTTGTTTTTTCATTGTGAAATTCATATCATATGATAATCTATATACATCTTCATTGACAACACATTTTAATAACACTTTCGTAAATGGTTGTCTTTTTTTCATTAATTTTAGGTACGTCTGTATTTGGTGCGCTAAGAAACATGACTAAACTCGACCTCACAATAAATATCAAGTTACTCTTGTATTTTGAACTTGATCGTTAAAAAGGGCTGTGTATCCTGGCTGTGTACTTCTTCTTTCTTTTCTCTTTTTTTTAACAAAGTCTACTTCACTAACCCTTGCTGTGCCTTGTTCACCAAATGGCATGCATGCTGGAGTGTTATCTGCACCCACTGGCACAGATATCTGGAATCGACCAGGTAATATTGTCAATGAAAGGAGACTACCCACCCCATAATCCCCTACTATGTCACAATGGCCTTTCAGTTGAGCTGAGGCACGTTGCTACACTTGAATGGGCTTGCTAATCTACAACTAGGTCAAGTGTGGATGGTTTAGTGAATACTGATTAAAAAGCTTAGCAAGTTTAAATGTGGGCACACAAAGGGTTAAAGGTCCAGTTTACCTTTGGGAACAGTGATTTCAAAAATGTTCAAAATATCACACTTGATGCATATGTGTAGGTCTGTTGCATCACAAAACATCCTACCATATAAAATTTTCACCATAAAGCCTAAAGTATATGGAGATACATATATCAGTGTTTCCTCATTAAACCGTAACTTGACGGTTTAGTCTGAAAACATTTTTACTATAACTATTGTTCACATTTTGTGTATTTAACAACACTTAACATCGATTATAAGGATTCAAATTTTTGCAGTGGTTGTTTCTATCCCTAACTCACATTTTAGAACTATCTTAAAGCACTAATGCTGGATTTTTGTTTCATCTGCAAATGGTAAATTATGTCTTTAACACTCAGGTCAGACCAGATGCTCAATTGAAATCAATCTTAACCCTTTAACTAGGCCGCGCAATGTATCACTATTGCGAAAAGCTATCGCCGCGACGTTTCATGACTTTTTTCTTTCGAGTCTCCCACATCTTTTGACACCAAATTTGCGATGCCCGGGAGCGCAGTTACGAAGTTGCGCGTAAATATGTCCGTGCATATCGGACCAAAAATTGCTCAAAAATGTGAATTTGTGTACAATTTCAATGCAAACTGTGCTTACAGGCAAATTTCATAAAAGCATGATTATTTTGGGGTTTTATTGATTAAATTCAATTAATAACGTATCTTCTTGTTCGGAACAATGTCGCGGACAAAATTTCATCAGAAAAACAATGAAAAACAAAGTCAAAAAAACAAACAAATACAGAAGAAATTCGAAAAACAATAAGATACTTAAGACATTTTTTCTGATGGCACAATTTTTTCTCTTACATTTGCTAAAAAGAATACTTACACAAAAAATGTGCCTGTTTTGAGCTTTATTTAGTGATTTATACCAAATTGTCTGATTTCATGCATCATTATGCATAAATTAGCATAATTTAGCATAAATGATTTTTTTTTTTTCAAAAATTAAGTTCATGGTACTTTAGATTACATCATAGGCAATGTGTGTGCAATTTTCGTCACGATCGCACGGTCGACGGCCGAGATCTGGAGGGGGCCCTAAATAGCCCGGCCTACTTAGGGTTAACAATTCAACTGCTCTTAGGGACAATTTTGGGATCAATTCAGTCCTAAGAAGTTAGGAACTTTTTTTTCACTATTAAAGCAATGTGGGAACAATATGTAATGCCTAACTTGCCACATTCTAGAATACATCTTTAAATGTCTATACCTCTCCAACTAGATCTGATCTGAATCTGTCCTAGTTCATTGTCTGGCTTGACATAGTTCCCATGTTAGTAAAACAGGGTCCAGTAGGGTACCTTGCAGCAAGGTTGGAGTTGGGACTGACTAGCTTCTAAAGTCTTGTTTGAGTGGCCCATCCGATATCACAGACAGACAAGTATGCATGCATAGTTATTCCATACATAGGCCTCCAAGCCGTTCGGAGCTAGAGTCGGCATTATGGACTGGCATCTGTGTACAATGATTTTATAATATTAGACTTGCAAATTGAGACCATCTTTGCCCCTTCCCCTGAAATTGTTCATAATCAAAGGTCTTTTAGGTCCACATGTTAAAGGTGTGATATATATCAAGGATGTTATTCTACTGTACTGGTGGTATTCCTCATAAGAAAGGGTTACACAAACAGACTAAGCATTTATCAGAATTTATTCAAAGACTGATATGCTTGTTTTAGCAAAATGGTACAATACTAATTGTTAGATATGACAACATAAAACTCATTTAGGTCCACAGGTTAATGGTGTGATATATATCAAGGATGTAATTTTGCTATGCTGGTACTTATTATAAGAAGCACAGACAGACTCAATGTTTATCTTCATTCATTTAAATGTTGACATGCTTGTTAGCATGACATGGTACAATACTAAGTGTTAGATATAACTCTTCCTATCACCAAATGTGCATCTTATTTGTATATGATGAAAATGAAAAAAAAAATGACAAGAACAACTCTGACAGAAGATTAGAAGCATAAAATCATATTTGCATTTTGATTTTGGGTTTGTTTTTGTTTTCTGTTTTTTTTTTGGGGGGGTTGGTTTTTTTTTTCAATTCAGTGTAATTGCAATATTGAAACATACACGTTCCAATTCTATGTAACTATTGCATGTTCACATGAATTTTGCACTCCATCAAGAGCTAATACATTTAGATTAAGAATGTGGTGGGTAACATTTCAACCTTACCATGCAAACTTACACAGTAAGCTATGAACTGGTAAAAAATGGGGCAGCTGATATAGAATTATTAGTTAAATACAATAAGTCAGTATGTGGAATAAAAACAAAAGAGAATAAAAGTTACAGAAGAGAATGACCAATATTGTGAAATTGACAGGTTCATCACATGGCAGAGGTGACTTCTTGAAATTGTGAAATATATTGGAGCACTGGGCATCACAGGTACCTTCTAAACTTTCATTCGTAATAGTACAGTACCTCTGCAAAAACAGACACACACAATGAATCAAGTACACTAGGCCCCTGCATATTGCAGTGTTGCTCTCAGCAAGTCCAAGAAATAACTCTCACCACAAAAATGTACAGTGCACTCCCGTTATAACTAACACAGTTATAACAAAATTCAGGTTACAACAAAGTAAAAATTCAGGCCGCAAAATTATCCTCTCTTTGTTCTTTATTGTTTATTTGTTGGGTTATAACAAAATTTCGATATAATGACAGAAAATTGCTGGTCCCAAGGCTTTCGTTATAACTGGAGTCCACTGTATCATATATGACATTTTGAGGAGAAATACATAACATAATCTTGACGTAGCTCAACGAATGATGCATGTGAAAGCCACATATTTTTTTCTTTTTATAGGAACTGTCCCCAAGTAGAGCTAGGCACCTTTTCTCAAATGATGGAAGCTTTCTATTGTCCTCTGTAGAGCTTCGTCAAGGCTGACAATTGGCTTGTAGCCCAAGAGTGTCTTGGCCCTCTCACAACTATAGTAGTGGTACGTTCCAGCGAGGGCGACCTTGGATGGCGTGAAGGTCGGGTTGATGGTGACAAAGGGCTTGAGCAGCATGCAGAAAAAGTGCACAAGCAGGGCGATGATGTAGATAAGCATGTAGGGGAGGTGGTACTTGGGGGCATCGTAACCCAGGCCCACGAGGATGCGCGTCAGGACAGACCAGAATGGAACCGGTTCATCATTGGTGATGAAGAATGCCTGCCAAAAAGAGAAGGCACAATACAACAACTCAACCTGTCAACCCACAATGGGCAAAAAACCCCACAACAACAACAAACAAACAAACAAACAGACCTGGTAGCTAATAAAATATATCCCTTCTAGAACGTCTAGAGAGATTTATCATTTTTGGATGCTGTGTTGTATAAGAGCTCAGGAAAAGTTCCAACCTAATGGGGAGTTCTAGAGCCTGTAGTCTTCTACCTGACAAGATATTGCTACTGTATAACTCTTTACTCCATACTCCCTCTGCAAGCACTGAGCGATACAGTGCACTATTGCTGCTTTGTTGCAAGAGAATTCAGTGCATGCCGCATTCCACAGCATACAGGGGAAACTCAGTATAACGAACACTGCTATAGCGAGATATCGGTTATTACGAGGAAATTTTCCCGGTCCCAAATTTCCTTCCACACAAGTCTATGTAAAATGCTACTCTTATAGCGAGATCGGCTATAACGAAATAACTGCTATAACGAGATAAATTTTGTGATTTCCAAACAAAGAAAAACATAGCCAATCAAACCTGATATAGCGAGGTAAAGCAAAATGTCTTCGGGTAAAGCTTTACTTCGCCTGTGCTATCATGTTCCGAGATTGTAAAGCTCGATGCGCCAAAAACTGTCTTGTACACAAGCTTACACACATATTTTCTTCAGTTCACTCTACAGCTAGCACCGCATGTTGTACGTGTATATATGTGTGTGTGGGCGCACTGATACATGCAGAAAATGTGGTGGGACGGCCGTATACATGACATCATCATGACGTTTAGCAAGTGTGAGGCAATCTGATGCTGTGATTGGCTTTCTACGTAGGGAATTCCCCATCTTCACACACACGCAGTCATAATGTACATGTATACAAAATGTGTCACACACACACACACAGCATTGTGCAGACCATATTCAAGCTTTCCACACACAACACACACCCATACCGTCACCACACACCAATCCACAGACGATCTTCACACAATCGCAAGCAGTTTAGATTTACAAATTCAAACATCTACAATTGATAAGAAAAACATTCTTGATATCGGATTTCATTGGCGAAAAAACATCTTCTTACCCATAAAGGTGAGTAATTACCTCACACACATTACCAAGTTATCAGTATTGATTGAAAGATGATGGGTAGTCCCACATGTGCAAATTAATGTCTTTATGTTATGCTTTCTTTTATGCCTACTGATATAACGAGATATCGGCTATAACGAGGAAAACGACTCGGTCCCGACCATCTCGTTATATCGAGTTTCCACTGTATAATTTTTTGACCATCAAGCACTTTTTTATCTCAGGGGACAGTCATTTTCCTTGTCATATTTGTACAGGTTTAACTTTGCTGACATATAATAACTTTAAATATCATACAAACATTTGGTGTGTGTGTATATGTGGTTACTATCATCAGTAAACGTATGTCCAAATTAGTACATGTGAGAAGAGAAAAACACAACAACACTTGCCCACAAAATGTTTACTCATATAAAGCAACTTTCATGGTACTTGTTCTGAGAAAAATTCCATGATACTGCGTGAAAATCTCTGGGTAATCCCAATGATGGAAAGCAGGAGATCCTTCCAGCGGTAATGTTACAAGTGCACACTGTTTCAATTTATAAACACTGGCTAATTTGCATGACCGAACAGTGATTATACATCCTGGTCAGTTGGGACATCCTCAGTACTCCTCACCTTCAACTATGGGATTCTGTCGAAGATCATTCCACATATCAAAGGGACGGTACAGTTTTGGTTGAGGTGGGGCTTCAGGTTTCCAATGTATTTTGATGGTAATTTTTTTTTTTAAGATAATGAGATATCTCTTAATGAAATATGAAAGAGCATATAATTCTCGAGGAATTCAAAGTTTATTTGATGGAAATTGGTTTAGAAATGACTAAGATATCCACAAAAAGAAAGTGATACTAACAAAAGGGGGACCCACCTTTTACTAGGATTGCTTTGTTTTACTTTGTGTTTGGATATCTCAGCCACTTCAAAACCGATTTTCATTGAATAAACTTTGAATTCCTCTCACAATATGTATGCTCTTTACAATTTCTTAAAGTAGTTTCCAAGTATCTTGCAAAACGTTCAAAGATGAATCCTCACCTGAACCAGTACTATGAAAAGTCTCCCAGATACCCCATTTACATCCACCAGGATAGAAAGGAGCAGTCTGGATGAAATTTCTTGCTTGAGGATAATACCTCTGGCCAACTGTTTTGCTCCAATAAAGCAGAGTGTCATGATGACTATTTGCTGAGTGAGGCTATCCAGCCATCATTAGCTGGGCATATGTGGTATGTTAAATAACACACCCATGCAAACCAGAGGACCACAGTATCTCTACACTGTGACGCTTGCAAGTTCTCTGTCAATGTAAGCCTAAACAACTCACAATGAATGGTAATAGTTCCAGAGACTCCAACCCCAAGCACCTTCTGATCTGGAGATTCTCCCGCCTGAAACCCCTAGCAAACGGGAGACTCCAAGTTGATGTGTGCGAAGCGCGAGGTTCCTAGGATTCTAGATGTTCTCTGGTGCTATCTAAGGCTTATTTTTTCAACATACGATAGACTTACGATAAGTAAGAAATCCTTTCCACCGGGAGACACAGAGCCAGGGCGGGAGAAATCAAATCTCCAGCGGGAGAACGGGAGATTTTGCAAAAATGGGTTTTCGGCGGGAGATCTCCCGTCGAAAACGGGAGAGTTGGAGTCTCTGTAGTTCGGATGATGTTAACTTAATATACCTTTCCTCCTATTGCTGCAGGGTCAGATTGTAGTTTTTCAGCGGCAAGTATGTGACCATGAACAACATTCTCCACAAAGGTGAAGTCCACCAGGTTTTCACCATTTCTGAAATGACAAAACAATCACAGATTTCTTCATTTAAGTAATTCCGCTTATCATTCATTCCATTGGGGTGAATTCCCCTTCCACCACAGAAACTTTTTCAAAAAATTTTGATTATTCATCCGCCTGTTTAAAAAAAAAAAAAAATTGTGCCAAGAATTTCTTGAGAATAATGTACGTACTGCGCATGGAAGAGATTCACGTCTTCTCAAGAAATATCGCTTGTGTGCTAGGTCTGAATGCTCTGATACGATTACAATTTTACGGGGTGCTGTGTCTGAATGCTCTCATATCAAAACGTTGTATATCTATACATCGTATGAATATACGATAACTCGGTGTGTCTGAAAGTGCCATAAAACTGTTAATAAATGCTGGAATCTGATACTGGAAGACAGCAGATGCTTCAATTGAAACAGACAATACAAGAATATCTTCTCATTTAATGTAAGACTTGCATGTTTTTTGCTAGATGTGACTCACCCTATTATGAACTTGGTCTTGCCAGCCTTGGCGGTCTGCACCAGAGTGGGTACCATGTGTACATCACCGGGGCCGAAGATAGAGTGCGGTCTGATAGCCGCTGTGTAGAACTCTTCTTCTGGATTGTTTGCATCGAGAACCACCTGTTGAAATGGAAGAACAAAATAACTGATTATGGTAATTATGCTACTCTGTGCAGACTGAATGATCGTCAAAATATTGTTTGCTGGCCTCAATGGCAATATTCTCGTGATGACCTGCACAAGCTTAAATCATACTACTCAATCAAAAGCAAGTAAAATGGTCTTGATGTGGGCAATATGATTCTGGTGTAACATGTAAGTGGTCAGGAAGAACTTATTACTGTTAGTATTCACTGACTTATTGCTATGAAATTTATCATTCTTTCACTGCCCGCCTCTGCTTTTTCACTTTCCTCTATTTCAGTTGCGTTGCAAAGGTACATCTACGTCTTACATCAAACCAAATGCGTTTTTTTTTTTCCAAGTTTGCAAACAGAACTTCCAATGCCAAAACTGCATACGTTGATGTATATATAATGTGATGTAAGAATAGACATCCTGTCAACTGTGTGCAAGAGAAATGCAGATGAACAAAATCTGTTTGCAACCAGTATAATGACAATCAAATTATTCTCATCATCCTCATACACAAATATGCAATCATAATCTTGAACAAAGTTTAGTGATCTTATAGCCTTTCTCAAATTTGTTTGCTTATTCCCACAATTAAAATCTATTCTAGGTGTATGCATGATCAACCAACAAAATTATCCAATGATATTTAGCCACTAATCATGACAATATCTGTTTCTTTCTCAAATCAATACGAAAATTCCTGCCAAAAAAAAACCCCAATGTGCTCATCGTGCCAAAGTCATCAAAGAGCAATTGCGTCTGACCTGCTCCTGAAGGATCTTTGTCTCGACGTAAGAGTCCATGGGTGTGCGGGCGTAAGGCAGGTCCTCGCCCCCATTCTTAATGTCCACTCCTTCGTACACCACACTGGCAGTGCTGGTCAGGACGAGCCTCTGAGAGATGTGTGGACAGGATTGGAAAGCATGCAAGATATTTATTGATGGGGTCATACAACACACGTATATAAAGAAAATGTACAGAAAATTCTGCATAATTTTATCATTTTTAAGAAAAGTACAAATCCCCTCAACTTGTTTCAGACATGTAAAGGGTATTACTATTATAACTGCTTTCTGCAAGAGGTAGGTCAAATGCTCTTTCATTATGCTAAAAATTGAATTTTCCTTTCATTGTTTTCAATATGTGATGCCACAAAGTGTTGTACTGGTCTTCTCATCTAGCATGGCTACACTAAATTTTTTTATTTTAACTTTAAAACAGATTGTCCAATTTTCATCAAACTTTGCTGACATGTTTTACAAATATTGCTGCAATCCCTCAGTTTACACATACAGTTGTACATTTGGATTTCATTTCTCCTTTATAGGGATGGTACAGTTTTGGGTGAGATGGGTCTTCTGGGTTCCAACTTTTTTTTTTCTTTTTTTTTAGAAGAGAAACTTCTTATGAAATGTGAAAGAGCATACAATTCTGAGAGGAATTCAAAGTTCATTTGCTCAAAATCAGTTTTGAAACTAGGATTGCTTTATTTTACTTTGTTTTTGGATATCTCAGCCATTTTTGGACCTCACAACCTTTCTGACTGAAAAATAGGAATTTGGCTCAAAAGTAGAAAAGAAAGAGCAGTTTCCATAGGAGTGTGTAGTAAAATTATCCAGAAAAATAGGAAACTCCTGTTTAAATAAGAGCTAGGAATAGACAAAATTCAGATTCTTTCCTCCAAAGTCAATATGGTTGGGAGGTCAGCATTTCAAAACCGATTTTCATCAAATGAACTTTGAACTCCTCTTAGAATTGTACGCTCTTTTTACATTTCATAAAGTGGTTTCTAAGTATCTCGCAAATAGTTAAAAGCTGAATCCTCACCTCAAACAATACGATACTAACCCTTTACAGGAGATACTGTGTGGAACATCAACAATCTTACCTTCACGCCTGTAGCCTTGCTAGCAGCAATGACACTCTGTGTTCCATGATAGTTCACCTTGTAGAAGAGCTCCCTTCAAATGAAACACAAAGATACAATAGCTCTGTGTAAACGCAAGACTGGAAGAAACAATACCGCATCACGTCAGCCAGTCAGCCAGTTTCATCCACCAAAATAATGACTCTCTGTGTGGTAAGTTGGGATTGTATGGCACTTCTCTTGTAGTGGATTTAAAGGCCTTATCTACCATTTCCAGATGAAACAAAAACCTAGGTTTAATGCTTCACAATACAGTGTAGCTATAAAACGTGAGATAGGGATATAAACAACCAATAAGAATGATAATCAGTATAATCAATGTTTAAGTATTGTTAAATATACAAAGTGTGAACAATAGTTACAATAAAATTGTTCCCAGAATTCAAACTTTTGAAGTGACTGACATACAAAAAAAGCAGGCTCACTATAGATTTCTGCACATGCTGTCAGTTTTCATGAGGAATTGAACACAAAATGTACCCTCAATTAATTTCAGCTCTCATATCAATTAATCTGTCACTGAAGAATTCAATTCATCTTGCACAGCTCACTTGTTGTTACTGAGAGGAGATGGCGAGGCAACGTGGAACACAACATCCACTCCTTGCAGCGCTGGCTCCAGGTCCTGGAATAGACAATGAAAGGAAAAAGAAACACCCCTTTAGATGAAGACTTAAGTGTATGATTTAACATACATGTTATTGTGTTTCCATGTGCTGATAATCATATAATGAAAACTTAATATTGAAAAAAGATCACAGTTCCTTTACCCCTAAGATGTTCTTCAATTCTTCAGAGAATAAATATCATAATCAACATTGATGATATAAAGATCTCAACCTAAAATAATTTGATAAGCTTGTTTTCTCATCTCAGAATTCAATTATTTATTTAATAATACTCAGGAGAAAGGCATTTTATAATACTGTAAGAGTGGATATTTTCACGCGACTAATTTTTCGCGCTTGGCCGTGTAAGAAGAGTTTCGCGTGTTTTTAATTCCGCGGTATCAAGACATCAAGTACTGGAACATATGGCATGCAAAAATATTCATGTGCTTTTATTTTGGCGGTAGCTTCTGGTTGCGCGAAATGCGCAAAAATTTCAACAACGTGAAAATTTCCACGTTTACAGTAAGAACACATGTACATCATAGACGAAGTCATGTTTATTCAATTGATTGTCCTTTAACTCTTTATGTGCCATGGTGGAAACCCCCTGTGTGCCACATTATTCTGAGACACGAAGGTACTCATGCTTTGAGAAATAATTCTGTTTTTCCAATTTGTATAACTTATACAAATTTCTGTAATTAGCTGGACATAATAGTGAGCAAAGTTAAAGAGGAATGCCAAACTTTGCCTGCATATACAATGTATAACAATTCTATTTTCAATATTTCTTTTGAATTACTAGTTGCTACATTACTGTAAAGGCATGACTTTTGCACATAAAATAGTGACAGAAACTTAGAATGTACACGCAAATCTAGTTGGAAACACCACTTGATAGTCAATCACCACACAGAATGCAAGCCGTGTGTGAGAGGAACAAAAGCGCGAGAAACGCTTTGATTGTACCGCGGGATTAGCAATTTATCGATCGGTTTTGGCGGCTTTGTTTGTTGAGCAAAATATGCGAAGTTGGCATGCCGTCGACTGAGCCGGACGTGCGAACGTGGCACATAAAGAGTTAAAATAACATAGAACTCTTCAGCCTTGTATCATGATACCCGGTAAGTCACAGTACTAAAAATTAAGATGATCATCCTTATAAACGTCTAGGGACAGGTACAATGCAAGATTCAAAATACTAACACATCCCTCTTCACCTGAAACATTATTGCTCTTTTTGACCAAGTATGGTTACATTGCAGCCATGGTCATAGTTCCCTCCATCTGCATAGTCTACACACAATCATAACGCACTCACACGATTCCAGAACCAGATCCACATAGCCTTACCTTGGCACTGCACAGATCTCCAATGAAGATTCTGACCTTGTCATTCTCAAAGGTCTTCCGGATGTCAAATGCACTGACCTCGTGACCTCTGGCTAGAAGAGCTTCCACAATGTGCTTGCCGAGAAAGCCACAGCCCCCTATCACCAGGCAACGCATGGTGCAAGTTTCATCAGCCCTAGTAGTAATGGATTGACCAAAGGAGAGTCCCCTGTCATTTAAAGACAAAAGAACATATTCTGATCATTGTAGACTCAAGAGGAAGTTTAGGAGTCATGCTATTGATGAGCTGAAAAGTGTCCTTAGAGAATGATCTCTGATCTTTACCTATGGAATCAATACTGATGGATATACTAGGTGTTTCAAAAAACATTTCCCACTTTTGATCACTAATAGTCCAAAAACTATTCATTCGATAAAACTGTCATCAATATGAGTAATAGCTGAATAGTGTACAATTTTGTTGAATGTGATTTGGATGTGAAAGCATAAATCAGTTTCATTAAATCTAAGATTGATTTTGAAGTAAGGTTTCAAATTTTGGTCAAATTTTAACCCTCTGTACAAAAATGAACTTTGCACAGGAACCAATGATGTGTATGTGAGTGTGTGCTGACAATGGCCCTGAACAATGGACATGCCTGAACCACCTGTTGACTAGGCGTCAGTCTCGCGCTCCCAGGCACATGAATGCTTTCAATCAATAATTCATGTGGATTGCTCCGACACTGCTAGTCTGAATTCATGCACGGTAAATGCATGCACATGGAAAAAGTAAGCACATGCTTCCATATGCTTGCAAACAACACATTTCATTCCAGCTGGCAATCATTCTCAAATTTTGCTTCACATGTATCACTTAATCTGGGATATGAAAAAGCATAAATGTTCTTAAGTTCTTCATTTTGATACAACTGTCTACTAATAGTCTGACAAATTTGTCGCTTTTTCGATAAAAAGAGATCATTTTTGGTAAAGAGTTCAGCAGCAATTTTCATTGGGGCGATTTGTTTCACAGTAGAGTTATTTAAGGCTCCATATACACAAGTGTATACTCTAATTGATTTTCTTCGCTTCCTGTCACCATGTTTACGACAGAACAGAAGGTATTCATTGTAATTTTGTTTTTCAGAAGTAGGGAGAGCACTGTCGCCACTCAACGACAGTATCTGCATGCGTTTGACTTTATACACAGATGCTGCCAGAGGCTGAATAAAGAGTAGTTGTGATAGTGGAATTTCTCATGAATAAATAATGAAGCATTCAAACCCTGGCCATTGTTCAGGACCATTGTCAGGGTGTTAACTACACACTCCCATACACACCCATTGACCCCTGTGCAAAGTGAAAGTTTTGTACAGAGGGTTGAAAATAGAGCAAAATCTGGAACCTAACTGTGAGATTAATCATGGATTCCATGAATCTGATTTATGCTTTCATATCTAAACTACCTTCAACAAAATTGTACACTATTCAGCTATCACTCACATCAATGACAGTGTTATCTGATTTGTAGTTTATGAAATATTAAGAATAAAAAGTGGGAAATGTTTTTTGAAACACCTAGTACAATGTATTTACACTATAGGCCTACCTATAGTATCGATGATTCTGAATGCAGGCTTTGTAAGCCTCCAATATTCAGATCAAGATTTGATCCTTCTTGAAGGAAGTTGGGTCATGGCCAGGTGGAGTGGCATCAAACTTGATGGGTTCATCATCCCAAAACTTATCTAAACCAATTTCAAAACTGTATACACTGGGTGCGTCTATGAAGTTACTTGGTACTGGTAAACTGTTTGTTAACATTCACACGTATTCTTCCAGCAAGTTCCATGCAGTCATTTTTACATATTGATTAGGAATTACTAAACACTGACGCACAACACTAGTAAGAAGGCCCCTAAACTACCAGTACCAGTAAATTTTAGTAGAACACTGAACAGTGTTAAAAGTGGTTTCTGCAAGTATCAAACGTTGACCGAAAAATCAGTCTGTAGAACTTATCTATTAAATTTATTATCTATTATCGGGGATATGTTCTAATCTAAGGAGACGTCTGCTTTCACGGAAGCCCCTATCTGATCTAGATCTAGTTGTAGGACAGGATTTAGGCTCATGATATAGACTAAATATCTTCATCCTCATGACTTAGTCTATGGAATACCTTTACCAGTGGCGGATCCAGAGGGGGGCGCAACCGGCGCACGCCCCCCCCCTTTATTTTTTGTTAAAAACAAAAGAAATAAAAAGAAAAAAAATGAAATGAAACCCGGAAGTGGCACCAGAAATATTAGTTGCGCCCCCCCCCCCTTAAAGAATTCCTGGATCCGCCCCTGCTTACCCTAACTGTACATAGCCCAGTCGCTGTAAGTAGCAGCACAGGTACAGCGTACTAACACTAACAGCGTCTGGTCGGGATCGGGCCAACCCTTACCCCGGGGCGCTCCTGGCCTTTGTCTGTTGCACACAGTTACTGCTTAGCTTAGATTGATTGTGTGTGGCAGCCAGCCAGATCACGCACGCTACCATGTTCGGGCTGGTCGCAGTGTGAGCATTAGACAGAAAGATCGGTTGTTGTTGTTGTTCTTTTGGAGTCTGGAGCTCTCTGCCGGGTGAGCAATTTGCTCCAAAAAATATAATTATTCAAATATACCCTTAAATTTAATTATAAAAACCTAAACTACTTCTAATTATTTACCAAAAAAAAAAACAATTACATTTATTTTTATATTTACAAGTGATGATAGGAAGGAAAGGGGACAGGGTTCCGGAATTGATGTCATCTGCCTACAATGTTTGTACTCTTGCATCGAGAGAAATGCAGGGTTACGCCGTTCCCGTCGGCAAAGCAGGTATACTATAGGACCCGCCCGTCGACGCCGGTGATGTCTTGGCCTTTCCCGGGGGCAGGCGCCTCTAGTTGTCCTATCGGCCTAGGTGTTATACAGTGCACTCCCGTTATAACGAACACGGTAATAACGAAATTTCGTTATAACGAAGTAAATCTTCTGGTCCCAAAATTGTCAGCATTAAAGTCTGTGGTAAAAAAATCGCTTATAACGAACACGGTTATAGCGAAATTTCCGTTATAACGAAGTCTTTTCCGGGCGCCACAGACAAAGAAAAATAAAAGAAATGTGCTCCGTTATAACGAAATGCGAATTGCTTTCGAAAATACCTAGCGGAACAAGCATTTATTGCGTCTCTGCATGGGTGAACGCTTCACACCACTGTGTGTTCGCTCTTTGTGTCACGCACAGTTTCTGAGGGGAACTTGCGTTTATTATTGTGATACAGTTATCCCATCACATCTCACATAGCTTTCCAGTGTATGATGAGTATTCAGTAAACAGAATATGATACAGTGCACTCCCGTTATAACGAAATGCTCGGGACCGGCAGTTTTCTTTCGTTCTAACGAAATTTCGTTATAACCGAACAAATACAATATATAACGAAAACAAGGAAGCCACGTGCATAATATCATATTATGTTTGCTGAATACTCATCATACACTGGAAAGCTATGTGAAATGTGATGGGATAACTGTATTACAATAATAAACGCAAGTTCCCCTCAGAAACTGTGCGTGACACAAGGAACGAACACACAGTGGTGTGAAGCGTTAACCCATGCAGAGATGCTATATGATATGCTTGTTCCGCTACGTATTTTCGAAAGCAATTCGCATTTCGAGCACATTTCTTTTGTTTTTCTTTGTCTGTGGCGCTCGGAAAAGACTTCGTTATAACGGAAATTTTGCTATAACCGTGTTCGTTATAAGCGAATTTTGTAACATAGACTTTAATGGTGATAATTTTGGGACCAGAAGATTTACTTCGTTATAACGAAATTTCGTTATAACCGTGTTCGTTGTAACGGGAGTGCACTGTATACAAATATACGTGGTTTCCTTGTTTTCGTTATATATTGTATTTGTTCGGTTATAACGAAATTTCGTTATAACGAAAGAAAACTGCCGGTCCCGAGCATTTCGTTATAACGGGAGTGCACTGTACATTTCACATGAAAAAAAAATCTTGTGTACTGTATGTGCACTGTATTACTATTAGCCTAGGCAGAGACATCGTGGAAGAGAATTGATGATAGAAGAATAGCGGAAAAGGGTGAAGACAGAAAGGAGAAAACAGACAGCTAGGGGGGTGGAGGGTACTGAGCTCCTCTCTCTGACATAGAGTCAGCCCGTTACCAAGCAGGGCTCGACACTAACGGTGGCCCGGTGGCCCGGGGCCACCAAAAATGACAGTCGGGCCACCAAATTTCAGAAAAGGGCAAATTTGGTGGCCCACCTCGGGCCACCAAAGTTTTTTTTAAAGTGTGTCAATAAATTCGTAACTTTTTGCGCCGGAAATGCATATATGCATGCAGTGAGTGTGCGACTTATCACCAAAAAAAAAGGACTTTTATCAATGTGGGGTTTTTTGGGGGGCCACCAAATTTTTCTCTCGGGTCACCAAAAATTTGAAATTGATGATTTTGGTGGCCCCATCGGGCCACCGAAAAATAAAGTTAGTGTCGAGCCCTGCCAAGGTTACATGCATGGGATGTGAAAATGGATCACAATTAAAAAAGAAGCGTTACCGTCGGTCACGAGCCATTGATGATGCTAACCCGAGAGAAAAGTGCAGATATGCAAGTGTAGAAGAAGAGAAAAAATAGAGATATAGAACTAAGGATGGCGTTCAATATAACGGTGGTACCGGAATAGAACAAAGACGACGTTGAGTATATCGATGGTACATGCGTATGGAGTTCTCCCAGTGAGTTGGTATGAAAGAATTCAGTCGTCTGGTTGAGACCTCTACAAACATCAGAGATTCAGACCTACTAGGTATAATTAATGTAGGTAGACCCCCTAGTGTTTAGTGGCATAGAGTCTAATATCAAATTGTAAAATACTGGTTTGTGTCCTTTACATATTGAAGCAGGTGGTCCATGGACTGCTGGTTCGAGAAAAGATCAGACAGCTGCAGGGTAGATTTATGTAATCTTTGTGCTAATGCTGTACGTTGTTTTAGGAATCGTGTGCAGTAATTTATAGCAGGTAGTGCCCTACAGGCTACACTACAGTTTCTGGGGAGTTGCAGGTATGACAAAGGCCATTAATTAGGGTGTTTGTGAATTAAGTGTAAGAAAGCACGGAGTCGAGCACGACCCATTCTGAGTCTGTGAATGATAATTTCGTCTCGGCGGCAAGTACAATCGATGGAGAAAAGCTGTTTGACATTACTATGAAAGATCCGTCTGTCCGGAGGACTCTTTTATATTTTGCCATTCACGCTGACCTCCGTAGACACGGAGGGGATCCGTGAAGCCAGACGCAGTCTCCGCGGAACATTCCCCGACGGACAGATTCGGTCAATGTGAGCATGAGACTCACACAATTCACAAAAATTTTATGTCTCACTCGGCACTCTGATAAAAGAACCGGCTTCTTTGCTGCTGCAATGCTGACGAGAACCGCAGGGCTATATTTTATTGTGCTTGTCAACAATACACATTCTAATACAAGTAATTTAGACGGTACGCCTCACCTCAAAATTACCGGCGACTTGGCAGGCAGGTGCACGGGCGAGGCAAGACGGGTGTGATCCACAGCTAGTATGGCGTGATCATTGCTGTATGTACACCCGCTACCACGAAGATTGAAACTCGTGCGATTCTAATGCGAGCTGGTAACTAACCCTTCTTTGAATGCTCATTGTACATGGAACAGTGATAAAATACTGCCATGGCGGGATACAAGTCACGCGCTAGCTTGTGTTCGGTGACAGCGGGGTTCAAAGGTTGAAAGGAGTGTCAATAAAACATCAAAAATCGATGCTTTGGCTGTCACCGTTTCATAAAAGTTGTCAGCCCTGACAGGTTGTTAGTCTCTATACTAGTGGTAATCACCATAATTATGGTAACAGTCAGTGGCCAGAGTTTCTCATGCTCCGCCAATCAAAATAAGGATTTTACTGAACTTGTCCTTACCAAAAAATATTGGCGGATTACGATTCTGTATGAATATTCGTTACAAACAAAATTTCATGTAATTTGTGTTATCCGAAGTTTGGAATGTCTCCTTGCCACATATGTTAGGTCTACAAGGATACTCATTAGAAGTAAAGTGTCGTGAAGCTCATCAAAGAGGGGGAGGTGTTGGTGCATATATTCATTCATCTATACTATACAAAGTATTGTATCCGAGCTTAGAAGTAAATCATGCTGAGTCTCTTTGGATTGAAGCATCATTTGAAAAGCAGACATTTCTTATTGGCATAATTTACAGAAAACCAAATACAGATGTATTAGAATTTCAAGAAAGTTTACTTGGTACACTTGAGAATTTGAGAGTAGATAGAATGATGTGTGTTTTGATGGGTGATTTGAACATTCATGCTATAAATCCAGGTAGTAGAGAAGATGATTTTATCACAGCTTTACAGTGTATGCAATTTCAGCAACTTATTGAGGTTCCGACAAGGGTAAATAACTTCTCGAGTTCTTTGATTGATCATGACGAATTGTATTTTTATACGCAAATTTTAGTTCAAAATGTGTTCATTCTGGTACAATAGATACTGATATTTCTGATCATTTCCTTATTTATGCTATATTTGAGGATGAGTTAAAGAAGCAAAATTATAAACAGAACACATTTAAAAGAAATTATAGATATCATAATAAGGTCAGTTTTTGTGAGGAGCTTTCTGCTCAAGACTGGAGTAATGTTGAAAATGGAACAAATGTAATGATGCTTATGATATTTTTTCTAAAACTTTTGGAACCATTTGTGATAAGCATGCTCCAATTTTGAACTTGTTTTGTGAAACAGAAGGGGCAAGGAATCCATGGATAACTAAAGCTATATTGAAATCAATCCGAAGGAAACATATAAGCTTTATTCTAAAATGATTTCATCTAATCACCAGCTACAGCATGTGGAAAAATATAAGAAGTATCGGAACGTACTGACAAAATTAATAATGTTCTGAGGAAAGCGAAGAGGGACTATATAGTAGTTTATTTCTGACTCATAAAAATGGCACTGGCCAGACCCAAGTGATAAATACTCTCCTTTATAGTGGCAACAGTAAATCAAAGGTCACCCAGCAGGTTGAAAAGCTGTGTTTGGATAGCAATGGAAGGAGGACTGGAGTTTCTTCTGCAGAGGAGATCGGGCAGGTTTTTAATGACTTTTTTTGTAAATGTGGGTCCAAATTTGGCAAGTAACATACATGAAACTACATGGTAGTAGCTTTAGGGATTATCTTTGTGATCAGAGTAAAGGTACACTAAATTTAAAGCCAGTTACAGAATATGAAGTCCTATCTTAATTATTGTCTCTGAATGTAAATAAAGCATGTGGTCATGATACTATCCCAGCTAGGCTGATAAAAGATGCAGCAAATTTTATTGCTAGACCATTGACCCATATTTTCAATCTCTCACTTTGTACAGGAAAAGTTCCAAATTCGTTGAAAGTGGCCAAAGTAACACCTATCTACAAAAAAGGTGATAAGGAAAACCCTGGTAATTATCGGCCAATATCTGTCCTTCCATTATTTGCAAAAATTTTGGAAAAAATGGTTAATGATAGATTACTTAATTTCTTTGAAAAGAATGATTCATTGTATAAACATCAATATGGTTTTAGAAATTTTATAGTACAAAGCTTTCCTTAGTTAACTTGATAAATGATGTTATTAAGTCGATAGACAAAGGGATGGTCACTATAGGAATTTTCGTTGACTTTAAAAAGGCATTCGATACCATAAATCACAGCATTTTGTTTGAGAAACTAGAACATTATGGGGTGCAAGGTATGCCCCTTCAATGGTTTAAAGATTATTTAGCTGATAGATTTCAATTTGTAAGTTGTAATGGGGTACTGTCTGGGTACAAACCAATAACTTGCGGTGTACCTCAGGGGTCAGTTTTGGGACCAACTCTTTTTCTTTTGTGTATTAATGACTTACCACATTCAAGTGACTACTTTACTTTTAGATTATTTGCTGATGATTCCAATCTATTACATTTCCAGTCGGAAAGTACGAAATAGATTTGAGAGAAATAACCGCAGAATTATTAAAGAAAGTCCTAGACTGGTGTAATGTTAATAAAGTTACTATAAATTTGTCAAAGACAAATTACATGCTAATTAGAGGACGTAGACAGGCAATTAATGTGCAAGGCAGAATTCAGATCATGGATACAGTTCTGCATGAAGTAGATGTTACAACTTTTATTGTAGTAGACATCGATAAACATTTGACATGGAAAAGTCATATTGCCAAAGTAAAAATATGTATACGCAAAAAGGTTGGTATCCTATACCGACTGCGAAACTTTGTACCACAAAATATTTTGATTTTGATATAAGACATTCATACAGCCTCATATCACATATGGTATCGAAGTTTGGGGGGAAGCTAAAAAATTTGATCTAAATTCTATATTATTGATTCAAAAAATGGCACTACGTGTGATAACATTCAGTACGTTCATGACAAGGTCAAGACCATTATTCAAGGATATTAAGATTATACTTGATGTTTATCAACTGCATAGACTATCTATCTGTAGTTTTATGTATGACTTGATTAATGAGAATTTGCCACATTCGCTGTCAGAATATTGTTCATTAATTCAACATGGATAGAGTACAAGGAAACAAAGAAGATGTGAATCTTTATATACCAAAGGTAAAGACGAGCTTGGGAAAAGAGTGTTTATCTTACCTAGGTACAATATTTTGGAATGACCTACCAATCAAAATTAGGAAGAAACCATCAAGGTCAAGTTTTCGAAAAGCTGTCGTAGAACTTTTGTTAGAAAGTTAATGTACTCCTGACATTTTGTTAGCATATATTTTACTTTTTAAAATGTAAATACCATTTTTTCGCTATATATAGGCATTGTTTATGCTTTTGATATACGTGGATTACAGATTATTATCAGTAAATTCATTACGTCACAAACTGTTCATTTAATCAGATATTTTTTACTTTCTTTAGTACTAGAGTTATTGATAATTGGTAATCGTAGCACATTACTGAACGGTAATAAACTAAGAAATGATTATACTTTATAACCGCATAAATTGTAAGGGCCAGACTTGACTAGCATTCATGCTATTTTCTGGTTCCTATTATCCTCGCTTTTTTATGTAACTGATATGACTATAAACATGCACAATGATTCTTATTGCAATGGATAATAAATTCATTCATTCATACCTGTCAGGGCTGAAGCGGCGACACCAACGTAATACTATGTCTATGATTTTTGCTTTCGCAGTTTAATTAAATCAAATGTATAGAAAATTAAAAAAAATAATAATGATAATAATACACGTGTATTTCCTTTCTATCTAACATCTGTAACATTATAATAGACCCTATACGTCCGTATACAAAACTACTGAATCAGCCTTGTCTTGATATCGTAGTATAGGACTCTATATTTATATTATTATATATTATATATATTATAGTTATATGTAATCAGCAAATTGCAACGATCGTCATTCTAGGGCGGAACCAGGTATTCTATAAAAGGGGGAGGCATTTATTTACCACTTCCCGGTTTAGACAAGCAAAACCAAACAAACATTAAAAAAGAAGTTTTTTTGTCAGCTGATGAAACCCTGGAGTGGCACGATAAAATGCAATCGGCTGACAAGGATGGTTTCTTCTTCTTCTTCTTTTAAAGTACAAAAAAAAAATAGAAGGCGCATGTGTATTATGTGTCCCCTTTTCATTTGTTTCTTTTTATTTCTTTTATTCAAGATAGAAAACTGAATTAAAGGGGGCGCGCCCGATGCGTCCCCTCCTGGATCCGTCACTGATCGTTCATTAAACAACATGCAGAATTACTGACAGAAACGCTTGCACAATGAAATCGTTCGATTTCAAAACAGTTTCCTTTGCATATCACACACACTAAGAAAAAATGGTTCACTCTTGCACCTTTTAAGGGTGCAAAGTGATGTCACACTGGTGGCTCCCTATGGGTGTTATCTTGCACCCTCAAGAGATTGGTGCAAAAGTGTCACCATGGTGCAATGGTATAATTTTGCACCCTGTGGGCGCACCTTTGCACCTCCATAGAGGATGCAACATTGCACCCTTTATTGAGGGTGCGAAGTTCTTCCCTTGGGTGCATATTTCCACCCACACTAAGTGGTGCTAAGTTTCACCCTTTTCTTGAGGGTGCATCTTTCCACCCACACTAATTGGTGCTGAGTTGCACCTTTCTTGAGGGTGTGATCGTTCTCCCTTTAATTTTTCGGCGCAACTTTGCACCCTTTCTTGCCTCTACTTTTGGTGCAACTTTACACCTTTTCTTGAGGGTGCAAAGAAGCACCCAAAGTTCCAAGATTGTAGCCTCTCTTGAGGGTGCGATTTTGTGCCATATATTATATAGGTATAATGTTGCACCTAAAAGTATGTGGTGCTTATTTGATCCATGACTGCAGCAAAATTGCTTCTTTAAAGGAGCCAGTCAGTGTCACTATCTACGCCTTTAGAGGCGCAATGTTGCCCAGTAACCTCAAGTGCACCTTGAGATTACTAGGCAATATTGCGTCTCTAGAGGAACAGGCAGTGACACTGATTGGCTCCTTTAAAGAAGCAATTTTGCAGCAGTTATGGATGAAATAAGCACCACATATTTGCAACATTATACCTATAAGGTATATACTTAGCATCACATAACCGGGTACAATTTGGTTACTTAACTACTTTAAACCTTGAATAGTGCGAACTAATGCAAGCCTGTTTGCTCAGTATATCAAACTTATGCTGTTGTTGCACTCTGCAAAGTAAATAGGATTGGTGTAATTTGGATCCTGTGAATCATGAAATATGTGTGTGGAATTTGTGAGTTTTGCAATGTTAATGTAGAAGTTAACATATAGTTGTGTTTGAATGACACACTAAAACCAAATATTTACCCAATTACCTTTCCAATAAGGTGAGCACTATCACTATCTATCATCAAACCCTCTAGGCAAGAGTATACATCTGCATGAAGGAAGAGGTAAAAATATGATATACATTTGTCTGGATACGTTTTATTCAAAACGTACTTGAATACGTACTTATTCACATAATCTATAAGAATAAGATATCCTTCTTACCAGTACACAAAGCCTCAAAAACAAGAGCATGCTACTTACATTTCTAAAGTATGCACCATATCTATAAAAAAAAAAGATGTAAGAGGATTTAACAAGTTGTTTGTATGCATTTAAACGAATAGGCCTACATAATTATTTCCATGCGTACAATATTCATGTAACAGTGACGTCATCATGAATCATCAAAAAGATATGTTTCCAGCATAGACATGAATTTATCTAAAATCTAAAACATGTCTTACAATTAGGAGTTTGTTTTATAATGACGATGCCAATTGTCTTAAAGTCCTTATCACGACATGTCTTGGGGTTCACACTTATTTGAATCATGAGATTCTTGGCACTTGATTACGACTACAATTTATTATGGTTTAGATACTTAATTGACATACGCATACCGCATACAGGTATACGGGCATTTCGATGAAAACATCTAAATACAAGGTATGATTATAATATGAAAATCGAACTTGATACCAGCCCTTATGGGCTACCAATGGAGACTAGGCAGAATCACAGTTATGTATTCAGATTTTGTTTTGGGTGATACACGCATTCCGACTGATTTGGGATCAATTCGAGTCCCTCGAGCTGAGATTCCGGAACTGCAATGAGCAAATCATCATAATGACTAACAAAGTGACTGAGAATAATACATGCACCAGTCTCTGTTTCGTTGTTCTATACACAGAAAGTTGTTACGTTTTCCGATCCTCTGTAGGCACACAGTAATTTGCAGATCACCTTTGGCTATAACGCCATGGTCGCGTGCAAAATGAATGCAGCTTATCTAACTTGTAGTTTCCGAATAGGGGACTACCGTGCTTATGCATATTAATCGGATGATAGACCCCGTCAAAGATTAAATTGCGGATATCGTATACCATTGTCAAATCCACTTTTTGTTCTATACACAGTTTCACTGGACTCTTATGAACCACTTAAGCATTACCAAATCATGGAGTATAAGAATAATCTTATGTCATTTCCTTGAAACGGCTGCATTTGCATGAGCGGGAACAGTTTGGCATCATACATAAGGGTAACTAAATACATGTATTATACAAGGTTTCATCTGGATGCAACGTAGGTATATATAAAATGAAAAATGTTTTAGGAAAATACATTTAACCACTTCAGAAATAACTATGGAACAAATAGCATAATATTGACACGTTCCCTTCTTCCTAATGACGCGACAGAAAACTTTCCTCACCGAATCATTCTGTCGTTATTCAAGTACAAGTCATTGGTGATTATATACCTATCTAGTTCGATTAAAAGTACACATGGAGTCATTGCAAAAGTATCTAATGAAAAGTATGCTTCAGAACTACATCATTGTCATTTATTCTATAACGCTAATAATAGAGTTATTGTTCCGCTATAATTATTGCCTAACAGGTTGTAGTACCCCTACGACGTTTGTTCAGCAAATAAGGCACAAAATAAAATTTTGCGAATTTTACACGCTGTTGCCAAAGTCTCTAATCTTCTTTATCACTATTCTCAGACATGAGGTATGCTGATGCTGTATGAATTAGAAACGGAAGCTTCACAAATATTCACCATCTAACAAGGTAAAAGCGAAGTGATGTCTTGCCCACATATCGAATTTGTGATTACACTGATTTTCAAATGTAAAGCTCATTGACATTCACTTTTTGACTGTTGACGGAGTCGGACTTCCCCAATATCAACACTTGACAGCCATCTTTAGATGATCTGAGGAGTGAATTTGGTGGTCATATAGCTCAAAAGTGTTGAAAGTTATTAAAAGAACACCACAATACTATGTCGACAGTGCTTACCAGGTGAGATACAAAGAAAGAGCACGAAATGACATTGTAGAATTTGGCAATGACCTACAATATTTGACCTTGAACGCTGGCACCCACAAGGTGGTAGAAGTAACTTCGTCCAATCTTACATATACATATGCAAAGTTTAATTTGGATACCTCAAACAGTATAAAAGGGGAATGAAACCCAAATGTACCCGTGGATTGGAGCAATATCATAAGAACATATAAGTGAACGTGGAAAATCGTATGATCCAGTGGAAGTTATGCATTTTTTAATGTTTCAGCGTCACTTTCATGTATGGAAACCTATATGAAGAAAATATCAAGGGAATTCCATAAAATCTGATTCTAAATGAAAAGTAAAAATTGCCTCCACTTATTTGTCGTTGCCATAATGTTAAGGGTAATATTAGCCCCCCCCCCCCCCCCCCTTCTGGAAGAAGTAAATCAAGTGCTCCTTTTGTAATGCTAGAAAGGTGAAACTATGCCTATTTTCTTTACATTTCTTTATATAATTTTCCATGGTTGACGTCAAAGATGTAGCTTTCTCATCTCGTAATGGCGGCACTGAAACTCTAAATATATATGTATATATAGCTCTTCAACGGATTTTCCGATATTCCTCAATTTGTCACGATGTGTTCAACTGCTAAAGTAATCTCCCTGCATTAACTTGTACTTTTCGTTTCATTTCCCTTCGTGATTCAACGTTGCCATAATCGATTTCAGACAGAGGTGATGTACGAACGGAGGGACAACCTGAACAACATCATTCCTCTGGTGACAATTCCTTGTAAAAGTATACACCATGAAAACTTTTGGCTGGTAAACTATATCAAGACAATTATTGAACAATGTTGTTAATGAAATGCCGTAGGTTTTTTTCGTGATAGTTGCCTGTTCAGATCAAGCATTGCACTGTACTGCTGAAGAATGCATCGAGTGTTTCTGCCTTGTTTGGGATACTCAAAGCCACAGAGCACAGAAGGCCGCAAACATTGTACATAGCGAAGGAAGACACGATTGTATACAGGAATTCGGGCAGATTTCACAACCATCCAGCCAAATAGTGATGTCACTAGTGCGCAGCATTCACAGTGAAGATTGTGGGATTTAGTCCTGCCAGGTTCTGAAAGAGATTTTGGCATGAATAAATAATGACTGAATAAAATTTCGAAGGAAATAGGTCGTTTACACTATTTTGTTGCTTACATAAACTAACAGGTTGCAACTATGACCATTGACCAGAAAATGGAAAATTAAATTGATTGTATAGTTTTTGTTGAGATCTACTTCAGGTTTCTAACATCTTTTGCTGAGATAATGAGAAATGGATTTGATATAGCTACGATATCCAAAACAGAGCAATAATGATATAATGTAGGACCCACTTTTTATCACGATCGCTGCGTTTTACTTTGTTTTTGGATGCCTCATCCATTTCAAAACCAATTTTCATCAAATAATCTTTAGAATTCCTTTTAGAATGGCATACTCTCTATTATTTCATAAGTAGGGCCTTGGTATATCACAAAAAGTTAAAAGCCCAAATCCTCACCTCCACCAATACTATACCATCCCTTTAAGCTTTGATATTGGTTTCTAAACAAATCCGGTCGGATAGATTTATTTCAGCTCTTTGTCATATAAGTAAAACATGATAATGTTGCAAAGAAATTTTCCTCTTATATTTCTAGTCACAAAGCAGATGGAATTCCCGTCTCCCATAAAAAAAAAAAATGCACCACTTACTTTGTCACAGACATACAGCATGTCCTCTCCAAGCAGGCGGGGAATTAAGAGACAGCATGCAGACATCACTAAGTTAGAGCTGAAAAAAAAAGAATAGATGTGGAATAGCCTGAGTAAAGTCATGTTGAAAAAAAAAAATGTGGCGAATTTGGACTGAGATGAAAATACACACCTTTTATGTAGGCCTGCATACATTTTTTATGACATAGGGCATATTCAAATATTCCCACATTTTTCCGAACCAACTCAAAGTCTTCATAACATAAAATAACAAAGTAAGACAACACCATATTACATGCCAATCTAACATCAGTTTGCTGTATATATACACAGTTAGGAAAGGAGTAAGACTTATTGACCTCAGCCATTCTCCCGTTACTGAGCTTGCCACAGACGATGGTCCGGGTGCTGGCCATGGCAATGGGTGTAATGATGCCCATTATGGTTGACACCTCTAATCCTGTTACCACACACACAAAAAAAGTGAAAATATAGCCCCCTCTACTTATTCACAACATTGATTTGATTTACTTTAATAATACTGGTTACAGAAAAGGAGATTACACCCCCCCCCCCCAAAAAAAAAGAGGCTATTCAGGGCATTTGAAGATTCTTGCGGGGTAGAGATGCTGCCTGTATATATGAGAAACAATCCATCATGGAGTTTTCAAGAAAAAAATCCAAAAAAACTGAGAAGACGTAGAACGCAAAAGGCAAGAATGAATGATAGCAAAGGTCCACTTGAGTAACATATCTCTCGATTATAGATGGTATCAAAAATTGCACTATTATAGTCTTATCAAATTTTCCGCAACCCACTAAACGGTGGCTACGTATAACTGATAAAACTGCGTTCATGTGTAATGATAAGCTTTAATATAATATACTTCACGGATATCACATGTTGAAAATCTAGATGAATCAATAACCTGAAAATACATATATTACGGATTAATCCATTAATTAAACTTACATATTCTGTTGAGGAATCACTCTGTCCTTCAGAATTGCATAGAAGTTTGCGTGATCAGGAGAATGCGCGCAACTTCATCATATTGTATCTTGCTTGAATACCTGAAAAGGAAAATCAAGTGTCATGAGTTCAAGGCCACTGATCATGCGTGTGTAATAATTTTGCAGAAGAGCTGACATTAGTTATATGTAAATGTGACTACATAACTCTCTCCATGGCAGCTTAATGTATAGTTCAATTCTTATGCACTGCCTTGCTGCATACAGGGTGTACTTAAAGACCTAATAAAATGATTTAGGCATTTTTTTCTCAATGATGTAATAATATTAAATGTTAAATTCTAAGTAATTCTATGGTTGTGCGGGGTTTTTTACTGTTCTGAATTTTGTTCTATATTTGTTAACATAATGGATGCAATTTCCTCGGTTTTGGAAAACTTGCTATACTTTCACCGCATGCGGCGCACTATCACTTCTAAATTGTGATGACGTCTAAGAACGGAGTCGTTCACGACCAGTCTAGCCGTAGCCAGCGAGCTGGCAAGGCTATGCTAGCGCAGCGCAGCGACAGCCGGCCGGCGACTGCACTGGCTAGCGCTGGCGGGGGAGCGAGCTAGCGAGCGCATAGCAGGTGCTGCGCTGCACTATTGTCATTGGCTAAGCCTTTAGACAAAAGAATATTTAATGAACTGTATCGGATTTGATACTGCCAGTAATACAGATTACAACTGTGGTACGCTTGGATATCCATTATTTTCGGCAAACTCGTGAAATAGGCCCCACCACTGCGTGTCTGTACTAATAGTAATACTACGGCGACTCGCCTGTTTCAGCCCCACCGATGTACCGTGTGGCGTTCATCTCGGTAGGTAAGCACGGCGGTGGGGCTGCCTTCCACAGTGAATACTCGTGAATGCGGCGAAAATGACTTCATAATATGGCCCTCGACTAATTTAACGGCCAATTTAACCATAAATACAACCATACCTAACCCTAAACCCTAGGAGGACCTACCCTTGCTTGCTATAAACGCACGGGTACGGTGCACGCGCACTTCGGTGGGGCCTATTTTATGATAGTCCCACCACTACTGCGTGTCTGTACTAATACTACGGCGACTCGCCTGCTTTATAGGCCTAGACCTACTCGTGAATCCAGCCCCACCGTGGCATTCATCGGTAGATAAGCACGGCGTTTGGGCTTCCTTCCACAGTATGATTTTTAGCATAAAACAAAAACTACTCGACCAAAATTGACGATAATTCTTGGTATCGTTTTTCTTAGAAAATGGCGCATCTAAATTACTGATAACAAATATTGCAGAAACTGACTATGGGAAACTGGTTAGGCCTTTTCTTTTTTTTTTGAGCCACGACCCACCCTGTAACAACATATCCCCCTAACCGTTAGACGTTAGAGTGTAGCCTCTGTACTACTACCAAAGATTCTGCTATTACTACTTACTAGTCTACTAGACCTAGTGCCGTAGTGGTAATAGTACTACTACTAGTAGTAGTACTAGTAGACTACTACTACTAGTAGACTACTATAACTACTAGTAGACTGCTACTAGATCTACTACTAGACTACTACTGGTAATTTAACTTGTAAGCGCCGGCCGACGGGCCAGGCCACGGCCGGGACGCTCCCGCTTGCTTGCTGCGGCCGAAGTAGCCGCTCACTTTGTGAGCGAGCTGGGCCTGTTCTTCTAATCTACTTACTAGACAAACAGTAACAACTTACAATGTCAATCATGTAGAATACAGTTTATCCTTTCTAAGGTTAAACTATATGGGGGCATACCAGACATACCACTCTGTATTTCCCAGGCGATCGTTTCAATGAGGTCTATTCTCGGGCTTGGTGCCATGTTCATACGCCCTTGCACTGGCAGCGGGGGAGATGCAGCTGGTTCATATCGGTAAGGTGCAGCCCCACGATAACGTTCTGGTTCATCGGCTGCCTCTCCCTCCCCATCTTCCCCTTCAACTTCATGTGCCTCCTCTTCTTCTCCGCTATCGTCAGAGCTGCAGTCTTCATCATCATCATCAATGTCGAAGTTTACCCATATAGGGGAAGACATTATGCTCGAGGTGCCAGGTATCTGTGCAAGCTAACTTAGTGATAATGTACGTGGTAATGCGTACATGTCGACAGTCAGTGGGTCGACCGGGAGCGCACATCCCGCGGGGCCCGGGCCTGGCCGGGCTAGCTATCGTGTACGCGCGTGTACCAAGCTAGTAATCTGAGTGCTTGTGCTGAGCGGCGTCTGCTAACTGAGCACAACTCCGTGCTTATACGTCATCAATCGGTTCAGGGGTGTTGGTCACGTGACTATCTTTTTCGCAAAAGCTGCAACGGGGTCCTCCAAAAATGTGTTATTTGGGGGAGTTTCTAGAAGCGATAAAAACCGGAACGACACTGACAACATATTTACATTGATAATCATGACATATATCTTACATTTCTTTTGCATATTAAAACATTTTGTCAGCATTTTATTAGGTCTTTAAGTCCACCAGGCTATAGGAATATCCGATTCCACGTTTTCTGAACTATTTTGTATTGTTGTTGATCGGTAAATATAAAGAATTATTTGAAATTTGTGATGATGTATGTGTTCACTGTATTGTGAGTATAAATTATGCTTGTATATAATTGTGTATGTAGTGAAAATTGTATCATTTATAATGTGTACATGTAGCCTATATTATGTAAGTTTATGCATGTACAGTATGTAGCTATTCCTATGTGCACGCCCATATACCAACAAAAAGAATTTCCTAAATGAACAATAAATGAATCGGAAATCGGAAATCGGAAATCGGAAATCGGAAATCGGAATGCCATGACGTCTTTAGCAAGACATTTTATCGTTAAAGCTGATCCAATTCCACAGAATGGTTACGAAACAAAGCAAAATAAAACAGAAAAAAGCACGCATAAAACTAGCCAATTTTAACAGAACTCTAAAATGAACATTTTAATATTACTGCCTACAAGCCTACATTATAAGACAAGGCTATACAACCAAAAACATAATAGATACAAGAAATTTGATGAAGGGTAATATCGAGAGTAAGGCCTTGGTCGAGAACATTGTAGATATTTCAAATCATGCTTTACGATGATATTTTAACTCACCATTTTCCACGTAGTAAGAATCTGCGGGGTCTTGATATTATGAAGTGGACAAAATAATGTTGAAGTCAGAGTTGCAGTAAGCCGCTACGAAAAGCCTCACAAGAGCTGATCTGCTGTGGAAATGGAATTTGCGCTGGATGCTCAGCTCAAACAACGCATGCACGAGCTGTACAATGAGCCATCTGGGAGTCAACTTATGTGCACATAAGTTCGCACGACTCAACAATTCATTGAATTCCTAAATCATATTCAAGAAAAGAATGAACATGCCCACGCCAGGTGACCAAACGACTGGGTCCGTGAATTGACACTTTACTAAGGAAACATCCATGTCATTATTTTGCATCGAATGTATTCTATGGATTAATAGGCGTTTAAAAAAATATTTTCCACTTTTGATTCTTAATAATTCAGTAACTATATATCAGATAACACTGTCATTGATATGGGTGATAGTTGTATAGTGTACAATTTTGTTGGAGGTGGTTTAAAACATAAATCAGTTTCATGAAATCCATTATCAATTTCATAGTGAGGTTACAGATTTTGCGCTATTTCCAACCCTCTGTACAAAACTTTCACTTTGCACAGGGGTCAATGGGTGTGCATGGGAGTATGTGGTTAACACCCTGACAATGGTGTTGAACAATGGCCAGGGTTTGAATGCTTTATTATTTATTCATGAGAAATTCCACTATCACAGCTAGTCTTTATTAATTCTAAAATGTGGTGTTTGCAAGCACATGGAAACATGTGCACACATTTTTCATGGGCATGCATTTTACCCTTAGGCTTTACCGTGCATGAATCCATGAAAAAAAATGAAAAAAAAATAAACCCTTAAAAATAAATCGTGTAGTTTGCATCCTTATATATCCGCGATTTTGCTCTCTAAATGATTTTATTTTATCATTTCACTTATTTTCACTTAATAAAATATGCATACATAAAATGTGACAATGGTGTGACAAGTATAAAATGACAATGTGACAAACAAACAAACAAAGCAAACAAACAGCAAAAGATATCAAGTGAAGGGGTGAGTGAGAAGGCAATTGGCCTTATTCAAAACTAATCCCGGAAAAGTAAATATATTGTATATACAGAGAAAAACATTGGCACACACACACACACACACACACATACACACACACACATACACAGACAAAAACATGGACCAGCGCACATTAACAATACGCAATCAAGATGTCATTTTCACAAACACACCCTATCTTGCTAGTCTCTTATAAATTCGTAAAATGATATTGGTAACTTCCAGAAAACCTTTCCAGTAAAATACGCTTGAAAGCTTTCTTAAAACTTTGTACCGTTTTCTTACATTTTCACATCAGAGTGGATGGAATTCCAGTTTTGAGGGCTTTGAAAAAATATTGACTTTTTTTTTTTTGCTGTCCCGAGATCGAGTCGCAACGAAAATCTTTTGCGTGTAGTAGGGTTTGACTCCATCATCGCACAGTGAAAGCATGCAGGGAATGCTGTGACATATTCCATTTTGATTGGTCAATACCAGACGAGCAGTCAGGTATTATTCGATAGCTTGTTCGCAGACCCTTTCATCAAAGACTCAATTTCATTTAAAGATGCTCCGATGAATGATTATGAAATTATGGGAGAACATCAAGTTTTATGATGTCTTTTAAAAAACATGTACATAGTAGCACCACGACGGTATGCAATATTGTATTCAAGTGTCGATCAACACCATAGGTCTTTCTTTGAGACTAGTTATGGGCTCAATATTGCACCTTAGCAAGAATGAACCACAAACAGGACGATATGTCTTTGTAATGGTAATTACGTTTCGACATCCCAACCAATAAGAGATAGGTTAGGTGAATGTTAAAGACACGGGGATACACGAATAGAAATTGCGCAAAAAAAAAAAAATGAAATAAAACGAACATTATTCTAATAGGCATGCCCGGGCAGTAATCCGATGTATCTATTGATAAAGAATTCTATTTGAAGATTCATATCAGTTTGATTTGTCAGAATCATGAGGAAAAGTGATAAAAGTGTATCCAGGGTACAGTTTAAACACTTTCACATGAAACAGCTCTGATTAAGATTAACATTTTTGCACAATAATATTTCTGTTCAGAATTGACTTTTGCTTTATATGTTTTTTATCTTTAAGTATAGGATTTCATTTCATTTAATAGATAAACAAGCAAAATATAGCCAAAATTATGTTAACGTCCAAAATGAATCTTCAGATTGCTCAGCGAGACGGCGGCATCGAATCCCGATCAGCGAAGGCACAAATGCACCTGTGGAATTGTTTTGTACAGCAATAGAAATCTGACGACTATTTGAATAATTACAGCCAGTTGGAACTTCATCTGTTAAACCTCCTAGGTTATGTGTACAATGTGATTGGTCAATACCAGACAAGCAATCAGGTATTCTACGTTAGTTTCTTTGTAGTAGACCCCTTTCATCATGGACACAACTTGATTTGAAAATATACTCTCGATGAATGATTATAGAATATGAAAGAAAATTAAGTTTCGTGATATCAAAAAATATATGTTCACAATATCAGCACAAGGATATGTAATATTGCATTTTAGTGTCGAGCAACACCATAGGAGGTCTTTGTTTTGAGACTAGTTTGGGGCGCAATATTGCACCGTCAATGACCGTGGCAAGATCGAACCCCAAATGAACCATATAAGAAGCAAAGTTCCACCATTTTCGCAAATCGTGTGATTTGCACCCATTTCCGCGACTTCGAACCCTTCTAGCTCCCTTATTGAACCTTTTTTCTTAGTGTGTAGGCCTAAAAACAGGATCCACCTATACGAGCAACGTTAAATTATGATTACATGATACATGTAATTATCTTTATGATTACATGATAAATGTAATTATTTTAAGTATTTGAAATTAACAAAGCAAACAGATGACTCTGTTCATGTTGATATTGAGTAGACATTAAACAGTTTAAAACAGAAGAACATAATGTATCTAAACCCAATCAGACAATACTCGCATAGGCCTATATAGGCATATCTAGGAAATGACTAAACGGTTTGTCATTAGAAGGTAAATATCCATTTCCTTTCAATTTTCTTCAAAATTCTATTTGGAATTTGTTCCAAAAAGCTAGAAAGTTATGTTCACTGGGCAACAACAGAGTTACAGCGGATAGAATGAAGACGAGAAGAAAAGGTAAACGGAAAGTAGTGGTTTTACAACAGGGAGGTGAACAATATACATTTTCAAATAAATCACAATCATGCCCAAGTGACACTATACCTACTTCGTGTGTGCGTGTTTTTCTATCCTATAGGTTCCTAACGCCATACAAAGAAAAAAATCTCTGCTGTAAATTTTGTGACATTAAACGTCCGGTATCATCCTGTCATGGATCGTTTTCCCTGTACATGATGTGCCACTATATAGGCCTACTTCGTAAAGCAGAACAAATTGCGTTGCTTTTTCAGTGATTGACAGATATCGACCCAATCTGGTACAAGAGTGGATTTGCTAAGGAATATGTCTTGTTCTTTAGTTACACGTGAAAAAAAAAAAAATAACACCCTCAGAAATTCAATCTCGGAACCTATGAGAAGAGAGTCGACAGGGGAACAATATGATATAGGGGAGATGAAAATATGATAAACGTTTTGAAATAAATCAAAATTACGAGCATGCACCAATGCTACCAGCTTCTTGCGTATCATTGGCATCACACAGGTCATCACAACACAACACCATGCAGAAATCGCTGCCGTAAATCATCGTGTCATAATAAACGCCCATATACTTATTCTCCTTAGGCCTACATCCTCTTTCCGTTCTCATACGTAAAACAGAACAAATTTTAACCTGATTGACGGGTGTCACCAATAAAGTTTATCTGTATAAAGACTGGATGTGCTTTTGAACATCTTTGTTTGTTTGTGTGTTTGTTTGTTTTGTGTGTGCGCACGCATGTGTGTGTGTGTGTGTGTGCGTGTGTGTGTGAGTGAGTGTTTGGGATTATTGTTTTTGTTAAGCGTGAAAAAAAAAACCCACAGAAATTGAAATCTCAAAATCTTTGAAAATTCTTGAAAAGAGTTGTCAGGAGATGATCAGGCCCACAACTATAGGGGGTGTGGTTGTTCAGCATTGTCCAGAGGGTTCGTTTGGCAACACACACATCCCACTTTGGTGAGCAGGGTCCGATTGAAGAAGTGTTTTCTGTGTAGATTTGCTCATGTCATAATTATCTAAATCCACGGAAATAACCCTAATAGATTAAATCCCCAGTGACATGACTAGCTCCAGCGATAACTGTCCCTGTCTTATTTTCCCCATAAGGACTTTATATAGGGTTAGCGTTTGGGTTGTAAAAGGTTTTAGGTTATACATAATTATGAGGATTAGGATTAGGGTTAGGGTTATGTTTGGCTTAGCGTGCAGATATTTCATGGGAGTCGCAGGAGCAAATGAACCCCCCCCCCCCCACACACACACACACGCGCACACACACACGCACACACACACACACACTCGCTTCGTCTCCGGGTATAGGGTTGAGATTCTTCAGTCCGAGTGAACGGCTGAGAGAGATTTGATGTTAAGAATGGTATAGTATTGGTGGAGATGAGGACTGGGGTTTAACTTTTTGCAAGATACCAATAAGAAACCCCTTCAAATGAAATAGTACAGAACATGTCATTCTGAATTCAAAGTCTATTTGATGAAAATCGGTTTTGGAATGGCTGAGACATCCGACAAAAAAAAAGTAAAGCAAAGCCATTGTAATAAAAGGTGGGTTAAACCTTTTAGTGTAGGATTACTCTATCATGGATATCTCAGCCATTTCAAAACCAACTTTCATTACATAAACATTGAATTCTTCTTGGAATTACATGCTCTTTCACATAATGTGGTTTCTCATTATCTCAGCAAAAAAAAAAAAAAAAATGTTAGAAACCTGAAGTAAGATCTCAACCTAAACTGTATACAAACCCTTTAAGAGCCATGATCATGAACTAAACTCGACCATGACCGTAGGCATCTTTGAAGAAGGGTTTCAAACCTGCTTTTCTGTAGACTCGGATGTTATAGATTTTCAAGAATATCATGCAACAGTCGCAGATTTCATGTCACAGACGTACGTGTCATGAAAATTGTTGAATTTGAGGAAAATAGTCACTATGGTGTAGTAGGATACATCATGTGTATTATGCTTAATGATATTGCTGGAAAAGAATAGAAGGAATTGTAAATTGATGCAATACCGAGAATAAATAAATCCAAATCCAAATCAATTCAACTCGACATAATTCTTGCTCCCCCATGACTATATTTCTGCACACACAGCCATAAACTCGACTGAGGTCTCTTGCACTCCTCACTTTACAGGGGCGGATTCAGAAATTCCGTAAGGGGGAAGTGAGGCACCTTTACAAAATTAAGGCCCAGGGGCTCCGCACGCACTCCCCCATTTATTCTTCTTTAGTTACGTTCAGACGACGAGGTAGTTAGGGACCGTGTATACGCACTCGCAGTTAGCTAACCTCGAGGTTTTAATACACAATATATCTCAGGGTTAGCGCTCTAACCACGAGCCGCGGAGGGTCCCCCCTCGTAGTTAAGCACCGTGTGGACACAAAAATCAACGAACTCCAAGGGACAAGAGTTTAGCGTCGAGGTTTCCTAACCTAGAAGTTAAGCTCCGTCGTGTGGACGCACGTCGAAGTTAGGGGGCAAGAGCTGAACCTCCAGGTTAGGACTAGCCTTTTGACAAGGCCTCGTGGCTGAAGATTGAGACTAACTCGCCACACCGAGCACTGCGAGAAACGGGTGAACGCGAGACTGGCCGAGCGGCTGTGCCACTGGCGAGATCGAGACCGAGTGGCGCAGTCGCTCGTTCCACCTCCCTGGTCTCACGTTCACCCGTTCTCTCGCAGTTAGTCTCTTTTTCAGCTACGATGCTTTGACAAAAGGCTAGGTTAGGGCTTGTCGTCTGAATGTAACTTTTATTTCTTTGTTTTAACAAAAGAATAAATAAAATAAAGAGGGGACACGCGCCCGGTGCGCCCCCTCCTGGATCCGCTGCACTGCTATACTCATTACCAGGAAGTCGTCAACCTGAAAGAGGTTGGTGACACTTTCAGCAACACAAATCAAAGGATTATGCTGAACTTGCTGAAGATACTTTTCTCATCTTCTAGTGCCTATATACTGAACTATAAATCAACGTAAATAGGACAGAATAGTTCGGTATACGCACGGAGAAGATCATAAACTTTTATTCATGGTTGATACGTGCGTCAAACCAAACAATTAAAGGTAAAAAAAAAAAAATATCGATTTTTGAAGTTGAAAATGGTGACCCCTCCCAGAATATACTCCGCTATAAGGTGTGGAAAGAGTGTATTATTATTGAAAGGTTTACTATTTCAAATGATGACCCCCCCCCCATACAAGTTTCAGTTACGTGCGGAGAGAACTAAGAGAGAGAGGAAATAAGATAATAATAATAATAATAATAACAATGACAATGATAATGATAATAATGATAATGATAGCTAGGGTCTTCTTTATCCAGGGTATATAGCTTCTTCAGCGTTACCAGAGGGCCCTGTCATTTTTTTATCCCACTTAACACCTGGGTCAAGAGGGACATGATGGTCTTGTCCAAGGACGTAAGCACTGGGCGGGAAACGAACTCGGGTCCTGCTTTATTCGTATCATTGACATCATAGCTCACTGCAGAAAATGACTGCTGTAAATTATGTGATATAAAACGCCCGATATCATTCTCAATACCTATTCTTTCCTTATACTTATATTTAGTAAAGCAGAACAAGTTTGCGTGGTTCTCTCAAATTGATTGACAGGTGTCCCCAATCGTTATCTGTAATTAAGAAAAAGAATGGATTTGCCTAGTATTATGTCTTCTTCTTATTTACTTTGTAATACATGAAAAAGCACATAGAAATCTCAAGAGTTGGCAGAAAAACATTTAAGAAGATAGATGGTATATTTCACTCTTGTTTTCAATGTTATGAGTGCAGATTTTGACCGTACCCCCAGTATATAATATCTATATATATATATATATATATATATATATATATATTTCAGATTTTGATCATACCCCCCCCCCCCTTATACAAAACTTTAGTTACGAGCTGGGAGAACTAGGAGTGAGATAAAATAAGATAAACATTTTCAGAAAAATCAAAAGCATGGGCAAATGATTCGACCAGCCTCATTCGTATCATTGACATCATAACTCATTGCAGAAAATGACTGCTGTAAATTATGTGATATAAAACGCCCGATATCATTCTCAATGCCTATTCTTTCCTTACTCATATTTCGTAAAGCAGAACAAGTTTGCGTGTTTCTCTCAAATTGATTGACAGGTGTCCCCAATCGTTATCTTTAATAAAAAAAAAGAATGGATTTGCCTAGCAGAATATGTCTTCTTATTATTTACTTTGTTATACATGAAAAAGCACATAGAAATCTCAAGAGTTGGCAGAAAAACATTTAAGAAGATAGATGGTATTTCACTCTTGTTTTCAATGTTATGAGTGCAGATTTTGACCACACCCCCAGTATTTCCGATATATCTATATCTATATATATATATATATCAGATTTTGACCATACCCCCCCCCCCCTTTATAAAAAACTATAGTTACGAGCTGAGAGAACTAGGAGTGAGATAAAATAAGATAAACATTTTCAAAAAAATCAAAAGCATGGGCAAATGATTCGACCAGCCTCATTCGTATCATTGACATCATAACTCATTGCAGAAAATGACTGCTGTAAATTATGTGATATAAAACGCCCGATATCATTCTCAATGCCTATTCTTTCCTTACTCATATTTCGTAAAGCAGAATAAGTTTGCGTGGTTCTCTCAAATTGATTGACAGGTGTCCCAATCGTTACCTGTAATAAAAAAAAAGAATGGATTTGCCTAGCAGAATATGTTTTCTTATTAATTACTTTGTTATACATGAAAAAGCACACAGAAATTTAATCTCGAAACCTTTGAGAAAAAGAAGAGTTGGCAGGAAAACATTTAAGAAGATGAATGGTATTTCACTCTTGTTTTCAATGTTTTGAGTGCAACAAAATAAATTAGATTGTCGTTCAAGTGGTTGAAACATGATACGTTAAACTCGGACTTCACGAATCAGACTTTTCAAAGTAATTCTGCTCCTGGATTGTCAAAGCACACGTGGCGGCGTACCAGGAACACACAAATATAATGCTATATATAGGGATATTCTGCGAGAAGAAAGACACAAGGAGACCTATGCTCACCAGACGTGTGTTTTCCTGACATCAAGATGGCTACTCAGAAGCTTGCTACCACCTTCGTCGTCCTGCTCCTCACCGGTGGGCTCTCCGGACCAAGAGGGGTGGATGCCGCCTGTCCGTCTACCTGGAGGCGAAACGGTAACTTCTGCTACAGGTATCATACTCGTGTAACTTCCTCATTCATCTCAGATTTTTGACGAGATATTGTAAAAGAAAATAAATAATTTCATTTTAAAAGAAACATATTTTCCTCTAGTACATTAAGCGTTCGTTATATAGTCATCGAGCTTTGACGGTATGTTTTGCTACATTCCTATTAAAAATTAAGGCAAATTACAGCGAAGGAAAGGCGATGGCGACAAGGATGACAGAATAAAATCCAAATCTTCACGAGCGAACCTTCAACATTAACTTTGATTAAAGTTATCTTCAAGCAAATTCTAATCTAAGCAATTTATACACTCAGCAAAAAAAGAAAGTAAACACTTTCTTGAGTTCATATTTTTCATAGATTTTGATGAAAATCAATGTATTATATACCATATTAAAGATTATTTAATTAGCTACTAAGCTATTAGGTAAATTTAAACGAAAACTTTACGCATGAGTGAGCACATTTGTTTTTGTCCTCCAAGGTAGAAAATTGAAAATTGCAGAAATTGACATGTTCTCTTTCATTTGCAAATGCCCTTCACGATAACATTGACAACAAAAGACCAGTTTAAGACAATGAGAGGCATGAATGAAATAGCAAAAATAAGTTTTCGTTCTCTTAATTTTTTTTATAACCTCTAAGAAAAGCATTGTGGGAAACTAAAGGGGGAAAATAAGAATTTTCTGTCAAGTCAAACTTCAAATGCGAATTATGAGCATAAAGATGATTAAATGAACAGAATTGCTTTATTTATTTATTTTAATCTAGTAATTTAAGAATTCATGAGACAAATTCAAGAACCAAACATTATTTACGATTTCCTAATTTGGAAAAAAAAACCAACTCAAATTTCTACCATTTTTGTTGATTATTACTTCTCTTATTTCATTTGAATTTAGATTTGACATAAGATTCTTTATTTTCCTCCGTTATTTTTATTCTTCATTGATCTTTTGGGCTTTAAAGATATCATAATTACTCATAGAGGATCATAGGTTCATTTTTACAACTTAATTGATGTTTCGTTTTGTATGAAATTTGTTGTTTGTTCTTAATGTTCTATGGAAAAGCACATATGCATGAATGACAACTTATTCAGTTTTGCAATTTTTACTTTTGTGCCCTGGAAGAGAAAAACAAAGGTGTTCACTCATGCGTAAAGTTTCCATTTTTGTTGACCTACCAGATTGATAGCCAATTAAATTACCTTTAATATGGTATATAATACATTAATTTTCAGCCAAATATTCTATGAGAAATATAAACTTGAAAAAGTGTTTACTTTCTTTTTTTTTGCTGAGTGTATGTATGTATATAAACAATTGTATATATATATATGTATATATACATATATGTATATATTACATTCATCTAAAGAAAATCTTCACAAAAACAATATCTGTGCAGTCTTTTTAAAAGGTTTAAGTTTAATTGATTCCGCCATTGATTACTATTTTCTTAGTTATCCCTTCACAGAAATCGTAGCCTTATGCTACAATAGGTGTTTTATATAAGCATCATGTGTATCAAAAACAAAAACAAAGTCTTCCTTATCCTGGCTGTCGCCTTAAACTGCATTCAACTTATGCATTTGTTATAGGCCTCTACTGATTACGTACTTCACAGCTACCCCCCCCCCCCTAAGAAAAAGCAAACAAAAAAAAAAACTTTGATGAAAAGTGAATATCCTTTCCTTTTTCACTGCGCATCCATGCCCAGCAAACAGTGCCCTCAGACTGCCGACCAAGTCAGGATAATCTGCTCCATAATTTTAGTCGGTTCAATTACTCGTATGTTTTACCTGTAGGACGTGTGGAAATTTGCGCACTTGTCACTGACGTCTGTTTTGTGATTTTGGTCATCATCCTTGCGAGTAATAACATAATGGTCAATCCTGCTATAATTATTTGCTAGACTTTTCAACGAACAACGGACATGGGGTGCCGCCGAAAACCGTTGCAAGACTTTCAGGCCGCTCAACAGAGCAATCTGCCCGGCTGCCACTGCGCACCTGGTGTCGATCCATTCTCAGTCGGAACAGAACTTCGTGTACAACTACTTCAGGTCTCAGTGTGGAGTGCAGGTGAGGTTGCAAACAATTTAACAACAACAACAACAACAATACAGAGACACACAAAATATTACAAGAATAAAAATATAAAGCAGAGCAATGACTGATTTCTGAGTAGCCAATTGTTGTCTATGATGCACGAACGAACACGGCGTTTTTGTTTGATTTTGTTGGTTGGTTGGTTTTACAGTACAGTCTCATGTAAACCTATAGACATGGGCGATCATTCAGCAGGCCCAATGAAATGAGAACAAGGTAGAATCTACAAATAATACAGACTACTGATCACATCCCTGAAAATGTTTTTAAAGTGCCAGGGAACAGATCACGATGTCATAACGTTAAAAAACTGGAAATTCAACGCTAAGCTAGACCCTTATGGCATTATAACTGGTCAAGCTTGATGACCGTTTGAATACGGGTTCTACGGGGTTGTTTTGGGCCTGAATAACATTGCCGTCCCTGAAAATGGAAAAAGTGGGATAAACCACATCGACAGTAACGATGACTACAAGCGTATTATCATTGCAATATAACAGCTAGTATACGTATTCATAAGTTTGATTGAACATTCTTGTTTCCCAAATATATAAGATGTATTAATGGAAATAGTGTGGTCTAAGAGCAAATGACCTTATAATCATACACCTCATGAAAGTAGTGCACACTGAATGTCCACATTGTCCTCACTCGACAGAGCAACTCTAGGATGTGGATCGGACTGAATGACATTCAGCGAGAGGGCACGATGGTGTGGAGTGACGGAACTCAATTCAACTTCAGAGCCTGGCACCCCAAAGAGCCCAACAACTACGGAGGTAACGAAGACTGCGTGCATATCGAAGACAGGTCCAATATCCCGAATAAGTGGAACGACCTCGCTTGCGATAGACAATCATATATTCGCCATTTCATGTGCAAAATGCGCGCCTAAAATGCTTTTCCTATAGTTGCCGGTGTGCATGAGGGATAGCCGGCGCATGTGCGGTCACCACTGACGGGTGAATCAGTCTGACAACCGAATGGATCAACCATTATTTCACGACAATTAGTAGCCTCTATATCATTTATCGTTATTGTAGGGAGAAAAGGGTTCAATTTCAGTGCTGATTTTTTTTTTTCTGAAAGAGCTGAAACGAATATCACTGACGAGTCTTGTAGTTTAAGTCATTTAATTTTCTCTCCTTTCTTGGCTAATACATATACTTCACTCTACATTGTCTTGAATTGAGATGATAAATTTCCAAATTACAGGCGCTCGATATCTCGTCGCTTTGACTAATAAAATCAGTATTATCTATCATAACATTAATGTGTTTTGCACGTGTTTTTGTCTCACGTCGTACCAAAAAAAAAAGTTGAAGGATGTTGTGTTTTGTTAGTAGAAAATGGGCAATGGTTTTAAAGAATATACGACACTGAACATCAAATGACAGAAAACAAAGAGAGAGAGAGAGAGAGAGAGGTGGAGAGAGCCATACAAAGGAATGTGGAGCTCACGATTGAATGAGATGGATAGTTGCTACAAGGGATCAGAACCATCGCTAGATATCGGGCGGAAGCTAAATCAATATAGTATGTTGTGAATGACACCTGTAAATTAGTTGCAATATGAACAACTCTACGCATGAATCATTAATTGGAATAGTTTGATTTTTGTTTAAAACATTCTTGTTGCCTGGAGAAAAGACAAAATGATAGCACGTGCGGTGGAAAGAGCTGTCGAGAGCATTTTTGCTGCACCATACATCGCTCTCAATTTCATGATAGACCCATTTCATGCTTTGATCACGATGTCTCTTTTTTTTTCTCTTTTCTAGTCGACACATTACAGAATACATACTATGAATGTAATACTCAAAGATGTCACATTATAAAAGAAACCTTAACAAAGACTAGTGCGTAGAAAGTTCAAAGTTCAGAGCCTTCTTCATCGCCATCCACAAGACAAAGTCATCCACACTCTGCCGACAGTGTAGCGCAGGTTTGGAGTTAAACGAATTCGAGTACGAGAGACCTCCGTGTGTGCGTGTTCGTGGGGGCGGGGGGGGGGGGGGTGAGAACTTGTAACATTGTTGATTAAACTCATTTGCATATATTTTGCATACTATATAATAGGAGGCTTTATAGGTCTAGCAAATGTTGATTAGGTGGTAAAGATGTCAGCAGTGAAGAATTCAAGGGTAAGATAATATATATGTCAGGGGAAAATATCAATGATATCAAAATGTCAGGGAAAAGTGTCTGGGACAAAATGTGTATCCAGTAGATATGTCGGAGGTAAAAATGTCGGGTGCACGTCACGAACTCACACCCCCGAGTCATACCGCCCAAGGAACTAGACACTTAGAGAACAAGGCCCATGAACCCGACATCAAGTAAGATAGGCACATGAGCTATATACGGTCCACGAGCTCAACACAATCAAAATGTCATAACATAGGCAAAAAAAAGGGCCAGCATTACATCACGGGACAAAATATGTGCAATGTTGGTTTCGCGGGCCTTTTTTTTTTTTTTTTTCCCCCATATAGAGTCGAGCTTGTGGGCCTTATTTGCCTTGAATCGAGGTCGTGGTTCTTGTTTGCCGGGATAATGTCGAGCTTATGTCTGGTAACATTTTACGGCCCTTTCTTCTGTTTCATGATTATGTTCAATTTTGTTTGTTAAGACTAATCTATACTTGAATCGTAGTACAAATATAATTTTCATTCAACTCGTGATGTTTGTAAATCTTACCAGAATACGCAAGCTTTAAAAGCTACAAAATTGTTGATGATAATGATTCTAATAATGAAAACATGATGATAATGATGACAACAGAATTAAAAAAAATGAACGCAACGTTTATATTTACTTTCTATGACTATAACATCGCATAGCCTATCTGCAACGTACATGATACATGTACACGTACTAACATATACAACTGCCCCAGTAAAGCTATTATAGTGTCGGCGCTGTTCGTTTCTTCAGCTGTTATGTATGTCCCTTCTCAAAATTCACGTGAAGTTTGACATACACACCATCATCAGTTATTCTCGCTTCCTATTTCCTCACTATCAGTGTCTATGTAATTCATCATCACGGACACGGCGGTCACTCGATCACTGACTTCAGACTCAATGTCAGATCAGCGACTCCACCGTGGAGCCTACCACCACCCCTTCTTTACCTCGACTACCACATCTGACCACCTCCTTGTCACTCGCCACAACATAACTATCCTAACCACATAAACCACTGCCACCACCTGTCACTTGATAGGCAGACACCGCCTCTCCACCACCTATTGTACGAGACGCCACGCTCCACTAGCCACAGCTAGACATGAACATCATCCAATCTTCCACTGTTCTCTCAATCCCCCACCCCCATCACCAGATAATACCAGCAGCCACCTTATTAGCATATCAAAGACGTGTACACAATCCTGTTGCCTAGAGCCGCGAAACCGTCTCAATAGCGGCGTGTATACATTGTTGAATCACACGGGTAGAAGCCAATTGAAAATAGCGCAGGAATACCTACCATTTGATATTTGTTTCCTATTTGATATGAAACTGATTCTTCGAAGGTGTGAATTCTAGAAAAGAAGGAGAGCATCGCAATATTTTCATTGGAACAATCACAGGGCATACGCAAACGCTTCAAACATGGCAACAGGACACATTTTGCCGGGATATGGCCATCCAGTTTCGCGGTTTCGCTCCAAGTCCGCTGACCCGACGATGACGGGGTACCGCTACCGCGGACCGCCTGCTCAGCCCTTGAGCAGCACGGAGTTTCAGGCCATCAAAGCAGACGCCATGCAGGCGTGGACTGAGGACAAGCTAGATTGGAATAAAACCCCCGACAAAAAGCCAACTACATACGCACATACATATTACAAGAAAGAACAAATACCGCCGGAACACCTTGCCTCCATGCGCCCGTCTTCGCCCCTCAGAAGAAATAAACCGCATCCTAAAAAGTAAGTTTATCTACCCATGCCACCATGGATGTAGGTCCATGATCTAGGCCCTATCTGAATTCTAATCAGCAGCCAGTGTTTATAAACGTACCTTCCATATTTCCAGTAGTAGTACTAGGTAACTGACATGATTATGCTATATATAGTATAATATACTAATAAATATACTTCATTGTGATCTTAAGGACATTATAATTATGGCACATTATCTGTGAAAATTATCCATCAGGAAGCATGCTTATAATATTACAAAAAGCCTATGTATAAAAATAATTTCTTCTCGTTAGTTTTTAATCTTATTGTTTGCTAGTAAGAGGGCCCTATTAACATAAGCTATACTTGGCAAGCAAGGTTTCCTCATCTCATTTTCTTTTCAGCCATCTGTCTTGTAGATATGAGACAGTGCTGTACACCCTGCATAAAAACACCAGTTTATTTCTGGCTGGAGCATTTCCTGCTATGACTAAATTTGACCGAAAAATCGGTCTGTATCTGGTCGTAGGAGATATGTTCCGCGGAGACTGCATTTGGCTTCACGGATCCCCTCCTATACAAGGAGAGCAATAACGTCAAAATAATAGAAGACTCCTCTGGACAGATGGATCTTTCTGTCTTTGACTAAATAAGCCAACTCTCAAATGGCAATCTCTGCTATACACTTGCTGAAAAAAGAAAGAGGTCGGGCTGTGGAGATGTTGAGGGCATACAACTTGTAGCAGCTGTCCTGTATGTTATCAGGGAGGTGCCCTGGCTTCCGGTGTCTTCTCATTTTGCTGTGTTTCTCTGTGCTCGATGCCAGCATGTACAAGTCTCCAGCTTGTAAACTTACTCTACATCAATCAGCACTGATTCATTTTTTTTTTCTTTTATTTACAATGATATCAGCAAAATTGTAAAATTTGTTCCATTGTTTTGATTTTCAAAGACAAGGAAAAATTGAATGGCTTTTTTTGTTTCTTGGAGATGTTTTCATTCTCAAAACCCTATTATGTTGGGACCTATTTTAGTGTACTTGATGAAACACAATTCTACACATCTATAATCATTGATTAGTTGTCTGAGAAACAATTTGATATAAAGTGTAATTGTGAACTTTGTAATGAGGTGATATGGACACATGTGAAACTATATGTGACAGAGCTCTACATAAAAAGAAAAGATATAAAAATAGCATTTTAACAAAACTAATGTCAAGTTTGATTGAATGCATGAACATTGAGAAAGTTGGTCATTTTATCACAAAGAAAATTTTCTATTACTAGAATCTATCATGAGTAATAGAAAAACTATATACCAGAGATAGCAAATAAAAGTGATCAAAACAAATGCAGAGGGAGGGAGATTTGTACAACTACCATGTCATTCACTTCAGGTCATTTAACAGTTCAGTGAGCTCTTGGAAATTTAACTTTGAGGTTGTGATTTTGTCACTTATCCAGTATTCTTTTTTTGTTACTTTTTATTGTATAGCATTTATTTTTAGTAGTCTGTTTTCACGTTCAATTGTCCTATACTATTTCTTTCTTTTTTATTGATTAGCATCAATACTCAATAGCTGTTTCCACGTTCAACATGTACTTGTATGTTTTTAAACGGTTTATACTTAACCCTGAAAGGAGATTACAGAATACATGCAAAAGGTTGAAGTCACTACCTAAGTCATTACCTAAATTCAGGACAAGTATTTCGATTTGAAATTTGAAGCACACCTGAACTGCGGGAGACAAAACTCCTAGTGGTAGTGCTGTCTTTGTTTTGGTATGGATCACCCCGTTTGTCACAGTGTGCAGTGATTAGAGTTTGAGACACAAACAGTGAACTGCAACTGATTGACAAATTGCCCTACATCGACGTAAATAAGCACTGAATTGATCAGTATTTTAGTAGTAGCCATGATAAAAAATCATGGGAGTATATATGGCTACTACTAAAACACTGATCAATTCAGTGCTTATTTACATCGATGTAGGGCAATTTGTCGATCAGTTGCAATGAAAACATCTCGACGGAAGAATTTCATGAATTTAAAAAACAGTGAACTGTTTGTATGCTTTGTTTGGGTATTTTGGTCTATACCATAGTATGAAACCCTTTGCAAAGGAGGAATACCGGTAAAGACTTTCTGTAGAATCCTTCTTGGTTAATCCCCACAAAGCTCTCGTTAGGTGGAATGCGCAATGAAAGGTCACTTTTTGACAAGGCAACATCACAAAGGAATGTTGCGCAACTCAAGAGTGTCAGTTATAAGACGATTCATGGTAATCCCATCTTTTTTACTGCAGAATGTCCAAGTGTGCTAACACAAACTCATCAAGCGAATAGAGACTTTCACTATCCTATCTTCAACCCCATCACACTACTTACCGTATACCCATTATGATGTGAGATAATATACTTCTATTTTCAATGCACCTAAAGAAAGGATATTACCATTGAATACCAATAGTAATATTATTATAGTATAAATGTCATATTCAATGAATATCCTTTGAAGTTGCTAAGTTTATGTTTAAATCATGCAACAACTTTTTACCTGAAGTATTTAATGATTCTTCTATTTGAATTGTTCTGTTCATGAATAAGTTAGATTATAGAAATGCCCTAATTTTTATACCAATTTTCCATACAATCAGTAATCATACTTCAATGTTGTATTCTTCCATATAAGGGTTCAACCCTGATGGGAACAATCTGCCAAATTTAAGTAGTAAAACTTTTACTCAATTCATGAGAGTTCATAAAGGACAAAATAATTGATAAACTCGAAGGACTCAGTACATGTAGCTCACAAGATTTATACGTAGTTGAAAGTTTGTTCTCTTCTATCTCCTGTATCCCTCACCCCCATGTTTGTGTGTGTGAGTTAACCATGATTTTGATTGATGTTGCTTTGTAAATTAAACATGTTTTCGGAGAATATTTACACAAGGAAAACAATCAGAAGAAATATTCCCTATTTCTCTGTAGTGATGAGAGTCCTTTTTTTGTTGTTGGTGGTGCCATTCCCTTAAAAATTTCCCAGATCTAATGAAAATTCATGACATAGCTGAATTCAAATATATCCCCCTCTTTCAAGGGCATTGCAGTCAATTAGTTATAAGAAGAGGATTGAGAAAGGCATATTCAGTTCAATACACTAGTGATGTCATAGACATGATGAAGATATTATACATCCTTTAATGAAAGTAATATCAACTAATAATCATCATTGGGGAAGTTGATACAGATCAATAGAGTACTGTATGTTAGCAGAGGGAGCTCTTGTAAAATAAAGTACGGGAAATTAATTCTCTATTCCACAATTCAGTTGTTTTTGTGTGATGTGGATTGCTATAGTAACGGAAGTACACTTTGCTAACACAAGCCAGTGTTGGCTGGGGAATTAAGGCAAGTGCGTATTGTGTATATGCCAAGAGTATAAAGATAAACCTTCTGTCATCATGGATACCAAGGATACTGAGTCCTCCTGTTCTGAGGCACTCAGGGCTTTGCAAACATCAATTGAGCCTTGTTTAATGATGCATTGCCTAGGCCTCCTCTGATAAACAATGAGTTGAAAGCCATATTTACCTCCTTGTAGGTCTGAGCAACTAGCAATCAAGCAGTGAATACAAGCAGAAAGGGGCTTTACCTTTCTACATGTACAGAGACTACAAAATATAATGACTGCATGGTCCTGTAATTCACGCGAGTGCTTGCAAACTCTGAAGTTGGAATGTATGCATCAAAATTATGCTGGCATATGAGTATGTTCTGTTTTCTGAACATGATGTAAAATAACCATTTCTCAAACTCTGGAGATGTAGGTATGCTGGCCTGTTTTTGTAGATTTTATTCAAAAAATTAAGGAATTAAGGAATTACAAATTTTATCTAATCAATGCCTTGCTCTTCACACTGTACTGTAGGCTTTTTGCAATGAAGGTAAACTTGAAGGATGAATGAAAATTATAATAATAGCCATGCATGTCCGTAGATGATTAAAGATTAAGGAAACTGCTATTGATAGTCATGGGATGTCAGATTAATTATTTTATTAACTTGAAAATAAGAAAAGAAAAAACATTTTAGTTCTTTGTGGGAAAAATCGGCCCAAATGTCTTGATTGCTCAGATTAATTTGCCATGCCGGCTCCTTTCACTGATCTGTGATATCCTCAAGATTGATGTTGCACAGTTATTTGAATGATATTGATAAAATCTTTTCTGTGATTGTGTCTCCATCTAGTGTTTTCTTGACATGTCGTCTACACAAAGTGCCTGGCTATCACGACCCATACTCAGCCATGGGCAAGGAGCTTGGGACGGTGCACGGGTTCCAGAATCCAGATACCACTATCAGGGAGGATGTTTATCAAGGTTGGTTCCTCCTCGAATCGCAGATCAACAATCCATCGAAGATGATCGAAGATAGATTTTTAATCAATGTACATTGTTTTGCTGTATGTTTATTCAGCATTTGTGAACTAGCCTACAAATGAGTTTGCAGCATCTGAATAAACAATCAGCATGCATGGAAACTCAAAGATCTAAAAGGGATGTTTCAGTTTTAGCTGAGGTAGGGCTTCAGTTTTCCAATGTTTTTCGACGATATTTTTTTGAGATAATTAGAAACCTCCCATGAAATATGAAAGACCATATAATTGTAGAGGAATTCAAAGTTTATTTGATGAAAATTCAAAATAAAGCAATCCTAATAAAAATCCTCACCTCAGCCAAGATTATTCCATCCCTTTAATATTTTTGTTTAAATATTTTTGATACATTTCTCTGGCTGAACAGTCCTTTGTCACAAAAATTATACTTCAAAAAAAAAAGTACCAGACACGATTATTGCATTGAATGCAATCAAATGAGACAGCTTTGATTTTTACTCAAATACTGTATTCTGAGCAAAACTGTTAATCTTTGCATGTTCAAAGAATTTATAATTCTTTATGAGCACTTTGAAAAAATGCAGAAAAAAAAGTGCAGCAGAGCTCCTGGTGTATCTTTGTTTTAATTCTCTCTATTGTGAAATACATGTAACATTAGAACACATAATTTTAGTGCAAAATGGTCAATCAAACGATGTGAGCATGCTAACCTGTTGAACATTGATATCTTTCCTTTTCTGTTTCTGGTGAAGTGGTCTTGCATTTTCAATCCTAAATTTGAATGGGCACTAAATACATTTCACATGAAAAAAAAAATCTTTGGAAGTATGGGCTACAGTTATTAAGTTGGCCAGATCTTAAAATGGTTGGTAAACAGGTTGATATGTTTTTCGAAAGTGTCAAACGCAATATATAACCTCATATCTTCAGTGATACTTTAACTAGCAAGTGATTATGATAAAACATGAAAGATGTAACTGTCTCCCCTCTTTCCTTCACCCTTTTGCAGTTGATTCTCTCTGCTCAGAGAATGAACAGAGGGACAGAGCTCACCTGAGACATAAATACTTTGCCAGACCAAGAACGGCCAGTGTCCTCACCTACCACAATGATTCTGTAAGTGTGCACAGAATAGCTTTTCTGGCCGATGAGATTTGTCAGAATACTGTAAAAGTGGAAATTTTTGCGGTGTTGAAATTTTCGCGCAACCAGAAACTAGCGCGAAAATAAAAGCACGCAAATATTTTTGCTTGCCATATGTTCCAGTACCTAGGTACTAACCGTTAACGTTAACAAGTTAGTACTCCGTAGTTGACGTCTTGATTCCCCGGAATTAAAAACACGCGAAACTCTTCTAACCCCGCCGAGCGCGAAAAATTAGTCGCGCGAAAATATCCACTTTTACAGTAATTAGTAGTTTTGAAATGTTTTGAGCTAGATCATAAGAGAAAAATAATAAAAGTCAGTATACCCATCTTTAATTCCCGTATATAAGCCCTCCCCGTTATACATGTAGTTGGTAGGTGGAACGCTATGTGATGATCGATTGTGCCTTATCAATAGTAGGCCCTACAGCTGTATTTCCAAACAAGCTTTGTGTGATTCAGCCTCAAGCAGAAGATTGATGGATACTGGGTGCTATGGCCTAATTTGTCGATAATCAATTATAAAACATTACATAGCAACCATTATCCGATATGTTCTCAGATTGTAGTACTGTTTGTGTACATTTTCGGATAATATTTCACATTTTTGTCATTACCAATTAAAAATGTGTTATCACAGCATTATTTCACACATTTCCTATTCATACTGTCCATTTTAGAGCAAAAGACAAGAGTTTCTGCAGACATATGGAAACTATGTTTTACCATTAAAGCTAATTTGCCCCATGATTGCTAGCTTACAGTCAGTCATTGCTTGCATATCAGCCATGTGAAAATATTGAATATTCAAATCAAATTGCAAATAAATTAGATATGCTTCAAAGTACAAAAGTACTGTACTCGGAAGACAATATGTGAAGTCAGAAAAATATTACTCTTTACTATAGAGTGGTGACACATATACAGCTTCTTGCTTTATAGTCATATTGTAAATACAGTGTATAAGAAAACAAATATTAATGTTACAAAGGCAGCATTACAATGGTTAGATGGATCAGTGGGAAGAAAAGAAAACCAGGGGAATTTTCCAGCTATCATGAGCAAAACATCAGGGCAGTTTGATCTCTAACGTTTTGACAAATTCTGTATCTAGATATGAAATGTTGTTTGGATGTTTAAAGACAAAAGGTTTACACATAAAATAGAATGGGGACAGGGAAAATGTCACGTGATATGAAGGGATTTTGAATGCTGAAGAAAAATCCTTTGAAGTGTATAGAGTCAAAATGAAGATTACATGATCAGATTGAAAGAAAAATAGGTTTTGTGCCAAAGGCGTGTAGATAGTCACTGGTCAATACCCCTTGTTCTGTCAGAGGGACCTGAATGAGAGAAAGAATAGAATGAAAGAATTCAATTCAGGATGGACACTTGGCCAGTTAACACGTAAATGAAAGACTCTTTCTGACAAACACGTGAGGCTACTTTATTTTTGTCAATGGTCAATCAATACTTTTCCCCATGGGCTGGCATTGTTGGCAATGTTTGCTCTTGGCTAGCGTTTGGTCGCAAACAGCATCAGGAGCGGCACATCCATTAACGTTGCTAGGCGCGACCGAGATAACCAGGGTGTTTCCAGTAAGAAAGTTGCTTCGCTCAGTGTGAGACAGACATGTACATGTAGCGGACCAACTTAAGTTTCTCTCCAGAAAAAAAGGAATTATTAATGGTTCATTTTCCCTTGTTGTTTCATGGCATATGCAGAGCAATGCAGGTAAGCTCACAACATGGCTGCTCTTTCACTGTTGTTTGTATAATACAGTTGTTCATGTGTATATGATTAGGAGGCAAGCAATATCTTCTCGTAGTGAGATGTGTAGGAAGAGTGATCATCACGGTGAGAAAAAGGGCATGGGAAGAGAACTTTTCTAAGTCTGATGTTTACAGTTGTAATTTGAGTTTAGAGAGTATCCATGTAGGTCAAGTTAACATCATTTTTAGTTTGTAGATTATCTCATGAATTCATTTAGCTGATGTGAACATGGAACACTTAAATTTGTAAGTTTTCTTTCATGCACAGAGCACAAAAAGGGTGGTGAATGACCCATGGTCAGCTCAGGCAGCAGAGGCATGGATGAAACTGGCCAATGAGAGAGGTGAGAATCTGTTGTCATGGCAACTTAAATGCATACCACTGGGGTTAAACTCCCGTATGTTCCTGTGGAGCAATTATTGTGTAGTACTTGATATTTCATATACCAGTAGTATGATAAAAATGTTGCAGGTGTTTCCATGTATCTGTCTTGTGCACTGCAGTCAAATTCCTCTACAGAAATTATCCCCCGGTAATAGAAAATCAAACTTCAATTATGTTTTACATGGAAATCTTATTGATAAATGTTTGCAATGTTCCTTTTTAGGGGGAAAAGACTCTTCAATGTGAGGGTGGCTGCAACAAAGCGAAAAATAATATCTGCTTCTTTGTCTTCACCTATATCTTGTCAGTGTTATTATCATTGTTTTATAACTATCATTACTTTATTCTAAGTTGGCAACAGACAAACACATAAAAAGTGAGATACTTTTCCTGAGTTACAAAGTTTATGTGGCATAATATATTGTATAGTGTATACATTTGTAGGCCCAGTGTATGAGCTGCCTGGGTATTGCAAACCCTTCCTTACTGGTAATTTCTCTAACGCAGCCTCACCCTCCCCTCACCGACACCAACACTGAATATGCGTATACTCCAATTCTCTCTCTCCCTCAAGAGAGAAAAAAAAATGCTGGGTGAGAGCTAAGTGAGCATCACAGACAATCCTATTTTCCTTTTGTGAATTTGGAAGTCTTCAGAAAAAGAGGATGTTGCAGTAGGGCTTCGTAGCACTTTAAGTCACAGAACTTTTAACAAGCAGGCTTAGTAACTTTTTGAATGGGGAAAAAAAAAGAGAAGATGAGATTCACACCACTCAGTCTTTGGCTTACAATAGGGGGCAAGGCTTGTTCATTTTTTGTTTCGCAAATCCTGTTACTTCCACCAAAGGCACCAAATACTATCACCTCGGGTGTTGTTTGCATAGCATTTAGTTGGTACTGTATTTGAGTGGAGACATTCAAGGAAGAAGTACAATCTGTAGATTACTTATAGGATTTCAGGGCTGCAGTAGGCCCCCTATACAACGTAGAATTCATTTTAGATGAAGGTCCACTTTTCAGTGCGGTGCAGTAATTAGCAGAGACAATGACTCAGTAGTGGAAGTAGACCCTATTTTCCTTCACTTCCCACTATATACATTGTATTCATGATATGAATGTCAGAAAAGACTCTGGCTGGATATGTTCAGATGTAAAGCATACTGTAAAATCAGAAACACTCGCGGTATGCAACTTTTCCGAATTAGAGCTGATAGCCTTTTACGCAGAATGAAACTTTTGCAACTTGCTGAATGGCATTCAATGCATTGTGTACACAAAAACTTTTGCATGTATTTTACTTTGGTTGTAGAGTGTGATGGTGGACCAGATATATTTCCAATGTTCGTGCTAAACAGATCTGCATGGAGAAAGGGAAGTGTGCCCTCTGCCGCCGGTATGCTGTAGTTACACTGAAGAAGTTGACAAGTGTCCCTGTTTCCATGCAAATCATGATGCATTTCCATTGTTTTGTTTTTGTGTTTTTGTTTGTTTTTTTTTTTGGGGGGGGGGAGGTGGGGCCAGATGGCACCATAGAGGACATCCTCTGCTGGAAGGGAGTGGCCCAGCCAGGCAGGAGGATGCCCGTTGGGGTAGGGAGGCATTGGGAGGGGGTATAGTAGGGATTCCCTGTGGGGGAGCCGAAAGTTTTAACATGCTTGGACTTCTACCATAACTGGCGAGTTATTGGTCAGCATTCACTCAATACCTAACCTGACTCCCATCTCTGCTCCTCTCTCCTGGGCCAGACCGTAAGGCAGTACGAAACATGATTGAGAGGGCCAACGTGAGGGGCTTGCAGATCACCCACCGCTCCGACAAGGAACAAATTCCCTACAAGGCATCCTCGCATCGCTTCCTTAAGGCAGCGGGAGCAAAAGGTAACAGTCACGTACATATCAGCCAAGCTTACAATTTTGTTTTCTATTAGATTAAACAGATTCGATAGATTTTTGTCTACTTGCATCTGCTATCAAGGGTCTGTTTCGTTAAAAGTTTTAAAGTAATCTTAAACTGCAATGATTACAGTTGCGAAGACAGCTGATGATTAAGCAACCAGTCACTAGGTATCTATAATGAAATTCATTCAATATAATTTTTTGTACAGCCTTTTTTTTATGTAATGTGAGTGCTCATGCAAAACCTCTGTAATACATATACTACCAACACTGACCAACTGCATGCATGGCCCTATACATTGTGCAGAATGATTTGCGGTATTTTGCATGTATTCTGGATAACATATTCTACTACATTTCAGCTATTGCTTGGAGCTATTAGTTGCCAAATATCATACACAATTTGTGTATTTGTGTTTGTGTATGTTTGCACACATGCCTGTGAGAATTATCTCTCATTTTTCAAAGACATTGGCAATGTGTTTCATCTTGGTTCATGTCCCACTGGTCTGGTTTGGTCTATTTTGCAGAGGCGACATCAGTTGACTGTCTGATGCAGACCCTTGCCAGCAAGCCCAAGTCAGTCCCGATGAGCGGCCCCCATTTCCACATCACAGACTACAGCAACCTGACCACAGCCAACTACATCCGGGTCAACCCAAAGCACACCAGACCAGACTATGTCATACACCCCGAGTTTGTTCCTTGAACATTCAACATTTAGGCTAAGTTTGCAATACCGTAGTCTTTTTCATTGTATGCTTTTTCCCCTCCTTCATTGATCTTCCTTTTACTTTCAGTTCTTGCAATTTTCATACATAGTATGGGCTTGTGTGCAAGGGTCAGAATTGCAATCTGTGATCAATGTGCATAAATGGAGACCCCAGAGAAGCTCACATTATTACTACTCTGGTAGCGAGTTCTGGATGAGTGTGAATATGTTGTGGTAAGCATGGGTACACCCCTGTTAAAAGTCGTAGGTTTTCATATGTATGTTTTGCCAGTCATTAGTAGTATGATACATTAGAAGACCATCAACAATATCTTTGTAAAGGTCGTATTTCCTAATTTCCTCAGAAAAAAATAAAAATATCTCGTCTGAGTCACCTTGCCTATATCAAAAGCACAAATCCTTCTGCCTTGCTGTAATGCAGGACACAGCAGATAGCACCAACGCAGTGGTTCCATAAGAGTACTGGTAAAGAAAAAAAAATAAGATACTTAGCAATGAGTTTGTTTGCTCTTCTTTGCCCAGGATCAAAATACTATTCACCAACAGTGCATAAAACATGTATAATTCATGATGATTAATGACGTTCTCGAATATTTCCCCAATGTACACATATAACTGGATAACTGGATGGTATAATTATATTACTTGTTTTTGTTTCTGTTTGCACTGGTTGATATAAGAACTCCTAATCATGCACTATTTTTACAGGGAAAAAATGACTTTGACCTTTCTTCACCTTAAATCTTTCGCAAAAATGTAAACAATGCCAATGTTTTTGCCACATTTCTCTATCTGTGCAACTTTCATTGATGCTGCATTCTCCTTATTTTTCTCTCCTTTTTTTCTCCTTTTTTTTAATTGCCTCAGAGAATAAAGCTAAGGAGGAAAGTAATTTGTCATTTTTAATGAAATCTTTTAGAGAGAAAAGACTTTTGAATATCAGTAAGCCATTTTAAAGTGGTGTCTGAATGTGATTCCAAAATGGGTTCTCAAATCATGTGATTCTGATATGGCTAGTGCCCAGACAGCTGTGTTCACATTTTTTTTAATGGTCAGACCAAAATGATTTCTTTTGTTTTGTTTTTTTATTCTGCAATTTTATAAATCAATTATCATCCTCTGTGGGAATGATGCATCATAACATATATCTGTCACATATGGAGAATATGACAATTCAGGCTTTCCGAAAAGGCTTTCAAAACAGCTTTGCATTTATCATATCGTAAAAATTCCCTGAAAGCCGTTTGGAAAACCTGTTTCTGCCGAGAAAAAGAGTTGATAAACGTACCCAAAGATAATTCATTCCGTTGATGTAGCCACTTTATCCAGCATTGAGACTGACTGATATTCTGAATGCAACTATTTTCTGCACTTACATAATTTCTCATGACAAACTCTCAGTGATCTGGTACACATGTATTTCTGCAATCAAGCAATGTACAATGTAAGTTCTCCTAGTAGCATACTATCCTTTCACCTTCATTGACAATCATGTAATTAAACCTGCATTTCATGTTCTGATCTGGTAGTATTAAATGGCTTGCTCATGTAACAGCACAAGATAGGAGTACTTGAATATACATTGTTGTCACAATAATGGCACAAGTACTTGACAGTAGCACAACATAGACTAGAAAAGAGGCTGAATATTGAAAGAGCACAAGGAAAATGGTTTACCTCACGTCCGTACTGTCCTGTAAATATAACTTTCACTTTCATTCAGGACATACCACACTCTAATATGCCATTCGACAGGTGGATGGGTACATAGGTCGCAGAGCATTGTGCAGGGATATTGTGTGCAACAGAACACCTCAAATTTGTCATCAGATAATGTCTGTATTTATTCACATGGGTAATTTTCCTACTGCACCAAGTTTTTTTTTTTTCCTGACTATGCATTCACTTTCCTACCTGATTGGTAGATGGGTGTGCTTTACAAATACAAATTTGTCAAAAAGTCATTATCGCTGTTACGGTTTCCAAAGTAGAGTATAATACTGTGTATTTGGCACTTTGATACAAATAGAGTCGATATGTGTAGGGATTCAACTCCATTTTTGATCAGTGCTACAAACTAGCAGTGATGAAAATGGAAGATCACTCTATCTAGATTTTGTGGAAGTATGACAGCTGCATTTTCCCTTGTTCAGCTGGGTCAATAAGAGGTATGGTAGCCTCAAAGTCTTTTAAATGCCAGCTGTTTTTTTCTCTTTTTGTCTTTTCTTGTGTCAGAGATATTTGATATGTGTCCTGTGTATAACGGAGGAGCATTCAAAAGGAGATGTCAAAGTTCTCAACTCCCTGAAAATTCATAGAAAGATGGCATAATGTTATGGCTGCCATGATAGCTGTCTTCATTGATACACGACATCCTGTGGAGTACAATGTACTAGTACCATGGTAGTCTTTTTAAAGTGCATCATCAATTATAACAATCCATTAGTGAGAAAGAAACAGTTACATTCTGACATGGAGGCATACACTTTTATCATGTTAAATCGCTCATCATTTAATGTACTTCAGTTTGAAGTCTCTTAAAGTTTCTCCAAGAGTTCTTTGAATTGCAACAGTACGAAAAGCATGTGTTCTTGTTGTGTTAAGATCGAGTGATATACCCGTAAATGAAAACCAAACATTGCATGTACATTGACATAGCTCAATTCTCATTGTTGTTGTTGTTGATTGAAGCCACATGTGGCTCTTTAAGAAGATACTAAATGCTGCTTTTGACAGTACACAATGAAGAACAATATAGATTTTCTGTTGTGTGAAAGATGTATTTTAAATTGTTGACCAATTCTATATAAGGGTAATTAGCACTTTTACCCATTAAGCTTATGTTTTTGTTTGTTTGTCTTTTGACAAAATTCGGTGTACAAGAATATTCCCCTAGTTACTGTAGTTTGTACCCTTATGTCAAAGAGCATACTCCAAACTGAACAAAAAAAATTTGATATTTTGCGAACAATTTTTTTTTTCATATTTTTCAGAACAATACAAAAAAATTTAAAAACAAATATGAGAGCAAATGCAATAGCAGTCATCTGCTCCACTAAGTGGAGATTGTCATGGAGTACATATTTTCTGTCAGGCTCTGTGTGATGGATGTTTCATGTGATGTTTTTCTTTTTGCAATAATTTGCCTTTTATACTGTAAGAGTATGTTGGAACAATATTACTTCAATTTCATCTGTAACATAATCTTGTGTGTAAATGAGCATTGTAAAGAAGAAAAATATGAGAAATGATTAAAACTGTACAGTGTACATTGCAAAACAGCTGTTGTTGTGCATCATTACAGATGTCACATGGTGTACACACATAACCCCCGAGGTATAAACTACAAATTGTACGTGTATTATAGTGAAGGTTGTGAGACATGTAGGAACATCTGATATAATGTATTGCTTGTTTTCTTTGGCTGCAAATTGTGAGCCTGCACCACAAAACAAAAAGTTGCCAGACATGAATTTTTAGTTATGGGCAAAATTCTGAAAGAGGAGACTTTCTGCTTTAAAATGATGCATAACTCAATTCAAATGGACTCTCCTACAAACCTACCAGTACATTGTATCTTAGTATTTGCTAGATAGCACACAAGTGTGTACCATGGAAAGAGACTCTGAAGTGTACGGTCTATTCAAGTGCTTAATCTTGCCAAGCTGTGCTCTGTGCAATGAATGGGACCCAATCAAAAAGGATGCAAAACTCCTATGCAACAACAATGAAGGATTTATCAGATTAAGCTGAAATCTAGTATGCACTATCAAGACATTCTTTTCAGGACTAATGCAAACTTTCAGAGCAGTAGCATCATCCTTTCAAAAGTTATAAAAAGTTGAAAGTGCAGAAAGTGTAAAGGGTTTTTAAAGAAATAAAAAGGGGCCTCTAAGACATACGTAATCTCACTACACTGTATTCTGAAAAAAAAAAGTGTTCTAGAAAAACTGCTAGAAACACAATTTCCCATTCATTTTATGATCCCAAACTTTGGAATAATGTAGACAAAGAATTGCTCTTTTCAGAAAATATGAAAAATTCATGATTGACTACATGTAGGTTGACCTGTTTCACCAATTTTGAGTCCTCGTGTAAACCCAAGCATGCAACTTTTTGTTAGTTTTGTGATGCACAGTCACAATTAGCTAAGAACAGCACTTACAGAGAGAGGGAAGTGGAGAGAGAGGGGAGAGATAGAAATCAAAGTGATGACAAAGTGATTTGAAGACATTTCATGTTGTACAAGGCATTATCTTATTTCTCCTTCACAACTTTTTTTTTTTTTTTTTTTTTTAACTACAGATGTTGATTTTAGATGAAAGTGAAGGATGGGAAACCTTCACTATATTCCTCAGGAAACCTGTGCAACACTTCAATAGAGTCAAGGACTCGGATCCTCCTACCACGCTTGCCTCAAATCTGCAAAGCAGTTTTCTTGTTTCATCACAATCACTCATAAGCTAAACACAATTCGACTCACACTACTGCATTCCTGGCAGATTTTGAAGATGGACGAATGTTGTCAAACTTCTGCAAAGTTTTCACAGTCACTCGATGCTCTTTCATAATCATACACAACATTCACAGAAATCAATAACTTTACGCCAGACACAATATTAATTACATGTACCACATTCAGAGAAATCAATAACTTTACACCAGACACAATATTGATAACATGTAACACATTCACAGAAATCAATAACTTTACACCAGACACAATATTAATTACATGTAACACATTCACAGAAATCAATAACTATACACCAGACACAATATTAATTACATGTACCACATTCACAGAAATCAATAACTATACACCAGACACAATACTAATTACATGTACCACATTCACAGAATTCAATAACTATACACCAGACAAAATATTAATAACATGTAACACATTCATAGAAATCAATAACCGTACACCAGACACAATATTAATTACATGCACCACATTCACAGAAATCAATAACTTTACACCAGACACAATACTAACGAGATATGAAACTCGTCACGCTGACGAGTTAGGTGATACGCTTGGGGTCATCAGGTGTCGGTCATCTGTGATCGACAAAGAAAAGAATGTGATATAGGCACCTTGAAGTTATATTGAGCGTGCATGCAAAACCGTTTCTCTAACCACTCGGCCACGGGACATCCCCGGAAATGGTAAGGCAAAAAAGAAATGTATAGATATTACAGGGGGAAAAAGTCAATGCCCACTCAACAATCGTGGCCGCGTGAACATGTATTGCATTGCTAGACGGAAAAGCGGCCTTGTAACGACTGAGGTCGCTATGCCATTTCTGGCAACTTGGGAAAAATACGTCCCGCAGACATAAAACCTATAATCGGCTGGTTTTGATACCTTGCCTTTAATCACAATTTTCAGTGTAATGACGTCATCAAATTACAAAACAATGACATCGTCTTGAAAGACAATTGTTCAAAGTACAACACCTCAGTCGTCGTCATTACATACTATGATCGGTTTGACAAAGTCAACCTGCAAAATTTGCTGCAGTCGAAGCAATGTGGTCTCCAACACACAAAAAAAGAGGGATATGGCGTGTGTGTGTGTCTGTGTGTGTGTATAGGTGCGTTTATATACGAACGTGATTTCTACATGGACGAATATGTAATACAAAATTGAAGAAAAAAAACAGTAAAGTAGCTAAGTATTTTGTTTCGTGATCTTGTGGGGTTCGAACCCGCAACCTCACGTCTCTGAGACGTCGCCTTTAACTACTCGGCCACACGTCTCGACGGGAAAATATGAGGAACGTTATGGACTTGAAAGACAGTTGTTCAATGTATAACACATTCATCGTACGTTGTCAGTTTGCTATTGACATGACAATCTATCACACGAATATGAGGCAGGCATTAGTACCTGTATGAAATTATTATAGGCATGGTTATCAAATTGCCCTAAAATTTCCTTATAGTTGCCTTATTTTTACACACAGTTATGCTATCCCTTTAAACTCGTCACAGTTTAATTAGAATCATTAACATCATACATTAGTACCATATTCAATTCCATAGCTGATAACGTTTGCTAATCAATTAAGATTAATTGTCTAGAATGTGTCATATGGCCAACCTGTATACACACGTATATATACACACACAATGCTAAATGTATGTATCAAACATCTGTAACACAACTTTGAACTAACTGTAGGAAGTATCGCTGCACTTATCATCCATACTTTTTATCACTATCTGAAACTCCACAAAAACCACTAATTGACAAATAATCATCAATACAGAAGACTGAATACCTTTTTTACAATGTATAGCTTGTTACATGTATAAATCAGCACAAAGTAACCACGACTACATTGTGTTACTGAATTGATATGAACAAATTTCATTTTATTACAATATACTATATCAGTTTGAAAGCCCAGCCTGCAAAGTTTTGCAGCAGTCGAAGTAATGCAGTCTCCAACGCAAAACAAAGGTATACTGTGTGAGTGTGTGCGTATAGGTGTGTTTACATGCAAACGTGATTTCTACATGGACGAAGGTGTGGTACTCCATTGAAGAAAAAAAGTAAAAATAAAAATTATATTCTTTCGTGCTCTTGTGAGGATCGAACCCGTACGTGTGCAACCTCACGTTTCTAAGACGACGCCTCTAACCACTCGGCCATACGTCTCGACGAGAAAATTAGAGGAACGTAAACTTATGTACGTGAAAGATGAATCAGGAATCGTTTGGTCCGCATTCCATTCTCATTTTCAGTTTTAAATTGCAAAATTGTCAACCTCATGAGGAGATTTCAAAGAATAAAATGCATGATTACTGCAGCTTATTGTCACATCTACAACATACTTAAGTTTCAAAGGAAATGAAGCAAAATCAGCTGAGATAAAGGTGCTTAAACGTTGTCAAGTCAATGCATGGTTTCTAAAAAAATCACCTCCCATAGACATAACACGTAAACTTGTACGATTTTGCATCTTTACCTTTAAACACAATTTAAAGCATGATGACGTCATCAAATTTCAAAACTATGACATGGACTTGAAAGGCAAATGTTCAAAGTACAACATATCTGAATTTGGGATAATATTTAGCTTAAACAACAGAGATACGAGCAAATGAATCTCAGAAACAGTACCTTAAAAAAATTAATTCCACTTTTTTGATTTCAGATGACGATGTGATGACGTCATAATGTTTTATGGAAATAATGATACTTGAAACGTTATGTCCAATTTATATGCTTTTGTAATATGCAATAAAAACATAGGGTAACCAGACGTTTTAAAGAGCTATGGCGAAATAAACAAAGACATGTTTTTTCACTATATTTGCACATAGACGCGCAGGCGAAATTTGAACTTTGACGCAAGTGCAATGCTTTGTTATTTGTCAGAAACGATCAGAAATCAATGGATATTGTTACTCAAAGTATCAGGAATCCAAATCAGTCAAAAAAAGTGCATTTTCATGTTACTGACGCGCTGTGCACGCGAAAACGCGCGGACGGACGCGCACGCGCAAAATCGTTTGAAACGCTTAAATTTGTCTGAAACTTCGAGATTTCCCATTGGAAAGTTGTTTTGAGCCTTTTAAAAGTTTGACGCGCGCTTACGCGTCCTAGATGACGTCCTAGGTAATTAGGATCAGAGAAAGAAAGATAGAACGTGACCTGAACTTTATGTCCACCGAAAATGATACAGAAATGACCTTTAGTTATGAAGTTATGATCGATCATGTAACATGGTCCGAAAATCACAAAATGGCGCCTAGATGACGTCATAGATATGTTACTGTCATGAAAACCTTATTGTGGCTAGATATTGTCATGAGACATGTTCCCTGAAAATGTCATGTTATTCCGTAATGTCATTCTTGAGATATTGATGACACAAAATTGTCCAGAAAGAAAGAAGAATAAAAAGAAATAAAGAGAGATTTTGACAATCACAATAGGTGATACGCTGATAGCGTATCACCTAATTACATGTACCACATTCACAGAATTCAATAACTTTACACCAGACACAATATTAATTACATGTACCACATTCACAGAAATCAATAACCTTACACCAGACACAATACTAATTACATGTACCACATTCACAGAATTCAATAACTACAGTGTATACACCAGACACAATATTAATTACGTGTACCACATTCACAGAATTCAATAACTTTACACCAGACACAATACTAATTACATGTACCACATTCACAGAATTCAATAACTATACACCAGACACAATATTGATTACATGTACCACATTCACAGAATTCAATAACTACAGTGTATACACCAGACACAATATTAATTACATGTACCACATTCACAGAATTCAATAACTATATACCAGACACAATTATATTAATTACACGTACCACATTCACAGAATTCAATAACTGTACACCAGACACAATATTAATTACATATACACCAACTGCATTGTAATTATGAATAAAAATCATGTTTTTAATCCAATTCTCCTCCTCGCCACAGTTACTGGAAAATACACAATCCTGCCAGTCATAAAAATTCAATCTCCACATGTCAAAAAAACTTTCAAGTAGTGTGCAGATGTCATGTTGAAGACCGTGCTCCATTCTACAGTCACATACTGCTTTGCACATCACCAGTGCAAATAAAACACTGAGGAAATTCTGAGTTGTTCAGAATAACTAGATATGTACATGCTATAATTCTATATTTTGAATAGCAACAGTAAGAAAACAAACTAAGGAAAAAAATGACAGAAGGCATTTGACAAAGTGTATCTAGATTGTTATGCACTTTACACGGTCTTCTGGCATCCATTATGTCAACATCGCTTTAGTCATGGTCTTGTCACGAGCCCAACTCTTTAAAAATCCTCTAGCTAAATGAAAGGTACACTGTACGGTGCAGAAATTACATTTGACGACAAATTGAGTACAATGACAATTACTAAAGGTACACTATCTTTGGAATTGTCATGTTTTGTGACACTAGGAACAATAATTTCCAAGCTTGGAACTTGGCAACCTCGACATCAAAGTTGGTACATACAAGTAGATGCTCTACAGTTGTTGCTACTGCCTAGGTACTCGAACGCTAGACTGGGTAAAATGAAGAACAAGATAAGTTGTGCCATATGCTGAAGCTATCAGCAGTGGTAATTGTAAACTTAGCGTATGCATGGTGGCAAATGAAAGTACTTGTATTCATGCAGCTGATGTTAAGATGAGGTTTAGTCCCATCAACCTAATAATTAAAACAAGACAGCTTTTCCAAGACACTGTCTTTACTGCTGGTATCTGTCACTCTTTGCCTCAGACAAAGCATACCTCTCTTCTCATGCATCTATAAAATTGACAACCTGGTTATCAATATTTCATACTCTACAGTTTGTGGATATAATCTATATCTCAACTCCATGACTATAGAAATGTAATTTTGTGTTTCAATTTATTCATTTGGTGTTTACGTTGAACTTCATTATGGCATGAACGTTTGTATACAACTTTCAAGCTTGGCAATACTTTACATCAACACTGGTGCAAAACAATATACATAATCATTACACATGAAATACTTAATGATACAAAGATAAATAGTCGAGACTGTAATCCACTTGCAGTGATAATGACATCAATACCACATGATTTTCAAGGGTTTAATGCTAATCAGCCAATTTTGTGGGAAAAGCTATTTCTATTGTTTTTGTTTTTGTTTGGTGCACTTTAGTTAGTTTTCACCATGATTTGCAAGGACAATCAACTCATTAAAGCTAACATTACATCCAACCACAAGTACCAGTAGTTACAGGAGCTTGCATTCACGCAGCATAGTCCAGGGATACCAACTTTGTTAACAGCATCATTGTATTCTGAGGGCTGAAAAGTTTTAGGATTTGTTTGTTTTTTTGTTTTTTTGTTTTTGAAAAAATAGTATTTTTTACCTTTTCTGCAATAGATGTGAGTAGTAATGTAATTTGGTAAAAAACAACAACAGTATTTTCCATTAAACCAGCAGATTGTTTGGCCAAAAACAGTACAAAATACTGGAAAAAAAGAGTAAAAGCTGGCATCTCTGATAGTCAAATGCAATTGCTGGGGCTCGGGTTGGGTTCATGCTGCACCCTTTCTCAAACTTATGTAGGCTGAAGGGGGGGGGGGGTGCATCCATCCTCCACATATCTGCATTATGCACAATACAGTTAAATTTCGGTGGAACTTGAATGACCTTTCCATAATGCAATGCATTCACCTGCAAACACGAGTCACACATACTCTATAATATGACGTTTCACATAACTTGACATGACTTCATACACCGTACTGTATAAGCTGTTATTTTCACGAGGGTTTAATTATCACGAATTTTGCAAATCACAGTTGGATCGCCAATTTAACAACACACGAAAATGTCTCCATGCGCCCTGTTAGTAGTGCATTAACGTAAGCGTCGGCTTCAATTCGCGAAAACAACATCTCGCGAAAATGTCTATGGCTTCGTCATTCGTGAAAATAACAGCGTATACAGTATTGTGTAATTAACGACCTGCTATGACAGGTGTCACCTGTGACATAAAGAATACAGAACAGAAATACTGATCTTGCATGAAAGTGCTCCTTTTCCCTTCCCACGTGGTTGGGCACGCCTAATCTACAGTATGTATGAAACCAGTACATACATCTAACTACACCACAAAGTTATGTATATATGTAAAGCGCGCTAAGTGTAGTTTGTGACACCTTCAGTGTCCATTCCCAGTACTGTTATTACGTCATCTCATCAACACATTCTTCATAAGTACTGATAATACGTGCTGGTACATGTTTTACAAAAAACAAAACAAAACAAATGTTAGTGTGCAACATTGCTTACTTTTCACCACAGCATGCACTGTTGTTTTGTCATTAAGTGTTTTCATACTGGTAAACTTAAATACATATCTTTGCTTTACAAACATTTAGCTTACATCAAGCCTTTGTGACAAATACTTCTTGTACAGTTGAACCTCTATTATCCGGCCTCCCTTTATCCGGATCTCTCTATTATCCGGACGCAATCTCACCGTGATTTTTTATCTTTTTTTTAAAGAATTACGGGAGGAAAGGCAACTCCTTGAGAACTCCTACACAAACACACATGAATTACATATACTTGATACATTTCTTAATAATTATTTAGGTAAATCATCCCAAGAATTTATAAAAGAAAATGATTTCATTCTTGCAAACACGAACCTCTATTTTGGGGTCTGTTACTGAGTGTAACAATGAAAAGGTTGCGGTATACACATTACTACATGTGGTACTACAATGGGCTACATCAGTACATGTGTGTATATGTACATGTATAAAGCATTGAGTCTCCCATATCCGGCCAAATCCCTTATCCGGATGAGCCCCGGTCCCGACTTGTCCGGATACGAGAGGTTCAACTGTACTATCAACCAATATACAGACGCATTCTCACACTCCTTTTACACAGGCAATTAATACAAAGAGAAATATAAAGGAAAAGATACAACCAAGTTAAGAAAATGCAACATAGGAGGGTGGCTCAATGTGCCTAGCTTTTTTAAATTGTTACTTTTTCAATTGTTGCCATGATAATGCTTACACTGCGTCAAAAGCCTGAACACTTGTCCGTAATTCACATTTTTGCATTTACTTCCTTGTCAACTGTCAATCAAACTGTCAATCCCATTTGTTTAATGCATTTTACTTTTTCAACATGATTTGTTTCCAGTCATGCAGTATAATGAAGTCCACTGTATAATTGAAAAATTCACAAAGGTGCATAGTGTATGTCACAGCATGTGTCTGTATAGGAAGCATTATTATCATTTGTGCACTGTAGAATATCTGTACATGACAAAATTGTAATACATGTACATCAAACTTTGTTTTCTCTTCATAAATTACGCATTTGACAGAACACTTAAAAATGAAATATATTTCACTCTTGAAGTTTGCATGCAAATCTCAAAAACTTTTGGTGACAAACTTTGACCATTCATAGTTTAAATATATGTATATAATGTACACTGTATATGCCCCAATTTATAAATATAACAACTGCAACCTTCAATAATTGTTACCATGGCACTGCTGCAAAAACCCAATCAGTTGTGGGGATTCAAGGCTTTTGCTGCGGTAACCATAGCAACTGTAACCCACAATAAGTGCTAGTTTCACAAAATGCTCAAAATCACGTACTCTATTTGTTTGGCACAGCACAAGAGCGGTAGCTCTGTACACACTGATTGCAGAACAATATATTTAAACTGACAGTTTCCCCTGTGTAGGTTACACCTCCCTCTTCCTACACATCAGAAAAACAGTGGTTGTGGTCGAGGTTGGGCTAGGGGTTGGGGATGGGAATTTACTTCAGATAACTTGTACTACTTAAAAACTAATACCATCAAAACAAATTTGTTGTGAAATCTTTAAATTCAGTTGTATCGATTCTGGCAAGTCATGTTTTGATTTCAGTTTTCTAGCGTGTGTTCACACATGCATCCCCTGAAGGGTGCAAGTCTTGGTAAACATCAGGAAAAAAAAATGAATGGAAAGAAGAAGATCTGGTTACAATACACAAATAATATCTCTCCATCTACATGTACAAGCTATGGCATCTCCATGAACTTAACCACCAGAAATTAGAAGAATGAATTACACTGACATTTGGCCTTACAGAGCTATACCAAAACATATATAAATAAGGTATTTAACATACGAATAATTTACTTGACCATCCATGAAGTAATTCATTACATTAATTTATCTTATTACTTCTTACAAGTCTGTAAAGGAATCCGATGTGTTAGACGCTATATACGTATATACTGCATCTGATATAAGATGATACTGAATGGGGCTTGATATATGGTGTCTTGCCAAGTAGAATGTCTTGTTGAAGCTGGAACCATGCATGAATTAGTCTGATGTGAGATGTAAAAGTGCTTGAAATACTGGTCATTTATGTATGATTCCAACAAGCAATGCTCAACAAAATATAACAGAATATCAAAAGTATGAAAGTAAAATAATTTTGTAGGTGATCTTTGACAAATTGAGTGGAAAAAATACTATGTCATTCCACACTTCAGATTGAGACCTTTCCCCCTGCATTCTAACTGAAGGGATACACACATGTATGTGTATTCTTTTAAAAATGGGTTATATGATCTGAAATTGGACATATCGTTGGGACCGTGTGATACTCCAAGGGTACCTGCCTAATGTTCTTACTCAAATCAATTTGCCAAATCAACAAAGATTAGATTAAAATCCAAAAAACTATGTCTTAATCATCAATCTACCATGGCGATCTATCCTCACAGAAAATCAAAGTAAGGTAAAGAAAAATGATGAATATCCTTATTGCATCATCTCATCCTGAACAACATGTACACACACATACAAACACCCCAAAATCTAGAGAGAGGAGCTGAAGGGGGAAAAAAAAAATGTACCAGAATACGTCAAAATCCATGATCGGAAGAACGGCTCTTTACACTGATTTTCTATAAAATCTCTCAAGCAAGTATCACAGAAAAGTTCAAATTAACTGGTAGCTATACTCAATAATGTATACAAATAAAAACGCATAAAACGCAAACCCATACTAATAGGAACTTTTGACTGTTCGAAGTTATGAAGAAGGGATAATCTTACTAAGGCCTGACCAATAATGCGCATCATTTGTGTTGTAATATTGTGACATAAATGAAATTCCGCAGCAGCCAATTTGTTGCTTTTTTTTTCAGATTTCCAAGATTCCCAGGCTGGTGCCAGCTCCGCTAACTGAAATGCTTACCCATAAACAATTGCAATACATTTATTACACACAGGCAATGCAGGCATAAGCAGGATTTCATGCAGAAGAGAAGACTGGTTACATGATAGTTCTTAGCCCATCAATTGATTAGAACCCATATCACCATTTTATAATACTTATCTACTGACACGTAATACAAATGTAGTGCAATAACATACACCTTTTATGTCTTTTGGCCGATTAACATTCTCATACTAGCTCGCTCAATACTAAACATACTCAAATTATCTGCCAATACTCAGGACATATAATATGTTTAGAAAAAACATACACAGAGCAATATATCTGCTCGATGACAAACATTACACATTCAATTTTACGCTTGGTCCTTAATCAGAGTTAAGAAAGAAAAACACTAATAGTATAAAATATAACTATCATCTGATCATTTCTTATGTACACTGTACATTGTCACAGGCAATAAGCAAAAATATGTCATTTGTGCAAAATATATTACAAGATAGTATTTACAATTCTGCATACAGTATATCCAGAGCAGCGCATGTCTTCTGCTTACATTCTAAATATGGGAGGATGTCATGATAATAACTTCTAACACAATATCCACATCAGGAGTACAGTACGCTACTGACTTTGTAACAGATACATGAGTGCCTTCTCGGAGCCACATTTTGACATTACCATTTTGGTAGTTATTTCGGATGAGATATCGTTTGTTCACTGCTTGGTTCCAAGGTCACTGTCACTGATAGCAATCTCCATCGACAAGCACGTTAAAATGTGAACCGAGTTGCTGGCGCACTGAACTTTGCTACTGACGCCATAATCCACAGCCCCATTTCACGTCATTACCAAGCACACCAAGTAATTAAGGCGCTTCCAAGTGTCACTGGTTCCACTTCTGGCAAAAGAACACACGCCATGAATTCCGTACATGTACATTGTAGTTCCTACGAATCTTCATGACTTTGCTGATGGAGGTCTAGCTGGCACAAACATCACGATTCCTTTGAAAAAAACTGTGTACAATTTCGCAGTGGCATCATTCCCCTCATATCAACAGCCAAGCAACAAACGGTCACACTATCGTCCAGTTGAATAGCTCAGTTCTTGTAACTGCACACTTACATACATGTAGGTTGTCATTATCAAACAATGATGCTATGCAGGTTGCCATGGTTACATTCAGTCTTTGTAAAGCTTTGTACCAGAGCACATTGCTCTTCTCTCTCAACACTGCATCCTACTCTACTCCATCATCCAGTTTTATGACATATTAGTTATGTCACATTTCGATAAGTGCCAACTTCAATATCCTATCTTCGTCAGGTTACTACTTCATATTTGCAACTGCAGCAACAGTGAAGTATGGCCCTCCACACGAGAATTGATAATGGACATGCTTTTGCACATATCCTATTACAGCTGTATGCCTACATGAGTGTTTAAACCCTTGCTCTGGTGTATATTGTGCACAAAATAAAAAACAAGCATGTTTTCCTGGAATGATGTGTATATGAGCTTTAATATCCCTTGATTGCAATTTTACTTCATGCACTGAAATATTCCCTCGCATTCTGGAGGCACATGCATGCATGCGACAAAAATTTTTGAAGTGACTAAACACCATCTAATACATATATATATTGATAAAACTCTCACACATCTTATCAAAAAAAAAAAAAGTTTAGGAAGTTCAAGATGGAAGGCTGACAATCCATTTGAGTGCTATATTGCGTGCATCATTATCCACATTGTAAGATCAAGGTATGTTTGTGTCACTTTCAAGTCTATGGGGCAGTACTCCATCACTTTTTGAGCGGGCATATCTGGAGCTGCAGATGAATCTGAGGTGTTGTCGCACGGTTTATCCCAACCTTTCACAAACATTTGTCTCTCCATGCGTGAGTCTGCAACAACATTTCTCTCCTAGGTCGCACAGGGGGAGGTTCAGTCGGTGATGGAGGCGTGGCGTTTCCACGGCATGCGTAGCTTCATCTGAGATGTCACAAAGAACGTTTTGGGAGAGTATTCTTCCCTGATCTACCCTAGATTCTGCTGTATACATTGAAGCACCACTCGGGACTAACATTTTGCAAGGATGATTTACTTAATTTGCCTCACATAGCACAAACAGCGTGCTCTCATGATTTTTACGTATGGTCAGAGTCTTTGGTTAAAAACTATCATGTTAGTTAAGCCATGCCTGTGAGTGGTTAATGGCTGGAACAGGACAGCTCTATCTGTCACTTGGCGAGGGAGTTTGCCGGCCCCTTAATGACGAGAAAGGGAACTTGCTGCGGGCCTGCTTGGTAGAGTCAATGGAGATTGAGGGGTCAAAGGCCATGTTGAGGGTGGAGGAGGGAAGTAGGTGCAAAGATGAAGATGGATGAAAAAAGGGGGAATAAAATAAATAAGATGTACAGACAAAGCAAAGCATACCACACACATTCCCTGTGTTCAGACCTGTGTCCCAGTCCAGGAGATAATCTGGGAAAGAGCCTACCACTTAGCAGTCAAAAACTTTCAAACTCGCATCCCTCTCCTCACAAACTGGAGGACAGTTCAAGCATGACTGCTAATAACTTACAAGTCATCATTGTGCCGCCAGCCTGCACTTGAAACAAACATTTCATTTAAGGGACAACACGCTTTGTTGATTGCTCAAAGCATAGTTCTTTCACTCAAACTTGTCTGGGAAACCCCCCAAAAAAAGTCTTCTGGGGACACAAGGAGGAATTTCCCCTCAAGTGCCCACATGTGGAATCATGAATGAGACAATTTCTTTTTCCCTCACCACTGTTTTCTCCCACATTTGAAGACAGGTGTGAACACAGGGAGGAGAGCTTACATTTGGTATAATCATCTTGCTCACCATTGCAACATGTTGAAAGGATATGATAACCTTTGGGATGTGCTTGTGACGATAACAAATTTCGTGGCATTATCAAGAGTTTTGGTTGGGACATACACTTTTCAAACAATATCTCTTGCAAGGTGCTGTGTAAAGCAGTATTTTCTTCTATACGCATTGAAATTTTTCATTTTTGTTTTGCATTTGTTTTTTTGCATTTTTTCACTTATCCTGTATTTGTGAAGTGCTAATAATATTCTTAATAAGATGCTTTATATTAAAAGGCATGTCATCTATGAAGAGATATAATCAAGATAGAAGTTCATATTTTTTCTGAAGTTTTAGTTAGAATTTGCTTTGCCTGTGCCACACTAGTACCATCCCAAAGGTTCTCACCTTTCAACACATTGAGCGATTCTGTATATCCAGTCATACATAATGAGTAAATACCCAGCCGCACAATGCTTTAATGAATGTTTGATCGTAAGTAAAAATGACCACAAAAGAAGCATGTGATTCCAACGGATGGAATGAATATTGAAGCAAATGATGTTAGAAGCAATGCAGAGTAATGCCAATGATAGCATTATTGTATAGTTTGGAGGTACTTAGATATTTACAAAGCCTTTTTTTTTAAAGAGATCAACGTCTTGATCACCTCATCCTATAAGTATACATATTTCTGAACCAGTTTCACTGCATGAACTGCTACACTTTTACCATTACATTTTCTTTCATCAATGCATATATACAAATAAAGGCAAACATAGTTGCAAACCCCATGACCCTTACATTGAATCTTTCATTTAATGTCAGTATAAACAATAATGTTTGCTTGAGGAAGCAGCCATGGAAGTGACACAACTCAGGTAAAAGGGCTCGCAGGCCATTTTGTATGTTAGTCCGCAACTCACTTGTGAGGAAAATGAAATATAATGTAAAAGGTGAACAAATGACAACGTGGCTGTTGCAAGCTACATCTAATACACTATACAACCAAATTCTGTTGCTTGTTTTTTTTAATAAAAATTAAAGGTGCATATTCTAATTAAGCAGCATACAAAGCAAAATAATCATTTTTTACACGAGAACTACAAATGTATTGTGCCCTGCACTAAAAGGTGGGCAGTGCGCTGGCTGGTTGGTCACGAAAATCGCAGTGAGAGGAAGGAACTTACATTCTCCCTCAAAATCTCGCCAAACTACATGTGAAAAAGAGATAGAGAGAGAGAGATGGGGATGGACACTTTATGCATTGGCATAGTGAAAAAAAAGAGAAAAAATTGCAGTAAAGTTGACAGAGATATCTAAACTCCTACTTTTTGCCATTTTATATCTAAAAATATTGATTACATTCAATCAATGTGTTTTCCCCCTTTCTATGGGATCAGTAGAGTACAGTTGTGCTGTGTTAATACTAACATACCAAAAGGTGACTATTTTAGAAAGAACTTGTACACCTGTCTTCACCTTCCTAAAAATATAAAGAAGCCTTTATGACATTGTTGTTTCTTTCTTTCTTTTTAAAGTGGATCATATCATGGAAAGTGATGAAAAAAATAAAACACATTAACTTTCAACCACAGGGGTTATGGACCTGCTATTCTGCTTCCTTCTTCCAAAGGAGGAATATTTTGATAAGATGCAGAAAAGGGATGGATCATTGACATTTGGTGAAAAAAAAAGAATTATCAGGAACTTGGGTAATTCACTTTTCACATGGAAAAAAAGATGAATGCTTGTAAGAGCTTTTTAAATAAGAACAAAAACAGAGCAGGTCCTTTGTAGAAACTTCCACAGTATATGGTACATTACTTATAAACCTAAATATGTGTACCATAATGACATACTGCATCAAACTACTGTAAAAGTGGATATTTTGGCATGACTAATTTTTCGCGCTTGGCCTGGTCGGAAGAGTTTCGCATGTTTTTAATTCCGCGGAATCAAGACATCACGCACAGGCACATATGGCTAGCAAAAATATTCGCGTGCTTTTATTTTCGCGCTTGTTTCTGGTTGCGCGAAATGCGCGAAAATTTGAACACCGCAAAAATTTCCACTTTTACAGTATACCAAGAAAAGTCTTTATCCTCCCCTACCCTAAAACAGTGTATACACAGAAGACAGATTATCGTACAACTGTATATGCCAGGTGTATAATCAATGTGCCAATTCACAGTGACATAAAAATGCATTCCAAGATATATGAACATCTATATGAGACAAAATATAAAAAGCAGTGTGTCATATCGTCGGTCGGGTGACAAGACCTTGTATCTCAAATATTGGTGAAAACCGCATTTTTGGATTTACTGTCAGATAATCAGTTACCTGGTAAGTGATGCTCTGTCCAAATCCTAGCTATCTTATCCCAAAAATGAAGCCACCACAGTGTGTGAAAGGAAAGGTAATCCCATTTGTTATAGTGCTTTTATAGTGCCGTGGCTGCCCTGTTTTTTGGGTTTTTTTTTTTTTGTTTTCCTGAACATTTGACATTTTTCAGTTACATGTACAAAGATTTTGTCGCCTCAATAACGATATACATGTACATGTTTGCAAGTTTACACTTTTTTTGTTTAAAGGCAAGATAAGAGAAAGAAAGAAAGAGAGAGAATGTGTGTGTGTGGGTGTGTGTGTGTGTGTGTGTGTGTGTGTGTTTGTGCATATTTGTGAGCACCTACAATGTGTACATAGGTGTAGGATGATCATCACATCGCAATGATGCTGCTATTGTGTGTATTTCACTGATTTGAATGATTAGCTAAGTTTTGCTTCACGTACTTCAATTAAAGGGATCATATAGTTCTGGTTGAGACCGAATTTCAGGTTTCTAACATTTTTTAGCGAGATAATGAGAAATCTCTCATGAAATATGAAAGAGCATGTAATTCTATGAGGAATTCAACTTTTATTTGATGAAAATTGGTTTTGAAAAGGCCGAGATATCAAAAAAAGAGCGATTCCAATAAAGTGTGGGACCCACACTTTATTACGATTGCTTTGTTTTACTTTGTTTTTGGATGTTTCAGTCACTCCAAACCAGATTTTCATCAAATAAACTTTGAATTCCTCTTAAAATGGTATGCTCTGTACTATATCATACGTGTTTTCTTGGTATCTCGCAAAAAGTTAAAAGCCCAATTCTCGTCTCCACCAATACTGTACTATCCCTTTAAGCACTTTCCATATGGAATCATATTGAACAAAGTGTGGTCATCAAAAGATCTATGCGTTGTTCACCTGGTAAACCACTGCATGTCCAGCAGCTCTGTACAAATTTGTATCTCATCGACAAGTCAGTACAGTGTAGAGATAGACTACAGATGTGCATTGCATGCTAGTTTTAAATGGACCAAGTCAAGATTTGATATGTATGTTCTACAAGCACTCCTGTTGTATATCAAAATTGAATTATTATCTTACAGAGTGGTTCATATGTATCTTCATAAATATGCAGCACTCTCTAAACGCAATCCAATCGACTAGAACTTCCACTTGACTGAGGTACTGCCTGCTGAATACACAGTCTAGTTTAAACAGTGTTACAAATTCTGCTATGCATCACAAGATACAATATCCTACCAAATTTTGTGGGGTTCTTTTTTACTTTCAGTTGTAAAACAGACTATATTTGATATAACATAATGCTTTCATACAGTGTATGTATCTAAATCGAAGATCACCAATCCTCCATTCCAATTTGAAGCTCACTTGCTGGTAGTCATAAATTTGCACCGAAACAATTAGTTTCTAGGTGGGACATCATATAATGCTTTGCAGTCTGGGGTCAAAGGTCATTTCCTGGGGGAGGAATAGAACTTCCTTTTTACATGATAAACTGGTATTTTATGTCTGAAACACTTATCTACATGCTTTTTACTGGTGAGGGTCAGATATACAATTTGTGCTGACTATATGTGTGAAGGTGCACGGTTGCTTTCCTACAATCGAAGAAAGGTGACTATCGCAAGCATCTGAAAAACTTGCACTTACTTCAATGTGTATTACACATATATCTATATATACATGTAACATATTACATAGTATATTCTTCTGTCAATATTCCTCTTAGATTTTTTACAGACATGGTAGGTGATACTGTAAGTGACAACATAGTGATTTAATTTAGTATAATGCTCATTCAAGTATGCTGAATAATTCCATACCTTACCTGAAATCTCCTAAACTGGGCATGTCAAATGTAAAGGCAGAGAGAATTTGAGAGCAATCAGAGATTTGGGTCAAAATTATGACACGATGGCACATCTGTCACTGACGCCAACGTCACGCTTGTATAGTAGCACATCATAATCCATTTAGTCCCAGAAACACATTTTTTTGTGGTTTGGTGATGTATCTTTTTATGATGATATTCTACATTGTCAGTTTACATGAGGAAGAGTGGAAACCTCTCTTTGTGAGCCCCTAATTGATCATTAATGTTTGTTTTGATTGCAGAATTTTCAAAAGAATCTGAATTGCTAATTATGTAACCAATCTTTAAATTGGCAACAAATTTTTGATTACCATGAAGTTCCAATATGTGTGCACAACTGACCATCAACATGACTGTGGCTGGGATTTATGATGTAGGGAATATATATTCTGTTGTATATTCTCAATGAAATGAAAGAGAAAGAAAGAAAAAATGTTACACAAGAGAAGAAGTGTGTAAATTTGAGTTACCATGCCAAAAATGTATCTTAAACAGATTGAGTGATTGACATACGAAATGTACATTGTATATGGAGAATCATAGCAACCTACACGTAGTATCATTTTACATGTAAGATTCCTTCTGAAATTTAGCTCGCTAAATCATTCTGAGTGTTGCCAATGCTGTTGATTTTCATGTATGACGTGATATTTACATCCTCACAAAAGGTTCTGAGCTGTTTCAAGCTCTTATGTTTAATACTCTGACTTCATTCTCACATACAAATTGAATGGATCAATGAGCCGCAACCAGATGAAAGTGACATCTACTAATATAGACCGATTCTGAGAGGCGCTTTGTGTATTATCGGCATGGGCAGCGCCATTACTGCGGTGTTCACGCATACCCCCCCCCCACCCCCCCTCCCTACAATAGCAAATGATGCATGCGCACCGAATGAAAAACTGATGCATGGTTGTTTTAGCCAATAGGCGTCTCGTACTGAGTGCGCTAACACTTGTTTAATGCGCGAACCTTTGTAATAAGTGCGCGTACTTCTGCTACAAGTGCGCGATAAACATGTTTGCCCGGGGGGTAGGGGGTAGGCGGGGACACCGCAGTTAGAGCTAATGGCTGCGCCCTGTAACCGCAACTTGTCTGCTGCCCTCAACGAACCCGAATCGGTCTATAGGGATGAAAATAACTATCATGGTGGTACTCATATGACAATGTGCATGATTTAGGACAGGATAATCTTACACCTGACCTGAAGAGAATGAGAGATGCAACAACTACAATGTATGTAGTGCCCATTTACTGTCTGGAATTCATTTGCATGGAGGAAAAGAAGAGAGGAAACTTTACTACTTTCTAATTCAAATATGTGCTCCATTTGCATAGTGAATAGTGAAATGCTACCAAGTTGAATGGTCCTACAATGAACAGATCAAATATTTTCTAAGCAAAGTGAGGATGTACAATGTACATTAGTTCAAAAGCACCGGTGGATGGAGACTGACCACATAATGGAAATGTCTACAATGAGTACAGAAAAAATGTGAGACCAACCAACTGAACTCACGTGTTGAGACTGTCCAAATGTACACTATGAAAAGAGATAATCTAAGCCATTGGAGATGAATCTAAGCCCAGAAAAGTGTGGCCTTCTACATATAGATGTACATAGAGAAAGTATGGATGGATGTATTAAGGGTAGGGTGGGAAAGATCAGAAGCTAGGGGCTAGGGAAGGGAAAAGGAATTGCTGAGGGGGTGAGGCACAGTCAGCAGCTGACAGACGTGAGGCAGGGAAGAAGGGTCAAAGATGGTGGGGGAGGGTGGGGGAAAGGATGGTGTAAGAGAGATGGGGAGAAATATGATGGGCAGGGAAGAGGGATAGAGAAGTGGTCCGGCAGATAGGAGGGGGTGGGGGAGGTGAGATGGAAATAGGGGGAAGGAAGGGGTAATAGAAGGAGGGAAGGATATGCTGGAAGACGGATAGGTGAGGGGATGTGGGAAGGAGGGATAAGGGAGGGGGATGGAGAGGGATAAGGGAGGGGTAGGAGGAGGGATGAGGGATGGGTAAAAAGGAGGGATAAGAGATGGGGTATGAGGAGGAATAAGGGGGTAAGAGAGGGATAAGGGAGGGGATGGGGGAAGATAAATAAGGAAGGGGTATGAGGGAGAGGGATAAGGGAGGGGGTATGAGGAGGAATAAGGGAGGTAAGAGAGGGATGAGGGAAATCAAGGAGGAGGGATAAGGGATGGAGTATGATGAAGAATAAGGGGGTCACAGAGGGGTACCAGAGGGATAATTAGAAGGGAGGGAATGGGGAAGATGGATAAGGAAGGGGTTTGAGAAGGAGGGATAAATGAGGGGTAGGGAAGGTAGAACAAGGGGAGGGGATGGGAGGCATAATGAGGGAGGGGGTATGGGGAGGAGGGATAATGGAGTGAGAAGGGCTTTGTGATGGAATTAACGTCACTTCCCCACATACCACTGAAGGAGTGTCAAAAGAAAGTTCATGTAGACTCTGTCACATTAACCAGTGCAATACGGCTGGGGAGTAAAAGCAATGTGGTGCACAGAGTCACGGACAAACATCCCTGTCAAGGCTGGTTAAATGCTGTACATCTCTGTATTCTCCTTCAAAGTATAACACTTACTTGTCAAATTTCAGCTTTAGTGAGTACTCAAAACAGATTTTCATCCCATTAATGCACTTCAAATATCATCATGTCACAAGTTTAACATCCTTCATTAGAATATAAATTTCCAGTATCTTCTAGTCATCGCAAACCAACAAGGAAAACATTTTTGCATCTACAGAAGTATGAATAGCAAACCATTCCAAAACAGAGTATCACAAACTAAAACACTAATATGCTGGACTGCATATCAATAAACCCCAAAAGATCTGTCTTCTTTAAATTCACAACTAAAATTCTGATTCCATTATGATATCCTAGGCTAAAACTTACCTGAACACTGTCAAATGTCATACATATAATATAATATAAACAATTTTTACAGCATGTGTTTCCAAACTTTATGTAAAGCCTGATGGTAAGAAATAAAAATATTGTGCGGCCTACAGTGTACTCCCACCTGATTATTTCTCAGACAGTATCATATAAGGAGCTTTAGAATCTCTGTAATCTGATTGGTCAATTGTCATGCATTGATTTTTACAGATTCACACTGAGCCACGCATCTAGTAAAATCCAAATGCATGGTTCAAGCCTTGTATAGTCTTGTATGTGTAACAGACATATGGTGAGGAAAAAGATTCTATTTCATGAATTTGCTGGCCTATTTTATGACACGAATGATGCACAGGTCTTTTTCGTGGATAGGTCAGAATTTAATGCTCTCGTTTAACTTTGGAACAGTCTAAAACCTACCTGCTGCATTCATGGATTTAAACAGTTCCAAAGTTAAACTCAAACATCCAATTCTCACCGATCCACTCTGTCCTGTGCATCATTTGTATACTGATAAAGACTAAAATCATACAACAGAAGAGGCTTGCAGACAACATTGAAGTCAGCTGCCAAAGATAAGATACTCACACTTGAAGTCCGTTCTCTGATGGAGGCAGATTCTACCGCGCTAAAGACCGGACGGGCTGTTTCGCTAAGCTGCGAGACAGAAACAAATGATGCACATGAAGTCAAGATGTGATACTACAAAATCACATTTAAATGCTTGATATCGTGTCTTAATGATATTGTTATTTAAAGTTAAAGTTATTTTACACTAGTTGATGGTTGTGAAATTGTTTACATGTCATCTACTAGACAATAAGGTCCTAGTTATCAATAAACTGCGATGTGTCATTTAAGCATTTTCAAGAAATCAAAAAACACAAATAAAAATAAAAAGGAGAATACTTTGCATGACTCATACAAATTAGAGCAGTTGTATTGTTTTGTTTTTGCTGAGGGTTTCTTTTTTTTCTACACATATTTTTGTCCAGAACTTAAAGGGATCGTACAGTTTTGGTTGAGACCTAATTTCAGGTTTCTAACATTTTTTGGTGAGATGAGAAACCTCTTATGAAATATGAAAGAGCACGTCATTCTATGAGGAATTCAATGTTTATTTGATGAAAATTGGTTTTGAAATGGCTGAGATATCCAAAAAAGAGTGATTCTAATAAAGTGTGTGACCCACACTTTATTACGATCGCTTTGTTTTACTTTGTTTTTGGATGTTTCAGTCATTCCAAACCCGATTTTCATCAAATAAACTTTGAATTCCTCTTAAAATGGTATGCTCTGCACTATATCATAAGTGTTTTCTTGGTATCTCGCAAAAAGTTAAAAGCCCAATTTTCATCTCCACCAATAATTGTACCATCCCTTTAACCATAGAATTTTGAAAAAGGAAATGAAATAAAGTCTGGCATATCTGAAGATTTTACTGCAAATATTCATACTGGAAACCATCAATCCTGCAGATTAGATTTCAAACTAAAAACAATAGGTTACATAAAATCTGGGAGAGGAAAGGCATGGCCTGGATGAAAGGGAAGAAGGAGCATAATATGCAAATTAGGAGAAATGAGGGGAGATAGGGTTGGAACCACCAATGCTGGGTTTCCAGTGTCTTGCAATCTATTATGCACATCACGATTGGACATCAGTGGCTGATTGTGGATTTTTTCTTTTTTGTGAGTGTCTATCATAATTTGTGCCACGATTAAAGATTATGTTCTAATCACAGTGATCTTATTGGACCTTGTGGTCAGTCGTGGCAATCATATTGATCCCAGACATTGTTTTAAACATCCAAAACTTTTCCATAATCATCACAATTGCCACAGCTGACCTCAAGATCTCTGATAAGATCTGATAAGATCACCACAATTACATGTGCTCCAATACTGAAACTGTGATCTCGGGCGTGGTGCATATTGTGATAGACAAAAACAAAAATTCCATGATCCGCTCCTAATGGCCAATTGTGGCGTGCGTAGCGCATCACATGACAGTGGGAACCTAGCACAAGCAGGTGAAAATAGAGTTTGTGATGCTTATGCATTTATGATAAAGATATGAGCTCTTTGAAATGATTTCAGGATGGGCAGGATAGTGTGCACAAATGCAGTGCAGCTGAAAAATGAAGCCCACAAATGATGAAAAATGTGATATTATCTGACAGAACCCTTCCAAGAAGGAAACTGCCCACAAAAGAAGCCGTAAGAACTTCCTTATCGCTTTAGCATTCACGATTTGGAACAAATCCCTTTTGATATTTCATCGCCAGTGAAATGAGTTTGAGGTCTCATGCAGTGTATTAGGTTTCAACCACTGGGTGCGAGAAATACTTCTTTAAAGTCAGAAATTTATCAGAAACATAAGATTAACCTTCCTGGTCACTGTTTCTGGGTTGTTGGGTTTGTTTTTTCTATAATCTTTCCAACATCTGAGCAAATTTAGTCAATTCACTCTTCTAGTCTGAACACTAAATACAGGATAGGGATATTTTTCTGCTGCTGTTGTACCTCATGAATTAAAGCTAATACATTTTGTACAGAAAAGAAACAATAGCACATTTGAGGATGCTTGAGTAAGATATCACTTAAAGGCAAATTAATACTGAGTACTATCATGTCCCTCCATAACACACAAAGGACAAGAAAATGCTCTGTGAAACTAGATTGTTATGCATTGTTAGTTGTGTTTTGATACTTGCACAGTAAAAGATAAGACAAAACCAGACAAGAACATGCACTGAACATGCTCAAACAAAACAGTTTATCTGGGGTATGTAACAATAAATGAAGTCATTATCAGCTAGCAACAGCAACCAGTTACACATGTAGCACCCAAACACTGGACAGTTAGTGAGTGATTAGATCAATGTAACAACTGCTTGCTATATGGTTTTTATCATGCCCCTTAAGTTTGGTGTTAATAAGCCCAAATTAAAGCATCTGCCACAGATATTTCCCCCAAACAAAAACAAAAACAAAACAAAAACATACCCATAACATACCAAGACAAAATGGCATTTGAAATACATTGATCTGCAGAACAAATTGATTTGACAATTAGAGCTGTTTAGAGACATGTGTCCGCCCGCATGAGAAGGATCACAGTGTGCGTAGTGCAGGTGAATAAATGTGAAACTTTCTTGAACAAACTTTCCATTGCACCATAAAGCAAGTAACATGTCATGAAACTGGTGTGAAATAATGAAGATGGAAGCAGTATAAAATGCAGTGCACACCACACACTCTGACTGTGTGTGTCTTTTGACCTCCATTTGTGCAGTGTGTGCACACAGTGCTGGGAATCAGAGAGCTGCAGCTGAAACAATAGCATATCAATTCCCTATTGAAACAAAGTACATCACTGCAAAATAAACCTGTGATGACTGTAGTAGTGCAACAACATTGTACATACACATACATAACATAATGAACTACTGTACACTACCCATTGAACTGTACACTACCCATTACTACATGAAATCTTTTCTCTATATTGGTTGACAGTAAAATTACCATCCCAAGAACATTTGCTGTATTAAGAGAGATTTTGACCATTCACAATGAATAGCATTGATTAATTGTTAATTTGATGTCAGTTCAATTGTATGCTGGAGTGTGTACACATTCTCTTCTCCGGTCCTCCAATGCATTACTGCATTGCTGAATTAAGTGATTACACTTAATGTAATGTCCAAGTATTTGTACAAAACCACCTCAATATTTTTGTTTACAGGAAGAATTTCTAATAATATAAAGAATAAGCCAATGACAACATAATCATATTTGCATTGTCTTTCTATCGTATATGTACCTTTTGTTTCCTGTCCCACATTATCACAATTAATTGCTACAAAAACTCTATCATTGTGTTTTCTAGAAACTTCTCTCACATTTGTGGGCCAGTTGGGGCTTGGGGTAGAAGGGGGGTCTTGGCTGCCCCCCCCCCCTTTTTTTTTATAATACATGGGAATAGGGCCTACATGAGGTCTAACCATTTGCCCCCCCCCCCCCCCACACACACACACACTCTTTCTTTACCCTGGAAGTGGCACCAGAAAAATGTGGCTAATCTTTTGTTTTTGTTTTTGCTTGTAAGCAGATTAATCCTGGAAGTTGTACCACACGCTTGCCAGCAGATGAAAGTGGTAGCAGAAAAGTGCAGGTAAAACTGTTTTTTTTGTTTTTTGTTTTTGTTTGTTTGCTTGTCAGCTAAAGGCCTTTTATTTTTGCTTGTCAGATTATGAAACCCGGAAGTGGCACCAGAAATATAAAGTGGGCCCCGGCCGCCACTTTTAGAAATGTGGTGCCTGCCCTTGCAAGTTACATTAATTTAGTATGTTGCCTTAGCACTAGTACGACACAGCTGAAGACAATATGTTAGTATATGTCCTTGTTACTTGTAGCAAATACCCTCTACATTGATCATCATCATCCTCTGTTTCATCCTGTATACAATGAATCCTGTTTTTCCCACCTCAGAAACACATCAAATTTGGCAAAAATGTGAATACCATTTTCTCTTAAAGCTCCCCATATGAAGTGGATACCATTACCTCTTTGAAGCTCCCCATACCATACAACTGATATCAGGGTCATGCTGTGTCATCTCACAAACAAGCATGTATGAATTTGTTGCTGATTTTTTTTTTTTTTTTTTTTTTTTTTTTGGGGGGGGGGGGGGAGGGGGCATTTGCTGTTCAGCATGAGTACACAAACACACAGTTACACACGGATAAGTATGTGGGACTGCAACAAAACAAACTGCACCGAAATGGTGTACACAGAAACACATGGCCCAACAAAATGTTTGAGTTTATTTTTTTCCCCCAAGTTTGCATTTCAGTCATGAGGTCATTTCAGATTTCAGGGTGTGTGTAATCATGTTTATAGGAACATCACTCGTTGTTACACCACCAACCCAATGAGGAAATCATCAAGATAAAAATCTTACTTTCTTTGAGGTTAATCTCAGGAATTTGGTTGCTGTTTTTTGTTGGGGTTTTTTTTGTACCCTCAAAAGTTCTATTAAGAATGTTTGATGTTGCAGAAAAACATATCGACAGATAATATGGACAGATGAATGAGCAAACAACAAAAAAAGAGAAATAAATGAATATATTTTAAAACAGATGAATTGAGGCATCAATCTCAAAATAAAATGATAAATATGACATTATCTACAATTCCCAATTTCCTTTATAGTCACGATATAGATAATGTCATTATGAGCTGAGCATGATGCTCAGACTGTTGTTTGCAATATGAAAAGTGGGTGTTTAACAATCAAATCTATTCCAATGCATGCACGTGACTGATATCACCATGGAAAAATAAAGATACAACTTCAGAATTATTTTTCAGACATAATTACAGAGCAGCAAATTCCCTACCACTGCAACTTTGGTTAATGTTGAATTTCTTTATACACAGCTCAAACTGCCACAAACATTCTTTCTTCTCATCTCAGATTCCAATTGTAAATACATGTATGTATGCAAAAAATAAATAAATATAAAGGTGGTACAAATATACTTTACTGAAATACCACACTCTTGACAATTCTGACAACTCGGTAGTTACTCAAGGTTTTGGAATTAATGCGCGACAGGGAGAATTGCTTTAAGAACCAGAAGTAAATTTGTTTTTATTTGCAGCATAATCATGTGGGGCTTTTTTTTTTCGCCTTCCTTGGACTATTTGAATTTCAGAATACAAGATGATATGAAATTGATTTCAGCAGTTGTTAAACAACAATGTCAGAAGCTTATCAGTGAAGCTTTGCTGCACTAAACTTGTCTTTGTTACATGCAAGTACGCATTTTTACATTCTGCATACTCTGCGCATCTATAATTCTATTATACATCGACTGTTTTTGGGAAGAGGAAAAGATATTCCTCAAACTCCTGTACATGATGACTACTGGAGGTATGGCTTTCCCTCAATCTATACAATCGATCTCACAAACTATGATATGAAGACTAAGCCTACTGTGTATTACTATATACACCACATATTTCACAGGGTTTTTATTTTGAGGAACTTTGCGAGTTGGGTGCTATTCGCACATTTTAAAACACATGAAAATATCAACTTTGATCCTGACATAGCTGCGATATCCACAGGTATATTACTCCGTCCACTGCTGCACTCCAGGACTGTGAATTTAACCATTCACAAAATTGTCTGAAAGCACTGATTCAAGTTAGACGCGCTATTACATATGGTGTATACAGTAATATACATTTCGCCATTATAGTTTTATTCCTACTGGAGCTACAGTCGTGTCATTATCTATGTGTACAGGTTGCAGTAATTTGGTGTACTCATGTCACTAAAATGACTGAACAACACTTGAAAAAACTTACGTTTTGCGAAACTGAGGTTGAAAGAGAATGAGGCAGGTATAAGGTGAATGCAAGAAGCGAAAAAACAAAGGAAATTAAAGAAACAATTAGTTGTGACAAGGTGAATTTTGTATACGACAATCTGGAAAGTTGTTAGAAGCCATTAGGAGGTGTGGTAGAACTCAGACCGGACTAAGAAACATGACTCAAGCACTAGGTTACAGTAAGGAGTTACTATGATCAAAACTACCGTCGCAACAGCCAGAAATTGCAAAAGCTGAATGGTCGTCTGTTGCCGAGAGCAGTCATCATCACAGTAACCTACTACTGAGTGAGTATTTCATACAACAGGGCCACAATATATTTCGAAAGACATTGAGAGTAGGAATGTATGATGCAGCCAGATGCAAGTGACATTCAGGATTAATTCAAGCAACTATGAACAACAGATCAGATCTTGGGTGAAATTACAGCAAAGATACAGAGAGGTTACACAAGGTGCACAACAGCAATCACATAGATAGTTCAGTGCATCATGACAACTATAGCTGTCAATATCCAATTCATTGACAGGCACAGTAAAGAAAGACTGCCATTTGTTTTGTTTTGGTTTGGTGTGTTTGCTCTCTTTGGGGTTCCTTTCTGGCATCCTTTCCCAAGTAAGAAGTGTAAATGGGGCAAGAGCTACACAAGGAGGCAGCATGTGTGCATTTATTCTCACGGAAGAAGTTTGTATTCAAAACCCTCCGATCCCTCTTCCAAAAACAGACAAACAAACAAACAGAATTATGACCATTTCTTGAGAGCTGCAAGGAAGTCTTTAGCAATGGTACACCTGTTCATCAAGAGTTGCAGAGAACCAACATTTTTTTTTTCTTTATTAAGTGCCAGGTGCAGTACTAAATATGGCAGTGCAACTTTAACAAAGCGAGGACTTGATTCAATTCCCTCATCATTCCCTGACCTCCTTGACAAAAAAAAAAAGAAAAGTGCAAAGTTGTTTTTTTTTCTCTCCATTTTACCCATCAACTCTTTTATAAGAAATGATTTGAGATGCCTTTGTTTCTCATGATAGGTGCACTAATCTGATGCCAACTGTAGCCTCTTATAAGGCTCTGTAATCTCTGCCAAGACAACGATAGCATATAAACCGAGTCAGTAGGACACAGTGTAATCAACACACACACCTATTGGGTTGCTGTTGGTAATGTGCGCTACGTTGCACATCCACCAAATTTTACACCTATTTGCCTGATATGTGTTCTACTTGTATGTATGGCCATACACACAGTATCTGTATTTGGATTAATTTTTTCTTTTGGTGCAAAATATGCATACATGTGTCAGCATGTATTCATTATACACATGCCTGTTGATGTACACGAGGTGTCCCACGCATTTTTGCAATCAAAATTTTCATTTGCATAATCCATGGACCCAGATCTAAACTACCCGATATTGTGATTGAATGCTGGCCTTTGAGTGGAAAGATCGAAATTGCTGTCATGATGCACTAGTATCTGCATGGTTGAAGCCACAAAGCAACAGACACACATGTTCTCCACAACACAGCCTGCTATCCTAGGATACCTACTCTCAGGTTTGATGCGTAAGCTGCTGCACCAGACATCTGCTTAGAGGTAAAATATAAGTCGTCATTGAGTGAATTTCTCTTACAAGACAACTACGTATTGTGGCACGCACACCACTGCAGTAATGCATCTAATCTTTAACACTCAACGAGCGCACTCTGCTTCATTATATGTCACATAAAATCAAATCAAATTCTTTTGGGAAGATACCAAATGTAAAAGTCAATGATTCAAAATGATGGAGAGCATAAAATGAGTATCAGTATCCAGCCATGAAAAGCCTGTTTACATTGAAGTGATTTTTTTGATATGTTATATCCTGTCAATGAACAAAAAAACAGGTTAAACTATGAGTACTGATTGAATTGATCTCCCTTTCCTTTGTTCCTTCTTCAACTATGTGTAATGCATGAACAAAAAATGACCAGTTTCTATGCACTCAGACAAAAGAAATTACCAACTTTTAATATCAAAGGTCACATGATTTAAACTTATAATGTCACATGACACTATTTGCTGGCAGAAGACCATCTCCTCATTTGGAATTTGAGTGAAAAAACAAAAACAAAAACAGACGAACAAACAAATCTTGCAAGTCACAAAGCAATGCTCTAATTTTTGAATGCTGACGTTCCATTACAAAACAATCGAGAAGTTTCAACATGTCCTAGTGATTTCTAGATGTCAGTTTAAGAAAAAAGGAGAAAAAAGAAAAGGTTTAATGGAGTTATTAAGCATGTTACATTACAAAATGTAAGCAAAGTTTCTCAGCACAAGTACTGCAATTGTTGGTAACTACATCCAACAGCTTTGTCATTCTGTGCGTACCCATCACATAAGCCACATGTAATTAAAGAGATGAAGGTGACTGCTGAAGCTGTAGGATACTGGGCACAAAGGATAACAACCCATGGTTTATACTTGTTTGGCTTTTTCGCACACAGGATTTATTGATTTTGCGCATTGCGTAGCAAAATACAGATTTTCAAGAACTGCTAATTTTGGGTGTATGTTAACAGGATTCCTGCAGCCCACAATGTGTCAAGCTCTGCCCCATCCCCTGATCACAGTATCACTGTCTCCTGCCTCACTCTATATATCCCCTTCCCATCCACATCACGACAACCTCGCCCCACCCTGCTCACCTTGCATCGGAAGAGACCAGCTAGCCACATGGTTCTGACGCTATCAGAGTCGAAGCAAAGACATCTGCACAATCGTGGTCAAGACAAAATGATGAAGAGAAAAACCGTGATCAACACTGTGTTTAGTTGACTATTGTGAGTTCAAACATTGGAAAGTGACGACAAACCACAGGAGAAAGTCATTATTTTTCAAAGAATGATTACACACAATTTTCACAGAAGAGCTTAAACAATCACAAGAAAAGATTCTTCCAAAATGACTATAAAAGATCTTCTATGAAGCATGATTACCATGGTATACAAGATACAAGATTCAGCGAGTCTTGCATTCAGTGTGTCTGTGTCTGTGACTGTGTGTGTGTGTGTGTGGGTGAGTGGGTGTGTCTGTTATGTGTCTGTGTGTTACCAAGGTATTTCAAAATATCATTGTTGAGAACACATGGCGTGATCACATCCTTGCTGTGTATCCCTACTTACTGAAACTTTGCTGCAGGATATTTCTTGTCATCAGGGAAAGCCAAGCTCCCAACCAGCCGACAATTTAAAAATGATCAACAACATGTATATCTTAAATCATTTGATCCAAGCTGAGAGCAATCAGCACAATGAAAAAATAAAACCCCCAAAACCTGGAGCTTGTAATTGTCTTCTGTCAGTAACATGTTCCTATTTTAACTCTCTATCATTCATCACTGCATTGTTGTTGCTGTTGCTGATTTAATGATGTCATTGAAATGAGACATCTTATGAGTACAAACTACCATATCTTACAAGGCATCATACACATGTCTGACCCTAAGAGTATCACCATAAGGGAGAACAGGTTCCTTTTTTTTTTCTTCTCTTTTTTTTAACTGATTGACAAATTCCCCTTCATCAATATAAATACATCTGTAACCACCAATCATTCAGTATTTCAGTAGTAGACATGATAAAAAAAAATAATGCGCATACCCAATATACACTTTGTATACTTGATTTGGATTTGAATCAATGACTTCCTGATTACCGGTAATCAGAAGACCAAGCTCAATAGTCTAGTGTATATATTACGCCTGTTCTGTAATCAGATTGTTGGTTCACTGAATAATCAGTGCTCATTGATGTCATTGAAGGGCAATTCATCTAAACGTTGCAATAAAGGCAACTCAACGCAAGAATTGGTTAACTTTCTTTTTTTTTCTCAATGTCATTGTTGTCAGCTTACTTGAGTTCTTTGTCTCCTGGCACCTGGAATGAGATGGCCCATCTAGGAAAAGTTATATAGAAAATGGAAACATAACATAACATAACAGAAAGAGGATGTTATCTTTCACAAGTGAGAAGATCTTTGAAATGCAAAAGGTTTACAAAAGCATAGGCTTAGGATCTGCAGTCTGCTGTACTTTTCCCTTCGTGAATATTTGTTTTGACATTGATCAGTCTTCTAATATGCTGAAATCAAATCAAATTTTGCAAATTCTGCTTACACTGTTTTCTGCTGTCAGTAATGTTGAAAAAAATAAATGTTATTTAATACTGAAATGTTAAAAATGCAGAAATAAAACCAAACAAAAGGTATTCGGAGGTTCTTAGAAAGCATCAGAAGAACTACAGTGTATGAGAGCATGCTAACAGCAATCCAATAATCGATGTCTCCCCCCACTCTTCCATGGAAAATTTTTAAACTCTGCAACACAGACAGTACATGAAATACTAACACACAGCTTACACAATAAAAGTAAATGCAACACTGTACATCCGTTTGTTTGTCTATCTACCTTACACGTGCTGTATCTGATGTTCTATCTAATCTACGTAATATACTAACCCATCCATAGATCCATTCATCCCTAAAACCATCCCTCTAGTCCCCACCTCACCTACCCCCCGCTTTCTCTATCCCACACCCGAACTGCACACCCACCTTGTCGGGGCAGTCTTCTTATGCTTCTTGCTCGCGCCAAGGTAGATTTTGAGAGGCATGATTTCCCAGTAGTTGATGGGGGCGCCGCCCCCGGAACGGCAGTACCGCATGGTGCTGCCACTGATCTCAAAGTAGTAGTCCTTGAACTTCTTGGGGCCGTCGGCATACTTGATGGTGGCACTGGGTGCCATGTTCTTCAAAAACTGCCATTTGAGTGGGATGTAGAGAAGGTCAAATTTGATTTTTGACTGAATTTGATTTGATTCCTGAATTCCTTTTTCTTTCATAAAACAAGTGAATGAAGTTACAGAGTAACAGAGGAAATGCTAGGAAACAGGTGACTTAAATGTACAGCACTGTTTTTCTCGTTAATGCAAGATTGATCATACATGCAAAAATGGACGAGAGTGTACTCCCATTACAAAAAAAAACAAGAGACCTGCGGGTCTAGCGCTCACCTGAGTATCGCAAGTTCACCATTCACGCAGTCACTAATCTAAATTATTCACAGTTCTACCAAAATTTGACCAGGCATTCTCAAGTAGTAGATAAAATGTACAGTAAGGGCCCAAATTTTTTAAGATTCCTTAATTTGGGGGGATTGGGGCCCCCTGGGGCCCTCTGGGAGGGGCCCATTTTGATAAATTGAGATCCTAACCCCCTAGGGATGCTACCTGTCAAGTTTGATGAAAATCCATCATGAGGTTTTCAGGAAGAAGATGAAAATGTACAATTCAGGCCCCCATTTGGACCATCCCACCCCTCCCCCCTGCCCCCAAAAGGGGCACCCCTGGATCTGCTATGAAAAAACTTGAAACTACAGTCATTAATGTACTCACTCATAGTATTATCATAGCTCTATCACTTCTGATTCTAGAGAAGATTTTTAAAGATTCCTTCATTTTGGGAGGTTTGGGCCCCTTGGGGCCCTCCAGGTGGGATACGGTGCCCATTTGAACAGATTGATATCCTATGCCCCTAGGGATACTACCTGCCAAGTTTGGTGAAAATCGGTTATTGGTTTCTCAAGAAGAAGATAAAAATGTACAATTTAGGCCCCATTAGGACCCGTCCCCACCCCCCTCCCCTGGGTCCCAAGGGGGGCACCCCTGATTCCGCCAAGAACAAACTTGAAACTACAGTTATCAATGTACTAAGTCATAGTATTAACTTAGCTCTATCACTTCTGGTTCTAGAGGAGAAGATTTTTAAAGATTCCTTAATTTTGGGGGATTTGGGCCCCCCTGGGGGCCCCCTGGGTGGGGCATGGTGCCCATTTTAACAAATTGAGTTCCTAACCCCCTAGGTATGCTACCTGCCAAGTTTGGGGAAAATCGGTCTTGGGGTTTTCAAGAAGAAGATGAAAATGTAAAAAGTTTACGCACGACGGACGCCGGACGACGGACGCCGGACGAAGGACGATCGCAATAGCTCTTTGGCTCGGGTGACCTAAAAAACCACAGTTGGGACTAAACTCTCGTTACAATGAAGTAAAAATTCATGTCCCATAATTATTATTTATATATCTTTTTACACTTTATTGTTTGGATATAACAGAATGTTGATACAATTGCAAAACAAAAGAAAACTGCTGATCCAGAGGACTTTGGTATGACAGGAGTGGCCTGTATTACATTGTATGCCCTTCCCACACTTGACTGAGCAGTGGAAGCAAGCATGTTATTTATTCAGAACATTGTAGCAGTGATTACTGGCACTTACAGTATTTCAACAGGTGGCGTCCTACATAAATATCTAATATATGCATTTTGCTCTCCTACAATTTAATGTCAAGTCACATGGTATGCTTTAAAGAGAGATCATATGGCTCATTCTGTAATATCGCCATACAATGTAGAAAACTTTCAAGGATATACATGTACACTGTACATTTGTAGCTACACTTTCCAAACACGTACCGTTTCGGTCACTCTTTCAGGAAATACACTGGATATGTAAATAAAACCACAACAAAGAACAACATACGCTACTTCCTACTCATCTACATGGAGGAGGCAGACAAGGAGAACATTCGGTTCATAACACAGAAGTCAATATGTAGGACTAAGAGGATCTCACCACTTCCATGCTTTGTAGAAGACTGTTCTGCTTGATGCAGAGATAGTTGTTGGGTGCTGAGGTTGAGTCCCATGCCTGCACCTCTGATAACACCACCTCGTAGTCAAACATCATTCTCTCTGGGATGCAGAATTAAAAAATACCCACATAGAAAAATGCATAATGAACAAAGTGAGAGAAAAACATTCACACTAAACCATCCACACATCAAGCAACTACTATGGTCAATCAGTAGCATGCATACATGTACTTCGCTGAAAAGTTTGTCTTACCACCAAGCAGTATGTGATTTGTTGTCATGGGGTCATAGCTTACATTTTGATTGTGGGATGATGGAGCACATCAATAGCTGTCACAAATACAATGATTGCTCACAGTCATCCTGTGACACATTATCTCAGACATAAAAAGCAATTAGTGTATGCTTACTACCATACCACAGCACCCTAACTGACACGTGTTGATCACAAATTCTTGCTCATACATTATCTACAGAATGCTTTCCCTCAGCAATATTTTCCACGTCTGCCCGACAAAATGCCATAACTTTCAGTCAAAGAGATCAGAGACTGCACACTGACGAATCACAAACTGTATTCATTTTCCTATGGTAATCTCATAGACTATGGCATAAAAAGCTACCGGGTACACTGTTTGTTTCCATTCACATCTTTTGGGGAAAAAAAAGAAATGTGATTACCAATTTTTAGTTGTATATGTAAATGTGTATTTTCATGTAAATCTTGCTACATTTTATGCACATCGTGACATCTGTTAGGTGTAAATCTGAATATTACTGTCAAGATGCCACAAACTTGAAAGACGTCCCTTTCAGGACCGCTGCTCTCATACCTAGCTCCCCATTTTCCACCACCTCAAAGAGTCCCCAAGCCTTGCCATCTAGAGACGGTAGACGATGCCTCTCAACCACACGGTCAACGACCTCCTTCGCCGTCGTCTTGTCCGTCAGCTGGCGATCGGGAAAGAGAGAAGGTAGGAATGAATTATAACATTATGGCATGTATGCATTGCAAGATCTTAGCAAAGTTGGAGTCCTGGCTTCAGGGATTACCTCAACATTGAGATTATTCACGCATTTGAATATGTGGGAGATGGAAGGGGTTATTACAGTGACAGTATGAGTAAGGCATAGTAGAAAAAATCTGGCCTTTCAAATGATGACCCCCCAGTTTTTTTGAGGACAGCACAATCCCCATCAGATAAGATTCCTTATTCCTCAACAATTTTGTTTTATTGGTTACATGTACATTATTGTTGAGTGGCATGCTCTTGATTATACTGTAGTTATCCTGTTTTTCATGTTCAAACACATTCACACATACAAACACAAATGAACACACACACACGCATAAACAAAGTATTGCTAAAATATTATCATGTACTGTAAAAGTGGAAATTTTCACAGCACTGAAATTTTTGTGCATTTCGTGCAACAAGAAACTAGTGCAAAAATAAAAGCACACAATATTTGCTTACAATATGTTCTAGTAGTTCAAGTCTTGAGAATTAAAAACATGCGAAACTCATCTTACCCAGCCGAAAATATCCACTTTTACAGAAATAAGTAGCAACCCACTACAAGTCAATAAAGTCCTATTTATAGCTTTGTAGTCTCCATTTGCCATTACCACTTTCCTGCTCCAATATGACTTTCATTACACTACTTTAATATCAAATCAACTGGTGAATAAACATGCTACTGACATCCATTTTGACTCAAAGCTTACCGGTACAGAGATTGCGTTGCCTTCGTTCTTATTCCTTATGTAGAAGGACATTACGAAGCCGTTCGCAGCCTGTGGGAGAAGAATCGTGACATCGAGAATAATTTTACGCTGGACCAAATTAGAATATAACACTTACATTGTACAATTACACAGAAATACTACCCTGGTACTTGTAATGACCAGCAGATTGTGGGCAAAGCCATTCACAATACTGAAGTCTGAAAAAAACAAAACTAGTGATGACCACACACAATCATGACATACTTCAACCTAGGCTATGGTGTCGTGTGCTCACAAAATTATACAGCCGAGCTTGCACAACTGTCATCTTTTTTACTTCAGTGGTTCACGCTTTTCTCTTGCTCCCCATCAATCCTGCATATCTCTTTCTGTGACATCATAATCCAACCCTTATTTATACATGTACCTTGCAGCTTTCGTTGGCAGGTTGGTGAGGAAGGGTGCTCTCAAAAAGTAAAGAAATACTCCATCTCAAGTAAGAATTTCTCCTGTGTTTACTCATCACTGCATCACATATTCACTTGTGCAGCAACCAACACCACTTAATGTGAGATTTACCATTTCTGCACATCACAAGGCAAAAATATCAGGCACTTCTACATGCTTCAATCATGAGATGTACAAGTAAACATTATTGCTATTTGATTGCAGAATAAAAGATAGAATATCACACTCATTTGCTTTTGAGAGTCGAAACATCACATGATTTTCTTCTAGCAATATAAATGAGACAGAAGAAGAGCACTCTGTATGAGGTAAGATGTAGGAGATTTAAATCTTCAGACTCGATTAAGGAGGGTAGACTTGGGAGAAAGAAGTTTTAATCAGACAAGAACTTGATGGTGAGCAGGACACTGGACAAGGGACTTTGCACTTTTGATTTTTTTTAAATGCAAATTGCAAAGACTTCTTCTCTTATTCTTTTCACGGGTCATCTCAGATTGGACAAGGGCAGTTTACCTTATGACAACGCAGATGGCACTAATTCACGTACAAGATATCATGGATTTTGGATGACAAGTCATTGTGCAATGTTAATGAGAGCTTTATCATGAACATATCGTTACAGTGAGGCACTCTACATCTCCCAACCTACAGGCTGTTTCCTCCACTGACATTCACTCCATACATAAATTGAGGAGATGTGAGCCAATCAATAAACCAACTGCACCCACCGTCTCATTCTTTGGGTTGGCACCCTCCCTGATAATCTTGCCGATTTTGATGACCTGCTTGACGGCGCGGCTCTCGGCCTCCCAGTCCTGCTCGCTGATGTCGAAGAGCCACTGGTAGTACATCATCATGTCGCCGATCACGGAGATCTCCTTCTCGGCACTCCCGAACGTCGACTGGACATTGACAAACAGGATACACACAAAGGCGGTGATAGCACAATCTGTTATACATCTTGTCAGTATATCAGAGATCATCATAATTGAAGAGTTTGGTCACAAAATGAGTTAAGTCTGTGCTTGATAATTTGAGATATTTGTGATTAAAACTGCTGCTAAAAAACAGAGAAAACAAGAAAATATGGGATATCTTCAATCATTACTCCAAGAATATTTTTTGTTTATGTAACAAGTGTGGTATCACTGCAAAAGCCCATCTACATTTATAGTGGCATAAATGAAGTTTTCACTCAGACATTGTTAACTTATAGTCTAGAGCACTGTGTTAATCAATCAGTTTGACCCCATCATATTTGCCCGCCATCCAGATCTAGATGTCCGACAAGGGTAATAAAAGATTTTACACTTACGTCCGGCAGTGCCATAAGGGTGGGGCCAAACACTGAGGCCAAATTCTTGTCCGTCATCTTGTTGACCACATCATTCTCCCTCACCCTGAAAGAAATCAAAAAATGACACATACAAATTGTAGCATGTAAAGTGGAACATGTGATCTCCATTGCTGATTAAACACACACACACACACACACACAAGAAAAGCCATACAATACAAACTTCCATGTGGAAAGGAATTGTGGGAAGCATGTCACATGACAAACCTTATCAGATGCGCTATGACCGTCTTGATCGTGTGGTAGTGGACCTTGGGGAGCTCTCCCAATAGATACTTGTACCACTGCAGCTTCACTGAGTGGTCCGTATAGTCTGTAATTTGCATCAAAATAAAGAAAAAGGAATAATTGTGTTACACATTTAACAGAAAGAAAAGCAATCTGGACGATGGCAACACATTGGTTTGGGTGACTAATGTCTCATACTGTCTTTTTTTTAAATAGCAGAATAGATGAGTCAGCTAGAGCCATGCTCCTCAACTAACAGGTGGGCTGCCTGTGATAACTATATTAAACTAACAATCACATTACAGCTATCAGACTATGGGTCTCAAAATAATTTGTTGAAGCCAAAGCGGACACTGGGTTGAAAAAAGTTGATAAGTGAGGAGCTAGAGAATCATCTTTCTCTTATCAAAATTCAAATGATTACTCATTAATATAAACAGGACATACACAATATGGAAGAAGTGATATAGAGAAATTTACGCAAAAGGTTCCAATGTTCACTGTTCTAGAACTCTGATGCTTTTAAACTTGCTGGTAACACGGAAATGTGAGAAAAATAGGACAGAAAGAATTCTTGATCATGAGAACGGTAAGGAATCCGCACCCCCTCTCCCCCTTCTCTCAAACCTCACCTGACACTTCTATCCACTTTGAATACCACTCCTTGGTGAAGACGGGGTTGGGCAACTCCCGGAAGTACTTCTTGAGGGCGCCCGCCACGTCGTTGACCTCGAACTCTGCCCGGTTGATCTGCACCGAGCGGGGGTTCACACGGAACATTTCCCGCACCCGCTGGATTTTGCTGGCCGTTCCGCTCAGCCTGTAGATGCCCTCCTGCTCCAAACCTAGTTGTGGAACATTAGACAGGCATAATTCCCTCGTACGCACAGTAAATGAGAACATTTTGTCACTAGCGGTCAGGTCCGTACGCTGGCAATACGCTACATGCAAATGAATGAGGTGATCTTAGGCACCCGTGCACAACACACAAAGGTCAACCAAGGTCACATTTTTAATGTTTGCTTGTTCACTTCCAGTAATGCAGAGTTATGGTGCAGCAGAGCATATATGCATTAATAACATCTGCTTTTTCCCTTTGTATCAAGACTGAAACATTGTCACTTCACAGTAGATACACATTATCAGAGCTTACAGCTGATATTTCTCTTGCCAAATATAACAATTGCAGAGAAAATCTACAAAAAATACATTGTATTAAGGTACTTTGGAGACAGACATACTGCTAGATGCTTTTCATGTATGACTAAACAGAGCTTGCACGGTGCACAGGGAATAATTCTTGAGTAACTACAGGATGTACTACTAAATTGAAACTTGTAGTACTAGAGACATCCCTCTATTTTGGTGGGTAACATTATGCTATTTAAGAAACACATAAGACATACCTTGATGCATGTAGACAAAGTTGATGCATTCTTTCACAATGTATGGAATATGATCCTCAGTTAACAGCTGTTCCTCCAGCTCTGCTCCAGTTTGCTGAAATTAATATTAATACATGTGCATTTAAAAAATAAAATAAATAACCAATCACTAAATTTTTCACAACTGAATCGAATACCAAGCATCAAATTGATTTTTCCCATGCAAACGCTCAGAGGGCAATAAATGGTTGTGAGCAAGCAACCACTGGACTGTTGGCTTGAAGCAACTGTACAGGGCCTACAGGATGCCTACAGTGAGTATTTCACACTCTGGTACCGACTTGTATATATAAACTCATTAATATCACCCCAGTTTCCTCCATTCAGACTTTGTTTCCACCATCATAAACAAACTCATCAAGAGATTATGACTGGTTGCACATCACAGCAGAAATGATGCATCTGATTAATTCTTACCATCGCATTCTTCTGCAGCGCAGACATCCACGCATCGCTGATCTGTTGGGTGTCGGCTCTCAGGTAGATTGTCCTGGACGTGTGACAATCAATTAACACAGTGCACTTAGTATATGCTGACGTCAATATATAAGCAAATGTAACTCTTAGTACTGTGCGGATTGAGTAACTGGGAGGGTTAGGACATCTCGGAAATTAAAATCCTACATCGGCAGGCAGTAATTTGCCCCGATATGATATTATATGTGTCAACATGATGTAAATGGTGATAATGAATCTAAAGACACCATTACCAGTAATGCCCCTCTCCTTTGCCAAGCAATTCCAGACTCTACAAATCGTCATCTACATGGATTTAAACTGGATCTAGATTAGTATTTCTAGTCCCTAAATCTTTTTATCTTCTAGTTTAGGAATGCAAAAGATTATTGAATATCTCTCCCTCTTTCAGCTATTAGAAAGATTCTTACAGCCTCATTACATCATTTCAAGTAAACACTACTTTTTATTCACAAGACCACTTCATCCTCAACATGAATAAAAAACAAGATTCAAGGTGTATCATCTACGGCAATATGGAGCCTTAATTTCTTCAATTTGAAACCCAGGTATGCACTGCTCATGGCGGCATCCACAGTGATGTGGTCTGTCCTAAACACACCACCTTAAATAGCCAAATAACACTAATCACTTGTGGTCACTCCACATGACTAGCAATGGTCAGAAAGTGATATGAACCAGGCCTCTGGTGTCATACAAGTGAAGAATAAATGAACCTTTATAGAATATATATTTAAAAATGCACTTTGGTTGTCCAATGCAAATGTGGGAAGAGAAGCCACAAGGGTGACCAGTGAGAGGTCGTGTGGAAAATGACCTTGACCTACTGACCTGCCAGGCACCACAATGGCTATGTCCTTGACCTGCTCTGAACTCTCCTCCTCCATCTCTTGACCTAAGAAAATAAAACAAAAAATAGAAACATGTATGATATTACTCTTACCTATTTATCTGTCTAGCTAGCATGTATCTACCTACCTACCTACCTACATGTACCTACATATCTACATGTACCTACCTAAAGCTTGTATCTACAATATGTATGTACGTATGTATGTATGTATCTATCTATCTATCTATCAATCTATCTATCTATCTATCTATCTACATGTATCTATAATGCATCTACTTATGTCATAAAGATATGCTGATGTAGCAAATGACTATTCTAAGACAATGAATGCAGGTGTAGCGGTTTTCAATTAAAATCAAAGTGCCAGGATAAATGACTGACAAAAAATATTTTGTTGTATTTCCTTGCTGTTACGAAGAAAATACTTTCAACAAAATCTTGATGAATTGCTGGAAATTTCTCTAAACTTTATTTGTTGCACTCACATTCTAGAGCTGCTTTTCAAAAACCATCTGTAGTCTGCTATGAAACTCCCCAACCATTAACACATTTTACAGCATTAATGACTCACTGATTTCTTTGGTTTTCCGCAGGTCGATGATCTCCATGCCATCTTTCTCGGCGGAGTAGAAGGATAGCATCTTCCCTTTCAAGAGGAACCACAACCTTTGCCATGTCGTCTGCATCGAGGAAGGACAATAAATTATAGTTTTCATAAAATTCAAAAAATCGATTTTGTTTGGGTTTTTTTTTCCCCCACAAATCTCAGCATGCAAATTAATCATTGCTTAACCCCTTGAGGATGGCTGATTTTGCTACAACACGCATTTCCAATATGCGATAGACACCTGCCCGAATATACTCTGGTCTGGACTCGTTCTCAATGGATTAAGAAAGAACAATCAACAATAGCTTTCATCAAATTCCCCAAAATGATTTTGTTTGGGGTTTTTTTCTCCAAGGAATCTTGGCATGCACATTAATTGTCACTTTTACGCAAATACAGTTCTATATTTTCAATCATGTCTTACATTAGGATCGGGTGAAATGACCTCCCACTTGCAAACTTCATTGGACCTGAATCATATAATCTTATAAATTTCTGAAGTCATCACATGTAGGTTGATACATGATGGCATACCTGATAAGAAATTCCAACATCTTCATTTTAAAAAGTACAAGAAATAAGCCAGTGCAATGTCACAGAATAACAGGAGGAGGTAAGGCGGACCATTTTAATTTGCCATAGCAACATCAGGTGCTGGTGGGTGGTAAAATTTGGTAAATACAAGTAGTAACTAAAACTGAAAAATAAATATTAATCCATTAGGGATACTTGCCGAAACTTGGGAAGGTGCAAGGCACCTCCTATATAAAGCAACATTCTTTAGTGAACAGACTGGGAAAAGTTAATTCCATATCAGTCTGCTGGACATACAATTGTAGCAGTCACATGACATCCAATGTCACATGACATACAATGTACATACCTCTGCATATTCACCATCATCATGTTGTTATGGACTTAAAGGATTGGGGCATGCCTAGTATGAATCTAATGGGGATTGCAATATCTCTGGGGGCAATAGGTTGATGCAACTTCATAGCCATGAATAACATAACAATTCAGAATTCCCAATCCCACCCCCTATTCTCCTTCCTTTAAAGCAAAAAGACAAAACAAAACAATCAAACAAAAAATCTTCTACTTACTGCAGCACGTCCAATTTTCTTTCTTAGGAAACCAGCATACTCGTAATCCTCGCTCGCACTCCACATACACTCTGGAGTATGAAACTACAAACAAAAGGAATACAGAAAACAAAAATCAAAAAATAATCAGTCGGAGAGCATTTGTTCATCTCAAACTACTTTCAATGACTCTCAAGTGGATAATTTGTGGCAAAACCACTTTCTCCTTTGGGTCCGAAACTAGGGACCTTCAGTATACCACTGAGAACACATTGGATGAAAGGATTAGTAGTATCACTAATCAAATATAAGCAATAGAGAAAAATTAATGAAACAGAAAAATGACTGAGGAAATGAGACCTTCAAACAAAATCTACATCAAAATTGAATGTGCATAATATTATTGTCCATTCTATTTGCAAAGGCAAATCTCAAACACATGTAGACATACTATCTTTGTTTCTCACCACATTTAAACCTCTTGCTTTATTCAAGACTTGCGTGGCACAAAATAAATTCACCAACTTTTGATGAACTGAACATTGATGAACTGAAATTCTTCCGTCGAGATGTTTGATATATTTACGTTGATGTAGGGCAATTTGTCAATCAGTGGCAATGAACATTGCTAACAGCCACCCTTTCTTTCTCTATCTTCCCATCTCAATATTAGAGTCTTAGATTCTGTATTCCAAATCATTTGAATGTTATTGCACATATTTCCTTTTTTTTTTCAAAACAATTTTGGAATCCTTGTACAAAGTATAATCATAATATAAAGAGATCTATATAAGTTTTACTTGTTCGATTGATGCATTACACATGACATTACTTTTTACAGTAGTGTGGCAGGGAATAATGTGATTGGCCTGCTGAGACTGCTTCTTGTTTTGGTGGTCTTGTACAAATAAAAAGACTGAAAAAAAAAGGAGAGGATATCAGATTGATGATACCACCAAGTGAATGGGTGACTACACGTACCTTATTGAGGGCCAGCATCCAGTTTCTGCGGTCTGCGGCATCCTCTGCAGCAAAGAGGAACATCCTGCCCAGGACTGTGCCTATCTCAAAGCAGTAGTCATGACTAAATGGCAAGACAAAAAAGGCATATACATTTCCCATGACAAACTGCAACAAGAATGAAAAAGAGTGTTCTTGCATGTATGTGTGATTGATTGTGTGTATGTGCATTTATATTTGTGCACATGAACTTATTTATATAATATGCCTAGATATAAAAAGGCCGAAAGCTTGGAAATAAACTACATATGTACGTTGAACTAGCTACGTCCGTGAATGCCCCATCTTCTCGCACTGTATAAATAATGAAGGAGCTACACTGGTTCTGTACACAGTTGGGATCCCTTCTCGCACTCTATTCCTAGATTGTGTGTATATGTAGAAAACTGGAAACACAATGCACTCATGCATTCCACAAAATTTACGACAGTCCTTCCATATGCACAAATCAATCATTCAAGAATTCTAGAAAGAGGATGACAAAACTAGGTACAGAAATAAAAACAGATCACACCTCACATACTCTACACCCCATAAAGAAAGCATGATATTTCATGTATTGGGACTTGCTGGAACAGTTGTGTAAGTAATTGAATTCATACAGGGAGGTGACAAAAAGGAGTGGGCACTCTGCCCTGAGGGGTTTTTCTATCACTCAGCACGGGATTATCTGGGATCAGCACCCCAACGAACAAGTAAACGACCTCTTACGTAACGAGGTCAGTCTGATCGTTATCACTGCTGTTTGATGTTCGATCATCTGGGCCGCGCTTATTTGGCCCTCTCTCGTTCAGAACTTGTACAGTCAACTTCAGTTTTAGGGTGGGGTGTGTTTGTTTACAGGGACGTGGACATAATGTATAGGGGAACCCACAATACAGACTCTGATGACGATCTAGTCTATAAATTCAGCCCCCATTCTATACAAAAATTTTGAAAATCGGCCGACGACAAGGTAAGTTATGACAAGACGATTGTTGAACAATATCCTTAATTTTGCTCCTTCCATTAACATTTTACCGTACAATATTCATCATATATCCTGCACAGTGCGGATAGATGTAGTTTGTGGTGCACAGAAATCAGTGTTTCTTCACTATTTTGATGTATCCCTCCATTGTTCGGTCACGTTCGTTTGCCTGCATTGATTTTTTATATAAGTTTCTGCAGCTGCCTAGATATGCGGTGTGCATAGTCCCACTAATGCATTTTGGTGTGTGGTGTTATTTCGATAGTGAATGATTGTTTTCTGTCTTTTAAAACTCATCGTAGTACACTGTGGAGTGGATAGGGCGGGAAGGAATTTATAGGGTAAGCTTGGCAGATTGATATGCATACAGTTCCGTTAATATCGGTAACTAATGATGATAATATAATAAAACTCGAATCTGGATCCTTGTCATTACCATCCAATGGGTGTTAAAGACGACTAGAATCTAGAACTAGGGGGTGTAGAAATATCGAAGGTGCAGCGTACACTCTCTGGTGCAGCACCTCCCTGTAGAATTAAAACCAACCGGGCATTTGGATCCACTGAATGATATCGAATCAGCTGTAGAGGGAAAGCTACAAGTGCAAACAGAGGGTACGGTTTCCTCGTCAGATCCGAGAATCGAATCTATATCGGCTTCCAAAATGTAGTCGTCGCGTGACGAACGTGCCATTATAGAGTAGAAGAAAGTACGAGAATTATAGAGTAGGGGAAAGTACGAGAATTATAGAGTGGTGGAAAGTACGAATCGAGATCGAGAACAATAAACGCAGTAGCAGCTAGCATGCAGTAGAGCAAATAGGCTATGTACAACGATCAGGGAGGTCTCACCTCCCTGGTACGATACGATACTATAATGTATGTACACAGCAATAGCAGGTGAGCTGTGTGCGAAAACCTAAACATATCGTACAAAGCACCGCGTGTGTGAGAGTTTCCGGCCAAGCGACACACATTGCACATGCGCCGTGTGATCTTAGTTACGAGCTGGAACTGCCAAGAGGCAGTAATCTGATTTGGTGGAATGGTCGCCTGGAGAGCGCGGCTCCGAGGATGGTTCAAAAGACGCTAATCCAGTGCCCACTCCTTTTTGTCTCACCTCCCTGATTTATATAAGCAATTGAGAACTACAGCAACTGAAGGAGAAATGAATAGTATCCCTTTCCATGTTGTAAGTTTGGTGATTTCCAACCAAGGAGAAAATATTGCATTTGTGGTACAGGAGGCAATATTTTGGCTTGCTTGTGATTTCCAAATTAACAGTCTACTCACAGAATTTACAACAAAAAAAGAAAATTGCCATGGAATATATGATATATACAGTATTTGATGATGTTGCATTCTAAATTACACCAAGAAGAGAAAAAATATATATATGTATATATATGATTGATGCCAGGCTCCACTCACCCATGCTTCGGAGGGACAACAGACACAAACACCATGTCTGTGCCCTCAATCAGATTCTTGGCTGTCGTTGTCTGCAGCATTTGGAGATAAATATACAAACAGCACTATTAGTATTGTGGATGGGAAAGATGTGGGAAAAACACAATAGTGCATCTGAGGAAAATGATATTGCCTGTAACACCATAAGTTGAAGAAATAGCTGTACCACAAATCATTCTTTGTAAGCATTCTTTATTCATGAACTTATTTTCATTCAGCTGATTTGTCCCAGGGGCAAAAAAATACCACGACAACAGGTGATACTATAATATCATCTCACTTTATGTATCATATCAATTAAAGCACATATGCATTTTTCAAACATACAGCAAAGCATGCATTACAAACAAGCCAATTACTAGGGTTTATGTTATTGATATTGATTAATTATGAAATAATATCTTATTAACTTTTATTTGATCTATTAAAATTGATATACAGTATTATAATGGTAACAAATTTCTGAGGGTAGCAAATAGACATACAAGTGTACTTGTTATAAATGTCTGGCATGGACCAAGGAAGATGAATGAATGAATGAATTATTCCACATTGCATACAAACTTTATATACTGTGATGGAACACTTACCCTCTCATCTTGGTAATATGTAAAAGTGCCATGTTCTAGGAGACAGTATCGCTTCAAGAAATCTGGCGGGAGATGAAAAGAAGGAAGAAGAAGATGAAACATTACTTTCCTCCTCAACAACACTTCTCAGTGCTCATATGTTCAGGGTAGTCCATGTTATTGAAAGTTATCTACGGTCACTCAGATGCTCCACAAAGTCACTTAATTATGGTTCAGCATTTTAGTTGTCTCCTTGCAAGCAATTAGAAATTTCACTTCATTAATTTGCCAGACAGCATTTTCGTTTCTGGATGATAAAAAAGCTGCATTTTCCTCCAGCAACTAACAGTGTCTCTTTTTGCAAATTTGAGCAGTCAGCATGGGGGCTGGCTGCATCAAGGGTCAAAATCATTATTGTAGGAGAGACCTACGAAAGTGTTCCACGAGATAAAAGCTACACAATGTATGTATCAATGTACACTGTACATCTGTATTCAATCTCTGACATGCTGGATAAGGGCATACATTTTACAAGTACAACATTTTGTGAATCGAGACTTGTGAGACAATTTTGTTCATTCAGTGGTGGTTAAAATCATGCCCAAGAACCACATTGCCTGAAAGAGGAAGAAGTACATGTACCATTACTTTTCATGGAAATCATCACAGGCACAGCTTCTTTAAACATGCTCCGGATATCAAGACATTTGTTTAATATGCACTTGTATCAAGGAACAAAAGTACAGTGTATGTGCATACTACTAGTACTTCAATATATACTAGACAGATTTATCACACATTGATGTCAATGACAGAGTGAATCCCTATGCTTGGTACAAGACACTTCTACACATTTGCAGTCCTTTGTAAGGACAAACAGAGACATACAAATATATTGACAGACAGATATACACCTAGAAATAAACAGACAGACAGACAAACACATGAACAAACACGTAGACAAAAAAGAGCAAAGAAGAGATCCTTGGGACCCACCTTTCCTGTTGCTACCAGTCTTGTAGAGATAGCCCGCCTTGCGGATCTGCTCCTGTATGCTGCCTTTACTGCTGGTGAATTCATCCTGTTTCGTGGTGGGGGACTTCAGCACGGGGGGCAGAGGGGCGGGTCGGACCGGCATGTGAGGCGAGCCGTGGCTGGTGGTGGGGGAGCCCCGCCCAGAGTCCTCCAGTCCCCTGTCCTGGCTGGGCGTCGGCCTGGCGGTGAAGGTGGGCGAGCCCCCATCTGGGATCCTGGTGGCGGGCTGCGGCTGCTGGGGTTGCGGGCGCTGGAGGAGCTGGTCACCCCGAGACATGAGCTCCTGCTGGTGGTTGGAATAGTCCTTGTTCTGCTCCAACAGTTCCTACAACCAATCAGAAAGAAACACTACATTAGCCACAGTCACACTATGGGAAACTACACACAGTTTGCTTTCCACTATTAAACTCTAGAAGTTTGAGCACACAGTCACACTATATTATACCAACAAAATTACCCGGTACACATAGTTTCAGTGATGCAAAACTACCCATGGTATTGGTTTAAATGAGAATCCCCCCTCCCCCCCCCCCTCCCAATATAAAAATGAAAAAAGTGTTAACAGAATGCCAGCATGGAAAAGAATGCACAGTGTGCTTTAAACAATTTAAATCTATTATCTAGATCTATTAGATCTATTATCACATCAAAAACTTCTCAAAGTGTCAGTCGGGCGCTGTCATACTACATAAAACTACACGTAGTTTCACGCGTAAGTGAGAAACTTCCCAAGTGCATGCAGGAAGCTTCACAGAAAGTTTCTGCGGTAACTTCTCAAGAAGTTTGCTGTCATGTTGCCCAAACTACGCGAAACAAAGTACTGGGCAGAGAAACTATAACTTCCTGTATTGTGACCACGCCTAAGACAAAGAGAGAGAGATATTGTAGGATGAGAGAGAATATAAACAAGCTTTCTCATCAACAATCATACGCTCCATAGAAAAAATTGACAGAATATAGTAGAGGGCACATTTCCACTACAGCAGACTCCTGTTATAACAAAGTCCTCGGAACCGGCAGTTTTCTTTCGTTATATCAAAATTTCATAATAACCAAACAAATGAACAACGAAACACATGGAGTGGATAATGTTGTGGCCTGAATTTTTACTTTGTTGTGAGCGGAATTTTGTTGTAACACTGTTCGTTATTACGGGAGTGCACTGTTATTATGATCAAGGTTGACATGTATTTCATTGATAATGAATGGTTTTCAATGACCCCTGCATTTTACTCCACTATGTAAGATGACAAGGCAACAATCTCATCCTGCACTCACCTTTATGACTGGAGAGTTTGAGTGACCAACGGCCAAATCTTTCACTGTATTGGAAATGAACAGGAAAGAAAACAAATGCATGTATGTGTGAAAGACACGACACTGTAGTCACAACACTACTAAAGCATGTTTGTCTTCACACCTATTCTCTCTCATCTTCCCATTGTTTGTCATTAAGCTCTGCCCTGTAGAGTCAATTGAAAGCTTTTGTGGCACCATTACGCCAGACTTTAAGGCAGAGCTAAATAGAGCAGTGCACTAAAACGATCAAATTTTATACATATTAGGTTTATGACAAATGTTTTTCTTGACAACCAGGAAGCTGGCCCAAAACATTGGCACAATACAGCAACCACCAATGCAACAAGCTGAATGTACAATAAAAAGCATGAACTGGTGATTGAAAAAAGCTGATAATGTTACTCGGTCTGAAGAGGGAAAACATCTATCTAAAATTGAAATGTATAAGAGATCCAACCTGTTCTTAGCACTGTTGTGTACATGAGAGGCATCAAAGTCAATGACAACTACAGTGTACACGTTTTACAAAACAAATGCATTGTCATGAAATTAATGCATAAGTGCACACACACATTCCTTTATGTACAATGTAAACACAGAGGCTCATAACACACACAAAGCACATTCCTTTATGTACAAAGTATACAAAGGAGATTATTCCACAGACACACACACACTCATAAAAATCCTTGGAATGTGCACTTCACACCCACATGCTTACCGGTCACCATATTTCCCGCTTGAAACTTGCACGCATCAAATATTGACCAGAATTATGTGTTGAGAGGCAATTTGCATGCACGAGCACCACAATGCCAACAAAGGTTTACTGCATTTGCCTCTACCATATCTTTCCCTGGCTGTGGTAATTAGCAAGGCAGCAGCTGCAGCCGGTGGCACAGAGCTTTCGAGTTGAAATCAAGATTTCTCTTCTGCAAACACAAGCAACTTTTCATACCAGAAACAGCCACTGTGCATGAACCTTGCCCAAAGTTCCTTCAAAAACTCTCCTCTCACTCACACCAAAAAACCGTACCAGATGAAATGCTTTGCCATTGCAACATTTGTTGAATGTGTCTTGCACACGAAATCAGTCTTTTTATAACTACCACATACTTACTTCCTTGTAGGGCACTCAGAGAAGCGTCGAGCAAAACCATAAAACCAAAGCAAAACTAAAACGAGTATTGTAAATCATGAACACACACAGAAGCTGTATTGTCTGCAAATGACATCCTAAGCATCACAATTACGTCTCCCTCTCCCTGGGCGCTCAGCTAAAATTACAGTATTTGCACTTTCTGGAGATTGCCATGTGATCTGCTTTGGTACCCATTATTAAACAGCTACGGTGCAGCTATTTCATGTCGACTGGGATTATGCATGCCAGTGTTTTTGTTTGTTTGTTTTTTCACAGACGCATTAAATGCACTACATCCAATCACAGTTGTGCAGTCACTGTAACAGACTGGTTTTATGATAAACAGTCAAACCTGCCAACAGCAGAGATGCCAAGGTAACAATGCAGCTGGGCGTGAGATTTTGTGGCGCGTTGCCCAAGGGAGTAAAGCGACCAGGTGGAGAAAGGGTGTGGGAGGGGGTCTTGCCCCTCCCAAGGAAAGGAGCTACAGCATTTTCAAGCTGTAAATCTTGTGATCTGATGCATACTAAATATAATATTTTGGCTTACTCCAATAAAACAAAGACTGCATCAAAGTACAACTTTTTTGGTGGGTGGAAATCCCTATTATTTATGGGGGGAGGGGGGAGGGGGGGGTTGGGGGTGGAGAGAGGGGTGTGAGAGTGAGAAATACCCCTGAGGCTGGAGATTTGGTAGGTCTGCTATAGCAGCCACTGAAGGGAAGCAGATAAAGTGGCCTCTATTAGACAGGTGACCACTACAGACAGGTTGGTGGTCAGTTTGATTTGGCTGCATGAGGTAGAGATGAAAGTTGTTACGACCAAAATCACTCCGAGAATGATCGCACAAAAAAAAAACAATCAACTGATGTTCAGGCGGTTTATTAACAGTGATATTGTGGGTACAGACTGGTAATCGGCGTCACATCAATACAACAATGATCAATAGAAACAGTTATAAATCGATAGTGGAATCACTTACACATATTAAATAATCCTTTGAAAGTGTCCAAATACGATGTTCGATGCACAGACGAATGATCCTTGACGCACCGATGAATGATTCCTCTGACGTAACTCCAGAGGCGCAGGTTACGATAGTCCACGGTATAGATCCGGGGTAAAATCCACGATATATGTCCACGGCGAAACGTGCAGAGTCCAAACGTTGTGACGACCACGTCCAGTTGATGCGTTGAATGATGATTCACTTAATAACGTTCAGCTAAGAATCCAGCCCACCACAGCTTTGCCGTAGCAATGTCCATTGACATAAAAATGGAGTCTCTCTCCAATGTAGGCAAATTAATCATCTGCAGGCAAAATGTCTCCCAGGCCTTATCTCCACAAACATAACAGGTCAGCAGGTAACACAGGAGTGACTATAACAAGTCGCTTCAGAGCCAGAAGTGACGTAACTCTCAGAGCAGAGGTGTTGGGTACTCTGCCTACTGCAGAATTTCTCTGGCTTATATACTATCCATTCACCCCCTTCTAGCACATTCTATAACTCTCTCCAACCTACTAGCCAGTCCAAGTTCCAGGAAACCTGGATGACTCACTGCCTAACTATGTACAAAACATCATTACCAAGAATAACTACCAATCACATTGGGCTACAGGGACAGTGCCTCACTCAGCCAAATATGTAAGCACTTCCCAGAAAATTCTGGAAAGGGTGAACTCATTCTAAATTGAGTGAGTTATAATGTATTTCCTCTTACATGCATGTACTGTGTAGTTACATTGTATACCACCTAGAAAATTCTCCACTGATCTGGTCAGCCTGTATGTACTATATCTATACCACATAGAATGTTCTCCATTAATCTGGTCCACCTGTGTACATACACATTAAAACAGCCCGGCATACAGTACATCATACATGTACGTGTACATAACTACTAGTGTGTACATTTGTGACACCATCCCCCATGGGAAAAAGAAAGCCTTGCTGTAGCAAGGGTTTCTTTTACCTTCACAATTTCTCATTGTTATTTGCAACGAATGTGAGGTAAAGTCCAAGTCAAGCAACAATAATCACATACTATCACATGCCTTTTGGATAGCTGTATTAATTCCATGTTCTCTTTTCATGGATACTATTTACAATGATATTGCTTAGATTCTCGGAGCTTATACAATCATATCAAACTGTTTTGCACACATTAATGAATATGCTAAACACATACACTGGAAATGATACGCGGTGAAAACTTTTCACCTTTGATACTCTCTTCAAGTTACACTCTTGACAGAGCGTCGGCAATTACATTGTTTTTGCCTGCCACATGTTTGATTTTGAGTGCATATGGCTGCGTCATCATGCTCCATCTGAACAACCTGTTGTTCTTCATTTTGAACCGGTCTAAAAAGACCAAGGGGTTGTGGTCAGTATAGACCGTGATCTCCCCTTTGCTATTTGTCAAGTACACTTCGTATTGCTGGAGGGCAAGGATGAGACTCAGAGCCTCCTTCTCAATTGTGGAGTACTTCTTCTGGTATGCATTCAGTTTTTTTGAGAAGTAGCTAACTGGCCGTTCAGTGCCTTCTTCATCTTCTTGGAGCAAAACCGCTCCCACTCTTACATCGCTAGCATCTATTGCCACCTTGAATGGCTTTGCGAAGTCAGGAGCTGCCAAAACAGGCTCATTAGCAAGGACTGCCTTTAGTTTCTCGAAGGCTCTTTGACACTCATCAGTCCACGTGTACTTCGCCTTGCCCTTCAGCAGGTTTGTTAGGGGGGTGACTACAGTGCTGAAATTCGCTACAAATTTCCTGTAGAAACCAGCCATGCCCAGAAATCTGAGCAACTCCTTCTTGGATTGGGGGATGGGAAAGCCTAGTATAGCCTCTACCTTGGCTTCTCTTGGCAATACTTGTCCCTGACCGACTACATGCCCGAGATACACCACTTTGGCCTTTGCAAATTCACTCTTTGCCAGATTAATCACCAATCCGGCCTCCTTGAGTCGATCAAAAAGTTGCCGCAAGTGTGTAATGTGCTCCTCCCACGTGTCACTGTACACTAGGATGTCATCAATGTATACTACACAGTTGTCAAGTCCGGCAATGATTTGGTTTGTCAGCCGTTGGAAGGTGGCTGGAGCATTTTTCATGCCGAATGGCATTACTTTGCATTGGAACAAGCCATCTGGTGTAGCAAAGGCAGAAATCTCTCTGGCTTTGTCGGTCAAGGGCACTTGCCAGTATCCCTTTAGAAGGTCTATTTTACTGACATATGCAGAATTTCCGACCCTGTCAATGCAATCTTCTAGTCTTGGAATGGGGAAAGAGTCTGTTTTCGTCACGGCATTCACCTTTCTGTAATCTATACAGAATCTTTGAGACCCATCCGGTTTGGGCACCATGACGATTGGAGAGCTCCAACTGCTTTTACTCGGTTCTATTATGTCATTGTCTAGCATGTATTGAACCTCTTCCCTTACTTTTTGCAGTTTGCTTGGGTTTAGTCTGTAAGGGTTTTGCTTGATAGGGTCAGCATCTCCTACATCAACATCATGTACAGCCAGAGGGGTGCAGCCTGGTTTGTCTTTACACAATTCCTTGTACTCATGTAACAGACTAGTCACATCTTTCCTCTGATTTTCAGGTAGGTAGTTCAGCGCCTCATCTACTTTCCCTAACATCTCTGAGTTAGACAACCTGGCACTAGAGGGCTCACTTCCATGCTCACCTTGAGCTTCCCCCTCTTCCTCTACTTCCTCTTCTACCACCTGAGCTACGCCTACCGGCTGACTAGCCTTTCTCTCATAGTACTCTTTCAGCATGTTTACATGACACACCCTCTGATCTTTGCGTCTGTCTGGCGTACTGATCACATAGTTCACATCATTGAGTTTCTTTTTGACATAGTATGGGCCACTGAACTTGGCTTTCAGTGGTTCACCTTGTATGGGCAGCAGTACAAGAACTTTGTCACCTGGGTTGAAAGTTCGGGCTTTGGCATTTTTGTCTGCCTTTCTCTTCATAGAGTCTTGTGACACTTTCAAGTGTTCCCTAGCTACCTCACAAGCCTTTGAAAGCCTTTCACGAAACTTTGACACATAGTCAAGTAGGTGGACCTCATCATCCTCAGTCATGAATTTCTCTTTGATGAGCTTCAGTGGGCCCCTAACTTCATGACCGTACACCAACTCAAATGGGCTGAAACCCGTCGACTCATTTGGGGAGTCCCTCGTTGCGAACAGTAGGAAAGGGATGCCCTTATCCCAATCCTCGGGATACTCCTCACAGAACGCCCTAATCATTGTCTTTAGGGTCTGGTGGTAGCGCTCCAACGCACCTTGGGACTGGGGATGATAAGCTGACGACTTCAGCTGCTTCACACCCAAACGATACATCACCTCTTGAAATATGCCTGACATGAAATTTGACCCTTGGTCAGACTGCACTTCCTTGGGCAACCCATACCTAGTGAAAAACTGCACTAGAGCATCTACCACAGTCTTAGCAGTGATATTTCTCAATGGGATAGCCTCTGGAAACCGTGTAGACATATCCATGATTGTCAAGAGGTACTTGTGACCCGACCTAGTCCTAGGCAAAGGTCCAACACAGTCGACTAGAACCCGACTGAATGGTTCTTCAAACGCAGGTATCGGAATCAATGGCGCCGGCTTCACTGAATGTTGTGGTTTACCAGCCACCTGACATGTGTGACAAGTCTTGCAAAACTCAGCCACATCCACATTCAACCCTGGCCAATAGAAATGCCTCATGATCCGATCCTTTGTCTTTCTGACGCCTAAATGGCCGCCAACAGGTAACTCGTGAGCAATCCTCAAGATCTCACCGCGGTAACTAGGAGGGACAACAACTTGACGGACCACCGTCCAATCCTCATCAGCTGGCCTATGGGGAGGTCTCCACTTCCTCATCAAAATGCCATCTTTGACATAATAGCACTCAGGGACCTTTTCAGCCTCAGCCTCAGAACACGCCGTCTGAGACAAGCCTTTCAACTCAGAGTCTGCCTGCTGTGCTTCAACCAAGGAAGACTTGCTAAACAGCCCATCGCTGTTAGCCTCGGAGCCTAATACAGCAACCCCATCATTCAAATCCTTGAAAAAGGTTTCTGCCAACCAAACACCGGAATTCTCCTCCACATCAACAGAATCCGCATCATCTTGAACAGCTCTACGAGCCTGAGACCTAGTCACAACACAATCTGGGAAAATCCCAGGAAACTCCTCCTGCAACTGCTCAGTTTCAGCAACCACCACTGGTTTCTCCGAAACAACTGGAGACGCAACCACCTTGTCCCCAGCCAAGTCATTCCCCAACAGGAAGTCAATGCCTGCCATAGGCAACTCAGGAACAACTCCAACAGTCACAGGACCAGAAACTAGGTCACACTTCAAATCCACTCTATACAGTGGCACTGACATATAACTGCCATCAACAGTCTGAATCAAGACTTTTGCATTCACTGCACTATCTGGTGGAAAAGTCATACCACCACCCACCATCAACGACTGAGAGGCCCCCGTATCCCGCAGGATGACCACTGGCTTACCTGCCTCACCAGAGGTACATGGGGTCACCTCACCATCAAACAAAAAGCTACGATAGCTCTCATCCACCTGCTTCAGCCTATCTTTGAATTTGGGAGACTGACTTTCAATGGCCTGTGTTTCACTGAACGGGACACTGTTTTCGGGTAGGACACTTTTTGACATAACAAATCCCAAGTCCTTCTTTGTTTTGTTTTGCAACTTCCAACACTGTGACTTTACATGCCCTGTCTTGTTACAGTGAAAACATTTGATGACATTTGCACTTGTACTGGACCCTTTGTCAGATTGAGGCTTTGGTGCCAATGAAGTTTCAGAACTCGGGCCTTTTTCAGGACCAGCATTCTTTGGATTGCTCGACTGATTTTTGTCTCTCTTATTTCCAGAGAAATTCCTGAAAGGTGGTCTGTTGTCATTTCTGTGGGTCAGCTCATACTCATCAGCCATCAAGGCTGCTTTATGCAAATTTGTCACTTTGTGATCATCCAAATGTGACCTCACACTGAAAGCAACACTCTTTTTGAATTCTTCCAAGAGAACAACCTCACGTAGGTTATCAAAGTCCTGATCCACTTTCAGGGATCTGTACCACCTATCAAACGTCATTTCTTTTTCATGAGCAAACTCAACATGTGTCTGGCCTGGTTTGCGGTACGAATTTCTGAACTTGTGTCTGTACGCCTCTGGCACCAACTCATAAGCATTCAACACTGCCTTCTTGACTGTAGCATAGTCACGCGATTGCTCTTCAGAGAGAGATGAGTACACATCAGCTGCTTTGCCGACAAACACACTTTGAAGGAGCAAGGGCCAAAATTCCTGTGGCCAGTTCAAACTGTTAGCCACCTTCTCAAATGACACAAAGTATGCATCAACTCTGTTTTCTTCAAACTTTGGCACCAATCGAATGTTCTTGGCCAAATCAAATTCAGGGGGAGCCCTTTCACGATTTCCAACAGTCTGTGCATGAGTCAATTCCATCTCACGCAACTTCATTTGCTGCTCCATTTCGAATTTCCTCATTTCCATTTCTCTTTGTTCTCTTTCCCTCTCTCTTTCTATTTCTAATCTCATCTTCTCTTTCTTCATTTCCATTTCCATTTTAGCGAGCTCAAGCCGCATTTGATCAGAAATTTGAGCTTGATCTGGAGTGTCAATTTCTTCTTTGAGCTCCATGTGACCAGCTACTAAGTCAAGAATCTCTGCCTTTCTTACACCTTGTGGAACATCTACATTCAAATGCTGTGCAATAGCAGTCAAATCACATTTGCGTAACCTTTGCAAGTCTTTGAGGGACAAATCTGTCCTCTGAACAAATGCCTGAACATCCATTGTACTGATTGACATTGTCACACTGTATTACACACAATATACAATTGAACAATCAACTCAACTGATATTTTGTCTGTACCAATATTCTGGATTCCGGAACGTTCCAAATTCTAAGTTTTGGCTTAAATTCACTTCTCGGACACAAGCCCCCAATTTTGTTACGACCAAAATCACTCCGAGAATGATCGCACAAAAAAAAAACAATCAACTGATGTTCAGGCGGTTTATTAACAGTGATATTGTGGGTACAGACTGGTAATCGGCGTCACATCAATACAACAATGATCAATAGAAACAGTTATAAATCGATAGTGGAATCACTTACACATATTAAATAATCCTTTGAAAGTGTCCAAATACGATGTTCGATGCACAGACGAATGATCCTTGACGCACCGATGAATGATTCCTCTGACGTAACTCCAGAGGCGCAGGTTACGATAGTCCACGGTATAGATCCGGGGTAAAATCCACGATATATGTCCACGGCGAAACGTGCAGAGTCCAAACGTTGTGACGACCACGTCCAGTTGATGCGTTGAATGATGATTCACTTAATAACGTTCAGCTAAGAATCCAGCCCACCACAGCTTTGCCGTAGCAATGTCCATTGACATAAAAATGGAGTCTCTCTCCAATGTAGGCAAATTAATCATCTGCAGGCAAAATGTCTCCCAGGCCTTATCTCCACAAACATAACAGGTCAGCAGGTAACACAGGAGTGACTATAACAAGTCGCTTCAGAGCCAGAAGTGACGTAACTCTCAGAGCAGAGGTGTTGGGTACTCTGCCTACTGCAGAATTTCTCTGGCTTATATACTATCCATTCACCCCCTTCTAGCACATTCTATAACTCTCTCCAACCTACTAGCCAGTCCAAGTTCCAGGAAACCTGGATGACTCACTGCCTAACTATGTACAAAACATCATTACCAAGAATAACTACCAATCACATTGGGCTACAGGGACAGTGCCTCACTCAGCCAAATATGTAAGCACTTCCCAGAAAATTCTGGAAAGGGTGAACTCATTCTAAATTGAGTGAGTTATAATGTATTTCCTCTTACATGCATGTACTGTGTAGTTACATTGTATACCACCTAGAAAATTCTCCACTGATCTGGTCAGCCTGTATGTACTATATCTATACCACATAGAATGTTCTCCATTAATCTGGTCCACCTGTGTACATACACATTAAAACAGCCCGGCATACAGTACATCATACATGTACGTGTACATAACTACTAGTGTGTACATTTGTGACAAAGTGTACATACGGATGGCAGGGTCTTGGACAGATATTTAATTTTCATTTAAACAAAAACAGGTAATTATGAAATCAGGCTACTTCTGTTGTTGTTATTGTTGCATTTCATTTTTCAAGCTGGTTCTTAAAAGGGGTTGGTGGCTGCTATACGCAAATTGAATAGCGACCGTAGGACCAAAACTTTTGTCGCAGCTTGCCACATTCGACAGGTGGCTCCAATACAAAGGGTCTTTCACAGAGTATTTTTTTTTTTGGGGGGGGGTGGATGTTTCAGGTGACCACAAATGGCATACGGCCACTACAGACAGGTGGCCACTACAAACAAGTTTGACTGTACATCATTTCATTCATGCCTTGGTAACAAAGCTTGTTCCCAACAACCTAAAAGCTTGCCTGAAACTTGCCAAACAAAGCAACAAGTACACGTGTAACACTACCAGCACTAACCGTGGTACTTGCGTGTTGAAAAAGCATACAGTTTTGCTGTAGGTTGGTACTGAAAAGGTTGTAAAAAAGTCGTAGTTTTGCCGTTGATTGATAGTAGACGATAATGAGCAAGACCTTTTGTTACTGTAATCCTTCCCCTTGGGCTCGCTCCATACAAATTCAAACAATAGGAACTATAGGCGATTTCCAGCAGAGGGGCAGACTCTGGTGTCCTAATTACCTTTTGTCTTGGTGCATCGACGTGTGCGTAAATTTCTAAAGATGATGGGAATAGGATTCACTATCGGTGTCACCAATTTTGTGGAGCCATGCTTCGCGGTCGCCGATCGGCGGGTTTGTTGAACAGCGCGAAAATCTCGTGTCTTTCGAATGCTGGTAGAACATAATTAATGTCTGTTAACGTCAAGAAAATAAAGTCGATAAGGCGTCGTATGTGATGACAGGTGGGCAGTTAAAGCTCCCTTTCAAAACTTAGATATGTTTGCATCAGAAATAGGTTGAGGAATATCCCGATTTTGTAGTAAGATATATTTTCTTTGCGGGAAAATCGGCCACCAAAAAAAGGTCGGATGTTTGCCTTTACTTTTGGAAATGAACAGCGGTAACTATCGGCTCCGTAAGATGCTGAAATAAATGTCAGATGTTTGCTTTTAATTTTGGAAATGAACAACGGTAATATGCGACTCCGTATGATACTAAAATAGATGTCAGATGTTTGCTTATACCTTTGGAAATGAATAACGGACAAGATTCATGCAGCTCCGTACGGTGCTAAAATTAATGTCAGACTTGATTTTGCGTTCGGAAATGAATAAGGATAACATTCGGTTCCAGACGATGCTGAAATAAACGTCGAATGTTTGCTTTGACGTTCGGAAAAGAAAAGTAGTAATATTCAACTCCGTACGATGATAAAATAAATGCCGGATGTTTGCTTTTACGTTCGAAAGTAGATAGCAGTAACATACAGCTCCGGAAGATGATAAAAAAAAAATGTCAAATGATCCCTTTGACGTTCGGGAATGAATAAAATAATATTCAACTCCGTTATACGATGATTTAATAAAACATATCGGATGCGCTTTTACTTTCGAAAGTAAATAGCAATAACATTCGACTCCGGAAGATGCTAAAATTAATGTCAGATGATTGCTATACGTTCGGAAGTGAATAGCAGTAATATTCTGCTCCATACGAGGCTGAAATAACTGTCGGACGTTTGCTTTTACATTTTGAAATGAATAACAGTAACATTTACCTGCGTTCGATGATAAAATTAATGTTTGATGTTTGCTTTGACGTTCGGAAATGAATAACAATAGTATTCAACTCCGTACGATGATAAAATAAATGCCAGATGTTTGTTTTTACGTTCGAAAGTAAATAGCAATAACATTCAGCTTCGGAAGATGCAAAAATTAATGTCGAATAATTCCTATGACGTTCGGAAATGAATAACCATAATATTCAACTCCGTACGATGATTAGATAAATATCGGATATTTTCTTTTGATATCCTTTCGAAAGTAAATAGCAATAATATTCGGCTCCGGAAGATGCCAAAATAAACGTCAGATGATTGATTTTACGTTTGGAAGTGAATAGAAGTAACATTCTGCTCCATATTCATGATGCTAAAATGTCAGATATTTGCTCTTATAATATACATTTCGAAATGTAACATTCAGTAACATTCAGCTGCGTTTTATGGCCAAGTTAATGTCTGATGTCTGCCCTTACGTTCAAAATGAAAAACAGTAACATTCGGTTCTGTACGATGCTAAAATAATTTGTCAGATTATTCATTTCACTTTCGGAAGTGGACAGCAATAACATTCGGCTCCTTGAGATAATAAAATAAATGTCGGATATTTGCTTTTAAATTTGGAAATGAATAACGGTAATATTTTGCTCCGTACGATGCTAACATAAATAACAGATTGTTGTTTTTACATTTGGAAATTATTAATGGTATCAATCGGCTCAGTTAAATGCTAAAATGAATAGCGGATGTTTTCTTTCACGTTCGGAAATGAATAGGGATAGCATTCCGCTCCGTAAGATGCTAAAATGAATGTCGGTTAATACATTTGAAAATGAGTAACGGTAACATTCGGCTCCGTTAGGTATTAAAATACAATGTTGGATGGTTGCTTTTACAATCAGAAATGAATAACAGTAACTTTCGGCTCTTTACAATGCTAAATCAAATGTTTGATGTTTAAAAACGTCTGCAAATGCTCCCACTTTCTCATTTCAAACGTAAGTTTTGACGACCTAAATATAGGCACAATTTTTATAATGATCAATAAGCCTATACTTGCTAAATCTTACAACTCAGAATATCGGTAAGATGATTGAATTTTCTATTCATTTATTTTAGACATGGGTACCTGTATCACTTCAGTAATACTTAATATGCATTTGTCTGTGTTAAGTGGGACCGATTTCGTTTTTTTTTTTCTTTATTTTCTTTTTTCGTGCCACAAGAATTTTCTTTCGGGCCACCGAAAGATAAAAATCAATGATTTTTGTGACGAAAGTTGGATAACGAAATTGTCACTGCATGCGTGTTTAGAATGAGATTAGAAAATGCCATCAATTACTAGACTTTGACCATAATCGTCTAAAATGGATATCAAAAGACAAAAGATGCCCTACATTTTTCCCCCTCCGTTCGGCCTATTCAAAATATGAACATTATTATACACTGACAAAAAGATGTGATGTTTGAGTTTTCTGCAAAAACGTGTGACTGAAACTATTGAATCGTTTTACTATATATAGATTGAAAACAGTTTTATGAAATAAAAACAACGTCTTTATGTCTCTTTCCACCACTCTTACATATGTTTTTGATTCAAAAGTGACAAAAAAAAAAGGTTCGCATGCCACCGATGTCCGTTTTTACCTTTACGATTTTACTTTACGATTTACAAGCTATCGCAGCCATCAGGCATTATGCCATATACGTTGCGTCTTGCATGAACTTCAAATGGTTGGATATCTGTTCCTGATGCCCTTCCTCCTAGCTATAGGTATAATATTGTTAAGTATACCATCATCAACTATTTTTGAACTTTCTAACAACGACTTCATTCACTCATTGTTTGTGGCACTTTTCTGACAATGGCCACCCTGGTTCGAATTGAGTGTTGTTGCGTCGGACAGACTCTGGAAAGCGGCCCATTGTCGTACGTGTTGTCTCTCCGTATAAAGGTCATCTTTCTTTCAGCGGTCAAACCTTTCATCCCATCGAACGGTCCGGCCTGACCTGGACCCTAATCTTGCAGGTGCTTATACGTACATAGAGGAGAAAAATTCTTTTGTCCTTAATTCGTGCCGATTTCTTTGGTGATGATGAGCTAAACACGAGCCAGGCCTGTAGGCCTAATAGGCCCTATTATAATAAAGACAGCAAGCAATTACGATGTCTGTAGCATACATCCGCTCTTTCTTGCCATTCTTAAGTTTGAATTATTTTTTAGTTCAATTGCCCAAGCTAGTGACTCATGCTAAGGAGATTTAAACTTTGATGGTTACTCATCTTCTCCTTTATCTGCATGTTTTCAAAATTATAAGCATATCATAATAAGGTACGTGAAACATGGCTGTACCATTCCTCTATATATCGTGACACTACACGTGGGGAAAGAAACTCAGCTTTTAATTTTTGTTCACAGAAAGCCTTTTATTTATTTATTTTTTGGTTTGTTTCAGAGACGTTTTATCCTACGTACTGAAATCTGTCTGGGGAAATATAGGGCCTAGCCGTTATCGCACTGTTGCTATGCGTGAAATGTTCGCAAACACGTGCTTCCACTTTTCACCGCGCCACGTGTTGGCTTCGTTTGCCAATATTGCGACGGACGCTACTTCATTTTTCGTATGCGTTCGACAAGGAAGGAAATCAAGTCCTCTGCCGAAACCGTAAATAGCGATGGTCTACTTGAATAGTGTTGTGATTAATACTGCAAGGTTGCAAGTTCGAATTTTTTTCAGTTTTCAGAAGTAATATACATTTTGTTTTTGTTTTGTTGTTGTTTTTCTGAGCATAAGATTACAAGAGAGTTGCATTGCCACGATCATGCCGTGTAAAGTAGTTGGCAGAATTCACCTATCTGCCGCAGAGCCGCTGCCTACCATCCGAAACATTCAGCATGTTTCCACAGAGAATCCGATTTGGTTTGCTTGCGCGCCATGCATTGTGTATTTAGCACAACAGTTCAGCGTCGCTAAGCTACATTTGCCTAAGCATACGGCCAAGTGTATTTTCGTTGGTCATGTGGAATGTAGTTACATGCTAGTCTTTTTGCAGGGGTAGATTGATATGATTATGTGTGATGAATTATTGACTACCGGTATTCGCTGGTTTATGTTACAAACGTAAAAGAAAGGAGAATAGAATAATTTCGTATTGCAATGCCCGAGGCCTTTGACTCGAGACTAGCTGGGAAGACTGTTCATTCCTCCGCTGTTTCCCAGGCTGTTTTGTCAAGGAATGATAATTATGCGCGCGTGTTCTTCTGTTTGAACCCCCCCCCCCCCGTGTTCGTAAGAAATGTCCAGTACACCTGTATCTTTTTTTTCCCCTCTGCTTGCCTAATGAATGTATTAATTGTGAGTACTTCACATCGAACCTCGGTGTTATTCTTGCGCGCTTCGTCCTCGTCTGTACCAGTATAAGGGCCTTTACAAAAAAAAAAAAAAAAAAAAAAGGGGGTGGTAGTTGTCGAACCTTCAAAAATACGATTAGCATTATCGACCTACAAATAGGGCATATAGAAATGAGTACAACTTTCTTGAAATTACTGCAGCAAAATGGAAAAAAAATACAAATGTGAACACAGAACACTCGTAATAACGATTTTACTTTGAAGTGGACAGGAAAAAGATTAAACGCAATAAAGAAAGAAATCAATGATGATGATGATGATGACGATGATGATGATCAACAGCATTTGTATGGCGCCATATATCTTTTATAGAAACATTCAAACGCGCAGACTCCTTAGCAATTGAATGCCTGGTAAAAAAAAAAAAAAAAAAATCAGAGGCTTTGAGGTGATCCAGTTATAGTCAATTTCACGTAGAAAAGATGGGAGGGAGTTCCATATCACACATAGGCGAGGAGCACTAGAGGAAAATGCCCGGTCTCACCAAAAGACGTATATATACTACGTTGTTTGTTCATACAGTTTTCTCAATATTTTAGATCAATTTCGTTATGTACAAGCATTTTGTTTTTTGTTGTATTTAATTTGTTCTGATAAGTTATCGTATTTGATTATTTTATGGTTGTATTATACGGTATACTCTTCATGCTGGTTATGTAACAGCGCCATGAGCATCATTCTTGATGGACTTCAGTGCATTGTAAGAGGCCACTATTATTATTATTTTTTTAATCATTAGTATCATTATCATTACTGTAAAAAAAAAAACCTGTAAAACAAAAGTCGAGTGATTTGATTTTCATTCATTTTTCAACAATTCTGTTCGCGCATTCCCGTAGGCTTGTATATTATGTAGGCCTTACAGCTCATCTTTTTGAAGCAAGGGATGGCAAAAAGATGTTTCATCGTACGGAGTAGGCCTATAGAGGCCTACTAGTTTACAATGTACACTGTATCTCACTTGGCGGTGACTGTTTACAAACGTAGGCCTATAACTAATTTAAGGTTTAGTCAAGGTTCGTAAACAGTTGCAATTCGAAATTGTATATACGCAAACGATTTTCATCGTCTTAAACAGTGTTTTCTTTTCGTCTTGCTGCAAAGACGTTTGGTCATATAGGTCTACAAAATTTCTTGGCGACATGCACGACAATGCAAGCCATATATCTTAGAATTTGATTGCAACTGTTTTCGAATCCTGCAGACGAAAGTTTAAATTCACAATGTTCGCAAACGTTCGCAGCTCAGTGAGAGACTCTTGAGACTAGCCCAGCTTGGATAAGTGTATTCGATAATCCCCGTAAGGAAATGTGTGCAGCTTCAGTGGCGGATCCAGGCGGAGGCACACCGGGTGCCCCCTCCCCCTTATTTTGGTTTAAAAAAAGAAAAATGGAGTTGGCGCGTTCGTCCCCCGACACATTCTAATTTTGTAAAGGCGTCCCTCTTTGCGGAATTCCTGGCTCCGCCCCTGAGCTTTATCACTCATCTCTGCATGAGGTGAGTATTAACTCATTAACCAATTCTCCGTTTAATGAGTTCACAACAGCAGAATAATTATGTCGACGAATGATATACCACCGTGCATACGCTTCGATGCACATGCCGACAGGTGTAATCTTTGTTCATCTCTACATCTTCCCTGAGAACAAAAGGAGAATAGTTTCCTTTCATGGTAGAGCCGTGTGGCTTACACCGACAAGGGAAGGTAGCCCGAGAAGAAGAAACAACTCTCCTTTGAAGTCATGCTCGACACCGTAGAACGTTATACGCGTTCAACACTTCGTGTAGCCATGTGCTTTGACAAGAGAGAGTGCATCATGCGGTAAGCAGGTCTTGAATTGGAGTAGAGAATCAAAATGCAGTGTAAAACTGTCGATTTTGACGCCAAAGAGTTTAAAAAACACGCTAGAACATACTTCGGCGGAGCACTTTCTTTGAAAAATCACAACATTACAGACATGATAAACAATCAAAAATTACATGTAAGCAAAAAGTTTGCATCATGGATAAATATAAATGTCTATAAAAATCTAGTCTTAATGGCATTTCGAAGAAACTAGAAATACATGTTTATGAATTCCAAATCGAGCATTTCATTTAAGATTTTCCGGTAAAATACAGCTTGTAATTCAATGAAATTCGAAGCGCGTTTTTCGTCTCACAGAGTGGTGTCGGGCATGACTTCATGAACGTAGCCTATGAATGTTGGACATCTTATAAGTTATGGTATAAAAATGCATTGAATATGCATTGTGTTTGTCCGAATTACGAAGAGTTGCCACTCCGTCTACACCCCCAGCTGCACAGACCAAAGAGGACACACAGCTCTAAAATTTTCTCACAGAGATGATAGTGTTTTCCTATAAAATTTGAAGAAAAAAAATCCATTATAACGAACCCCTCCTTTATGATAGTATAATTTATGTAAGCTTTTCCGACTATGATCGATTCATCGACGACATTAATTGTTTATGAAAATATTTGATATTATACTTTGATGAATAATATTCTGAACACTGACTTCATGACACAGGAGACAGCAAAATGTTCTCGAAATCCAGTTGGAACTAAACTTGAAGGGGATATAGAGATGAAATGACAATGTATACAGGCAAACATGAATTAAAAACGCATTCATTCATTTTCCACTGGACCCTTATAGATTGTGCCCGACAAGATACACATTTTCGAACTGATGATAAAAATCGTAGACTGTTTGCCCCTCGCGCTATACGACTGGTAGAAATCATATCTTGCACGCGTGTCTCTTAAAATAGTCGACATATTCCAAACTCGTCCATTATAGTCATGGAGCTGTTTAAAAAAAAGCTGAAGAAAAAAATGATGTATATTAAACAGTTTACTCGCGTAGTTGACATTCGTCACTGATAAGGGGATAACCGCATCAGGTATAGAAGTCGCATATAAGATCTCGAGAAAAAAAAAAGAAAAAAAAAGGGAGAAAGTAAGTGTCAAAGATGTCTGAGGGGAATCATTCTGCTAATCATGGATTGTGTAAGAAAACGTGGAAATAACCGCGGGACAATCGGTGGCTGCTTTTACATTTCGATTGAATCTATAATTAATGTAGTGTGTGTAAAAGATTTTATGGTGTGCATGAATTAAAATAATTCTCTGAAGAGCTCATGTTTAAGCGTGTGACGTTCACTCCTGTTGCAACGGAGAGGGTTATATAACGATATTTTGCGATAACTAAGTAATTCATAATTAAAGTTGCCAAATTTGTCGACATTAAAAACAATTGTGTGAAATTATTACGAACACTTTTGTAAGAACACGGTTACAGCAAAATTCTTGTTGAAACAAAGTCATTTCGAGCGTCATTGGCAAAGAACAAAAGAAACATGCTCCGTTCCAATGAGATGCCACTCCTCGCTTTCCTACATTGTACAAGAAGAAATTCACGGAGACTGCATGAGCGAACGCTTGTTATTTATATTCGTTCACTTTTCCCCGTGGATAACTTGCATTGCATTAATCGAAAGTGAATATTAGGGATCGTTATCACGAACATTATCTTATGGCGTTTGTCCAAAGGTTCGTCGTTCGTATACGGTTCATCACTGCGAAAATGAAATCAGGTTTTTTAATCCGAAAATGATAAGAATCTTCGTTATTCCAAAGATTCGCCGATAGGAATATGAATTAAGATTCGTGAATCCAAACGTGAAAAAAAAAGAAAGGAGTACACAGACACAATTTTGGAATTACAAATCTAAATCATCGTCTTCGTTTCGCAAAGTTACGCCTTGCAGAACCTTATTTCATTTTCGGATTAACCAAGCTTTTGAATTACGAATCCTGGGAATATCGAATCTTCGGAACGGTCCTCCGAAATAAGTCGGGAATAATGAACGTTCGTAAACGTTCGTAATCGACGAACTTTGGAATAACGAATCAGGCCTATAAACACATTCCTAACCATCACTTCACCTTTTTATATTTTTTTTTTCAAACTAAGCATGAAAGTACAAACTATACTCTGTTTGAAATCTGTTTCAAATTGCCTTTTCATCCAGTGCAGCGTATTTGATATGACCAAATATTACTAAGAATAGAATTACGCATCATACGTATCGTTGCCGTCTTTTTTTTTTCTTCATAACATACTCAGAACTGTATTCGTTCGATAAGACGAAATGTCGTTATACTTTTTTTTATGAAATTGCCGATCCCTATAGGACTTCGATTATTTATAACTGGAATGCAGTGTATACAAAATAGGCACGGTCAGACTGGCAAAAGATCGAGAAGTTTAACATCGCGATCTTGATAAGATCTCGAAGTTTTGCCCGTCTGATGTTTCCCTGGGTGAGATTCGACCAACGCTGAATTCTCACGTGACTACTAGTACCCCCGTTTATGGATGCACAACGTGCGTTGTTGCCTTGACACACGAAGAGGAAAAATGGACTGTCACACGTGCGCACCGTGTGTATACGACGGACCATCGATTACGGTACATGTAATTTATCAGGTGCATCAGCGCTATGAATGTATGCAGTCTGTACTTCGATCGACTGTACAAACGGTTGCGGTATACTAATACAATTAACAGTTGTACCAGCTCGTTTAGCTGACCAGATGAGCTCGAACTGTAGGTATACGACCGCAAAAAGAAATCTATTCTTCTCCGTCAGATTTGCTCGAACTTGGCCCCATTTCGTACTCGTTTGAGGCGCGGCCACGATTAGTAAAAAGCTGAGAGCTATTCCCCTGTACTAGCTAGCCGCAATAACGAAGCCACATTGTGTGCGCGAATGGATTTTACCTGCCGATGCATTGATGGCTAGAACGATACTAGTAGTCCAGAGAATCATTTAAGCCGATAATTAAGTCATGAAATAGTAGTTGGCTGTTCGTAGAAAAGTCGTAGTTTTGAGGGAACTGCCCTTGAGGAAAATAGAAGTGGTATCAAAAGACGGATTATCGCCGTGAATAGCTAGTGGTCTATTGTCCGATTTTCACGCTGCATAACAAAAGACGGCGTTCTCGGTCGCGAGAGCGGAGATGCGGAAGTCGTCTTTTGTGATGTGGCAAAACTACGACTTTCGTACGACTAAATCCTCACTAATCCACCCCTGATCTACAACCACTTAACAATTTATCTACGCCTCTTTCACTTCTTAACAACGACGCATTCAACACTAAGGCACGAACACAAAGAACCACGGCAAAACTACGACTTTCTTACTACTTTTTCAGTAGCAATCTACAGCAAAACTGTGTGCCTTTTCAACACGTAAGTACCACGGTTAGTGCTGGTAGTGTAAGTGCTAAGCATATAAGTTTTGGCCCCGAGCTATTCAGATATTTAATAATTAGGAGCCATTAAATGGTGCATTCTTTGGACAAAGTGTTCCCGAACAAGTCTGCTATATTTCTATTACAGAGCTGTGTATTGGACATCACACAACATGTAAAGTAGGCTGGTAAGATCTACCAGGCATACATTGTATGTAACACATTTAAAACAGATTTATCATTTTACGCCATGTCTTACCTGTCTGGCCTCTCTCATTCACTGCATGCACCTGTAAGAACAAAGACAGATGTGATGATGTTTGAATAATCCTAACAAAAAAACTTCTACAATCTTTTGTGAGAAAATGTCACACTCATAAACATTCATTGAGATAAATTGTTCATTTACCATTTATGTAATTAATGATGATACATTGTAAGTACAAGCAGTAATAAAAGTACAAATAATAATCTTTGTATATACATTTTTTTCAAGTATTGTACAGTCATCATCAAATATAGAAAAGGTAAGCCTTTTCAATGGTACAGTACTTTACTTTTTACTTAACAAGAAATATTTTTGAAGATTTTATAGAAATTGTCACTTACTCTTCACTTATTTTCTTTGTTTTTCCTCAGCTTCAATCTCAAATACCCGAAGTTGATTAAAATGTATAGATACACTGTATGCTATTGCATTTAAACTTTTCATATACAAATATACTGAATAGGTAGATGTTTATATTTCATGAAATTATTTATATGTATGCCATTTGAAAGACTGCTAAATATGACTTTTCTGGTTTGGTCACTCCCTATCATTCAATTATACAAAGTTGAGCTACACGGTGCTTGCGTCTCTTCAAACTTTCCCGACCACCACAAGATTCATGACTCACATTTGCTCCTGAGAAAATGTACTTCAGGCAATCCCTGACGTTTCCCTCAGCCACCGCTCTCTGCAGCTCCTGAAAAGTGAGGCCGAATGAGATAAAAATTGACATACTGATATTCACCACATGAACATCTCTCTGTTGCTCATAAAGTCGCCGCTCAGAGCAGTCAAAGCAAAGTCACACATATGGTATCTGCATGCAATCATCCAAAATGGACTCTTCATGATCAATTACAGACCTCCCAACCTTTCTGATTGCAAAATACAGATGAAGTTACTCAAGACTAGGGAAGAAAGAGCAGTTCACATAGGAGTGTGGTATAAAATTATCAAGAAGTATCAGAAACTCCTATTGAAACAAGAGCTGGGAACAGTCAAATATCAGATTCTTTCCTGCAAACTCAGAATGTTTGGGAGGTATGCAAATGAATGCTTTTACTCAGTATCACTCAATTTACATGTTTCATACCAGACAGTATGAATAAATTATGATCTTGTAAATATTTTTCTGCAACTCTCCAGATGTATGCAAGATGGCATGGATCAATCTGTTGTCACTACCAGACCATGTGAAGAAAAAAAAGAGGACGAGAACAAACCCGAGGTTTGAACCCATCACCTACTGCTTACTACGGAGTGACAATACCACAGAGTTGCAGGCCTGGCACTGACATGATGAATTTGAAACAAATAAACAAAAGCCTCCACTACTTGTCTTTTTCCCCAGGCAATGAACTTAAAACCAGGCATTAAACCCTTACTCTGAGAACAATTCCATGGGTCATAGGTCACCTTGGTGCATCTGATATTTTCTGAATGCTTGAATGCTGTAATGCCGCAGTCACATGCCTTTAGTAATAGGACCTCTGTAGGTAACCTACATACAGTGTAACCTCTTTCCGACAAGATTCTTATATCCACATAGACATTGTACAAGCCCTATTACATTTCCATTAGCTACAGCTGAATTCCTTCCCCACTCCTCCCCCCCCCCCCCCCCCCCCCCCTTTGGGCTCAGAAATTTTCTCTCCAGCTGTCTTTGTTTTTGTTTTTTTTCTGGGGGGGTTCAGAATAAAGAAAAAAATCCAAGTAAACACACCACAAATATACCAAAGATTTAAATTTGTGGCTTCCTTTCTATTAAAAAAAAAAAAAAAAAAAAAAATCTGTATGTAGGGATGAAAGATTTTCTTTTAAAAAATGCACTGGCTGATATCATAGTTCTCTCACCAACACAAACCATACCTTGTTCAGTACTTCTCGGTCCAAGAGAATGTGCTCACTGTACTGCCGATCAACGTACTTATGAGTGATGAACATCTTGCGTTGGTCTCTGATGTCAGTCGTAACAATCAAATCAGTCAAAGGAGAAATAAATAATACCATCAAGGGTACAAACGAAGAGCATTATTCCCTAAAAATGGCATACATACATTTTAAAGTGTCTGTACACTGTACGTAACACTCCTTCCAACAATGCCTCTACTACTTCGTACATGCACGGCAGCAAGTTTTGAATGTGCAAATATAGATAAAATCTTAAAAATTATTCTGCACATGGGACTCCTGGGTGATTTGATGAAATTATAGTAAGAGATTACGGTAGAATGAGCCACATTCATCCCTATCAATGAAGACTACAATGAAGATAGGGTATTTTAGTTCTTTAACATTGTTTTCAGAGTGTTTTTCATTGTCTGTAATCACCTACGTGTCCATGTATTAGGCCATTTGGCTATTAGGTGTACATGCCTGCGTAATTCCAAACAGCAAGAAAATGTTAAATTTGTACAGAGTTTAATCACTTGATATGAAAGCAACAAGAAAAAATCTAAAAAGATTAAAAAACAAATACAATTCAAAGAAACAGACACCAAAATGTTAGAGAAATACAATGGAGCACAAAGTTACTCTAAAAACAGCATCATAATTTCCATGTGACAAATAATACACAGGTATACCAGGTACACGTACATTGTACATGTAGCTACGCCATAAAAAGCAATAGAACATGTTGCCAGGTACAAACGTGTGCTTGGTCAAAAGCAAATCTCATAATATGCAGTGCAGAACTAGAAAAAGTGTACACATAGACCCTCATCACAGGAGTCAAAGGTCAGGCTTACATGCTGTCATCTGGCATGGGCTTGACCGGGAGATGTGGGTCAAGGTTGCGCTCCCAGAATGCATTGCTCAGCTCGTTGCCCACGGCGAGGAACACTTCCAAAGCGGTGTCAGTGAACGCCTTGACGTCCATCTTGAGAGATCTGACCTTTGACACGTGGACCCCCAGCTGTCTGTGAATACCTGTTTGAAATGACACCAAAAAAGTTTGTTCACAGCTCAGTCACTGTGGTATAGTGGATAAGAGTTGGGACTTTCAAACAGTAGGTCCCGTGTTCAAATCCTCGCTGGTGCTCATATCCTTGGATAAGAGAATACACCCACTTGAACTCCCTCTTGAACTCCCTCTTGAACTCCCTCTTTAAACACAGGGTTAAATTGGGTTGTAGCAACAAATGCTTGCATCATGACAATGGCAGGGATCTCAGTCTGGGCAGTGTGAACACTGAAGAAGCTACTCAGGGCACAATATTCAGAGGAATATATCATTACTTTTATCATTAGTATTGGACTTGTAAATCAAGTCCAGAACATTTTCCCCAGATGATTAGATATGATAGCTACATGTATGTCAAGCATAGAGATGAGTTTTATAATAACCCTGAAATGGTAGGCCTATGTGAAAACAAAAGCTGCTCTGAAGACATCATTTATAAATATTTTGGACAAAAATTTATCCTCTAGTAATTGCTTGAAAGATCTTACAATGTGTGTAGCTTTGAGAGTTGTACTTTGAATGTTGGCATATTTGACACACTATGGTCAACTACACTCAACCTGTATTTGTGAAACAATGTCACAAAGCATGTGTGACGTTATCACACACTGCTTCGTATGGTCACTGCAGGTTGTCACAAAGCAATTATTACATCATCGTATGCTGCTTCAAACAATCCCTACAGGATTCCTCCACAACATCACTACCACCATGCAACTTTTTGCCATATTTTTCCCTTCTTTTATCTAAATCTTTAATCCAAAATTTAAAGGAAACATACTCTGCCTTTTTTTTGGTTTCAGGTATAAACTATGGGTCTCAGTGCCTCCCACAGTGCTATTCACTTTAGGGCTGCGCCCCTCACTGAATAGTACTATATTGGAGTCACCTCTGCCCATAGTATTAATAAGAGATTCTCACGGCACTGTATATTTGTATAATGTGCCAGAGAGTTGGCTCAATAATGTTTGGCAAGTGCAGATTTGTACAAGGCAACATTTAGAAGCACAAATATTTGTGGAGTGTAACTCCGCTCAAGAAAAGAAAGTAAATTGATTAAACAAGATGAAACACAGCCATGGTTAAGAGAAATCAAGTACAGTACATAATGACATTCCACATTACCTTGGAATCATAACACTGCAAATATACTTTACAGACACATTCATTAAGTTAGTCCTTCAACTCACAGCAAAAGTATGTTTCATAAAAAGAAGCACGAAATATACGATGCAATCATAACCGATTGGATTGTCATACTACCGTACGTGAGAATTCCTTATCAGTCATCAAGTGGTGGGTCACAAAGACAAAGACAATTTAGAGACAAAAATGTTGAACATACCTGAGCATTTCTTGCAGACGACAATTCCAAAATTGAGAGAGCACCAATCAGGGTCTAGGTAGGGTGAAGAATAGTGGATGAAGAAAGTCAATTAAGATCAAAACACACTTCATTTAATAAAGGGTTTTTCAAATATCTGTTTGGGAATTTTCCACCAGTTAACCCTAGCAGGAGAAAAGATATAGAAATATTGTAGATTGAAAATTGCTCAAAATACAGAGTACATGATATCTTTTTTTTTTCCTTTTCGAACCTGAGCTGTAGGGAGCACACAATGTTATATGCTTAGCTCAAAAGGACAAAACACTGCATAAGATCACAAAATATGAACATCTTAAAGATAATATAAAGTTTTGGTACCTCAAAAGTTTCCCCGTCAATGAGTTTCCTTGTCTTAGTTTGTGTTTCAGGTTAAAGTACCTTTCATATAACTAACACTGTGAGACTTACTCGCCCCAAAGTGCTCTCATGTTAATAGTAATCATGCAATAATGGTTTCGTACAATACGCCTACGTGTATATTGATTGTCGTGGTACCGCGTCGAGTCAAACTAACGGCTCGTTCGAATTTTTCAGAGCCCGCTCTGCTCTGGTACGAAACCATTATTGCATGATTACTAAGACATGAGAGCACTTTGGGGCGAGTAAGTCTCACAGTGTTAGTTATATAAAAGGTACTTTAACCTGAAAGACAAACTAAGACAAGGAAACTCAGGGAAACTTTTGAGGTACCAAAACTTTATATTATCTTTAAGGCATACAGATGCCATGTCCCTCCACAATTCAAGCCCAGTGGAGAGTTTAAGCTTCCATTTTAGAAGAATAAGATGGAACGGTGTCACACAAATAATACTTTTGTCTTTGAAAAAGTGAGAAACAAGTGAATTCAATTTGCGAAGTAAGAGATGCATTATTCCTCTTCCTGGTGACATCATAGTCAAATTACATAGAACACAGGTTATACACAACAGCACATGTGCAAACGGGTCAGAACATCACATTCCTAACAGACTAATTGACATTAATAACTGCACTTTTCATTCCTCCTATATGTTACCTATAACTCCTCACCCACAGCAGGCTGGAGGGCCCTGTTCTTAAAGTATATAAGAATTTCACAATCTTGTGGAGAACACAACTTTGATTTTTATAATCAAGATACAGTAAAATAAGGTGATAATGTTTATTTTAAATATTGACTACGAATATGTATTTATTAGATGAAAATATGTTTATTAGAATTGATCAGAAATATAAGATGGCAAAGATATCTATCATATTAAATGTAATGAATTGCATATACCTGACATAATTTTATGTACAAGTCTGTGTGTGTATACATACATGTACATGTATGTATAATTATGATTGTGAAAACTTGCCTGTAAACCAGTTGTATCTATGTATCAAGTTTAACTGATTTATTTTAAAATCTGTTCACAGTATGTTACCTAAATCTTATTAACATGACATCTGTATAGTTGTACATATTGATTGAAGCATGATTGTATGGTTATTCATAAAATAATGTTATTTGCCAATGGAAATGCACAAAATTTTGCAATTCACCCATCCGGCTGAAAATGAACTTTTAAGAAATTATTACTATAACAATTGTAATTACATATAGATTTGAATAATCTGCTGAATCTATTTCTCATGTTCGCCAATAGGATGAAAAAATAAATGAAGTGGCTGGTACGTACCAGACATGTTGCAGTCAGCGCAGAGTCTGTTGGCATCATTCTCCCACACTTTGTGCAAATACTGGGGGAATAAATGAAACACACACAAAAGAAAAGGAAGAGCAAAAGTGAGGTGCTTCAGACACAGAACTGAGGTATGATGGGGACAAAAACAAAACCTGAAAAAAGTGTGCATCCTTCAACACTGAGGTACAACACTAAGCAGTACAGGTCAATGAGAAGTCAGACCATATTGGGGGGGGTGGGGGGATCCAGCACTACCCCCATCATGCCTCCCATGTCCCAACAAAGTTCTGTTTTGCTGAAGAAAAGCACATGTACAACTGCACAAAACTTATTTTCTTACATTTCACTCCCTCTCCCTCTCCCCCTCCCCTTATTACACATACTTGAAAAACATTGACTAAAAAAGCAATTTCAAGACATTTTTTGACGAGAATTTGAGGTAGCATATCATTTTAAGATCATACTTTTAGGGATCATTTTGTTTTGCTCATTCAGGTGCACTTTTCATCCTCTTGGTATCCATCCTAACCCCCTCCACTCCCTTTCCCCATCCTAACTCCCTTTCTTCCCTTCCCCCACTTACCCTCTCCCTCCTTTCCATGTTAACCTTCTCCCTTCCCAAATCCTAATCCCCTGTCTTCCCTTCACCAATCCCTCTTTCTTTTCTTTCCCCTTCTTCCTTCCCCATCCTAACCCTGTCCCTCACTTCCCCAAATTTTTCACCCCTCCCCTCCCCTCCCCTCCCTTCCCTTCCCCAATCCTAAACTCCATCCTTCTTTCCCCTATCCGAATCCCCTCACCTCATTCCTTACTTCCTTCCCTTCCTTCCCCATCATGATCTAACCCTTCATCTCCCTCCCCCATCCTGACCCCCTCCCTTCCCCATCCTAACCCCTTCTTCTCCCTCCCCCATCCTAATCCCTCTCCTCTTCCTTCCCAAACTCCATCTATTCTATCACAACATGTGAGGCATAAAATACACATACAAACTTGGTCACCTAAACATGACACAAAGTGTCATACACATTCATACACATTGCACACTTTGTATGTTTGTGTCATACAACTGTAGTATACCCAACTGGGCTAGTTCAGACTGCCAAGTCATTGATGAAATTCAAGGTAAGCCGGAAGTGAGCCCTGCCTCTCAACACATTGGAATTTACGTTTCCTGCCCGCATAAATTGATACACCAGCAGATGTTTCCTGAACAAGTCACGATTGACTTCCAGATTACAAACTTCCTATCTAATATGCTCAGTAACACGACTGCCCTGAAAGCCAAATATCGTGCATTTGATCAGAATGGCCGTACAGGTTCACAGGTGCTCATTTCATAACAAAAATCACTGCAGGACACAAAGGGGCGAATGAGACGAATTGATCTGTTGGGAGAAAAGTCTCTTGATCCTCTGTCGACATCCCTGTTAAAGGTACTGTTTACCATTGGGAAAAGTGATGTAAAAGATGTCCGAGTTATCACAATTTATGCATATGTGTAGGCCAGTTGTATCACAAAACATCCTACCATACAATGATTTAGCAATACTGCCTAAAATATAAGGAGATATCACTAGTTGGTTCTCTCTCTATTTCCTGAAGACCAGGATGCCTTCCTCACCAGTTTGTCTGATAATCCTTCTGACACCGCTTCCATCATGGCCTCCACCCATTCTCTGGCCTCCTCAGGTGATTCAGCCGTCAGACTAGAGAGGGCAGCAGACAGACAGAGAGACAGAAAGACAGAAAGACAGAGACAGACAGACAGACAGACAGACAAAGAGGGAGAGAGAGAGATAGGTGGAGGACAGAAGCCAAAGAAAGAGACAAACAGACATAGGGGAGGAAAGAGAGGTAGAAAGAAATTAAAATAAATAGATAAAATAATTTTTGCGCAAGAGCACTCCTGGGCCCCATTTCATACAAGATGTTAGGATGGCAACTCTTGCTGGAATGACAACTTTCAATGGCAACAGCCAATCGGGAAGCTGGATTCTTGTCATTACTATGACAATTTCCATTCCAGCAAGAGTTGCTATCATATCAACTTTTTATGAAATGGGGCCCTGGTGCACTACACAGAGTGGAATTGCTACATTACAAATCTTATCTATTATTATCTTCATTATCATAGATTTCACAGATAATCCACATTAAACACACAATTACAGAAACAGACCTGATGCTGTGACAATAGCATTATCAAAATCATGCCTTGTCATATATAAGGAAGCATACGCATCATATGCCCTCCCTATTTGGTCAGACTTCATTTCAGCAGCAATTTCCTGTTGAGATGGACATGAATGACTAATTTTTCAGCTCAACCAACTGACAGGCCTACTGTAGCACTACCAAGAAAAACAAATCATAATATTTTCTGGAAAGTAATTTTTATTTTCCCAAAAGCCAACAGCATTTCCAAGTTTCCCCAGGAATAAGGATAAGCAACTGATGAGGAGGATATTCTATCACAAAAGAGAGTTACACTTTTGTGATATCATCCATCACCTGTTGCATTGTCATTGCCATAATTTTCTCTAGAGGGGGAGGGGGACATTGTTTTCTGGTAGCATTAGATATTTCCACTTGAGACATGCCAGTCATGCCTTTAAAGAAGTGGTTACCATGGCAACCAGCCATGAACATGAAAAGATGCCTTTCAAAAGCCAGGAGGATAGACTCACTGGTAGGTAGTACTCGGCGTGGTGAGGGTGATTCTCTCTGGCTTCTGCATGTTGATTCTGGCATTGGCCAGCTTCATTTCGATGTCCGATATGGGCACAGCGGCTTCAAAGTCCTGCAGGCAGACACAAAGGGATGATTGCCACAGTACATATTACAGTCATGTTAAAGGTAAAATACCGCTTTGATATAATGATGATGATTATGATGATGATTCACAGCATTTGAATAAGAATGGAAGTGGCATCGATGCTTCTGATCAACATTTTCAATGCATTAAATCAAATGAACTGGTATATTAACTGTCTGCTTCTTTGTTGCAAATACAAAGTGTAGCTATAACAATAATAAGACTTTTTTTTTTCGATGAAACCAGCAGTGGCTGAGAAAAGATTTAGTATAAGACTAAATACTGATAATTCACATTGCTGCACACACACACACACAAAATTCCTAACTTCTTTAACTTCAAATTCTAACTTCATGTTTTGTTTCAGAATAAGGGGTGGAGGGGAAAAAATGAATCTCCATGGATGAATTTCTTGCACTTACTGCAGCAGACCTTAAACCACAAGCCCTTACAACTAGAAGTCAATGCTACATCAAAAGATCACATGGTCAATAATCAAACAGTCAAGTTAGAATGAAAATATTTGCTGAAATAATGGTACAAGTTTAATCATGTCAGGACAATGTGTTTCAGTCAAAGTGGCATCATTTTAATTTTCAAACCTTTCCTCAAACCACATAGAAGAATAAGCGAATGTTTGTCTATGCTGCATATACAATTTACATTTGTAAAACTGATTCCTTCACCCTCTCTCACCCCAACCTCCCACCCCCACCCCCAAAAAAAAAAGTACAAATAAAATGACCTCAGATGCTCACCTTCTCTGAAGAGTAATAACACATCTTTTCTCCCTTGATAGCAAAGTATCTGGAGGAAAAACGGGGAAATGGTGACTGCACTGGTGAAGAACATTCATTTGCAAATACAGCTGTACATCATGCATGTATGGAAAACTCCTTGAGGAGATTTCTGCTCTCTTTGGCTATCATAATGGTACCATTGTTGCAGCTACTGCTAGTTGTCATTACACTCAGTTCCCTTGGGCTATGATGGGTGCAGCTACTGCTAGTTTTAATAGAGGTTTAATACATACATTAGGGTTTTTCATACCAAGCCTCCAGAAGCACACAAGAGATAATTACATCTTCTGTGGCGACACTCAAGACTGGTAAAAGCTACGCAACTGTCGCAATTGTTTCTAAAAATTGATTACAATCGCTGTATTTTTTCAATTAATTGGGTTGGCCAAATTTGGAAAATTTCTGAGGGCTTGACAATCTTTTGACACCAACCCCACATTGAACATTACTATTCACTTTGAACTTTTGAACCTGGACTACTAAGAACAACACTGTTTACGCATAGTTCGTAGTTCATACTTCAAAACCAAAATGAGCTTAGAATTGCCTGCATCTATCAATTACCTCCTTTGGTTGCAACCTTCCATTTTCAGATGACCCTGATAAAGGAAAAATATAAATCAGAACATGAGTGATCAAACTTGTTGTGAATGAGAACATACCACATATTATCAGATTTTTTTTTTGGAGGCATACACTCTTCAACAAGAGGGGCCAGGTTTCAGGCTTTGCCATGGCAACCGCATCCATCTGCGAGACGCTTTTACCTGCAGAGCTCATCTCCATCCGAGTGTGTGAACATGGGAACTCCGTTGAGAGCCAAATGTTAAGTGTGGTCGGATTTTAAGTAGGTGTGCACTGGGACATGACAGCAGATAGGGTTGCTATATACACTGAACATGTAGGGACTGGAATAAGTTTAGCATTGGTTTAGGTTTGATACTAGTGATCAGAATAATATGTGGCAGATCACCAACACACAACATGAACCTCAGTTAAATGGTTAAAAAACTACAGGATTGTACTTTGAAATGATATGATTTGGCTTATAAATATGAAACTTGATATTTACACAAATAAAAAGTCTGATAACTAATCATACTTCTGTCCAAATTTCAAATTCTCAGAACGTTTTGGAATTGGCAATGTCCTCAGCAGCCATGTAAAAACCAATCAGAATTCAAATTTAAACTCACCTGCTTATCTGGGCAGCTCATCTCCCCTCCCTTCGGGAATCCTCCCGGTTGGGCCTGGAAACAAGAATACCAAGAACAATCATTGCAAGAATATTCTGAAGTCTGTGATATTCACACTTATTATACAATATACAAACAATATTCATACACATCATACCATGAACAATGGGAAATTAAAATGGGAAACCACACTTGAATAGTTTCATCCTCTTTCAGCTGACCAAGCGTTTGATTCAAGGCTTCGCGTGACAGCTGTGGTGAGGATATCTCAAAAATGAAATCACTACGTTCGACTCTAAGTCATCATGTTTGCTGTCATGTGAATAAATTTTATCCCTTGATAAATCACAGAATACTAAAGTTACATATTTCTTTATGCAATCATATGAAAACTCTTCAACTTTAGATTAATTTCTGGGTTTTCTTTTTTAAATTTCACCTGCAAAATAATAACTTGTGCTCAGCCCAACCCAAAAAGTTTCTTTTGCATTGATTGATAGCATCACATATACAATGTATATATATATGGAAATAATTTTTGCCCTCATTAACTTGCCTTCACAGTGATGCAGTATGTGAAAATGAAAACAGATAAAAGGCTAAACATGAGAGAATTGTTTTACTCTTTTAATTCAAATTACAAGCATACAGCACACAGGTTTGTTCATGCTGCAAGTGTCGTACTGCCCCATCAACATCCCACCCATGACAATGCAAGCATGACAAGAACTTCCAATAAAGAGTACATAACTAATCTTTAGAACACAAACAGAAAAATTAAAAAGTAACATAAATTTGGTCACCTCCAATGCTTTGTGAAAATTATGTAATTGAATCAATTTGGGATAATCAATGAGAAATACAGCATCCCAATTGGCACAGCAGTCTTCCTCCTGCACTTTGACCACCCCCCCCCCCCCAACAGACTCATGCAATACTGATAATCATGACCCAGACAACAAAAATGAGCTCTAGATACACCACAACATCAAAGTGAATGGCAAGCACAAGTACATGTACTATTAAATTGAGTGGCAGGTGCGTGGTTTCTTCATCATGTCATGCAGAGCACACCATTCACTCCAAGGCCCAGCCAAAAGAAAGCATGTTGGGCTCTAATCATGCTCGCAAGATGAGATTCCCATTAAAACCCACTCAATATTTGAAAGACAGGAAATCACTAGCAAATCAAATTAATTATCTTACTTGATAGCAAGTGTGGGTGACATGGGTTTTGTAAGAACATAATAAAAAAAAATACCTTGCAAAACAAACAAAATAGACAACGTTGACAGGTTTTAAACACAAAGCATAAAATTGGGGATTCTCTGTTGATGGGTAGGTAAAATCTTTTTTTATACTCAACGAACACAAGAACAAAGACACCAACACGCATGAGAATACTGCTGGTAATATTCCCACATCAACTGCAACAAAAACAAAACTGAAAGCAACCCAAACATGCCAAATAGAGCATTATAGCAGCCTTCTATTTTTAAGCATGGACAGTGCATGGTACCCACCACAGAGTCTGGGCAATCAACAAAAAGGTCATAAATCTCTGAAATCAAATATACTAAAAATCAAAACTCTACTGAAGTGGGACACAAGTATTGCTACACATGATTCAACAAGAACAAAACATTGATTGGTTCCATTTGGATATTTTTCTTGCACAATCATAAATAACAACAATCATGAATCACTCTTTCAGTATCCTAGATAAAGTTTCGAATCGACCTATATATTGATATTACAAGATATTGATGTTACAAGATGTTTCATACTACCTGCATATTGTGCTGTGCAATCCAAACAAGCAACACAAATGCAAATTTGATAATGGAACTTCATAAGACGTCGCAGAATTCATAAGTAAAGTACTCCTCAGACGTATGCAGCTAAGAAACCCTACATCAGTAAAGCACACTTTCTTTAATATTGACGAAGATGAAGGTCCTTTCATTTCATTGAGGAACGAATCAAATATCTCATAGCATTCGTGCAAATCAAGGCGGAAGAAACCCAGCTGTTTCTTTATTTTTGGCATCTTGATTTATGAGAATTTAATGCATTTCATTTCACCAATACTACTGCTTTTGTTGTCTGACAGTGTTCACTGCTTTACCATGACAGAATTTCTAGTAAATGTAACTCTTCAATCATTTCTTTTTTTATTTACAATAGTTTTTCATCCAATATGAGGCTGCTATATATGAATGTAGCCCGTGGTCAATTCTGCCCAAAAAGAAATTATCACAATGGGGAAAAAATAAGTAAATTATATGTACATACCACACAAAAGAATACGAACAAGACATTCTCAAAACTGACAAACTAGAAAATAATTGAAAACACATTCAAGTTCATGTCCAACATGCACATAATGCTTGCAGGCCCATCCTAGATTCACATCATTATCATTTAAAAAAACTCACCGACCCATGCCACCTATTGTTGTTGGCAGACTTCTCATTTTTTTTTTATGTGTGCGCATTTGTTTTGATAGCATTAGCGTGGGAATCAGAAAGTGAAGACATAAAACAGTCACTGCATAAGATGCAAATAATTCATGGTTAACTGCATTAAAGATTGCTATCAAATGGAATCGCTGCATCATTTTACTGATAGAGGAAGACCTTCCATGACTTGTCCACACAAAATTGCAGATTATTGGGAGATGGTTGAAATATAATGATTAACATTTGTGAATCTTTTTAATCTAAATGATGCAAAACAGTGAAACTAGTGGCCATTTCACCTTTCTACAAGTCTACAACATGTAGATTCATTTAAATGGTAGCATTCTACATATTATTCCAAGCAACATGGGGAAAGGGTATCAAAAGGAAAAGACATTTTGTATTAACTGCTTTAACTTTGTATGTCATATAAAAATGAACCTATTACCCCCCCCCCCCCAAAAAAAAAAAAGTATTAGAAACCAATCACAAAGTGCTTCAAAAATGCGAAGAAAAATATACTGTAATTGCGTGAGTGGATTGACTCAAATTTGTACCCTATTCATTTGTTTCCATAACTTTGTGTTAGAATAGACCATTATGTGAATGGCTAATTAGCATGATGACATTTGTTAATGCTATGGACACCTGATAGGTACAGCATGATTTGAAAAACTTCCCAGTGACTCTATTTATCCATTTTACCAGCATTATGCAGCTCAGCTGGCACAAAAGTTTGTAGATTTTTTTTTTTTACTAAGTCACCAAAATAATAGACAGTGTCTATGTTACACATTGGTGTTTCTTCTCACAAGCCATCTAAAAAGGAAAGGTTTGTAAACCCAAAATGTGCATTTCTGATACTAAATAGATAATACCCTCATGCCACAGAGACTTTTTCTCATCGGTCACTCGTCAGAAGCAAAGTTATTTGCTTCTGGCCACCAACCGAAGTGTAGCTGATCGCAGTCTGACAAAATCCGACTTGCGTTGGTCGACTGTCGGGTCAGTGTCAGCCATGTCAGGCGATGATCCGATGGGGTAAGATCGTCCGACGATGATCACGCAAAATGTCTAACACTGACCTGATAATCGACCGGATTCATTAGACTGTGATCCGATACCCTTCGGTTTGTGGCTGGATGCAACAAACTTTGCTTCCAACAAGTGACCTATGAGAAAAATCTCTGCAGAATGAGGGTATAAACTGAAGCCTTTGAAGGGTAACACCACCAAAAGTTTATCAAAATAACAAGCCAGAGAGTTTAAATAATACAGCAAATATGTTGAAGCCATCCATATTTCATAGTGACATACTCCTCACTGACCCTCATTTCAATTATAAAGAAACATTATATCTTGTTGGTTCTGGCAAGATTTTACCGCAAGACAGCATAGGCTGGAAAAAAAGAAGGATGTAATGCCTCAAGAGGATGTGGATGCTTGTTGTTATTGTTGTTGTTGCACTCAATTACATGTCCTACATCTGTGTTAGCAAGCGCACATAGACATGGTCTTCTACAACAGTATGTATTCTTGACATTAAGTCACTGAAGTACAAAAGTACATGTACAGTACAACATTGAATGAGCCATTTACAACAATACCAAAAATATAGCTCAACAGTACACATAGCATAATTTCAGTTCAAAAATCAGATATTTTGCCCTCAGAACTGGTCATTTTAAATACAGGCAGAGCAACAACACTATAGTAGAGAAATTGATGAAAAATTTCAGAAACACTTGACAAATCTTAATAAGTCTACAAGTGTATGATTGAATTTGGTAAAATATAAAGTGCCCACCACAATGTTCCCTTTCCACTTTCTTAAATGCTAAAGGGACTTTTACAGTCACCTACAAAGTAGATGATGAAATATTTGTTTTATTGCATAAATATAAGATTTTGTGACCACGATGTGCACAATGTGATACAAAAAAGGACAAGTTCACCTTCATATACATGTGGATTGAATGAATGCAGCAATATTAGTGGAACACATCATTGAGAGTTTGGGGAAAATCCGACAATCTGTTCCAAACTTACAAATTTTTAAAGTATCTGTGCAGTCCCTGCTGGATGAGAAGACTACTACAGTGTATGATGTCACATGCGTACAATGATATAAGAAAAATAAAAAGAGAAATTCACAAAACTTTACTTTTTGAATAAAGTGCACCTTTCTTCGACTTGTTACTGACGTGCAATATATGTTAAGGGTAATATTATTCCCCCTGCCTTCTGAAAGAGAGAAGTCGATTGTTCTTTTGTTATGCGAGAAAAGTGAAAATATGTTGAATTTTCTTTATTCTTTCATTATATCATTGTACACATATGACATCACAAGCTATAGTAGTCTTCTCATCCAGCCGTGACTGAGCAGAAAGTTCAAAAATTCATAACTTTTGAAAAGATTGTCCGATTTTCCTCAAACTCTCACTGATGTGTTCTACTAACATCGCTGCATTCACTCAATCCACATGTCTATGAAGGCGAACTTGTCCTTTAACAACACATGCCATTGTGACCAACAGTGATTGCAACATCTTCTTCAAGATTTCCTAGCTACGTTCTGCCAAAGATGGGTCCCCTAATTGTAAACAAGGAAATTTTTTGCAGTGCGATTCATTTCTTCTGCTGGCATATACATTCCCCACCAAAGAAGAGGAAATGACTTTTACAAGGCATCGCCTGAAAGAACAGCTTATATTTCACATTAAGGGGTAACAGGACATCAATGTTCATCAACTTTAGACCTTACTAAGAACTTCCTGGTTCAAAACACAAACACATTACCAAAGTTTAAAACAGAGGAAAACCTCACTTGGATCATATTGACCGCATTTTTAAACAAGGCAATCGCCAAATTGTGTCTCGCCCATTCGCGCACAAGGAATTAATATTTTTTATAAGTCCCAGAAGTTCATTGATCTGCTTATGACCTTTGACCTTGTGGTGACCTTCAACACCCTAAGGGACATTTACCATCCAAGTTTGGTCACAAACGGACAAAGGGATCAAAAGTAACGAGCCATAATCGAAACGTGCCATAAAAACTTAACATTGGGCCCTAAAAATTTGTTGACCCCTTTCTGTGACCTTTGACCTTGTGATGACCTTTAACTTCCCAAGGGACATCTACCGTCCAAGTTTGGTCACAAACGGACATAGGGATCAAAAGTTATGAACCACAATCAAAACGCGCCCTAAAAACATAACATTGGGCCCTTAAACTTTATTGACCCCTGTCTGTGACCTTTGACCTTGTGACGACCTTCACCTCCCCAAGGGACATGTATCTTCCATCCAAGTTTGGTCACAAACGGACAAAGGAATCAAAAGTTATGAGCCATAAACGAAATGCGCCCTAAAAACTTAACATTGGGCCCTAAAAGTTCGTTGACCCCTGTCTGTAACCTTTGACCTTGTGGTTACCTTCAACTTCCCAAGAGACATCTACCATCACCCAAGTTTGATTGCCATTGTAGCAACATGTGCTGAGTTACCTGTGATAAGAGTCTTGCAAGTAAACTTTAACGTATGACCTCAAATGACCTTTGACCTTATCATGTGACCTCTTACGGCACCATAACATGAAGGTAACCCCAGTGCATCCATCACCCAAGTTTGACTGCCATTGTAGCAACATGTGTCGAGTTACATGTGATAAGAGAGTCTGGCAAGTAAACTTTAACGTATGACCTCAAATGACCTTTGACCTTATCCTGTGACCTCCAACGGCACCATAACATGAAGGTACCCCCAGTGCATCTATGACCCAAGTTAGGTTGTAATCCAAGCAATTTATGTGAAGTTATTTGTCAAAAGAGAGTCTTGCAGATAAACTTTAACATAGAAAAGAGAGTCTTGGACATACTCTTTAATATATGACCTCAAATGACCTTTGACATCATCACATGACCTCTGACAACACCATAACATGAAGAATGACCTCTGACAACACCATAACATGAAGATACCCCTAGTGCTTCTATAACCCAAGTGTGGCTGCCATTGCTGTAACAGTTGCCAAGTTATGCATCATAAGAGAGTCTTGCAGGTAAACTTTAACATTTGTGACGGACGACGGACGACGGACAGACGCCATTTGGATCCCTTAGTCTCGCCTTCACCTCCGGTGGGCGAGACAAAAAGTATTCAAATATTAAATTGCAAATTTATTTTCTTAAAGTTTTAATCAAATGACCAGCTCTCTGTCTGAAAAATACAGCTCAGCGGATGCATTCAATGTACCACACGACATCACATTGTAAATGCAGAGTGACGGGGAAAGAAAAGTGTGTTTTGTAATAATGGAGGAGAAAGAAGATTGGCGTTTGATGGCTCATTTCACAAATTCTTGCCAAGGGTGTGTTTGGACTATTTCAAGTTACTAATTGTGGGTTATTTTTAAGTCCCAACAAAATGATTTGTGCAATTTGTTTTATAAAATGATGAAGCAGATCCTTATCTATGAAAGAATTTCCAATGAAGGCATTTTAAATTCTGCAGGAGTCATTTTCGTGAGTAAATAAAACAAAGAAATCTGGCCCAGTCACCTGACTTGAAAGTGCTAGTCATTATATTATCTAATGACTGGTCATTATATTTTATTATAAAGTGGTGATATGGACCCTAATCAAATGATTGGCTGAGAGCAATCACATGACCAGTCTTTTATTGTTACCTTACATGCCCAGTAGGCATAAGTTTTTACCACTGACTGCATACTAATAACCGCTCAGAGATAAAATTGTACATGTACAATATGACTGTGGCTTGCCAGCATCATGCTCAATTACAACACAATTGCATACTTTACTGGTAATGTAGCAATGCGCACTCAGTCGCCTATTTACTGTAAATAAGATCGTGTTCAGTATTAGTGTGTTTGGAATATTTCTTTGGACACCTTGGCTTTTTCAAAAACAAGTTCTACATGTAGCTGACAGGTATTTGTTTACCCATAAAGGTAAATGAAAAACAGTTCATAGAACTGCTTTACGAAACAAATAATGCACAGGTTTACGTTTCGGACGTTAGTGGAGATGCACCTCTCGAATGCACTGCATCTCAACTAATGCCTTCTCACCTGTGCATTATTTGTTCACTAATGACTAGTCATGAGCAAAATTATGTTTTAGGCAAAATGAATGCCTGGTCATATGTATGCTCTTGACCAATCATTTGATTACGATCTGCTTCATCATTTTATAATAACTAACAAACCATTCTTCACATCCCAAAACCATTATCATTGACACTTGAACTTGGGGAGCATCTGGTTGCCGGGTGTGTTCCTGGGTTTCATCTTACCTCATAACCAATGATGGCCTGCATCAACATGTTGGCCCAGATAGTTCCCTCATCTGCATTGGGGAAACAACGAAAGTAATGAGCAGGGAAACTCAATACGTTGATGAACTTGGCAGGAACTGAACTCTTCCAGCGCCAGACAAAACATGACCCGACAAAATTTGTGTGCATAAACCTATGATATCTATCAAATGTGCCAAAATTAACAATGGACACATGTATTGCATGAACTTGACACGAAGGAAGAGACATGCGCTCTCTCCTTCGGTGATTCAGTGTGTGAATGCTGCATGTTTTCTAGATACATCGTATCTTGATCAATGTGACACAGAAATATGCATTTTGTCGAAAAATTCCAAAATTAACAGATAATTATAATCATACATGAGAGAAAAAGTGGAAGCATAAGCGTGATGTTGGCTCTTTTAAGAGTACAGGAAGAACACCACAATTTCTCCTCTCATATATTACCTGTCTTCCTTTTGTCCGAATTTTTATCATATTCTCAATGATAATGATTTTAATATTTTCACTGCTGTATCATAGATGATTGGTTGCTATGTAACTTTCCATTGAACCCTGCCAAGTTTAACTAGGGACGTCACTTCTAGTGTCACATGAATGTCAATAGACACTGCCACATACTATCCAGGATCTTCTTTGAAAGGAGGTAACTATAGAACTCTGTTTGATATTTTTTTCCTACACCTGGAAAGGCATCTTTCTGACATTTCGCAACAACTTTCTCTTTTTCTTTCTTTTCTGGGGGGCGGGGTTACTTTTTGGTTCATTCGGATTCAAGGCACAAGAGATGGTTCAAACTTCATTCTCACCACAGCTGTCCGTTGCAAAGAAATACGTCCTGGCATTCGTCATGAGCTCGATGCGGGTTGGGTAGCGATCGACAATCTGTGTGAAATGACAAGGAGAAAGAGAGAGAGAGTAGAAGACGATGAGTTAGCCCTACACGATGAAAACTTCACCATCACTGCATTGTTAAAGAGGAAGATCAGGAGAACAACTAGAGCAATGTACTTTTGTACAAATGCACAAATGTTATCCCTCATATACACACAAAGAAGTGAATGGCACAAAAAGTAAATATACTTTTGAACACAGGGCATTTTGCACAAAATGAGGAAAAGGATGGAGAACTGACATCAAAAGTTGAATAAATCCATGAATCTCACTGAGGTGCAAAACTTTCAAAATTGGATCAACCCACTGCAGACCCCTGGTTTACACACAAAAATCTCCACAAGATATTATGCACAATACTTTTCAATATAATTTCTTTGTTTATTTGTTAATGTGTTGTTGTTTCGTATGCTTAATTTTAATGTTTTTGCATGCCTAATTTTAATGTTTTTGCATGCCTGATTTTGATGCTTTTTGCTGCTAATGTGTAAGATGTAGTCTACTGAACACATCCTTGTAGCATCTTTACATACACAACTCTTTAGCTATGAAATCACACCAGCTCCTCCCAAACTTTAAGTGTACCAACACTTTTTTTTAACTCTAATTTTTATTCATTGGGGTTTAAATGTACATGTTAAAGGGCATACACAAACAAAAATGACTTGAAATAGACTAGTCGATCACCTAATTCTTTCTATCGAACCATCGCTCTATCAATATTGAATGACAGTAATATGCAATGCATGCACGCATTCAGCTAACTGATTAACATAGAAATTTGATATTATTTGTAAAAACATGCATATAGCCAGAATGCACACACATCAGTACTGGTGCTTATGGAGCAGAACTTACAAAATTGTAAATGTGCAGAGCATAAGTGCCAAATTGTTACAGAGAATATTGATCTGATTTATTGCAACATGGACATACTTTCAGGGGCTATCACAGGTGAATTATGGCTGTTTTTTGTGCATTCTAGCTGCACACAGACGTGATTCCCAGGGTATTGGTGCACTTTAAGTAGGTAGAAAAACATCAACAAACATTTTTTCTTTTGTCTATTGTTTATCAGTCTGCTACATCAAAGAGATCCACAATGACTTTATAGATACCGTATCTATTTGTGTGTTGCGTTATTTGTACACTGCATATACAAATGTGTACAAAAATTACTTAATAGCCGGGGGCCTTCAAATGCCTGATATTTTATATGTGTGTAAGAGGGGTATACAATGGCAGGAAATAACTTTCCAATTGCCCTGATCCACATGATCTCTGTGATCACATTTTTCAAAAATAACTCCTGATAGTATCACCACCGAGATTAGATATCCTGTCTAAAAATGAGGATTATATTTCACTTCCTCCACCATTGCAACGATGCTACACGTGCGATATTCCATGTCCATCGGCTGCCAATGGCGTGTAAACTCTTTTAGGTCTCAATCATCATGTGACTTATAATATTACACATATCTTTTTTTTTTCATCAATTCCAGAAATAAGCTAATATCATCAGTTATAAAAGAGGGAAAATAACCGTCACAGACTGTTCGCAAGATCATTTCAAGGAGGGGTTGGGGTAATTTTCTGCAATTATCAGTTGAAAGTTCAATATTTTGAGGCACGCAAGCAATCTAGATATGTGCATTGCTTCCTTTATTTTCTTTTTTTACACGTTCAATATTTGCATTTCTCGGAAATCTAAATGCAACGTCTAATATCATGGACCTCCACAAGTTCATTATTTGCATTTCTCAGAAGTTTAAATGCAATGTATTATCATGGACCTACACACCTGTAGGTCCATGGTCTAAGTGATGGTTTTAGTGAATTTTTACATTAAAAAATGACTAAGAAGCAAATGCCTCGACCCTCTTTAAACCTAAAATAAAAATAAAAAACAGAGTGAAACTAAAACTGGGAATTCACGTGTGTGTGAAGCCACACTCAGACGTTTACTGAATCTGGACCCAACACGGCGCATTGCTAGCAACCAGCACCTAGATTTATGATGGACTACAGTACATGAGATGCATTTGCGTGGTGCCTGTGTGATCAGTGTGTTCCACTACAGTGAACAGTGAGGAAGACCGTCTATGCTGCCCAGAAATTCCTGCAGTAAAATAATTTATAGAATCCCATCACCCTGACCCGATATATATATATATCATATCTTTATCTATATCTCACAGCTTTTTCTTCAGTGTGTAGCTCACCACCATGGCACCTACATGTATATACATGCACCTTCCTTGAAGCATTAGTCCTCAAAATGGTTTTTGCAGACAGGGGCGGATCCAGGAATTCTGTAAAGGGGGGGGGGGGAGGCAACTTGTGCCACTTCCAGGTTTCAGTTCATTTTTTTATTTTTATTTCTTTTGTTTTTAACGAAAAAATAAAGGGGGGCGTGCGCCAGTTGTGCCCCCCTCTGGATCCGCCACTGACAGATGACCTGATTCTTTGATATTCATACGTTTTTATGTCATATTCATCCATCCCAATATTGACAAGCCATCATGCACACCTTTCTCTATGATGTGTCTCTTGGTTAGGAATGTTGAAAATACTTTCAGCCATCGTCTGGTTTACTTGCACATCTGTATGCTTGACACATGAGCATTTTGATTGGTAGGAGTAAGACTAAAGTGCCAGGGTTGTGTACATGAGAGCTAGTATAATGGCCAAACACACACATCTCTCATTTTGGCAAGGCAGGCACATCACATAATCATGTGGTTTAAACTGCCATCATACAGAAACTTAACAATGAATATAAAAAAAAAAAATACTGACATTTAAAATTCAATTATAAATCATTATGAGGAATAAGCACTTGTAAAAATCTATTCAAAAGATTGATTTACAGCTGTATGTAGATCCTGGTAAATTTGATTAAAATCATCTGAACTCCTCCTTCACGGATTGTACTGTAGAAACTGATAACGGAGGCAAAGATAATGAATATTTGTAAAAGAATGACTCCATAACATGTTTGAGTCGGCCTTTATAAATAGAGCAAAACCAGAAATATGGACAGACAGAAGTTTATCCAAACCAGGTAAAAACAAGAGAGTTATGGAACTTTAAGCACTTTTGCACTGCAACATTTTTTTCCCCAATAAAATTCATTTTTGCTAAGTTGCCAAAGACAATGACTTAACACATGGGATTCTACATCCTATTCTTATTGATTTTCATGGAAAAAACAAAGGATATCTAGCAAAATTTTTTGTGAAATTCAGGATACGTGTAGTAATGACATCATCACTTCTGCCAATTTGAATACTGTAATGTGGTTTCAAATAATATTAATGACTTGTTTAAAAGAAAAAGGACATTATCAAATTCCACAAAAATATCCACAACTTCCATATTTTACATACTGTACATCCGATTTTAATTGAAAACTCTACCATCCTGTTGATCTGATTTCACCCTATTCATTTCATGACAACTAAAACTTGGAGTAGAATTGCACTTTAACCCATTTTGATTCTGCTACAACACCATTTCCAATAGACACCTGCCCGAGTACACTTGGGACTTGTCCTCAACGGGTAATGTTCTCCAGGCTCTTTTCAATCTTGGTTTTTTTTTCCTCTTCTCCTCACAGAAATTCAATTTGTGATCATTATTGATGAATATTTGCAATTTTTATGTTTGGTCTGTCATCCCATTGTACGTTACAATGCATACAACCAGAATTTTTCCTCACAAGCATCTTGCTGTCTTGTATGCTATCAGAGATTCATGCATCACAGAAGTGTTACTGAGCGAAGAAAAAAAAAAGCGCTTGCAGAAAATACACTGCGTTTTCATGGTCAAGTATTTAGATGCATTGCGACTTGTCAGTGACCTTTGTTACACATGGCACAGAGGCTGAGGGCAGTTAGGTTTTGAGGGCAGGACGCGGGGAGCAGTGACTCGAGGAAGGAAATCTAGGAGACTGTGGAGTATCACCTCATCTGTGAATGCCATAATGCACGGACTCTCCTGACCTTTATGATTTCACAGACCAGGTCCAACATCTCCCATAGATGTCTACACCCAAACTCTGCCATTAGGCCCATATTTCTAAAGTGTACACTGACTTGAAAGTCTGAGGTCTCCTCTGCAGAAGGCTTTGAATGAACCTCAAAGCTGATCAACATCAATCCTACCCTCTTCCTCTTCCTTAAACCCTCCCCCACCCCTTCCTTGCTCCACCGAAGAAAGGCCTTTAAACGTAAGAGAACGAAAGCAACATCTTCCATATTACACCATGTGCAATGTATCAACTGACCCTCGTTTGACCAACTTTAAGTGGTTAACGACGTTCTTCCAGGTACAAATGTAACTAGAAACACTAGTAGGCCTCACTATGGACCGCTTGACTCGGTGACAAAACGTTTGGTCCTGTGACAATTGCTCCGGTCTTATCTTCTCCAAGGATTTGGGGTTAAGTGTTAGGGTTGTGACAGGGTGTAAGAGTTTATGTTTGATGTGAGGATTAGGATTCGGATTAGGGTTAGGGTTATGTTTGTGGGTAGAATTCATGTTAGGCTTAGCATGCAGATATTTCATGGGAGCAATTGTTACAGAAGCAAGTGTCATGGAATGGCTTGACTCAGATATGGAGCAGAAAATCCATAATAATCAGCAGCCAAGGAGAGAACTATAACTACCCAAGCACATGAAAAGTTTGATGACAAAAAAAAACTAACTCTTTTCTTGTTTATTTGAGACATTTGCAATTAAAGCTGCTGAAAAACTCCAAAGAAAATAATAAGAAAATATGGGATATTCTTAATCATAACTTCAAGAAATATTCCTCATTATGTAACAAGTGAGGTACAGTGTGTCACTGGAAAGGGTTTAATTTTCTCTATATAATGATGAATTTACTTCAGATTGCTTTAATAAAATGGCACTTAATGCCATTTTGGAATCAAACTCTTCAATACAAGTCGAGCATACTGTAAAAATATCTAGGAGACAGGAATGTAAAGTATCCTCATGCATCCATTGTTGGAATTTTTTCTATTTTTAGTGCTTTTCACCTGCTCCATTGTGAATGACTTAAGGCAAACAGCTAGAGAAGATGGCCCCAGCAGCCAAGTCACGCATACAACTAATCATAGTGCCTCACTAAACATGAAGATAATGAGGCAATACAGTCTTCTATGACTGGGCGTAGCAAGTGGCAGAGTGTGAAATGTTGTCTTTAATTCGACAGGTGTTGCCTGGCGTTACTCATCAGAAACGGGGCAGACTCCTTCCTAAGCTGGGATTTTTGTCTCTGACTTGAGCTTTTTGACTCGCAATTACATTGGAAGTTTCCCCCTCGACGAAAAAGACAATGCCAAAAAAAGGATATTTGATGTCTAGTTGAGGCTCACACTCAATGTCTGATTTGTGCCAGCATGCGCTTGTTAGCAGTCTGCTGACAGCACCTCTGCCTCACAAAGTTGAGAGTGTCAATTCGTGCAACAGCAAAATTTTTACACTCAATGTGCCATTGAAGAGAGTCTATTTGGATTTAGATTTTAAGATTCACTCAGCCCTCATCTACGTTAGGTAGAAAACTGTCGATATGTAACCAAAGTATCGCTCAATGCATTTGCTGCTTACACACAGTTTTCTACAGTCAGCACGTACGGAAAACAATGCCAATTTCATTTTGCATATCTGGAAATTTTCCCGCATATTTTATCTAAATAAAAAGCTTTTGAAGAGATTCCTTTTAAAAATTAATAAATATTGTTTGACATGTTTATTTCAGATCCATATTGCAATTTGACTAAATAACAGCTTTTGCAGTACTTCGTATGAGATTTCATCAGTAAATTGACATGTGTAGTTTGTCTTGCCAAAGTCAGAGTTGCGCACCTGTGACGTACACCAAATTGTGTGGATCGTTCCATGGCTTGCTCGTTTTCATTTTTTTTTCAAAAAAATCATTGCAGGCTTATCCTGGGTTCTAAAATCATCTCTTTCCAATAGTTGGCATTAAAAAATGTAGATAAGAATTATAAGACAATTAGAAAATGCCAGTACTGTCTTCTTTGGAAAAAAAAATGAAAACTGAAAAATTTGCCTACCATTGCAATTTGTGCAAATAATATCAAACATACATGTACACTGTGCCAATTACAGTACACCTGTAGGTCACCTATACTGACCTAGTTAATATCTGATGGCGTGGTACTTTTGACATTGTGCATAATTAATATTCATAAATTTTGATAATAGCTACATGCATCTGCTCATCTTCAGGGGATGGAATGAAAGCACAAGGGCTGACATGACAGGTGGAAAATCACTTCCATGCGATGTACTGATGTACATGTAGCTGACGTACAGTAAGTTTGTGCTCAGTATTTCTAATTCAGGCCCATGACTGGCCCTACCTATGTGGTGATCTTACAACTCACACTTTAGAGTTTATTTTATCACACATTACAAAGACCAAATTCATTGAGTGATTTTTTTTTTTGTCTTGGCATTCTACAACTGAAAATTCATAAGCTGAACAAACATTCTACACAGTAAGTATATCAATGACAATTAAATATGAAACAATTTTTTAATGATGTCCCTAAAGATACAGTCAAAGTTCTTGTTAGCACATCTATAAAGAAAAGAGAGAAAAACTGAACCATAACTACAAATACAAGAGAGAGAGAGAGAGAAATAGGAAAAAAAAAAGGAAAATCCCATCAAAACCCAAGCATCTCATTTCAATCATAGTGCTCTGTGAATTACTCTTTTGTATATAATTAGATCATGTGAATCAATTGAAGGCTATTATCACTACATGTTTGTCCGGTGATCCCCCCCCCCCCCCCCCCCCACACACACACACACAGGTTTCCCCCAAACTCTTTGAAAAACAAGCAAACTCTAACCAGGGAGGTGGAAGAACTCGAACCCCAAATTTACAAAACGGACAGTTTTGGGTGGGTTTTTTTTTTTTTTTTTCAGAACAGAAGGGGATCAACATGTTGACTTTTGTGGCTTTTCAAATGAATCTGACACGCTAGACTACCAGTATCTGTTTGTGTCCTTATATGTACACACACTTCTCCGCTGTGTATTGTAAATGTCATTCCTGGTGAGCGCAGACATTCAGGAACCATAATGAGAGCAATGACGTCATCGTCGCCTTTATTTGTCAGCACTATTAAGAGAGAGGAGATCTGCTGCAGCAGAGGGAAATCCCCTCCAGTACTTTACACCTAGGTTGGGTCCTGTAGTCTGCACTGAAGCTTAATAGACTGAACAAGGGCCTCAATAACATTCTGGGACCTTGTCATTGTCTGAGTATGCGTTCCCCTTTAGACTAACCCCAGCCCCCCCTCACACCCCCCCCCCATAAAAAAAAAAAAAAAAATCAGCAAGTTCAAATGGGGGAGCACTTGTTGTGTTTTCCATTTCAAATTTCCTTTTGTGCTCATGAGAACCAGTCGCAGGTTGATTGATGTACACATCCACGCCCCTTGCCCACTGCATACTGAACCAGCCTGAAGCAACTTCCAGGAATAGATCATGATGAACATTTACCCTGTTTTCTTTGCCTTTTCATTTCCCCTTTGGCAAACTACAGAGGCAGACTGACAGAAACTTAACACGTTTCTGAAATGTTTGCATTAGGTGAAGAACAACAAGAGATAAATGATTCAGCACACATTAACCTGGGGTACCGTCATTCCCTGCGTTGTGTAGCAGCATATTGTGTTCTTAAAATGTAGCCTTTATACACACAGCTATCATGGCTGAAGAATTTTAGCATTCAGCAATAACACTCCCAATGCCAATTCATCCCTGTTAGGACACATTTAATGCAATTCCTTTAATAATAGTAAATATTTCTTCTTCTTTTTTGTCTAATACTTTGACGGTTTCGGACAGTCATTCAGAAAGACACCATTCTAATCCACAATAACTCTGCCCATGATTACTTATTTTCATCGGTGGACTGATAACACATATCTCCATTGCAAGACATATTCATATTGCTATTTCTTGTGAAGAATGGAAAATCAGACACATGTTCCATGTCACTCAATATGTATAGTAATCTTTAACACTTGTCATTCTCTTGCAGACACTGACCATACAAATCTTCAAAAACACTTGATTCAAGCATGCCTATGCAGTGAACAACATATTGTAGATGCATACCACTAAAGGTTCAGCACTCCTCACTTAATTGCACAGAGTCAGCACCTCATTAAGAGGAACCCCATTATGGAAAGACTAATGTACAGTAACTGCAGTGAGAATACATCGGCTGCAATTCATTCTACATAAAGAGAATGTGGGGCAGAGAAAACAACAAAAGTCATACACACATGGAAACTGAAACAACACATCCTCAAGCTGCCTGGCAACAATCGGCAATATGTACAATGTACACGTTATACATATCATGTGTACAGCCTTCTGTGTATAAATGTATGGCATTTTCAATTTCTTTCTCTCTTTGTGGGGGTGGGGGGAAAATATTTCGACAGGTACAGCATATGGCTAGACTCAGAACTCGCAAGCATGTATGAACTTTTGCTGACTGATGCCACGGAATTTGGACTAGTTGTTCATTGATATATTGAGAGAAATTACGCCTGGCTGAAGTAGGATTGGAAAGTGCTATTGATGATGCCTTTTTCTTGCCTTGCCTACAGGGAGGGACAAGAGAATGGTGAAATAGAGTTTAGCCCTGTCAGGTCCTACAACAACTTCTCCTCAGACGATCTGACTACCTGTACCCCTACGCCCAATCACGATGACAAGGCAACCACAAACTTGGCTGGTATGATTAACCCTCATCCTAATCTCTCGACGCTGATCATATTCCGTTCTTTCACGCTATGCAAGGCCTACTGATGCCAAAGCCGTCTCCACGGCAACGGCGCTTTTCTGGCAAGCACTTCCACTTTCTCACAACATTTCATCCATACATGGCACGTGATACTGAAATCACAAAACACTCGTCAGCCAAGTTGAAGCCTCAAACTTCTCAGGGGTGCTTTAAAGTGTGCTCTGTGTGAGAGTTGACTTCTACAGTAGCACCAAACAAAATCAGAATTATACAAATTTCATCACCACTGGACTCAAAATGGAAAAAAAAAGAACACCCTAAAAATGTGATTTCACATAGTCACTAAATAGTGACAATCATTGCAACTGCAGAATTACAAATTTAGTGGGGTAATTGTGTTGTTGTATCACAATTTTCCCACTGGTTTGTGCAAGAATGCACATGAAAAAAAAAATCATGTTTTCATTCACAGTATCTTAATAGTGACTACAGTCATATCATCGTGATTATTCTAACTATTCAATAGCTTGATATGAATAATAATAGATACTATTGTGCCATGTAATTATGCTTTCATTCACAGTGTTTAGCAAACTCTACAATTCCATCCCATAAATGCTGTAATTCCTGTAAATTTACATCAACTTGATATTAAATAAAATGTACTCTTTTGCATCATGTGATCAAGAAACATAATTAAAATTTGAAGACTGATTGAACCATTAATGGTCGTTTTTTTCCCAACACAATACTGTAACTTTAAAAGGCTGAGAACTCTTCTTTAACAGGTCCCCAATTATGATAAAATTTATCCCAAGATACAATGTAGTAACTGGTATTAGAATTCACATGTAAGGTATTCATGTACAAAAACTGCCTCTCATGCTACCATTTTAGAATCATGTGTATCATCTGTTTTCCATTTACGATATAATTTGTCACTTTTTATACACTCTTAATGGCCACACAGCTGGACTCATGCAAATTTTCTTCATTTCTGGAAAATTCCACCCAAAGATGACATTTTGCATCTGCAACATGAGGAACACGGATCAGTTTTACCCCATAATTGCTGACAGGTGTAGTGACCAGTGGAAAATGAAAGGATTCCAAGAAGTTCCTGCTATCATTTCAATCCAATAATGAAGGAGCCTTCAGATTGCGTCGGATTGACAACACTGTTTAATCCATCAGGGATATGTTATATCCGGACTTTAAAAATCAAATTTGACATGATGTTCACCATCCAATTTCTGACACTGGAAAAAAGAAGTTACAGTGTGCAATAAGGACAATTTCTGTTGGGGATGCACAAAATATTCTGCTTATGATAGCCATAGTGCTGCTTACATTTCCTGAGCAAAATTTTCAATCATTATAAGCAACTTCCAATTCAAACTAATAATAATAATAATAATAATAATAATAATAATAATAATAATAATAATAATAATAATAATAATAATAATAATAATAACAATAATAATAAAATCACCCCTTATTCCTCAGATGTTCTCAATAAGGAAGTTCATAATACATTCAAATTGATGGATCCTTCTTTCAATCTATGCAATTTAACAATTATACAATGCAAACATTCGTAACATGGCATCGTGCTGCAACACACAGTGGCATAGATATCCTTTACTGATATAAAACATGTCCGTTATTTACAGGTACTGTACTTTCTCCATTCATCATTCTTATTCTGCATTTAACCTTTCATGGGAATACTTTACATCTGCTAAATATAATACCCCATCACAATAAAAAGATACATAAAACTGTCTTAAAACTTGCAGTCTTGCACAAAATTGCACTTGTAGTTGTACCCCTTTCAGTAACTCTCTGGTGAGGGCCAGGCCTGGGCTATAAAGTCGTAAAATTTTGAGTTCATGAATGGTGCGGGCCAAAACAGCCCATGCCAGAGCTCGGCTATCTATACCCCTTTCAGTAACTCATGCATTTTTGGCCAGCTTCTGGCCCAAGCTAAATTGGCCCTTGCAAAGCAGTAAAAATTGCATTCAGTATATAGCAGAGTCACGCTAATTTTACGATAACCCATTCACGAACTCGGCCATGTAAGGGATAACTACCACGTGGTAACTGAACGCGTGCTCCGGTGGAGGCATGGCTAGGTAATGTGTCTGTGACCTTTGACCGTACAAGGAATATTGGCCCGAGCCTGGTGCTGCTATCGTTCATAAACTCTTCAATCGGCGCCAGGCCTGAGCCTGGCCCGCGCCTGGTGCTAGCTTACAGCAGTGCCAAAATATCCCCAGCCTGGCGCGGGTCACTTTGGCCCGACCCATTCATAAGCTCAAAATTTTGCGATTTAATAGCTCGAGTCTAGCCCAAGCAAGGAGAGTTACTGAAAGGACTATTTCGGCACTGATGTTATCAGCACCAGGCCAGCGCCAGGCCCGCGCCAGGTGCCAACCAAAGGGTTTTAAATGATAGCAGCACCACACTCTGGCCAAAATTCCTTGCACGGTCAAAGAGCGTGTTTCTACTGAGAGCACCTCACATCCCTGGCATCGCCACGAATTTTGTCCAACGCAGCACCTCGTATTTTACGACCACTCGAGCTGTTTCTACTGAGCGATAAAATACGAGGTGATGCAAAGGTGACATGCAAATGCGGCCATTCCGGAAGTCAGGTATTTTTAAGTCACAGATTGGGTCACGAGCGCACTGCCTGTTAATACCATCTGAACCCTGCCTGCTTTGCTACTGCGTCGGCTATTTTTTGATAATCCATTTCTCTTCGTCTCCCCATCCAATATACCCCGAACTAACATACTGGTATCCTGCCACTGACTGATGAGAAATCCTGGAGATCGAGGGTCCAGTTGAGATTTTCTCAAGGCTGCAACATACTAATGTGGTACTCTCGCGATTCGACACAACATAAAATGAAATAACGCGGAGTAAAATTTTAGTAAGTGATGAGGGCTTAGTAATGCAATAAGTTAGGCTGTTAATCACGCGAACAATAGACGATGAATGCCACAATTCACATATAACGTAACGTATAGGGCCTATAACACGTACACAAGCGAGTTGGTACAAACAAAGCATGATGCGAATACGGTCGCTGTGTGTACACACGTATTTAGTACACATGTGTCGAAGGAGTGTGTGCGATGAACCGATTGAAAAGCGCGGGGAGAAATTCTAGACGTCCGATACACCACGAATTTCGCTACCCGGTGTGTTTCTACTGAGAATCGTCCTTCGCGTCACCACGCATCGACCACCTAAATAGGTGGATGACGGAGCACCTCGCATCACCCGGCATCGGCCACTACCCGATCTGTTTCTACTGAGGAAAAATTCGAGGTGTCACCACGCATCGGCCGGTATCGGCCGGCATCGGCCGGTATCACCACACATCGGCTGGCATCACCTCGAATTTTCGTCGCTCAGTAGAAACACGCTCAAAGATCATAATTCCCTGGCCATGCCTCCACCAGAGTGCGCATTCAGTTACCATGGCAGTTATCCCTTACATGGCCAAGTTAGTGAATGGTTCATCATAAAACTAACGCAGCTCTGCTATAGTTATTGAACACAATTTTTACTGATTGACGCAGGCAATTTTAACGCAAGTCAGGAGCAAGCCAAAAATGCATGAGTTACTGAAAAGGGTCTTGGTGTCCTAAATACGTCTGATGACTTCTGTTTTATATGGGGTACAATGTAGACACTTGATCTCATAAATGGTATGTTTCTGGTTTTATGGTAAGTACATGTACTATAAATGTCAAACTGAAAAGAACTGTAGACCAAACGTTGTCATACAATGTACATGTACTTTGGCTGAAAAACATTTACTTCCCCTACTTCAACACTTTGCATGATCATAAAACCAACACAATCAAAACAGCTTCAAAGTTTGAAGAGATTTAGGAAAGGTGTTAGTCTCCAACCCCGACACTCTTTTATCAGTTAATGGCTCACATAGTCACAAATGATAGACCCAATGTGGTGAGCCAAGAGAGGAAAAGACAGGAAATCTAAAGGTCAACAAAAAAAAAGACAAGCTCATGATGGTTTGACAGGGGTTTAGTTTGGACATCGTCCAATCATCCTTTCCTGGATGTGTATTAAAAAGACTGAAGGGGGTGGGGTGGAGGAATGGATGGAATCACAACCCACTACAATACCACTTCATATTAATACTCCACTACAGACAAGGCACTTTGTTAGAAACACAAGCAGCCATATGGAGAAATTTAGTTGTTGTTTTTGTGTTTGTGTGACGTACAAAACCTCCATCAAAACCGCACCAAGGATACATGTATTTCTAGTTGAGCACCAACCAAACTGGCCTTTTCACATTTGTACTGTACTGAGCACCTTTACTTTGTGAACCTAATGAAATAAATACAATGTATGTCACTGGATCCTATACTAGTCACAAGGGACAGTCTCAAGAACAAATTTTGCACTTATATTTTCACAGTACTCTGCAGATAAGCTGTCTGATGCAAATGCCATCACAATCACCTTGTGACGTTGTGTTAAATATTTCCACATCTTTTACTGGAATCATGTGTCATACCAATCACCTTGTTTTAGCGTGTCCTTGTTTTGAATTAATATCTCGACATCTTTTATTGGAATAATGTGTCATACTGATATGCTATATGGGTTCTACATCATTCATTGATTTATTTCACCTTATTTTGCCAGTCCATTGGAATTTGTGAAAACAACAGTATGCAGAGGTATATCCTGTAGCACAAATGCAATATATGTCAGTATCATCTATGGGGGGTTCAACTGCTCACTTTGCTTTGAAAAGGGATTCATGATTTCTTATTTTCTGGCATAGTGGTTCTAGATTTGAAATCCAATCACTTGCTAAACTGTCTATTAACAATGAGTCCTGATTTGTGAAATATTGTGCTGGTGACACATGATATGCCATGCAATGTGTGCAGTATACCGAACTGCTACGTGACAGACATACAGCTGTACGTCATCACCAAATTTCTTGGCCAGTAAACAACAACAAACATTAATCACTTCAAGGATAGTTCAACCTCAAACAAGAGTCGTGCCAAGCTTGCTAATACCGATGCATAGCTTCCCATACCCAATAGCATGTGCATGTTGTGTAATTGCCAGAAATGATATGAATCTATTTGAGCACAGATGGCGATAGATTCTCCCCTGCACGTGCAGTGTTTTTTGATAACCTCGTCCAGAAGACAGCTGCACTGTATAAAGATGACATCAATGTTTCATGTGCATAGATGAAGGGAGGGGGATCACGAGTAACATTCACACTCACAGATAAATCTGTATAAGAGTTCACAGTTTGAGAAGTTTTGCTATTCAAACTGGACACACCATACATTCAAATTCAAACTACCACAAGCAAAAGTTTGTAAGACATTTCACAAACTTGCACGAAGTTCTTATGTGAAAATCACCTGCTATTAAGTTTTTTAGCATAATTAAGTAACTATTAAGTAATCTTGCCTGGGTTGGTCGACGCAACAACCAACTCACCCTTTCTAGACACATACATCACCAACCACTTGGATTTCTCATCCTGCTTGCAGGCTACAAATATTGTATACTACAAGCTCAGATCTGGCAGAATATGCCATTTGTACAAGTTCACTACAAATCTGCAACACCACAAGGTTTTGAGGCAAGCATGATTACACTGTGATGTTCCATTTTTGTTTCTTTTTTGGTTTGAGTGAGAAAATCTATGTGAATTAAATTCCTGTTAAATAAGATATGACCTGCTACTTGTCGAAAAGCCCTTTACACACTTCCCAAGGACAGGTACAGTGTATACCCACTTTAATCAAGAAAAGAGATAAAGAAAAATACATTTAGAGATCAAACATATTAATAGATGATTAAATAATTGACTGGTGTGGAGACTCTTCTTTTTTTTTCTTTTCTTTTCTTTTTTGTCATAATCTAGCCACTCAACATAAGTTTTAGGAAATTTACTTTTAAGACATATTAGTGGCTAATATCACAATTATGTTTACTAAACAGCAGTCTTTGAATACAGATATCTTCATTTTCATGTTTCTCTACTTGACAATAATAATGCATTTGATAATACAATGACCATTAACAGAACTCTGAGCAGGAACAGGAAAACACATCATCCAGCCTTGAAGCAAGGTTAAGACCATCAGAACAGAAAAGAAATGTACTGTAAAAGTAGCATTACTGGGTAAATCACTAACATAGCACTGTATTCAGTAGAAAACAATACCAGAGACATTTGATATTTAGCAATCCTGATGAGACTGCAAATTAAATGTATCTAATTGCATCAATACTTGCTATTCACATTGACCTTTAGAGATAATTGAAAAATGGTCAAAGTTTCTTCAAAATCTGAAATATCATAAGAAAGTTATGGGAATTTTTGAAAATCTATGTGTTCGATGAATCCAAAAAAGTGACATCTTATCCTTTTGTCAAACTACCTAGTAGTTACAAATGAATTGTGACCATGCACCACAAAACGAACATAAAGTCGCACACACTGATTTTGCGTGAGGACTGAAAATAAGTGAATGAGTCAACCTAGCCGATCTTGACTTTCTCATATTTTCTGAAAGAGCAGGTTGTCTTTTATATTATGCTAAAATTTGGTATCATAAAATGGGCGGGAAAGTGTGTTTTTTAGCAGTTTATCTCGAACATTTTTGGTAGAATAGTGTGATTAGGTGTGTCTTTAGAGTCCCTTTTTCATTTCTGAAAAACCTTGTACACACTCTTCACTTTCAACTCTAATAACTTTTGAAAGGATAGTGCTACCCTTCATTGTTGTTACTCTGGTGGGTTACTTCCTGTTTTTTGTCCCATTCATTGCACAGCCAGCACGGTTTGGTTAAGATTAAGGGCTTGAATAGACACTGTACTTCAGAGCCTCTTTTCTCAGTTCACACTTTTCCTGAGTTTGTGCTTTCTTTCCAATATTTAGATAGGTTAGGAGAGTCTATTTGATTTGAGTTATACATCATTTTAAAGCTTAAAGTCTGCTCTTTCAGAATATGGTCTTAAGTAAAAATTCATGTTTGGCGACTTTTTGTTTGTTTTGTGGTGCAAAGTCACAATTGATGTGATGATGTCTTGGCCTCAGAGTCAGATGGTATCTACTTTTTAATACTGTACCTTGCCGAAGATATCGTAAGGCTACGACAGGTTTTATACGATCCAAACAGAGCAAAATTTCACTCTAGGCAGTAAGTATCCTTCCCCTCCTACCAATGACTTCCTCATTGAAGAAGAAGTATGAGCATTTCAGATTTCTGCCAGCAATATTTCTCACCAATGATCCCGACTGCCTTACATTTTAATAGCACCTATAAAGTTTACTGGAGACAAGGTGCAACTAAAACACTTTTCATGTGTCATATATTGCATGACATATTAATGGCTGCACAAGCTGCACAGGCATAAGAGAAGGTAGGATGTCCACACTTCCCCCTCGCCCCCCCCCCCCCAAAAAAAACACAAACAAACAAACAAAGAAACAAATAACCTTGCATAATATCTCTTATGCATACAGAATGTAACAAATAATTCCAATCTAGAAAATATTTCTTACGAACTATGCTGCCTTTGGTTGGCAATACTACCAACTCAGCGCTACTTACCTACTCCAAATTGAGAATGTCAATCGATAGTGAATGATATTGACAATAATCACGCCTACAAACAAACAAAGGTGCAGGAGGAATTCTTGCATCCATGCTTCACGTATGCTGTAGGTCCTGGGCAGCAATTTGATGTAGAATTGCAAATTCATGTTGCATACAGACAATCTCAGCAAATGGGAAAGCATTCGTGTATTCCTATCATTTGTGTCTAATGTATAATATGCATGTACAATTTGTAGCTATTGATAATGTGCAGAAGACAATAACTTTACGGCAAAGGGATGAACTGCTGTGTTTCAAAGAATAACAACTGATGTGAAAGCTGTAACTATGAACTACAGACCTGTATATTCATGGCCACTTGCACTCGTGGCACAGCTGAACATACGATACATATCAGCAATGCAGCAGTGAAAAAGGAAAGGGGAAATTGATTTCATACTTGTGGGAGTCAGCATACAGCAACTGTGAAACTCGGGGACTACTGCACGAATTATCATTAAAAGCCCCATTGGAGTAAGGGCATAACAACAACAAAGTTTGTGAAACCTTCAAAATCTCAGTACCTTTCAGCAGGCAACACAGATTGAAACAACATCATAAAATCTTCGAACTTTAAACAATAATTGCTGCATCTATCAAAACATATCACTCACACACCTCACTTAAGAATGAAATTATGAAAGGACAGTTTAGGCATCTGTGAAGGGGAAAAATATTAAACTGGATTATTACATGACTTTATAATGACGATAGATTTTCATGTGTTTAGATCTTGTGTAAAGTTTCCCCATATTCTTCCCTCTGCAATCAGTCACGGTATCATAAGCGGCTTTTTAATGAATGTTTCACAAGTTCTTCACTCTTTAAAGAGGGTCTTTTCATGCGAGCCTTCTTTTTGTTTCCACTATTCCATCTCTTGAGTATGAAGAGTTTGATCCAAAAAAGTATGAAGTGCCATTTTTTATATTTTAAAGTAAGTCCATAATCAAATAGAGTAAACTAAAACCTTTCCAGTGATACCTCATTTGTTACATATGAAAGAATATTCTTGTTGTTATGATTAAAAATATCCCATATTTTCTCAGCATTTTCTCTCTTTTTTAGCATGTTTAATCCTAAATATCTCAAATCAACAAGAATGGAGTTAACTCATTTTGCAGTCAAAATCTTCATATGTACTGTACAGTTTACTTTAGCACAACAGTTTGTAAAATATAGGTTTTCTAGAAGTGGAAATGGATAACAAAAGAAATGGAAAGGAACTGTGTCTTTGGTCACCGACAAAGTGCATCAATTGCTACATATATAGAGTCAAGCACATCCAAGGTGTCATTTTGCCAAACATTTCCACAAAGAATGAAATATCTAGTACAAACTATATTTACCAGAAGCAATAGAACATCCACACTTTGATATCAGTTTTTATCATGACATTAGATAATGGATAACTTCTTTATGTCACAAAGATGTTCAAAATCACAAATTTTCATTAGGCTCCAAGAGTTAGCTTCAAATGCTATCGCCTCACCCTTGCCACACCTACAATCTATTCTGGTACACCACCAAGATGGATGTGTAGCACTTCAGTAAGTTCTGTAAATTTTCTCATGCATGAAAAGGGATAATGTGCACACTTCATTCTGTCTCTGTGGTTCTTGATCACAAATTCAACCACCTGAAGAATTGCGTGGCGACTCCCAATTATAAACTTATAACAGCGACAAGCGACTTACCGAAGTCCTGTGAAAGTGCTTGACATCCAGCATGGTTCCAACCGGCACAATTCCCTTGCAGCTAGCCATCTGCAACAAAAACCATGGGAGAATGCAACCTTTCAATATCATGCCCTCATTGGCCAGATGATAAGACAAAAACTGCCTATAAAAAAGTAAGCTTTCAAAACAAACCAACAGTATCAAACAATAACATAAACATACAAAAAACACAAACAAGCCTGACATCAGAGCAGAACTCTTTTTATCTCGTGATCTTGAACACATGTTTGTCCTTTAACTGTCTCCTACATCATTTCCTAATGACCTACTTCCACTGCAAGGTTGCATGAATGTGTAATTACCACCTCTCTGCCCCCATAGAAATTCATATATATTGCACAGTACTGGCTCACTGACAGAGAAAAATAATCACACATATGTATTATATTTACTACAAATTAACTGAAATTTTCCTTTTCCTTCATCACATAAGGAGTTCTTGGCCAATCATCAAATCAAGCAATGGCAATCTTTCAAACTGTCTCTGCAGTGTACGGTACGGAAGAAGATGACTCTTGTGACTCTAAAAATCAAATGAGCCAAAATAATCAAAATCATACCAAGTAAAAGCAAACAAACAAAAAGACATGTTATTTTTGTGTCTATTAAATTACCAAGTTTGATTTAAAAAAAAAAAAACAGGGTAGGTCATCTAAAACAAACTAAGACAATTTAGGAGATTTTATTTTGCCTTACAATATTTCACCACATTAAAATGTATATGAACCGTTACCCATTCAATGTATTATATATATAGGCCCTATATTTCTCTGAACTTTTAAATGTAATTTGGTGTGATGTAATTGCAATTGCTTCACAGATTTTTTTTTTTTTACAATATGAATTCAATGTTAATGTCAAGATTGAAAGTAACATTTTTCAGAAGATTATCAAAGCATTTCTCTAGTTCAAAGAACTCTTCAGATTTCAAAATTTGAATTTGTGGGTACAAGCTTTCGTTGAATATCTTAACCTCTGATTTTGAACACAGTTCAAATCAGTAAATTCATGCAAATCACACTATTCCTCATTTTACTAGGCGTGAGGGTCTGTAAATTAAAGGTATGTGCTGTAGTTTTATTTATTTACTTTTCATTTTTTCTCTTTTCTCCTTCCCAATTTGATTTCATGTCAGTTGACATTGGTTTGTTTGATTTTGTTTTACATTGGTTTGTACCTTTGTTAATTCATTATTTGCTGTTCTATGTATTTTCTGAGGGTCCCACACCAAAGCTCTGCTTTATAGTAGGACCCTCTATTTCCATTCCCATCCTTGTACTATATGCATGGTATATATTTGAAGAAAAAAAAATGCATTTGTGTTTTCTTCATTGTTACTCATTCTCACATGTATTTTGTCAATTTATGTTTTTGCAATTATTACAAATATGTTCTGCTTATACATTGCATATAATTTCTCTGTTTATTTCATGGAAATGAAAAAAAAAATGAATCTTGAATCTTGAATCTTGAATTAATCACTACGGTGTACTGGCAGGTCGGATGGTTTTAATGGGGTACAGGTACAGACTGTGATCACGTATCTAACTCAGTTGTGAAGAAAGAGCCCCGCCCTGTTTTATGACGAGTTATAATTGATTATAGTTGATTTCTAACATAGGTCTATGGCAGCCTGTGTGGTAAGGAAATTTATAATCAATTATATCTTTTGATAAAACGGGGCCCCGGTGTGACGTTCTAAATCGACCACTGCTTTAAGAAAATGAGGCATGATAGCATTTTTCAGTAGGAAGCAGAGTTAAAAAAAAACAATGCCGGCTAATAATGCCAAGGGTTTCCGTGCAAGGACTCATGTCCATATTAGAACTGTAACATCATGTTGATAAAACACCCTTACTTCCTCCTTGCTGAACACAAGTCACCCTTCCCTGTCAGATTAAAGTGACTGTGCAAAGACATCGTGGCTGCATGAAGGGGTGTGAGCAGTGTACAAGGAAGTTGACAAAAGGTGTACCCACCAAGAAAAAAAAAATGAAAGATAAACCAGTGAAGGACAAGTCAGTCAGGGAGTCTTTTGTAATCAAAATTCACTGGTATTTCACATGGAGGAGTTCTCACATACAATGTATGTTTTAAATATGATCAGATGAAACAGGATATGGGATTTTTAAGTTTCACAATTTTTTAGTATTTTCATTTTGAAGTGAATATGTCATGAACTCACCTGGCCTGCATGAAAATATTTGCTAGTTCCCTTTCTTGAAATGAAATCAGAAAGTGTGTAATATACTTTGTGTCAACTTTGGGTTGTTATTATCATTATTATTACTATCATTATTATCATCACTAGCAATAAGCAAAATATTTTTTTAAAAATTTAAAAATAGTTCATGCTCTTATATCATCCCAACTTGACTTTGGTAATGCACTCCTATTTCAGCTAACACAATCTCAACTTTCACGGTTACAAAAATTGCAAAATTCAGCAGCTCGCATTGTTACCCTTACCAGAAGAAATACTCACATTACCCTTGTCTTGTCCTCATTGCATTGGTTACCCGTTGAATATTACATTGTATTTAAATTATTACTGTTTGTTTTCATAGTATACACGGATCTGCCCAGAGTACAATGTTAATTTGCTGACATTTTATAACCCTCCCAGATGTTTAAGGTCATCAGATTGTAGATTGCTTGTTGTTCCAAATACAAAGAAATCATGGGGGGATCGGTCATTTACGCATGCTGGACCTTACCTGTGGAACAACTTGTATGATGCTGGACATATTAACTGCTACTGACTCACATTCGCCAACATCATACTACCGATAAATGCAAGGACAAACAAACACAACTTCGCCAACTCTATAAATAGGTCTAAACTTTTTGTTTCCTATTTCAAGTCAACCCAAACTGTGATTAATAGGCAAATGTGTGATAAAATACTTCCTGAAAAGTTGCACAATCACCTATCAAAATATTTCACATGGCAACCATTTTTTTTTAATTCATATATGACTGAATATGAATCTTGTCTGGTATCAACATTTTCAATCAGTGTTATGACATGAGACACTTTAGTGGTGCCAAGCTTCAGTAATGTGCTGCATCCTGCCTGTTATCTTTAAAATCACACCATAAACTTCATGTATCATGGGGTTTTTGACACTGGAATGCCTTTTTAAAATGAGACGTTAATACCATTCACGACATGAAAGCATGCAAACAGGCAAACTAAACTAATTACTGTATTATGCTTTTCAAATTTTGAAATAACTATCCACTGAACATTATTTCCAGTGGCAATTTGTTTTCAAATTTTATCAAGAAAATTCCACTGTACCCAAGCTCCGAAATTATAACAATGTCGGAATTTCGGAGCTTGGGTATTTGTTCCACGTTCATCGTGTCACTGCCAGCAACCACGGACAGCCTGGTGGTAGTGTTGCTGCCCGGAAAGCAGTAGATGACAGGTTCGAGTCCCACTGGTTCCTTTTTCCGACATGCTTGTTAATTTACAGATCAGCAGTTGTGATCTTAACAAACTTAATTTGTAGAGGGAGACAAACTGAAGAAACTCACACCTGAACCTTCACCCCTCTGAATAATATCTCTCTTTCATTTAAAGGCATGAATGTTATGCCAAAGTAGTGTTTCACAACATTATCAAACGCGTGACATTTTTGTGACACTGATGATGCTTCATGAGACACAACAAAATTTATGATTTGGAAGAATTCATTTACTGCTGTCCATATCTTACCCATTCACTTTGCCTCCTTCAAGTATTGTAAAACCAGAAACATCGGCAGCATGAAACTTTGTGCGAATTGGAGCCGACAACCTTTTTTGTGGAATAAAACTTTTGTGAATTGCTGACCATAAAATAATTATGAGTACTTGTACAGTGTACAACATTGTACTGGCTTTCAATGCAATGAGTAGACACAAACTTGTGTGTGCAATTTCACTTTTGCAAATCTTGGCTCCTCACGAATTCATGAAGGTTTCTTGCATGTAAACATTTCTGGTTTCACAGCAGCTGTGTAGTGATGTCAACGATACACGTCTCATTCACCTCAAAGAACACTGTTATTCTGGTAATTTCTACATCTCCTGAACAAATGAATAATATAAAAACAAGTTCTTGTAAGTATGCCATGCTAAAGTGTATGCATGTTAAGGATTCTGTTACAACAATCACAAATATTTACGCCTGATTAATGGCTGGACTTGGTGTATCTACTCACGTTTTTCTCGCTCTCATAGTAGCGCAACTCCTTCCCATTGAAGACAAACCATCGTTTCCGGAATCCCCCTTTACCATGTTTTCTGCACATGCATGGGAGGCAAATACATTATGGTGAGGTCATACAAGTCTTAAATGTCAATTCATTTTCGAACTACAGATTCACTGTCAAAAATATTTCAAGTGATACCTTTCAAACATAGAAGTTAACTTTAATACATTTACATAAACATAATACAGATACCACACATACACACACACACACACACACAAACACAAGTGCATTGAAATAAAATCTTCTAATACTGCATTCTACATAAACTTATGCTTCTAAAAAACATGTAGAGTATACTGTAGTTCACTGTTTGCTTTGCTAGTCATAATTTTTTTCTTCCAATAAGGGCATTGGTTTACTTAATCAGCAGCTGGGGGGAAACAAGTGCAGAGTTAAGCAAACAAATAATAGCCTCACATACACGCAACATACACTGTAATTTAATGACAGTGCACACAGATATTAATGAGGAAGTTGAACTTGGAATGAAATTACTAGAACTGCTACATGCATTGTACATCTTTTGCCTTGCTCAGTATGGCAATAAAAATAGAATTAACCTGTTGACGACTACTCCTGAGTACTCTCAGGCAGATGTCTATATGGGAAATGTGTGCTATGGTAAAATAAGCTCTTCCTCAACGGGTTAATGAAGTCAGATCACCCGATATCAAATGCATGGTGATCCTAAATCTAGGTAAACACTGCAGTATTGAAGTATGTACAATATCACTCCACGTATAATAAGCTCAGTTGGTTATGTTGAGCAAAATCAAATGGACAGAATGGTTCATGTACAATTTAAATCAGATATTACACATAAAGGTACAATTTGTACGATTAAAGTTTCACATTTTCACAAAATGGGGAAATTGATCGCACATACTTATTAAGATCTGAACAGCATATGATTTATACTCTACTGTACCTCGTGCATCTCTCAGTGACCCACATACATACATCATTACTCTTTTTATTGAAATTAATGAGTACATATCACATATGATATCCTTCACATTAAGCTATCATAGAGTTAGCAATGGGGACTTCCATGGGGGAAGGGATCACAGATGCTAAATTATCAACCTAAAACATGATTCTAAAGATAGTCTGAAGTACAAATCTGTTGGAGTACTGTGAGGTGATCATATCATCACTATCCAGATGCATATCCTCTAGGTTGCAACTACAATCAGTCTCAAGAAAACATGGAAAACTTTGAAATTCCATACTGCTCTCAGTTTAAGTCCCATCTTAATAAGACTTTCATCACTCAGACTGGTTGATGTTTTAGCATTTTTACTGCAGTCAATTTGAAGACAGAGTGGCATTATGCTTTGAATTAAGAAAGACAGATGTGAATTAAAATTTGAGATAATTGTGTACACAGAATGATGTACTATACAGTAGTAAAAAGCCAAGTCGGAATGTAACCATTTCACTTGACCATGATACTGAATTGCAACCTCAAACTTCAATCCCCCCCCCCATAGATAAATAAATAAATGAATATATTAAGAATAACAATAAATTTTGATGATGATGATAATGAATTAATTACAAATTACGAAACAAGAGAAATAATAAACAGCTACACCTGTATAATGTTCTTAAAATGTTGGAGAAATTTATCATCCATCATCATCTCCAACTTGAGAGCAGTAAAGTGCTTCAAAGTAAATAGCAGACCCATACAGCAGGTTTCATCATTAATGACAATTATTGCTTATACAGTAAACCTGTCACTGAAGTGAATATATGGTACTGCAATCAGGTTTGAATTAGTGGTCTCTTAAAGTATGACTAAAACAACACAAGAACATCAGCCTCACCATATTTCTAATATTAACGGATTTTTTTTTATGTGAGCCTCCATTATCATTTTTGAAGCGTATTGATTTTGACAATGGGTCTTTTTTTCCCAGTAATCGCTATTACAGTTGGCAACCTGCTGAAATTTAATTTGGACACTGATGTGAATGATGAACCAATATTAATAGCCTAGGCACAGGATTAAGGACACTTTGGTGATCTGCTATATAAATGGAATTATTTTTTTATGTCAGTGAAATGGAAATCAAATTAAACATTAATTTCCTTCCATTAAGTGCGCTGTCCAAAGCTTCAGGCTGCAAAAGCAACAGAATCTGTGCCTCATAGGCAGGCATTCCAATTGAAAATCCTGGGTGGTAATTCCCCTCATTAGATAGTGAGAGATGTTAACACACAGGCCGTGACCAATTAAATCAAGTCATAAGCAAGCAATTAGCCAGTGTAAGTGGATGATATCCACTCATCACCCTAGCAAGCAACTATGAGACCTATTTCCCCCCCCCCCCTCGTTTTGATAGGGAGGTGGAAGCTTTGAAGGGATATTGCTAACCAATATGAGTACATATTTGGGCACTTTGGGTGGGTAGTTAAATCAATCCACATTCATCACTTTACTAAATAGCAGGTCAGCAACTGTGTGGGGCTCCCAACAAGCTCAGCTTTCCTGACAGACATGGCGGCTGTCCCATCCGTTTGAACTGGCATGGCTAAAATTAACTCGAACTCTTGAGACTCCCCGCACGGTTTGCAGCTCCCCCCCCCCCCCCCCCCCCCCCCAGCCCAGCACACAGTGACACTTATTTTGAGACTGTGACAAAATATGCAGCACATCCTGACTGTTGCCAGTGTTGGGGGAAAAAAAAAAATATATATATATATAATAGAAAAAAAATATGTAGACTGTGTATCCTAGACAAGTTTTAAAATCAAAGTTTCTATGGGAAGTAGCTATAAGAGCTGATGGGGACTTACATCCAACTTCCCCTCCATCTCAAAAACATGGTTTGATAGAAGCTGGATTGCTTTCAGAAAAACAAAGAGCATTAAGTATATTCACCTGAATATCTTCACACAATTTTCAATATGATGTACTAGCACAAATTAGAAAATAAAGGATAAATTTCATGCAAGCACAAAACACATACGCCACGCACACAGATCCTAGCCAAGCATTCCCACTCTGTGAAAACAGATCTTGGTTGAGCTACGTCCAAATGAATTAGACTTCAAAAAGCTGTAGACGCTGCTAATCACACCAAAAGTGACAAGAAAAAATACTTCAACTCATAAATTCAAATACAAATCTCTTTCCCAACTTGGCAAAGAGTGGTAACCAGCAAAAAAAAAAGCACACACAAACAAACAAACAAACGAACAAAAACTAAAACCTTGCAGAGGAACACTGGATGGCTTAATCAAATCTACATGGCCTCGAAAAACGCTAGTGAATCACACAATGGACAATGAAAGTCATTCGTAAACATTTGCACCCAGAAAAAAAAAAAAAAAACCTGTTTCCATTCGTATTAAAACTTGCAAGAATTCCACTCACCCTGCTCCACACTTCCATAGATATCCGCTCTTCTCAAGCTTGTTCTGGAAGACGAAAGAGGACGAAACAGGGAATTACACAAACCAGTCATCACAACCAACACACGCAAAATGGGATAAGAAGTGAGCGATTCTTTCAATACTGGTGTTGATGTGAATTTCATTGGTGTGAAAGGAAAATAGTTTCAATGTCAACTTTACCAATACAAAACCTGAGGCTTTTGCATTCAGATATCCTTGTCAATATCGTATAAGGCAACGGACTATATCCACATTTCTGGTATCCTCGACTCTGATATCACTTGAGTTGTACAGCATCACATTCACTCAAATCAAAAGAGTAAAACCCTGTCCAGTAAATGCCAGTACAACCACATACCACCTCAAAATAATCAATGTTTTAAATACCAGTCAAGTTGATACTGCAGTCATGGATATGAAATCATAATTCTGAATTTACCTAGACTTTTTGCTGCCTCACCTACACCCAATCCATCTTAAGATCATGTTGATGAAAGAACGGTCAATTGCAAGAAGAGAGGGTGCAAATTGTCTTCGTCCAGATCAATGACAATACAACATGATTCAAACACATTGTAGATCTGAGACTAATTGCAAGGATAGGCAGTGTTATTGTTCTCACACATGAAGCTGTGCCACCCACTTTCTTCTCCTCAAAAGATGTGCTCTTTCACTGCCTAGAAAAGGAAATTCTTTGTTTAAGTCAGACTTTGATGAATGTAGCAAAATCAAAAAGACAAAATGGCAGAAATTTAATCAAACTAGGATGTAAGATTGCGATGGACTTTTGAAGTTTTTAATTCTTCTCTTCTTCTTTTTTTGAAGAGGGAAAAAATGTGATATCAGACGCATAATAGATGAGAGTGTGATGCCGCTGCATCCACATGGTGAGCAAGGCAATGACGGAAAACGATTCTCTGGTCTAACACTTTGTACAATGAGTGAGTGCGAGGCTAAACAGGTCTGCTCGGGTGTTATGATCCAAGGTGCATTTACATTTGAATCATCGAATCGATGTGGTTAAGTGCAGTGTGAACACAGTCACACATAGAGAGAGAAGAGAGTGTGTGTTTTACACACTGGACACGGTTTCATGTGGTTGTGCGGGAGAATGACTTACTGGAATAAGGCCTCTAGCTTGTGACGTGGACAGCCTCATGGACAAGCGCCTCCTCGCTTCTTCCTGTGTATGCATACAATCAGACGCAAAGAAGAAAAAAAGAAAAGAGCTGTTATGGTACACAGGGTAAAAATTGAGCTTGCTGTCTATGACCTATGATGATTTGGTGACTTGTAAGGCTCAGACTTTGGCCCTTGTGTAATATGCGTCAGATGACAATCAGGGCAATTAACCCCCCCCCCCCCCCCCCAAATACTGGTTAGGGATAAGGTTAGAGTAAAGATTAGGGTCAGGGTTAGGTTTAGGGTTAGAGTTTGGGTAAGGATTAGGTTCAGGATTAGGGTTAGGGTCAGGAAATGGGTCTCGGGTAATTGCCCTAGAACCATCTGATGACAGTCATTAAAATACTTAAAGAGACATTGTTTTCAGAAAGTGTCATTAAATTCTCAATTACTTTTTAATCTCATGTGAGGACATTTTGCATTCAAAAATTTTAACACATTTCAAATCATTCGTTTCATTTGAATTAGTCTGCATCTAATGAGGAAAACATTACAAGAAACTTTCCATATTTTACTTTTTACAGCAAATTTGGCTCTTCGGTGGGTGTTTTATGGATGAAGATTCACTTCAAAGTGAAAGTGCACTGGAGTGCCAAATCTCATTAAAGCATGTCACATTCTATCAGACAAGCCAGGAAAAATCCAATTACAACACATGTTCAACACACAGGAACATTATAGGAAGTAGACAGGGGACAAACGCTTCCTGGTTGTTTAGTACAGACTTACAGATTTGCCATTATTGCCTGAATTCCTTCATTGCATTCATTTTTTTTTCCATTTTTTTTCTTTTCTTCTTTTATCTTCTTCTTTTTTTCTTCTTCTTTTTTTGCTGCCTCCATTGTTGTTACAAACCAAGAGCCTTTTCATTCTTTCTGGACAAGAAAGAGAATATATTAGCAAGGCATTCCAGTTGTAAGGAACGGGTTGTATATAAATATAGATCCACTTATTAGCCTGTGACAGAATCACAAAAGTTTCCCCATGCAAAATACTTTTGATGTGGCATTCTATCAATAATCATATACTGCAATAATTAGATGGGGGCAAGGAAATGGAGGGGGTGAGAGACAGAGAGTTAAGTCTTATATCTGATATAACTTCTTTTTTTTTCAATTACTGAATTCATTCCTAAAGCTGGGTAGAGATTCACCTTAAGCTTGAATTGTGTTGTACAATTTCCCAGAGATCACTGACGGGATAACAACTTCCCATACGTACTTGGGCCCACACAACCTCAAATGGGATGACTCACTGAAATTTACTTGTTTGGATATATCAACATGGCCACTAAGGAAGCACTAAAATGCTTAATGAGCAAGCTACCACAGGACCCGAAGCTTTTAAGTCCCCTTCACAGGACTATGCAATATTAAAGGATATATTGCCTTTCCTCAGGGCACAACCACTGCTGCCAGTGGACTTGAACTAGAGACCTCACGACTGAGAATCTGAGTTCATATCCACTGATCCACAAGGGTCCCTCGTTCATGGTCCTAACTTTAATATCCCCTGTATAATATCACCAAAACTTTCATAGATCTGTCATTTCAATTTCAACAAATCTTTTAGGGTGACAAATACCAAGGTATTCTAATGCTTTCTTTTCATTTTATCAATATCTCATGACAGTTTAATACACTTAAACCACGTTGAAACTTTGAATAATTCTACAGTGTATTCAAAAGTTAATTGTTGTGGATAGAGTTGATAAGCTTTTATGCGAAAAAATAAGATGCTCGTACCATCTTTCCTCAATCTCTCTTGAAACCAAAAACAATTTTCTTGGTGAACTGCAAATGCCCTGATTGCTTTTACAGCCTCTTTTCTCACTAATTAGCTTTGCAATCTTTTTTTTTAACCTGTTGAGGGCAGCCTGATTTTGCTATAACACACGTTTCCCATAGACACCTGCTGAGTATACTCGGGACTAGTCCTCAATGGGTTAAGAAGGGACCACGTGGGTCCCGGAGGAATGTGACTTACCGGTACCACTCTCTGATGAGGTCTCTTGGACGGCTTCAAGCTGGCGTACACGACGTTGCTCCTGGGGAATGGGTCATCGTTACCTGCTGATATTCCCTGCATCATGAGGACAAACAAACAGTGTTCAAGAATCCAGTGAGGCATTCAAACGTAGTCAGGATGCAGCGGCCATTAAGACTGCGTGCTGAAGCTCCGAGAATCGTAAATACGGTCAGCTATCTTGCCCAGCTCAAGGGAGTGGTGTGAGTTTTCCGTTTGAAGAATATTTCAGTCTTACCCTAGATTTGAAGTCTGCACGAAGCTTTCCGTTAATTCAAGCACGGCTCACAACTGATTAGCAAGCCCAAAAACGATAAGTAAGTTACTGCCTTCAAGTACAAGTCCCATCTGTGCGTGTATGTGTGTGTGTGTGTGTGTGTATCAGTGTGTGGGAGTGTCAGCAAATATCCCCGCGGAACAGGAATTTCCCAATAAATCACAAAGATATTAGACTTCAAGTGTATAAACTTGTCTTCAAGCTGAGGAAGTCACTTGTGCACTGTAAAACAGAATCCCTCTCACCAACGTTGAACAGGAGGCAACATCATTGACTATGGACAACTCTGTTCAATTTGTGGGCTAGACTTGTGCCAAACTGGCATTAGAATGCAGCAAATAAAAGAAGTGAGGTTTGTATGAATGGAAGTTTTGTGAATGTTCTTGGCATACTGATCAGCAACTGTTGGCAACTTGGCGAATGAATCACAACATGGATGAAAAAAAGAAAAAGCAGCAGAAAAAAGGGAAAAAATAACAGACTGACATTACGATGCTGTTGCCACAAGTATCACTCCTAGCAAAATCAGCATTCAGTGACAATCTCATTGGAATCTATCCTCTCAAAACACAGCAAAATCACGGCTTTTCCAAATGTAACACACATCCAAAACATTGTTCCACTCTGCAGATACATCCTTCCTCACATGATGGGAACACAGAAAAAGACTGAAGATTTTAGCTCTCCGGTTTGCCTGAAAGGCGGCGAGCGGCAAACGACACTCGGGTCCTGTATGACTGATGGCAAAACAATCCGCGCATTGTCCACTCAACTGGACTGGCACCAGTCAACTGTGTGTAAAAGCAGTCTGAGCATGGGTCTGTATTGTTTGTGAAAACGTGATTGACCACAGTAATCCGCACAATTACCCGACAGCCAGTCACTGTCCACCCTTGCATTAGGGCATCTGGGTGTGGCGTCATCCTGACGTCTGATGAATTTGGGATCGGCTGGACAACAGATTTGACGGAAAACACAAACTGACAATGATCCATCAAAGTGACAAGATCAGTAATCACAATATTTCATTGTCATCATGTTTAATCAATCAATTCTACATGATCATCAAATATATTTCACTGAAATGACAAATCATACAATTGTACATCTTTATATCTCATTTGATGAATTCTCCACTCTGATTGGTTGATATTGGGGGAATATGTATTCAAAAATTGCCTGCGGCCTCATAATACCCAGACTGCCCCACAGCATTGAACCGCCCCATAGTACTAAACTGCCCTCTTTGGGTATACATTGTATCCATATGTGGTATGTACAAACTGTATGAAGTGCGTATGAATATGTACTGTATGCCCTTGGCCTCCGTTGCATGACAACTACAATGCAAACGTCTAAGATGGCAGTGCCTACAATGTGTTAAGTGGCTCACATAATCATAAGCGACCAAGTTCAGTTTCATTTAATTCTATTTAGTACATGAAACAGACTTTAGACTGCTTTCATTCAGGGAACTGTTATGACATTGTTGCCCCTTGGGATCTCAACTCCAAGCTATGACCCTCAAAGCAAGCGCCTATGGTCATAGGAAGGAAATGTCATATATCTGCATAATATCTATTCTAATATTACACTATCCCTCTTCCTTACACAATGGGAGATCATTGAGGCATAATGGATGAGGTCCTTGACTCTTGAACAGGAAAGCCCAGGTCCAGGGCACCATTTCATGAAAGTTGTCAGCCCTGACAAGTTGTCAGTCTCTAACAATTTCAGTAAAATCCTTGGTTTGATCGGCTGAGAAGCTCTGATCACTGACTGTTACTACGGTGATTGTCAGAGACTCACAATTTGTCAGGGCTGACAACTTTCATGAATCAGCGCCCAGCTTCATATCCTTGGATATGATGTTCCCTCCAACCCACCATGTCCCTCTTTAAAACACACGTATACAGTGTATGGGTGATTATTTGGCAATGTTAGGTAACTATAGAGGTAGGGCCACGCCCTCTGGAAGAACAGTGCTAATACTATGCTATCCTGATTATCATTATCTTTATTATGACTGTTATTATCAATATTATCATTATTATTATCATCATCATCATCATCATCATCATTGTCAGCACTATGGTGTCATTTAAATATCATGGTTTATGATTATCAGAATAATTTCACTTTCTCAACTTGATAAGTGCTGGTCTCCCAGGTAAACTTAAACTAAGGAAAAGATAAGGCACAAACAGATTAACCTAAAGTCTTTTGCATAGACTAGAGCTACAGTGTATGCAGACAAACCTTTTTCTAAAGGAGTTCTATTTTTGTGACAACTCTAGTCTGCTGCACGGATTTGGCAAGTCTGTCCCTGATGATGCTAGTGCAGCAAACACTTCAGGGATTATAAGTGCTCTTTATGTTGCAAAAATCATAATAATGATATCAGTGATAATAAGGATGATCATCATTATCACAATCATCTTTACTTTTATCATCCATATCAATGGATGATATTTACAGGCCCTGTTGATGAATAGGTACTCCCTTGAATTCTTTATAATGTGCCATGGTGTAACCCCCTGTGTGCCACATTATTCTGGGATAACAATGTATGGTAGTCATGCTTTGGGTAAACATTGTTTTTCAAATCATCGCAACTTTATAGAATTTGTTACCCTCGACATGCTATGCGCAAAAAATTGTAGAGAAAACGCCAAGCTTTGCCTTGATGTAAATTGTATGACAAATCTATGTTTGTTTTTCTTTCAAATGACCAGTACATTATTGTAGAGGCATGACTATTGCACACGAAACAGTGACAGAAACTTAGAATTTAGTTTGCAGATGATCCAGTACAGAACACAGCTTGATAGTCAAGCACCACATAAAATGCAAGCTACTTGTGACAGGAATGGAATCGTGAGAAACGTTTTCATTGTTATTTGGTATTTGGCGATTTATTGATTGGTTTGGGCGAGTTTGTGCGTTTGAGTAAAAATATGTGAGCTTGGCATGCTGAGTCATGCAAGCAAACGTGGCACATAGAGAGTTAATGCAGCTTGCAGGCGACTTCATCCACAAAAAAAAACAAGTTTCATAGAAAAATAGTTTCAAAGTACAGTGCACAAGCAACAGAACGATAATGACTGAGTGGAATAAGTTCTATAAAAACAAACTTCTGACTGCACGAATGGTCGGAAAATCACACAACATGGCACCCTGTTTAGTTTCGCCAACATCGTGTGTGTAAAATCACACTTGTCATACTCTCTATCGCTTGCAACTTGATACCCTGGTAGCCATGAAGACATCTTGCCAAAGAATCAGGAAGTGAATGTGTCGTAGAGACGTAACAGGCACAGTGAAATCATGTGATTATGAATGACATATTCTCTCCTTGTGTCACACTCACACACGAAACCTTAACTAACCCTAGCTCTTTGTGTAATGACGCATGCGTGTGTGTTTTGTATCAATGGCCATCCAAAGCCATGAACATTGGAATGGACATTTATATGAGTAAATTGGACAATGTAATGAAGTCATAACCTTACAAGTTTCCCATTCACCTGCATACAAGTCTTCACTAGAACTCCTTCCTACCTCTCCCAAGGTGCCATGCCTTTGCCAGCATTTTCTTTGCTTTTGTTTAATTTGTTTGCTAGCTAGTACGCAATCTCACAGAAGTTAAGAATGGATTCTGACAAAACTTTCAGGATAGTTCTGTCATGTTAAAAGAAACCTGTGACTTGCTTTCAGCAGTAATCCAGATCAGAACAACATATCCAGTTTTTTTGTTTTTGTTTTTTGTTGTTTTGTTTTTTGTTTTTTGTGGGGCTTTTTTGTTTGTTTTTTTAATCATGTTTTTTTTCTAAGGATGCCAGCACAGACCTATGGCATTAATGGTGAACCTATTTTTGTCTTATTGAGAATATTCAGCTGGGCCAGCAGAATTTTAGCCATGACCCTAATATAATTCTGAAACACAAAATTGGCAACATTTCATGAACCTTGCTGCAGGGCGGATGGTGATTTCTGCGGTTGACATCCCCGATAGCCATTTGCATGAGGGTTTACTCCATCCCATGTTTGACTGAAACAGTGGCTATCTCGAACCTATGTCAATTGGTCGGGCTGTCTGTTGTGATAATTATATAATTCAGTCTCTTTCGCAACTCCTTGGTCTATAGCATAGAAAAGTTGGGCTTGATTCACTAACGATACACGTAAGGTCAAAGGAAGAGGTATTGCATGGGGTTTGGTTTGGACATCGGCTTTGATATGACAGGCTCAATGTTTGTGCTCTTTCAGTGCTTCTAGATTGACATGAACTCAAGAAAAACTAAAAATCCTTTTTATCAAATCCTTAAACAATTGTAATAATTAGATAGCTACACTGAATTTGTACAGGAGAAAGGGTCACATCCACTGAATTATTGACCAAAAAGTCTTGTCAAATTTGTCGATATATTGTGACAAGTATCAAATTTACAAATAAGTCGAACTTCACAACTTTCTGGGGTTCTCTTATTTCAGATTCAATCACCAAGGAACATAAAGTTCTGATTATTTAAATTCACTTTTATCATCAGTCAACTTGAACACAGACTCCCTCTCTCACCCCTCCCTCCCTTCCTTTCTCTCCCCCTTTAACTTCTCCTTCTCTCTAACCCTAAAAACAAGAAAATTTTACTATTTGATTGCCCTTAATCATCAACATGCAACATTACTACACATCCCCCCCCCATTCATATTTCTCACACACATTAAACCATTTAATGGCACCACTTTCACACATGCCTATAGATGTCAACTGCACAGAAACTGCAAGATAGTTGTGTCGTACATGTCTTTTGGCAGAAATTAGCGGTTTATACAGGCAAAACTGAAACTTTCTGTAAATGTCCAGGGCGAATCTGTCCATGCCACAGCCTGGTTCCTTCTCTCCATGATCATCTAAATGAGGCCAAGATTATTTTCCTGAGCTGGTAATAAGAAACTATAAATAAAAAATTGACATGCAGTTTCTCTCTCAGCTCAGCATGTCTCCTATGTATTGCAACAGAGAGTTTAGAGTCTTAATTCCCCATGTTTGGCTTGAGTCATGCAGGATTGTCCATGTGACAACCGGAGGAGGTTAAATCTGCTGTCTGGACATCAGGCAGGTGATCTGTGTAACCTGAGAAAGATCATCTGTCACTAAGATACATTTGAAGGTGCAGAGACAAGCTCCCTGCCCATTTTTTTTTTCTGCCCCTAACCGATGATCCTTAACAAGACCATGGGCTCTGCTCAGAGCCTCAACAAGCGATAGTACATGTACCTGTAGTAATCACTGTCTTGTCACTTGCATGCCAGAGCACAGGGAAGCTGACACATTTGGTGGTGTGTGGCAGTCTTTGCGAAAGAAACTCTCTCATCAAAGTCCACTCACTCATAAACTCAAGAGGTATTCAATTCTGTCAAATTTGGTTGGACAGATGTCAAAAGAAGGGGGGCAAATTGGTCATCATACTTGTTGGGTAATTCCTGTTGAAGGTCAGAGCTTAGAGCCTATTCCTGAATTTTCACTGCCTTTAGATGGAATAAACTTGCACAAATATTGCACATACTTCAAAATTGGTTTGGTGATACTGCAGTGTACGGAAATTGATTAATGTACACCTTGTATATCATTGGACTTTTTATAGATCATGATGTACTTCAGATCATATTAATTCCTATTTCGTGTGCCTGGCACAGTATGGTATATTGAGATGTCTGGGTGAAATAAAGGAATACTGTATGTATATCAACGTATCAAAAATTAGGTGATATCTTATGAAGACATCTATATATGAATTGGTCTTTTTTGTTCACATGTTTGCAATGCATCTACAATCTAACAAGTAGTTAAGAATCACATCAGTTTTGTATCAAAAAGTTCATGGTTTTACCCACATCACATTGTCACTTCTTAAAAAGTCCATTGAATACATGAGGTATCTGCAGGCCTACACATACTTCTAAAGAAAGAGATATTGAATCAAAGAAATACTCACATCTGTTTTAGAGAATTTACAAATAATTGTCTTGAAACATACCGACAAGAAATGAGAATATTTGAATTTCTCACCAACAGAAGTTAATTCTCAGTAGTATCAAAAGCAAAAAGAATATGAATATGAATATGAACACATTTATATGATAAACCTCTGAAGACTGAAGATGCAAACTTACTGAATCTGAGCCAGCACCATCTGGAACAGAGATGTCCACTTCAGTGTCGCTTTCATCAGAACTGAGAATTTCTGTGATATTGTCTTCGATGACAATGACCCTATCATCAAGATTGCACTGTCCTGGGGTAGTGGACATTGCAGGCTCCAGAAGGTCATAGCCATCATTCATCTCCTGCATATGGTCAGCACCCAGCTGCATATGGACAGCATCCAGTTCCACAAGGACGCCCTCCTTGACCTTACTGGACTCTTCCCTACTTGGATCAGTCTTGGCAGAATCTGCCCTGTAAGGGATTGGGGGTGCAGGAGCTCTCCTCATGGGTACAGGAGGGGGTGGATCAGGAGAATGCTCTAACATACCAGGAGGGTTAATTGAGTTCTGTGGGGTCAGAGGAAGGTGTGATCTTGGGAGAGGAGGAGGAGGGGGTTCCTGGGGAAGATCATCCATCACAGAACTTGGTGGTCTCGGATGACCAGTGTTGCATTCTGTCAGAGGAAGATAACACGGGTCATCAGAAATCTCAGGCAAAGGTGGGGGGTTCTTGAAAATGTTAGGAACAACTGCTTGGGACTTCGGTCTTGTCTCTTGATCCCATAATTGGTCATAGATGCCCTCTTCATCATGATCAACAGCATCTTCTTGAGAATCATCCTGATATATGGAGGCATCCGGGCTTAAAATGCTCTCCTGACTAGACATTGTCACAGTGATGTCAGGAGGGCTGTAGCCATCAAGAATTGTCATGATCTTATCACTTCCTGTGGATGTCACACTTGATATTGTACCAAGAGGGTTTCCAGAGATCTCAGGGAAAAGATCAGAGTCTCTCCTGACCATTGATTCAGACCATGTAGAAGGAAGGCCCATTGGTGTGTCATCCTGGCTGCTTATACTTGACTGGTCACTTTTCCTCACACTGTCTGCTGGATTGGAACTGATATCTGATGGCATCATGGGCTGCATAAGGTTATCAATCAGTGGGAAGTCCTGCATGCTTTTGATTTCATTGCCATTCAGTTCTGTGCTGGAGACAGAGTTATCAACGAGGTTTGGGAAGTTTCCATTTGATGAGTTCATATTAGAGTGCATGCTCTCACTCTTTGTGGGAGAGGAGTTTGATATAACCGCGGGTCTAGGAGGAAGCTCTGGAAGCTGCGGTTTCTCCTCCTCAATGGTACGTGGTGGTGGAGGAGGTGGTGGCCCCCTTGTCTGCAAGAAATCAGCAAGACCTTCTGGTACTGATTTTGATCTTGGTGGCCTTCCTTTAGCAGGTAATGGTGGTGGGAGAGGAGGCTGGCTGGAGGGGGCAGAAGTTAAGCTGCCAGGAAGTGCTGGTGGCTCAGGCACAGGTCGATTTAGCATTGTATCAACTTCCACAGGAGGCGGAACTGGAACAGGTCGTCTACTCAAGTCAAGTTCGCTTGGACCATCATGAGAAGTCTTTGGTGTGGAAATGTTTTCAGGACGCGGTACAGGGGGAGGTGGTACAGGCCTTGCTGCTAGATTACCCATGTCATTGAATGGATTGAATGGGTTGTGAAAAAGCTGGTTAATTTGTGGGTCCACCACAGGTAACTCTTCATCATCAACAGCATTGCTAAAGGGATTCGTAGAAATACTCAATGGTCTCTCCTTGGCCTCAGCAGCTGGATTCTCTGGAAAAACCCTATCAATACTTGATGGCGGAACTAAAGTAGGGACAAGAGGTTCAATAGGAGGGGGAGGAGGAGGCCGAGGCTGAGGTATAGGCTTCCCCCTTTCAGGAAGTGGTGGCGCCATCTCCTTTCTCACAGTGTTAGATCTTGGTTTCGGAACAGGTTTAGGAACAGATGGATCTAAGCTATCTGACGGAGCCACAGGCACTGAATTTCCTATGTTCATATCACTTATCATGGCGGAACTGCAGGATTTCCTATTGGAGATGTTGACTGAGATGTAGTCTGTGTTGTCGATGCTTGGCGGCCCCTTTGCCAACTTTGCTCTCCGAGGTGAGGGGACAGGTTGGCTCTGGATGTTCCCATTGCTCACAGCATCCTGCCCAGAAGTGTCCTTGGCGACAGCGCCAGCTTCACACGGTAACCTGCTCAGAATACGCTTCTGGTAGCCCACCTGAGTGATTCCCAAGCGAACCAGGTCTGCCTTGGTGATCTTGCAGCACTTTGACAGATCATTGTAGCCCCAGAAAAGGAAGTCGTTGACGAACTGCTCCAAGTGTAGGGACTGGAGCCACTCTTGAACTGTGGCAGGCTTACCAGGGCTCGCCATGAACTCCAACTGTAATGCCCTCTGTAGTCTCTGCTTGAAAGCTCACTGCTTCACTGATGTGCACACATTCTAGTGTCCCGTCTCGTAAACACTGGTCAGCAATGGAGACCCTGTGACAATCATAGAAAGGTAAACAAAAATAAAATTAAACAACAACTGGGATTGTATCATGAAGAAAAGTTATCCAAAAAAGACAAGGAGTTTGAACAGCAATTCCTTTTTGCCTCCTATGAAGTACACCGATTATGATGCAAGAATACTTAGAAAATCAATGGGCATAATGTGAATATCATTTTTTTTTTTCTTGTTCTTGATCGTGTATGTTCGAGTTTCATTAGTTCTGATAGCAGGAAAATGTCCAAGCTTCATAAAATAAACATGACTTTCCCTGTCATAATACTGTAAAAGTGGAAATTTCTGTGGTGTGGAAATTCTTGTGCATTTCATGTGACCAGAAATTAGCATGAAAATAAAACACAAAATTTTTTTGCACATCAAATGTTCCACTGTCTTGATTCCGCGGAATTATAACACCCAAAATTCATCTCACTCAGCTATACTTGTGTGAAAATAACCACTTTTACAGTAATGAAAGGAAAAGCATGCATAGAGTATAGCAAAGGAACTTGTATGTTGTTGTTTTTCTTCGCAAATATCAGCCAATATTTGCAATATACCATTAATTTCGACCAGGTAATGGCAACAAGGGTATATTACATACAACATATAATTGCAGGACGTGAAAAGCACACAAAACCTAGATTTATTTGACTGCAGCACACTGGGATGCCTCTGTTATCTCACATAATCACTTTATGCAGATTGTAAGTACACAACCCCATCTTTTATATTTTGATGAAGTTCACTGGTTTTGACCAATGACCTTTAGCCACTTACATCTGTTGTAAATAAATGTCTAGTTCTCCCCTTCCATTGAAATCATATTACCACTAGACATCCTAATCTGAAGTCAGAGTTGAAAAATGTCCTTCATAGCTGAAGTTTGGTGACCATAGACATTTCAAGGAGCTTTTGCCCAAAACACCTTTTAACACACTATTATAAATACAAACACGTGTTCTAGAAAAATTGCTAAATACACAATATCCCATTCGATAATGATTCCAAACTTTACAATAATGCAGCAAAAGCACTGCACTTTTACAAAATATGAAAAACTCAAGATTGACTAGGTTGACTCATTTTACCTATTTTGACACCTCACGCAAAATCAGTGTGTGTGACTTTTTGTTGATTTTTTTGATGCGTGGTCACATATTGTGATGTTGAAGAAAATACACAAAAATGCCTACAGATCACTGAACAGCAAAAGGCAGTGCAGACTGTCATGAATTGCACAGTGTACAAAGTACCCGGGGACTTAATCTGAAATTACCTGTACATGTATTCAGAGATTTACTGGAATTGATATATTCCACACTGCCATATTGCAGGAAGTGCATTGTTTGCTACCCTCCTTGTTAGACAGCAAATGGATAACAAATGCATTGTCTGGGGGAAAACCCAGCCCAGCCTTCTATAGTGTCTTTAAATACTTTTTTTAAAACCCATTGAGTTTGATATAACATGTATTTCCCATAGACACCTGCCCGATTATTCTCGGGACTCATCCTCAACAGGTTAAGGATCTTCTGCTGGGAACCTTCATACCAGATTTCTTCTATAAAAAACATGTCTAATATAATGCAGCAAAGCACATGGGTGTATCTAAGCTCTGTTTATTTGTGTGTGTGTGTGTGTGTGTGTGTGTGTGTGTGTGTGTGTGTGTGTGTATGTTTTATCTAGAAGGTCCATGGATGCCTTCAAAAAGCAATGTGGACAAAATTACAACCATGAAACACCTATCTTTATAATTTTACAAGATTTTTTGCATTACAAGACAGATGTACAGTAAGTGCAGTATGTTTTTGTTTAAAGATTTCCTAATTCCATTTTTTTGTTCAAATTGTATATTTGCATTGAAATCTTTAATACATAGCAGAAAAGACAGCAAACAAAACAAAACAAAAATGGGTCAAACCTCTGATGATGTTTTTTGCTACATGGTACATTACACAGTGTATGCATACAGGGAGGCTAAAGTCCATCGACTTTGCCGAAGTAGGACTTATAAACTCAAAGGATATTTCAAAACCCCATCACTCTCTACAGTCATTATCTACAGTATATTATGTTCATTTAATGTTCCAATCTGAAAGGAACCAGAGAATACTTGAAGACACTGACATAACAAGAAATCTGTATTAAATCTATGTTCACTCCTGACAAAATTTTGTTGTTCCTATATATAAGTTGTTTGAGCTTTAGAAAAAGTAAATGCAGACTCCAACCCAGGCATCTCTAAAAATGGAGATTCTCCTGCCTGGACTCCCTATAGCAAACTGGAGACTCAGATCTTGTGAACATGAGCACAATATGTGTGCCCTAGCACACATCACATGCGCTATTAAAGCTCATGCTACGTTTACACCATGTTCCCGGCGGCCACGGCAGCCCTGTTCACTCAAAACATAGTGTACCATGGGTAGATATGGCATTCTCCTGTTTTTCCTCCTAGATGTATTTCAGTCTTGTTCATTCCAGTTCTCACTCCGGTGAACATGTGGCTATCAAGACGCTGTTCCCATGACATCTGGTCAGGCTAAACTATATAATATTTTCTGTCGCGTCCCACTACAAGTTTTGTTTCGGCCTATTACATGCCATCGCATTTTGTTGCATTCGCCCCGTTTTAATACGGCCTACATGGTTTGTCATATTTGCACCGGGACTGCCATGGCAAATTTTTTTGACAGTTTAAAAATCTGACAGGGCATCCACTGCAATCACGGCCTGTCACATTTGCCTATCTCATCCCACTGCGTTGTCTCATGTCCATCCCGTTTTGTCCACGGTGGTCTGAAACATGACTGCCGTTGCCGTCAGGAACATGGTGTAAACACAGCATAGCATTATTTCAGCCATGCAGCCAGGGTCCAGTTCTAGTTTTATAGATGCTCCCTTGTGTTATCTCAGCCTTAGAGTAGATTTGAAAATATGACAAAACTGAAATTGAGGAGAAAGGTACATTTTAAGCAGGAGATAAACAGCCAGGCCAGGAGAAAGTCAAACTCAAGTTGGAGAGTGGAGATTTTGCAAAAATGGTCTCAAAGCAGAAGAGATGGAGTCTCTGGAAATTTTAAAGCATGGTACACATATTTTGTACTGTATGTCAATACGTGTACTGTAAAACAAGACATTTTTGTGTGTATGAAACTTTCACAAATTTCACAAGAAGACACAATTTGTGAAAGCAAAATGCACACAAAAGCTTTTGTCAACACAATGCACTGAATGAATGCCAGTATGATGTTGTCCACCAGCATATACAATTATTGAGACAGGTTTTCTACAGAGTCACTATTTCCCACATATCCCATAAAGCCCTGGAAACAACATATCATTAGTGATTAGGACCAAAATCTTTTTCTTTTTAATACAGTGTAATAGCATTGTCTTGCTCATTGTGAACATTTCATAGGATAGAACAAAATATTCTTTTTCATTTGAGCCACATACCTGTATGTACTTTGGTAGTAATATAGTTTGGTTGCAGAATCAACAATTCAAAATATTGTAAGCCTCTAAAACATTAAATTAATTATATCTGATCATTAAATTGGCAACAAATTTCAAAAGATCAACATAAATGTTTCTGTCTGAAATTGGCATTTTTTTCCAGATTTTTCAGATTTTGCACCAATTTGATAAATCTCACTATTTCCATTTGACCCTCCTCTTATATTGGATATAACTGTTATAATATGAGATATTTGCCAATTTGGTAAGAAGAAGGTGATGATTTATTCAGAAAAGTTATCTTGATGGATTACTATCTAAAAGCATGACTCTATGTACAGAGTTAATGGCACACAGATATGCCATCAACACACTAACACACACTGGATATGCCCTACTACAATACAAACTTGTACACTTTAATGTGCTACAGTTGTACATCGTACAGTACACCTAAAATTCTCTCTCTCAAAAAAAAGAAAAAGAAAAAGAGGAAGTATCTTGTACCGCTTTACATCCTGGCATTGACCACATGCACAATGTAAACAAACCCACAACCATATGTCATATCACTCCAACAGTCAGCGCTGTTCATTAACATCACTAACAGATGAAGTATGCAGATGTGCACACCAATGACAAAGTCTTTTCATTACCGTATTAATACACACAAAGACATGTGTATGTATGCGCCTACAGTGTATAATACACACCTTTTACTGCTTTATGACATAAACAGAAGACAGCAAATACAACTGACACTGTCATAAAATATATATTACATTTGATTTCTGATGACTGCATCAGAAGTTCCAAACACTTTGCCCATTTGGCATAATTTCTGTATTTTGTCATTTTGTATCAAACATATTCATGTATCTCCTCCACCCCACAACACACACACACACACACACACACACACACACACACACACACACACACACAATCTTTACTTGTAGCATCAGCACTTCTCCTTGAGGCCACTCATGTTCAAAATTACTGTGAATACAAAATGCCAGCTAGTTTCAAACTTGTATAATATTTCACAAATTGGAATTTTTAACGATTCTATGAGTGATTGGATTCGCCATCAATACTGCAGTGACGAAATGAGAAATAAGTAAATGTTGTACTACTCATTGCACATCTATCTTGGGGGGGGGGGGAAGAGTTAGTGATATCCCATTAAAGAAACAATATGCACTGTACAGCAATTTTGTGTTAAGATGCGAGGCAATATTTTGATGAGTTTGTTAGTTCACAAATACTAGATGAATGAAATCCACAAAAATTAAAACACAAACACACATTGAGATCACCAAGATTTGTTCTCACATTATTCTTGTTTCATTTATTTTGAATATTCTCTTTTTAGGTCAAAGATGACTCCATGTACTGTAACCTAACTCGTGAATGATGCACTATATTTGCCATTTCTTAATTAAAAATAAGATCATAGTATTGTATGTACATTAGCCTATTTTGAAGTTACACAAATGTCTTGACAATATCAACAGAAGAGGTTGGCCAATTTGTCTAAAACCATGCAAATATGGTAAAAAATCAATGACTTCTTTCAGCATTAACATACAGGTTGGTAATGATTGAAATGTCAAGCTGTTTTGAGGGCCTGAAGTTACTGGTGCATTTTCTGCTCCAATTTGAATTGAAACATGGTGTAGAAAGGACATCTAGACCTTCACTTGATCTAATTTCAGCACTTCTTTCAGTATGATTGTGAGTCTGGGGAAACCTCCAGCTGTTCTGCAAAAAGGGCACATCAGCACCACATTATCTAGTCAGACTTGAAGTTAAAGGTAAAAACATAGTTTCCATATGCCTGCAGAAACTGTCTATTTTTGCTCTAAAAACGATAGAAATGCATGCATACGAAATGTGTGAAATGATGCTGTGACATTAAATCATTTCCATCGGGTAGCAATGAAAATACAAAATGTTAGCCAGAAAAAGGTATGCAACAGTACTGTCACCTGCGAATAATATCCAATCTTGGTTGCTGCGTAATGTTTTATAATCAATTATCGATAATCAACAAATTGGGCAACAGCAGATCAATCATCACGTAATGTTCCATCTACCACAACTGAACAGTGTGGGTGCATTGGGAATAAAAGTAGGGTACTAATGTTAACTTTAATCTATTTTGACTTTTGATCTTTAAATAAGTGCTTTTATTTTTTTTTACGTCAATATCCTGGCAAATCATGCCAACCACATGTGCAAGTTTCTTGGTAAGCCCTTTCAATACATTGCAAGTAAATTCCAAATTGTGGTTCAAGATGAATTTTGAGCCCTTCCGAGAACTACTTTCTAGCTTTAAAACATGAGAAAAAGAAAACTACCAGGTTCAAGCTCAGTGGGGTGGAGTGCCATTTGAGTGAGTCACATGGTACATGTAAACAGAAACTTAACCCCAGGTGGGATGAGGGGCAAATAAGAGCAAAAACCAAGAGATTTTTCTCCCAAGGAGAGAGTGTTCCTCTTCTTGTGAAAACTAGACCACAGTTTTTTTCCATAAACTTCTTGGATATTTTCACTTTTATACCATAATGAAAGAGCATTTGACTAACATCTTTCAGAAAACAGGAGGAACAACATTACCCTTAACTGAAATATGAAATTTTGTGGAATTTTCCTTAATGACCACATGTAAGGGCTTTTTACACTTGTGTTTCTTAACCCCGCACTTTCTCTGACCCAGGACTATCGTTAGTCCCGTACCAATTTTTTCAGCTTTTTACACTGGCCAATTAGTCCCGTATTATCTCTTGTCCAGGGCTAAGGAGAAAACTGACCTTTTTACACTCGTATTTCTTAGCCCCGGACTTTCCAAACCACATGAATATTCATGATTACGCTGTGCACTGTACACGTACACGCACGCACCGGCAGCACTTGATTACCTCGTTTCTGATTGCTCAGTGGGGGTCGGACTTCGTCTCCGTCGCTTAGCCCCGGATTATTTTTTCGTTCTGTTTACACTCACTTGCTTGGCACCGCAATTGCGGTGCTAACCCTGCTATTTTGCAGGGCCGGATAGTACCGGACTATTGGTGGGGCTAGCCCACTTTGGCAAAAACAAGTGAAAACAGAAAGTGGGCTAAGGATAGTCCCGTACCAACGGTGGGGCTAAGGCCGCCCCTTAGCCCCACCGTTGGTAAGGGACTAAGCAAAAATTTACAAGTGTAAAAAGCCCTTTAGTGTAGTAATCTTCTTTATCCAGTGATGATGGCACCAAAACTTTTGAATCAATTTTTCAATTTTCCTCAAACTTTCACTATTAAATGTGTTCTACTAATATTGCTGCTTTTGTGCAATCCACATATTTGAGCTTTGGTTTCTTTTAAAGAAAAAGAAAGTTTGTACTTCATAGTGGTATCATTTTGATATCATTTGTATTAAACATTGTAACACATGTCCAGATGGACAAAAAAAAAATTGCAATGAATTTCACTGATTCCCTAATTTGTGATATTTAAAATCAAATCATTTACAATGTACAGTATGGGTACCAGTTTTCGACACTTTAGCACATTTCCTTGTTTACCATCAATACTGCACCGTTTTACCTCGGAATTTCGATATGAAGTTGTGCTACAAAGGCCAATAATAATATGCCTTGAACGAATTCCAATTTGAATGCACTCGTTTTCAATTTTAGCGATTTCCGTCACGCCGTCGCTGGCATCAGATTTCGACACCCAGCATCATTTTTCGACACAATCACAGCGCGCATCACGCATTAAACACATGGCGCGTATAGTATGCGTACACTGCATTGTGGACGCAAACCAGCAAAGTACCGGCGCAAGAACTTGTTGTTTCCTCCATAACGTGTCTTACTATGGGAATGTCGAAATCTGGTGCCACATTCTCAAAGCCAACTCTTTCCACAAGTTTGCTCATTTATCACGAATTCAGTCATGAAATTACTAAAGACGATTATGAAATCAAACATCAGGATTTGGCAAACAAACTGATACTAAAGTAAGATAACCGGCATGGGTGAATTTCATTTTACGGCGATGTATACAAAATGCGTCATATTGTTTGAACCCCTGAAAATGGCCGACATCAAAATTTCTGCTGACACTGTGTTGCTTTTCTCCTAAATATTCTACCGTCGGATTATGATGACAATTGACAAACGGTGTTTATATAAGACTAGAAATGTGATTGATAACTTGGTTGATTGTTGAAGTCAGACGTTTGTATTGAGTATAACATTTAATAAGAATTATCTGCTGGGTGTCGAAATCTGGGTCCTGTCGAAAACTGGTGCACTAACGGTATATCATGGAAAAAAAAATACACTTTGCACCTTTCAGCATGTACTGGTATGGGGAAAGAGAATCAGACTTTCTTCATCATACTGATTACATACAACTTCATAATTTAAAAAGAAAAATATTCATTGTCTATTATTGTAACTAGTGCATGTGCAATTTGACTTTTTTGCCCTCTTTTATGAGGGGACTGCATACTACAAGCTCTGCTTTTTAGCAGTCCCCTCCATTTCCAACAATTTTGTTTCTGAGTTTACCATTTATAATGATATAACATTTATTTCTATCTCTGTTAATAATTTACCTGTGTCTTTATCACACGTAATTATGTTCATCACATTGTTGTACTGATTTCGTCACATTATTTGTATACAATGTACATAAACATTTCATTGTATCCCTAATTTGTTGGAAATGAAATAAATCAACCTTGAACTTGAACTACAAAACTTTCTTCATTTACTGAACCCATACATACTTGTTTATGTTTGAAGAAACTTCCCCTTTAAGATGGTAGGGTCTGACCATTCTTAAAAGCAAGATTCCGTCAAGATTCCTGCTTGGATCACTCCAAACAATTTTTAAAAACTAAGGACGACTGACATGAAACCACTGCCTGCATTGTATATGAGTTGGGCCATCTAGATCTATCTGAAACCGAGAGAAACTGGTATCCATCACATTCAACGCCATTGTTCTGTCCCGTGTAATTTATACCCAATAAAACAAGTGTGCACAGAAATTAAACATGGTGACTTTTGCAGTAATGCCTGTAAAGCTGATTGATATAGCACTGTATGTATGAATGCAAGCAAAGTTTACAGAACTCCAGGACAGTCATTCCATGCATTGTACATTGCTTAACTCCACGCTTACGTCGATCGTGACTTTGGTCACTGTATTCTTAATTACAATTCATCAAAACTAATTGAAATCAACAAGGTACAATGTAGCCGTCTGATTACTTTTGTTTGATGTTCACTCGGACAAGAATGCTTACAAATAATTCCACCAGGGAGCACTTAAAAAGGAGGAAGTATCCTATTGCATGCCTGCTTCATTCATGTATGGCTGTAGGCATCAAAGCAGACATGTTCATTTTGTATTCTAAATTTGAGAACGGTCTTGAGACTTGAACGAGGAAGTTCAGTACCATGCGCAGCTGTGTATAGGAGTCGATATGCATCAGTGCAATGCTAGTCCAGGGTAAACACTTGAATTTCTGAGCCGTGAAAGACGTGCTACATTGTACCTTATAGGTCAAGATATCATGCACTACACGTGATTGTGGCGCTGCGTAAACTGTCCACAAGTGTACTTCACAGTTCATTTTGTTTCTGTTTTGTTGTTGTTTATGAAACAGAAGGGTGATTATTAGTGACAATGCTTCATGAAATAGTATGGTTACATCTAGACACCATATCTTGGTGTAAAAAAAATAATAATAATAATAAATTATAAAAAATCTTCTGGTGGGATAATGTACATGTACCCAATAGAGGGATCTTAAAACTGTGAATGCAGATTACTTGACACAAAGCAAAGAAAATGTACTACATGTGTGTAAAGTGTTGAAAGGTCATTAAATACGGAGGTACAGAAAAGGACACCTGCAATGTGTCATGATGGTCATGTGAATGTAGCAATACTTCTATAGCACAATGCTTAAATTATATCACACAAAATCAGGGTGGTCCACAACTTGAAATTTTAGCATGTTGCAGGGGGAAAAAGTGATCTTGCGCGGGAAAGTATGTGCGCGAAGCGCACATCACGAGCGCGAAGCGCGAAGTCCCTTGCGGCCGGGGTCCAGGGCCCGCTTAAGGGCCCTGGAAGCTCTGGGGTTCTAGATGCTCTCTGGTGCTATCTTAGCCTTATTTTGAACACTTTGATCACCATGATCACTCTGCAATGCCAGGATAAAAATCATTAATATTTGAAAAATTATGTTAGTTGTTTGATTATGACATAAGATTTTTAATCGTCCTACTCCTTACTCATAAGACCTTTTGAATATATTTTAAATAGATATACTCCTCAATGGGGATGCTATGATAAATGACAAGGACATCTTGAACTTGTACTACAGTACAGCACACTGACTGTTTTTAATATTATTTACTTTCAGTTTCACATTGAAATGCCAAGATAACTGTGTACTCACAAAGTAGATGAGATGAGTGTAGAAAAGTGAGAACTGCACTTTTGCAGCCTACTGGTAAACAGACGTTTAGTTAAACTTGAATGACATTTAACAAAAACTCAGATCTGGGTAATTCTATCAATAAGCCTTTCATCAATATTTCACTTAATTTTCTTTCTTGAAAGGTGTACATTATGTCAGAGAGAAATTACATTTCCTACGTACAGAGCTGCCAACCTTTGGAAGCACAAATTAGTACTCAGCAGCTCCAAAATTCGTATTTTTCCACCAGAATTCGTATTTTCTCAATCTCCCTTTTTTTTTTTTTTTTTTTTTTTTTTTTTTGCTATTTTGAATTAAACTCGTCGACTTATGAGGCCTACAGGCTCTAAACATAACGTTATGACACATGCCGAAGCATCGAGCTGGTCACCAGCACGATAAAGATGCCAGCGTTGATTGATTGCTTTCTCGCAATGAATGTGTTGTGTACAAGTGCAAGTATGTACAACATGTACCTCCAAAAACTTGCTGGGCTGATTATGGAAGCTTCCACTTCGATAGCAGGGGACGGGGAATGCTTTCATCTTCTCAAAAGAGCTTCTGTGTGAGCGGATGCAAAACTCTGTTCTGTGTTTCCAATTATTGTTTACTATCTAAACATAATCATGCGTTGTTTTCAGGCTTTTTTATTTTATTGGATTTCAAATATCAGTATTTTCCGAAGTATTCCAATTCCTTTTCCCCTGACTGGAATCAGAAATTCTGCTATAACGATGATCGCAAAATGCCGCGCTGTGTGTGGAAGCGCCGATGCAAACACGTGGCTTCACTTTCAAGTTTAAAGGAATGCGCCATGTGCTCGATCCTGCCTGTAAGAGGTTACTGCAAGTTCGATGGATCGAATGCGCCATAGCTGAGCTGAGCTGAATGGCTTGTTTACGGTAAACATGCAGTTTACGTTCGATACGAAGAAATCATTACGCCTTTCACGAGGGAAAAACACACAAAACAAACAAACAAACAAAATACACCCACGAACGAATGTTGATAGCCAAAACTTTGAAAAGTAATAAGCAGTTTTGATGAGCGTGAACTGGAATGAATTGTCATTACACGTTGTATTTTACTGTCTAACCAGGTGATGACTGCATCTCATTGGACCTACTCGTAGTGAATTTGTCTGGGCATACGAGACCTTTGATTCATGTATTTCTGTGATTGCATTTTTAATTGACTGAATAATCAATCCTTTTTTTATTGTTCAGGGAACATTAGATATTCGATCAAATACACTATAATCGACTGTTCGATGTTTCCTACTATGCGCCAAAAGAAAGGATATAGAAATAGAATCATGATATCTTTGCAATGATTCCTTTAATTCAACTAATGAGCTGGTTCTTCGATCGATATTTCCAGGATATCAACACGCTGTTTATTCCAGTGCGCGCATTCTTTCGTCTGGCATGCACCTGGGTGTGGCACCTGCTTTTGTGGAAATTTCCACAAGGGAGAGGGGTGGGGTGTCAAGTTTCTTCGAGCCGAAGAGGCTGCATACACGATCTCTTCGCTTTTATTTATTGTCATTCGTGCTGCTTTCCCCTTATTCTTTGCTGATATTGAACATTTAGATTTAACTTCACGAAGGTTGCTGTAGCACGTGGCTCGTTTTGTTGTGAGGTGTATGTAATTTCTTTTTTTTAATCATTCTTGAGAGGGGAAAGAAGAGTAAGGGGGAAAGAAGAGTAAGAGGGAAAGGGAAATAAACAAACGTCACGTACGCTCAGCATCCACAGGAAGCCGTCTTTTTACACCAGTCACCAGCATATTAGTTATCATCATCACCATCAGACATCACTCAAGATCATTTTAGCCGTTTCTTATCAACATTAAGAAACACGCATAATTCCTCGAGATAAATACCTAGGAAAATAAATAACAAATACAAAGTATCAACACCTCCCAACAACGCAAACATTTTGATTTAGAAAATACAACAAACAGCGCATCGAAGCGGCTGCTGGGATCAAACTTCGAGCTCCGTCGCTTCGATTCGAAAAAGTATTGCAGCGAAGCGGAGAAATCGCCGTTACAAAAATAACAGTGCGAGACACTTGAGAGAATTACGTTTAAATACTTCAAAGTATAAAGGGAACGGATAAAGTGATATAAAATGGAAGAAATCGTACCAAACGAGATGTGAGAAACGACAGAAATAAGTTTAGGAGAAAGCTTAGGCCCTAGCAAAATTTTGCAGCACCGAAAGCTACGCGAAAATAAATACACATTACTCGGTATTGCGACGAGATCCTTGGGATAAATTCAACTTCGGCGCTCGAGTAAAATCTAACTTACAAAAGTTCAAATGGAACGCATGGCTTTTTAGAATAAAAAAAATAACCCGCTGAATCTACCAAAAAAAAAAAAAAAAAAGATTAAACAATTTGCATTTGCTTACTCCATCGTTCGTTTTTGTTTTTGATTTTTTTTTTGAACGAAAGATGGAGGTAATTTTCTCTCTGCGGCAATGCTTTGAACGCATCTAATTTTGCGTAATTGCTATTGCCGATGGCAAGCTTCCTAAAGAATTGATACGAATCCTTTAAAATATACGAAACAAAGTCTAAGAAAAAATCCTGGATATCCTGACGGTGAATTCCAGTGGTATCATAAATCCTTCTCACTACCAAAATTTAATCATCTGTTCCTTGCGCCATTTTACCAACCAACTGTTCCTGAAATTTCATCCTAATCTGTTCCCAACTTTTGACTTATTTTGCGAATAGAGAGACAGACAGGCAGACAAACGAACAAACAAACCAAAGCAGCAAAAAAAAAAAAAAAATATATATATATATATATATATATATATATATATATATATATATATATATATTTAAATATATATATACAACCTTTGGCGGAGGGGCGTGCATTTCATATCGTTTGTTTTTGCGTAACCCGACAACAAGCGTGACAACAAGCGAGCACGTGTCAGCCTTCCTCAGCCTCCGACCCTCTCTTTCCGTCCTCTCTCTCCCTCTCACATGCATACAGGCGGCTGTCTGTGCCGCTGCACCGGCTAGGTGGTTACTTCACACAAATTGATAAGTGTGTGTGTGGATCCCGAATCAGAGCGCAATCCCATGCCATGGCATGTACATGTGAGCAGGGAGGTGAGACGTGAGTGAGCAAGTGTGTGATGTGGTGTTGTGCGAGTACTGTAGCTTGTTGTTGAGCCGCGTTGTGTCGTGATCGGTGCGGTGACTGTGGATAAACTTTTGGCGCTTGTAAACTGCTGCTCCTTTCAACAAGGAGCACCCTATAAGTCATTTGCGAGTTACATGTGTAGTTACTTTTGGCATGTCGCAGTTTTTTTGGCATGGCGCTTAGAATGTCGCACGTTTTGAAGGATGTCGCGCAAAAATTTTAGCATGTCGCAGCGACATGCTAAAACCCCTCGTGGACCTCACTGCAAAATATCACATCAGAATTTCATTTCTCAGCCCTCACAATGAGGCACCTCTAGTCTGCATCAATGTTAGCACTGACCCCAATGTCTATTCATGCACAAAGTTTCATTTTGTTTGGTTTGGGTTTTTTTTGTTTGGGTTTTTTTTTGCACAAGTACATTGAATGGTCAATATTCAAGTAAACAGACTTTCACAAGCTTGCATATGGACTTTCCATCGCAACTCAGTTTTCTTCAGCTAGTTTCAGTATTGGGTAAAATGATTTACACTTTCTTTCTTTACTCTTTCTTTGCCCCGTGATAATGATACAGAAATGGATCATGGGTAGAAAATTGTTGCAATTTTTGTGTCAAACAAAGATGCAAAAAGGCAACAAGACAATGGTAAACAAATAATCACTGACAGCACAGGCGATGGTAGAATCTAACATCGCCAAGGTGGTCCCCAAGGTGTCTATCAGGTCAAGCAGAAGGCGAGGGCTGATAAACACCTAAAGGATCACTGAGGCAATGTTAGATTGTATTATATTCCACATACTAAGAATGTTGCAATAGGATTGGTCCAGAGCTGATCACGTGATGAAGCATAGTTTTGCCCACCACATCACCTGAGAAGAAAAGTTAGTTACACTCTATGTTGATAGTCCCTTTTGTTTCGCTGATCTCCACACAGTCCACACAGTCCTAACGCAAGATGAGTACGCGCGAAATAAAAGTGCGCTGCACTGTGGACTATCATGTGACCTAGGTCACTTGATAGTACACAGTGCAATGCACTTTCACTTCGGTGCCACGCAGTGTGCGCAGCAAATTCATTGTTTTGTCATCTACGCGCACACGTAGCCTACAATTGTAAGCCCTAAGGATACCTAAAGACAGCTAAAACGGTTTCAGATGTGGAATAAAATGGGAATTTCTAGGACCCTAGATGTGGAATATAAAGCAAATAATTAACTTTTAGTTTCAGGCAATGTGACAAACTATCACTTCCTCGGCGATCTGAATGTGTACGCTATCTTCCTCAGTTGCGCTTCGGAAAGATAGCTACATCCAGATCGCCTCGGAAGTGATAGTTTGTCCCATCACCTTCACCAATATAGATTATTTGCTTAATATCCATTGCCAAAGAAATAGGAGCTGATTATTTGTTTTATATCGCATATCGATTGACAAACTTGAGATGTGATTAAAATATATTTCATCAACCACGCAGACTTTTATTTCATAATTGTGCTGAACATTGCAACACAGACGGTACAACTGCAGTCCGCAGCAGTCGAATGAACAAGACTAACATTAGATTTAAGACAATAACAAGCGATACTGATGTAACAATAATTGTGGGATGTGCACAGATGGGTGCCACCAGAACTTGCTAGCTACTCGCTTGGCCAATAGATGCAAGCGATACCTTTATCAATTGCAATTGCAGGTACGGTAAAAAGTGCAACCTAAAAAGTATATCACATAAAAGTACATGTGATAGCACCATGAAATAGATGCTGGGAAAAAAAACATCACTCGGTCACGTGCTCCAAATTCAAGTAAACCCATTGGTCAAACATACTCATGTCAGATATGAGAAATATCAAAAGAGATCACATTGTACTTACATCACTTTATCATAAACAAGTATATATGATATGTACTCATTTTTTTAAAGTGATTTTTGTATATCATGTTTTCACCCCTTTATTCTTCATACCAGGAACTATCCATTTGCCACTTGGAATCCTACCAAACATTACAGTATTACAAATTATCTCCTTTCTAAAACCAGGTCAAGCCTTCCAACTACAACTTCACTGATATGGTACACATTTTCCGCAGATCTTACATTACTCCATTTTCCATGTTAAGTACTGACATTGTAATTGTGTACGTCTCCAAGTGCTTAGAGCTGGTCTAAAACATGGCCCCAAGGCATAAAAAGTATGGCAACTTTGCAAGTAATTGTAACTCTGCAATCAATGGTAACTAACAGTGATATCTTGGCTTTCATAAGTATTGGCTATTGAGTCGTGTTGCTATGGTAAAATTTAGACCCAACTGTTAGCCTCTTTCAACAGTCTTTACGTTGTTAATTTAGAGTCGCGAGCGATGAGCTACAGGCAAACCTGAGCGCTTCATCACAAGGGCCTTGCTAGCAATCATGATTATTTTTCATGATTGTGAAAAAGCAGGGGCGGATCTACAGGGAGGACCGCAACCGGCGCACGCCCCCCCCCCTTATTTTTTGTTGAAACAAAAGAAATAAAAAGAAAAAAATGGGGGGAGGGGTGCGTGCGCCCCCCTTTAATTTTGCAAACGCGCCCCCTCTTTACGGAATTCCTGGATCCGCCCCTGAAAAGCCTATATTGTTGATACCGAAGTTTGATAGTTAATAGCATACTTAATTGTGCAATGGTGGGAGATGCATATGATATATTACCTCCGAGTCCTGGCATTACTACGACATCAAAGACAATTTATAAGCTCTGGGAGGTACAGTGTACAGTCACAACTGCTTTAACTCACTTATAACCAAGACCTTTGTCACTTGGAGAGTAAGGGACTGACAATATGTAGATTAAACAAGGTCAAAAACTGAGTCAATTGATATGATTATTATGCTTGTAACTTCAACACATGGGCCTTCATATCACCCTATAACTTGCACATGCTCTGAGTACCACTATATTAAAGAATATGGTAAGACTGCTCACCTGGCATATGTTCATTCGTAGAAGATATTTTCATGCTTCACTTTCACTGGCAAAATCGGTTTAATATACTCGTAAAAGGATTTGATTACATAAATGTGAATGACTGCATATTTCACATGCTGTATGAAGGGGCAGGGCTGAGCTCAGCATGCCAGGTGGACTACATCAATCATTTCCAGCAAATTACTGTAATACACGATATATTCGCAGCATGACAATTTCGCGAATTGGAGCCGACAGCCTTTCTCGCAGCATGAAATTTTCGCGAATTGCCACTGGCATCCAATGCACATTGTGTAGGCAAGAACTTTCGCGTGCCTTTTAATTTCGCGAATTTTGGCGCTCGCGTAATCCGCAAAATCAAAATGCACGCGAACATTCCTCGTTTTACAGTACTTTCACAGTGCTGTTGAACACTCCTTCATAAAACGTCTTAGTTCTTAGCATTAAACACTCAGGTAGTTCAATAACATTAAGGCCATATTTTCATCATGTAGAGCTTTTCAACTCTCCTAATTCACTAAGAGCCGATAATTCACTTAAAGGACAAGTTCACCTTCATAAACATAAGGATTGAGAAAATGCAACAATGTTAGTAGAACACATAAGTGAAAGTTTGAGGAAAATTGGACAATCGATGCAAAAGTTATGAATTTTTAAAATTTTTGTGTTGGAACCGCTGGATGAGGAGACTACTACAGCTTGTGAGTCATATGCGTACAACAGTATAAAGAAAATATAAAGAAAATTCAACATATTTTCACTTTTTTTCACATTATAAAAGAGCACTTGACTTGGCTCTTTCTAAAGGCAGGGGGAATAATATTACCCATAACATTTGTCGGTAACGAGTCGGGGGAATGTGAACTTTTTTCATAAGATGAAATTTTGTGAAATTCTCTTTATATTTTCCTATATTGTTGTACGCATGTGACATCTTATACAAATGATGCACAGGATAGAGTGCGTTAGTGTAGGCGTAGTGCACTCGAGGGTATTTACAATTGTGAAACATGCACGAGGCGAAGCCGAGTGCATGTTGCACTACATTGTAAATACCCGAGAGTGAGCTACGCCTACACTAACGCCACGAAATAATCCTGTGCATCATTTGTTTTATAAAATGGGTCGAAAATTCGAAAACTAACATCATTTTTCAGCGTTTTTCACGTACCTTTGTGGGTCAAGACGTCCGAAGATGTTCGTCCCAAACTTTTACGCACGTCGCACTCGCGGAAGTCCCGCACATACAGTATAAGTATAATGGGGGGTTGGGTTTCCGGACACCCGCATGAAAACTTACTTATTTTACATAGAATATGCACCCTTTACCTTAAAGACTTGATATAGACTCCTCATATAGGCCTACTAGACAACATACTCTGAAAACGGCGTGAGAATTAACCTGCTAAATCGTTGGATTTGCTCTTCAAAGTGACTCCATGTACGCGTCCGGTCCCATAACGCTTGGTCTACTGTACTGTACAAAGTGTACGTATAGTACAGTATACGTACATGTGTACGTACGCCACATATGTTATGCCAGGGAGGTGAGACAAAAAGGAGTGGGCACTCTGCCCTGAGGGTTTTCCCTATCACTCAACACAGGATTACAAGGGATCAGTGCCCCAACGAACAAGTAAACGACCTCTTACGTAACGAGGTCAGTCTGATCGTTATCACTGCTGTTTGATGTTCGATCCTCGGGGCCGCGGTGATTTGGCCCTCTATCGTTAGGAGTATGGACAGGACAGTTGACTTGTGTGTGTTCACAAGGACGTGTATGAGGGTTCTACATTCTTTATGCAGGCTCACACGGCATATACTCTTGGGACCTGCTAGTCTAAGAATTCAGCTCTCGATAGATACAAAAATTTTGAAAATCGGCCAAGAAGAAGTTGAGTTTTGACAATGTAACTGTTTAACAATAGCCATTGTTTTGTTCTTGTCTTAATCAAATTACGACGCAATGTCAAGTGTAAATCCTGACTAGTGCTGACGAAATTCACCTGTAGATCAGCAGATGTTGGGGTTTTTCTTTAGTCTGATGTATCACTTCATTGTTCGCTCGTGTTGGTTCTCTTGTCATATTTTTTGGGAAACTTGCGTACATCCGCCAAGACATGTTTTTTGTGGTCCCACTAACATATTTTTGTGAGCAATTTTAGTTCTCCAGGGGATGAAAACACTATTTGAATGTTTTTTTTGTTGTATGCTGGGGATATATTGAGGCAGGAGGGCTCGAATCTACAACAGAGTGGTCATGATGGAGACTACTATAGGACCTAATCTTGGTGAAATAACTTGCCTCCTTGCCTGGTGTACGGTGAAAACATGTGAGCTAGAGTTCAGTGAGAGCTGAACTATCTCACATGTCCTGTATCACTGTATGCCTGATAAGATATTCACCATGGTGCTTTTTTTGTCTGTCTCTCTGTTTTTGTTTTATTCTTATTTGAAAGCTGAATGGGTATTTTTATGATGGTTGTTGCTGTTGTGGTTGGTATTTTCTGTGCTAGCTTGGTATTAAAATCATTATTATCATCAGACATTGTTAGGGCCTGTGTGCCACTACTCAGCTGTTCATGTTTCCTTCATATTCTTACAATCAGTATATCATTATTGGTGCTGGTAATCATTATTATTCAATGTTTTTAAGTCTGTGTTAATTTGTTTCCATTTCATGTAAAAGTTATTTTACCATAATAGCATGCAAAGTACATTTTTTGTTCCCAAGAAATCTTATAGTACATGGACATGTTAATGCACATAAATTATAATACCTTGAATACTAGCTGCAAAATTCAAAATGTGACCATGCAACCAGTTCACTGCACATCACAATGCACCAGTGTTGTTTGCAGGCACAGCAATGGGTATTAATGCACCAGTAATGCACCAGTATACACCACCCATCCAGTACCACGTGGAGTAATCCAGGTTCTGGCCAGGGAGGGGTGAGACCCACCAGCCTGTTGACAAGGATTGCGCATGTGCACTGTGCGGCCAAGCGGCAGTAATCTAGTTAGTGGAGTGGTCTCTTGGGGAGTGCGGCTCCGAGGATGGTTCAAAAGACACTAATCCAGTGCCCACTCCTTTTCCTCTCACCTCCCTGGTTATGCACAAGGGAAGACAGGCCGGCCGGCCGGCCGGCAGCCCGAACTAGAAGTTGTTTACAGGATTGACAGCGCGTACGCGTATGCATGCAATTCATCAAAGGAGCCGCCACGCGCACAGACGATCGGCAATCTACCATAGGATTACAGGCAGTGCAGTTGTACTGAAGTAAAGGAAGGAGGTGTGTCTCATTTCAGCGCTTCCTATTGGCTACATTCTTGAACCCATTTTATAAAAGTTATTCACACACTGCATTAGTCTTCTCATCCAGCGGTTACTGCACAAAAACTTCAAAAATTCATAACTTTCGAACTGATTGTCCGATTTTCCTCAAACTTTCAATGATGTGTTCTACTAATATTGCTACATTCTTTCAATCCTTATGTCTATGAAGGTGAACTTGTCCTTTAAATGAAATTTTATATGTGAAGTTTCTATTTGGATGAATATATCTAATAATTTGTGTTCTGTTTTACTTAATGTCTCTTTCTAATTCACGAGGAAAAAAATGCTTTATTGTTACCAATAAAGGAAAAGAAGACGATAAAAAAGAAAATAAAAAACATAAAGAAGAGAAGAAGTTAATAAATAATAAAAGGATGAGGCAAAAATAAAAATTTGCCCAGATTTTTTCCATAAACACTCTGTCCCTTTCTTGGTTCCACAGTCATCATGCATGCAACATAAAATACATGTACCAATGTGGCATTTTTATATTAAAAATGTACAGTATAATCTCTTTCCTGAGGCAACACAAAACAGAGATGATGGTTTTGTATGGGCTCTGGGCCCTCTGTGCAGCAGCAAGCTCCATACCCATGAGGTGTCATCTCAAAAACAGACCTCTCCCGCCCCAGCACTTCAGCGCATCCTGTAATACCCTTATCTTGTCAAGCATGCCTCGCAAAATTTCCTTCTAACCCAAATAGGACTTAACACCTTCTGAAAGCCAGGAGGCCCACTTTTTGGTCTATCTTGTAGGTCACAGACAAAGATATAAGCTCTCCACAATTACATGCAGTTTTGGTATTCATCAATATCAAAACTTTATGATGAGTTCATGGTAGTCCCAAAGGCCCCCCAAAATGAACTAGACCCGGAATTTGTCAAGACTGACAAATTAGGTGATCCGATTTTTTTTAAATCAATGATTCGAGTTTTCACCTGAGATTAGGGACATTGGTCGTGTGATGTTTGGATTCTCATTTTGAAAAGGGAGTTAGACCTGCCATCTTGGGTACCGAATTCCGTATACACTATCAAAGATGCAGAATGAAGTATATTTGACCTTTGACCCCACTTTGCACCCCGAAGATGGCATCTGAGCAAAAAGTGGTTATTTTGTGAAATGATTCTTGTAACATGGTCTTTGCGTGTGCAAAATATGGGAAAGATAAGACATGTATTCACCAAGATACAGGATGAAACATTTATGACCTTTGACCCTAATTTACATACCCAAGATGGTGTCTGATCAAGTAGTTGTTATTTTATGAAATAATGTACGTAACATTAAATAAACATGTGCAAAATATGGGGTTGATAGGGGCTATTTTTCTTGAGTTATTGCAAAGAAAATTGGAAAAAGAAAGAAATATGAAAATACATCGAAGATAACCTTTAATTTCAACCACGTTTTTGGACGTGATTCCGACACCATATGAAAAACAAAGGGAACACGTACGATAGCGCAAAGTCTCAGCTACAACATTATTAAAATCTGGGAGAAATTCACCGAAGGGTAAGTGAGCTAGTGCTCGATAAAGACAATCATGTCAATTTTCACATCTAGAAAATTCCCTCCCATAGAGGTAGCACGTCATAACGAAGATAAAGGAAGAAGTACATATGACCTTTGACCCCGATCTGCACAGACAAGATGTCATCTGAGCAAAAAGTGATTATTTTGTGAAATGATCCTTGTTATACGGTCTTTACGTGTGCAAAATATGGGGAAGATAGAACATGTATTCACCAAGATACAGGATGAAACATTTATGACCTTTGACCCTAATTTACATACCCAAGATGGCGTCTGATGAAGTAGTTGTTATTTTATGAAATAATGTACGTGACATGAACTAAACATGTGCAAAATATAGTGGTGATAAAGTATGTTTTTCTTGAGTTTTTGCAAAGAAAGTTGGAAAAATAAAGAAATATGAATATACATCGAAGATAGGCTTTGATTTCAACCAAGTTTTTGGACGTGATCCCGATGCCGTATGAAAACATGAAGGTGCACGATAGCCCAAAGTCTCAGCTACAACATATTAAAATCTTAGAGAAATTCACCGAAGCATAGGTGAGCTAGTGCTCGAAAAAGATAGTCATGTCAATTTTCATGTCCAGAAAAACCGCACTCCCATTAAGATAACACGTAAACTGGTCAAATTTGACAAGATTACTTTCAATCCAATATTACGAGGTGATGCCGTCACCTAATCAAAATGTTGTTGTATATTAATGAAAGAACATTTAGTAAGCTACAACATACTGAAATCTGGGTGAAAATGGGCAGAGGATAAGTGAGATACGCTCGAGTGAACTTGTAATTTGATGACGTCATTTTGAAAATTTACTTTTTTTACTTTATTAAGAAATTTGATATCTTACAATCATTTTTCCAGCATCGTCAACCCATGAAATGACATGTACAACTCATCAGCTTTCAGAATATGTAAAGAAAATGAAGGGCCACCGTCCATCCTGACGAGTAAAATCGGATTTAAAATTGGCGGTTTTTCGGCATTGTTGCACTGTATATCGCCATTGACGCGCGCGCGGAATTTCAACTTTGACGGGCCCGTATGACGTCATATTGAGTCGGATTGACTTGAAACTTGGTAGACGTATTCCCTGACATTTCAGGCAGGCGATAAGTGTGAAAAAACGGGAAATTTCTATTGCATATGAGCTGTGCGTGCGTATATAAGCGCGCGCGTACGCGTCCGTAAAATTTTTTCAATTTTTCAAAAAATGCTCTAAATGGTCTGAAACGTGTGCAAAAAAAATTTGAGCTCAATTTGAGCATACAAATATTTCAACGCGCGCGTACGCGCACGTTTTAATATATAGGTGAATTTTGAGAATATGAGTAGAATGCGCTTGACTTGAAATATATGTGACGTAAATTTCATTGAAAAATTCCATTCCATTAATGAGATATGATTGAGAATGTGTTTTCATATAATGACGTCATAGTGACTTCACGGTCGACTGATCACTTTGATTTTAGTTCGATTGCCGTCTTTGGGAGACGATACATATATGGTATAAGTTTGAAAGTGATAGAAAGAGGACTTTCGGAGCTAATCGATGCACAACTTTTGGGGAGAAATAAGAAGAACTAGACCCGGAATTTGTCAAGACTGACAAATTAGGTGATCCGATTTTTTTTAAATCAATGATTCGAGTTTTCACCTGAGATTAGGGACATTGGTCGTGTGATGTTTGGATTCTCATTTTGAAAAGGGAGTTAGACCTGCCATCTTGGGTACCGAATTCCGTATACACTATCAAAGATGCAGAATGAAGTATATTTGACCTTTGACCCCACTTTGCACCCCGAAGATGGCATCTGAGCAAAAAGTGGTTATTTTGTGAAATGATTCTTGTAACATGGTCTTTGCGTGTGCAAAATATGGGAAAGATAAGACATGTATTCACCAAGATACAGGATGAAACATTTATGACCTTTGACTCTAATTTACATACCCAAGATGGTGTCTGATCAAGTAGTTGTTATTTTATGAAATAATGTACGTAACATTAAATAAACATGTGCAAAATATGGGGTTGATAGGGGCTATTTTTCTTGAGTTATTGCAAAGAAAATTGGAAAAAGAAAGAAATATGAAAATACATCGAAGATAACCTTTAATTTCAACGTTTTTGGACGTGATTCCGACACCATATGAAAAACAAAGGGAACACGTACGATAGCGCAAAGTCTCAGCTACAACATTATTAAAATCTGGGAGAAATTCACCGAAGGGTAAGTGAGCTAGTGCTCGATAAAGACAATCATGTCAATTTTCACATCTAGAAAATTCCCTCCATAGAGGTAGCACGTCATAACGAAGATAAAGGAAGAAGTACATATGACCTTTGACCCCGATCTGCACAGACAAGATGTCATCTGAGCAAAAAGTGATTATTTTGTGAAATGATCCTTGTTATACGGTCTTTACGTGTGCAAAATATGGGGATGATAGAACATGTATTCACCAAGATACAGGATGAAACATCTATGACCTTTGACCCTAATTTACATACCCAAGATGGCGTCTGATGAAGTAGTTGTAATTTTATGAAATAATGTACGTGACATGAACTAAACATGTGCAAAATATGGTGGTGATAAAGTATGTTTTTCTTGAGTTATTGCAAAGAAAGTTGGAAAAATAAAGAAATATGGATATACATCGAAGATAGGCTTTGATTTCAACCAAGTTTTTGGACGTGATCCCGATACCGTACAAAAACATGAAGGTGCACGATAGCCCAAAGTCTCAGCTACAACATATTAAAATCTTAGAGAAATTCACCGAAGCATAGGTGAGCTAGTGCTCGAAAAAGATAGTCATGTCAATTTTCATGTCCAGAAAAACCGCACTCCCATTAAGATAACACGTAAACTGGTCAAATTTGACAAGATTACTTTCAATCCAATATTACGAGGTGATGCCGTCACCTAATCAAAATGTTGTTATTATATTAATGAAAGAACATTTAGTAAGCTACAACATACTGAAATCTGGGTAAAAATGGGCAGAGGATAAGTGAGATACGCTCGAGTGAACTTGTAATTTGATGACGTCATTTTGAAAATTTACTTTTTTTACTCTATTAAGAAATTTGATATCTTATAATCATTTTTCCAGCATCGTCAACCCATGAAATGACATGTACAACTCATCAGCTTTCAGAATATGTAAAGAAAATGAAGGGCCACCGTCCATCCTGACGAGTAAAATCGGATTTAAAATTGGCGATTTTTCGGCATTGTTGCACTGTATATCGCCATTGACGCGCGCGCGGAATTTCAACTTTGACGGGCCCGTATGACGTCATATTGAGTCGGATTGACTTGAAACTTGGTAGACGTATTCCCTGACATTTCAGGCAGGCGATAAGTGTGAAAAAACGGGAAATTTCTATTGCATATGAGCTGTGCGTGCGTATATGCGCGCGCGCGTACGCGTCCGTAAAATTTTTTCAATTTTTCAAAAAATGCTCTAAATGGTCTGAAACGTGTGCAAAAAAAATTTGAGCTCGATTTGAGCATACAAATATTTCAACGCGCGCGTACGCACACGTTTTAAGATATAGATGAATTTTGAGAATATGAGTAGAATGCGCTTGACTTGAAATATATGTGACGTAAATTTCATTGAAAAATTCCATTCCATTAATGAGATATGATTGAGAATGTGTTTTCATATAATGACGTCATAGTGACTTCACGGTCGACTGATCACTTTGATTTTAGTTCGATTGCCGTGTTTGGGAGACGATACATATATGGTATAAGTTTGAAAGTGATAGAAAGAGGACTTTCGGAGCTAATCGATGCACAACTTTTGGGGAGAAATAAGAAGAAAAAGAAGAAGAAGAAGAAAGAATCCGTACAAAAACAGAAGGTGATCCGAGAGGATACTCGTATCACCTAAAAAGAAGAAGAAGAAGAAAGAATCCGTACAAAAACAGAAGGTGATCCGAGAGGATACTCGGATCACCTAATAAATGAATATTGAAAGTGAAAAAAAAAACTTGGATGTATAATAAAGAATACATCAGGAGCATAAAGTGAATGCATGCAAATTTTGAGCATTGCCCATGATAAGCAAAACTACTTGAAATCAAAACCAAGCAATTATGTTGCCCAAAGAAGTAACTAGGGCATCTTTTATAAGCACAGCTCCACTATTAAAACCAAAAGATGAATGCTGTGTTACTGCAATCAAAATCCAATCCAATGTGTGGCTTCCTTTTGTGTTCAGCCAAGTGTTTAATGATGTATTCAATCTCTGTTCTCTGTCCTAGTCTCATACACTTCCTTATCACCTACATTTATACTTTATGAGTGTATAACATACTGTACATGACAATTTCCAGTAATTTAAGCCTTGCACGTCCATACTGCTCAACTAGGATACATTTCTTTCTCTGAATAAAATGGATGGACCGCAACCGACAATGGCTTTTTCTATCCATCTGTTTCACAGTGCTTTATCATTTTATTGTACATGTACAACATGTATGTCATACTTCCAGTCAAAGCAGAGAGAATGGATACAATCATTTAAATAGAAAGCAGTCGGACAGATTGTTCACATCTAAAACCACTTAGTGACAGTCGTGTACATTATGGGTACATGCCGATAGCTGAAAGAGAAATTAGCATTAGATATGGTGTACTGCACATTAGATTTGTTATGGATTCACATGGTAGTCACATCTTTCTGCAATGGGAAGAGGTACAATGTACAGGCTGTATCATTGAAACAACCTGTACACAAGGCCAATTCATGCGTTTGGTGCATTCCCTTCCAAATCAAGTCCCTGGAACTGTATTCCTGTGGTGTGAGGCTGTTCACTTTTATTATCATTCTTCTATCATTCATTGCTAGTATCTCACAAGGTGGAGAAAAAAAAATCTTTCTCATTTGAGATATATCTTGACCATTTACAAATATTCTTACAAAATCATAATATTTCTACTTGATTGATTTATTCGTTATAAAGTTCAAATTGTCATGGAAACAAGTAAGTGTGATGTGAGTTGTGAATAAAGATGAATCTGAATCTGAATCTGAATCTGAATATTCCTTCTATCTAAACCACAGAATACAGGTAACATAAGGGCCCACCAGAGTGCAAAACTTATAACTGATCCTTCCACATTTTAGGAGAGTAAAGTTTATGTTTCTGCCTCAAATCAGCAAACATCTGCATGTATAATTTTTGTCTGATTTTCTCGTAATGCATTTTAAAGGTTCCATCTAATCTTTCTCCAATATGTAGGGCCTAATACATACTGAAGTTCAGAGTTGCCAGCCAATCTGGTGGAGACAAAAATGTTCTGGTTGAAAGGTTAAAGGTGCATAGTCCCGGTAGTGTAGAGGGCACTGTTGATGATACTGCCGATCACCCTTAGCACTGATACGAAGATTACCGAAGTTGAGCTGTCATCAAGAGTAAAGTGCATAGGTGTTGCTAAGTAACGTTGCCTTCGTTGTCTTCTCTGCACATCGTGCAGTCTGTAGTAATGCCAGGGTGCGTGCATATGTGCTTGTTATTATGACATCACAAAGAAGTTCGCTAAAGCTGTCATCCCCCTCAGCCGAATCATGAGCCGAACTGTGATCGGACCACTGACTACAGTGAATCAGACTTCTTCAGACTCAGGGAAATGGGTCAAAGCGTAAGCGCTAAAGAGGAGTCGATAGCGTAGGTCTCTACAGGAATCTTGCGCCATGCGCCCGCGTACGCATTTGACTAAAACACCAGGACCATGCACCTTTAAATGCTGAAGATAACCATACAACAGTACAATGCAATCTCACACCAACAGGAAATGGCATATGAAACACACATGTGTATTACACAAGCGGAATTATTTTGCAAATAAAGCTATATGACCTCAGTTAACAGGATGTCTCTGCAAGTTGATGTTGTTGTTGTTGGGGTTTTTTTCCACACATACACTCACATCTACTACTAGTACATGTATGTACATTAGAGAATTAATGTTATTAAAACATACACACACACACACACACAAATGCATCACGGTACAATGATCACACACACATGCAAATGATAACATACTGGGTAACAGGTATAGACTACAAACGATTTCACAATGGATGAAAAAGCAGTACCACAATCACTTGAGAGTGAGCAAAGTTCATGAAACCTCTATGAATGAACGAAAGTAAAACTGTCACTTCTCTTCACTCCCATTTATGACAAAGGTTGTCATCACATGAGATGCCTTCTCAGTTTAGATCTACATGTAAATACTGTAAAATCAGCATTATCCCTTTCTGGAAAAAATGTGTGATTTGTGGTACCATTTTGCATGATTGTGTAAGCTGTGGGAAATCAACGAAGTAAGTAGCCTAAATGGGAAGAATGTCATTCTCTCCAGCAGAAAATTGAAATATATGGCTCACACTTGCAGTGTAAAAATTTTGAGATTCAAGCAGTTTCACTTTCTCCAAACTTTGTTTGCTTTTTTTCTTATTGAACAACAAACTGAAAATGACAGTAAAGGTAATCCCTTGTATTGTTTGTTATTGTTGTGGTTGTTGCTCTCTCTAAAATCTAGACAGAAATTCACCATATGCAAAACCACAAAGAAAGATAAAACTGACAGTGCCATAAACTCTTTCAGCCTTTAACCCTTTTTGAGCAAAGAGACTTGAGCTTTGGAAAAAAAGTACTCACACAAAAATTTACACTTTTACAGTACCAAGGTAAATGAATATGCCATATTCAATACATGCCATATAGGCCTATGAACTCATGTGAATCATGAACTACCCACTAGCTGTGCTCTATCCCCTCAGGCCTCTACCCTGTCAATCTAGATAGCTGGGTGAAGAAAAAGTTAATTCAGTACTGAACTAGAAGGAGAACTGAACTGGAACTTCAATTCTATCAACACCCACAGCTTTAAGGTATTTTAAGCACAAAAACATGCACTCAAGACCAAGTGAATATAATCATGAAATGGAGGAAAAGAAACCAGAAAATAACAAAAAAAGCTTATTCGATGATATCTAGCACATGTATCATGCAACTGCTTTATTCACAAAATACATTTGGGTCATGGTATAGCCTGTACATTGGTACTGATGTACTTTCGCATCCATTTTGATATCTCAATTTTTCAAACCCAAATTGCACCAAAGTCACAGGATATACCTTATATTCTGTTGATCACTCACATAACATTTTAACCAAACTGGTCACCGGGAAGCATTGATATCGACATCAACTTTCATGCCATCTCTCAAAAGAACTCATTCTTCCCGAGCAATATTAATCACAGCTAACGCTGCCTGTACAATTTTAAACTGAAGTTAGCCATGACAAAAGCTGAAAATCAGTGTACAAATGATTTATGGCAACTTAAATAAAGTCAGTTAAGAAATTATGCAATTCCTAAAAAGGGTGCACATGAACTTGCACAGACAGACAGTCAGAGACAGAGACATACATACATACATACACGCACACACACATACACACACACACACACACACACATTTCTCAACCAACTTCTTTCAACTTGGAACAATCATTGTACATAGTTATTTCTACCTCCCCAGTTGAGTCCTGGGTACTAATTTACTTGAAAGTGCATGATGACATTAGAAGGCTAACTTCGGCTTCATACTGCGAAGACAGTGTATGCCGCAATCTCTCACCAAGACCCAAGAGTGAGCTACTTTGGGCGCCAACATGAAAGTCGACATCGATATTGATGCTTCCCGCTGACCGATTGGTTCAAATTTACATGGGTGAATAATGTTGGCACAATTTGGTTCAGTGGAATTCAAGAAAATCAACAAGGATATGAAAGTACAGTAGCACCTATACATTTGTGTTCATAGGCCCTAATTACTATTGCACCTTGATCTACATGAAGTACACTATCTCTAACCAGGTTACAGGTGTACCGGGCCAGCCGGAGTAGCTCCATCCCCCCATATGGCCCCATCCCATCCCAATGGGTGAAGTAAATACATTGAATAATCACAGAAACTAACACATCTATTGGAAAAGGTTAGACTATTTAGAATATTTACCGTAGTTATGGGTAAACTCGGCCAAGCCGGTAAAGTCGGCCCCCAGCGCACGCGCACGCAGTACAACTAATTTACTTGTAATGCGCGCGCTGGGGGCCGAGTTTACCATAACTACAGTAGAGTCTATATCTATGCATAAAACTAAATGTAGTGGACAAGGTGACTGCCCAGACAAAGTGTAAAGAATAAGTTACCATACACTAAATGTTAATACACTTCCCAAAAAGATGTAGATCTATTCCATTGTCGACATTGTTCAGTTTTGCCTCTCTACAGAACAATTGCAGAAGGGTATTCTGAAGAAGGTTTCTTTGTTATAACGATCAGAACATTGTTCCACACAAAAACAAAACAAAGACGAAGACAACAAAAAATCATATTAAGACCTGGTAATTCAAGGCGTGTACCCAGTAGCAGGGAGACAGGTGCTTTACTTCGAAACGACTGGTTTGTGTTTACTTGCCACCTAATGTAATACTCGGTAGATACCATACACCACTGAGGCACGGCACTGGACCGAATACCATTTTATCCTTCGGCACCCTGTGTGCTGCCCGTGCTGTCCGCAGTTCCTACTACTGAGCACTGCGTGCGATCAAGAAGTCACAGGGGCAGGAGGACAATTACCATTATCACGATTGACAAATGAGTGAGATCTCCGAACTCCACACCTGAGCTAGTCCATGACTAAAAGTCGATTTGTGTTTTCTTAAAATCTCTCTCAAAACTTAAGAGTAACTCTGAGTTAAATTACTTACCAGATGAATGATCGGTGCGGTCCTCTTATGAATGTATAATCGCATTTAGTACCACTTTCTTCCCTGTCGCGTATCTGGACTGGCATTGAAAATCCAGCGATTGTAGCGCAAAATCTTTGCTTACTTCCGTATTTGAGACCGATAGTCTTCTTTCAAGTCATAATCAATTCAGACACAAAGTCATTGGCCAGCATGTTTGACAACAAAATGCAGAATCCTCCTGAGTCAAGTGTTTTCAATTTGACAATTTGCACATTTCTCTCGTAAATACTTTTGTCCCATTTCATCCATGTGCCTATATTTTCCTGTAGCATTTCGTAAAGTTTGATTGTGTGTGTGTGTGTGTGTGTGTGTGTGTGTGTGTGTGTGTCTCTCTCTCTCTCTCAATCTTTGGTTTTCACGTTTCCAGTATAGTTTGGGTTTTTTGTGTGTTTTTTTTTCTATTTGTTCCCGTTTAACTACAGTAACATCGACGTGATTTTCAATCTCACGAATTTACGTGAAACGAAATGCTTATTCTCAAGGTGGAAAGGGGAGCAATTTATTACAGTGTCTGGTTCGCAGATATGAACCACACAATACATTTTTTTTTTTTTTACTTCAGATATGCCATCATGATTAGTCGTAAACTATACCCTCCTCAAAGTCGTTCTATTCATCAGACCTAGTACTAAAATGTGGAAAACATAGACCTAATTGGTGGGTACAATTTGTCCCGATGTGTGTAAACATCATGCAACGATGACCTAGCCCATTATGGTTTATATAGTGGAGAAGAAGACGGCCGATCATAACGTAGATGTCTAGATCCGCCGCAATGACGGCAAATAAAGTGAGGGATCCCAGAAAGAAGCATCGTTCGAGGAGGATATAAAATAAGACAAAGAAAAACTTTGAAACGGTTAATCCTGGTCTCCTCGCTCTCTCTCTTCTTTATCCATCCTAGCTTGTACCCACTGATTTCAACATCCTTCCCCTGTTGCTCCTTCCTTCTCTCTTTAGTTTCCTATCTTCTTCAGCTCTTTCTGGCTCTAAGTTTCTTTTGGTCTAGCTCCTCCTCTTTTGTACTAGTACTTTGTCGTCTTTTCCGATTCTCATTCATCCACATCCTCAACTGGCCTCCTACATTATCACTGGTAAGCTGCGTTTACACCATGCTCCCGGCGGCCACGGCAGCCCCGTTTGCCTGAAACGTGGTGCGCCGTGGGTAGAGTGAGACATTATGCTCCTGGGGGGGGGGGGGGGGGGGGGGCATTTCATGAAGCGTTTTGGTCGGATATTTCTCTGACAAACTGTTACAAGCTACGGAAATCCTTGCATCTGATTGGCTGAGAGCAAATTTGTCCGACAACTTTGTCGGACAAAATGCCTCATGAAATGCTCCCCTGGGGGGCATTTCATGAAGCATTTTTGTCCGACACCTTGTTGGACAAATTTGCTCCCAGCCAATCAGATGCAAGGATTTCAGTAGCTTTTAACATTTGGTCAGACGAAATATCTGACAAAACGCTTCATGAAATGCCCCCCTGTTTTCACATTCTAGTCTTGTTCGTTCCATCAGTCCTCGCCCCGGTGAACATAATTATAACTTCAGACGCTGTTCTCACGGCGTCTGGTCAGGCTAGGCTATCAATATTTTCCGTCGAGTCCCGCCGGCACGCTATGGACAACCTTTAAGTTTTGTTACGGCCTATTATAATGTGCCGTCGTGTTTTGTTGCGTTCATCCCGTTTTATTACGGCATACAAGATTCCTCATTTGCACCGGGATTGACCGCCGTGGCAATTTTTTTGACAGCTTAAAAATCTGACACGGCATCCACGGCAATCACGGCCCTAGTGTCACGTCTCTATCCCGTCTCACCGCGTTGTTTCACGTCCATCCCGTTTTCTCCACGGTGGCCTGAAACGTGGATGCCGTGGTTGCAGGGAACATGGTGTAAACGCAGCATAATAATTATTTACTGTAATTCCTTCCTTTCGTTTTTCTTTTTCTGCATGCTCTTTTCTTATTGCGCACTCTCTCCACTGGTCTTTCGTTTCTCCCCCCTCCAGAGTCCTCGATCCTCCATCTCCTCCTCCTCCTTTCTATCTTCCCTCACTTCACCGTCATTGCGGCGCACAATCCTACCTCTATTTCAATCGTTTTATTTCTCCTCTATCAAAACCTGTATTTAAGTTATCACCGTTTTCTTTTGGAGATCTACTATTTTTTTATTTTTTTTTATTTTTGTAATTGTAGACCTATACCCACGATGCCCTTACTTTCTATTGTATTTTTGTTTTAGGTAATTCTCCTTAATAGTCAATGATTCATGGGCGAGCAGGTTGACTCCGTTAAGTTGATTGATACTTTGTTTGATCTTTGAACCGGTGATTTCAATTAAATCAAAAGCTGAAGGGATTAAGAAGGAGCGATCAATTAGCGCGTGATTCGGGCGGCGACAAAGACACACTTTCGAACAGTAGAGGGAGACATGACAGCAAACCTTCTGAGTAAGAAATGGGGTCTTGACCGACGTTGGAATCGAACGCCGCGAAAGACGGAAGAAAAAAAAAAGAGGAAATTCTACACTCTTGTGATTTTGCATTAAAAAAGAAAGAAAATCAAATAAAAAAGAATATTGTATTTGCTTCAGTCACATGACGTCGTAATCACTTTTACATAATGCCCACACCCGTATAGGCCTAATCATCACTCACTGTTATCAAAACATTATAATATATTTCCCACGATATTGCATGGTCCATGGCTAAGCAGAAAAATTGATGAAAACAAGCAATCAGAGACAAAGTAGCTTAAAGTTGGAAATCTACATTTTAAAATTCGGCTTTGGACGTGACTCGCCATTTTATTATATCTTTGTGCTTCATAGAGATATGATGAATAAATAAGCATCATAAGAATAATCAATTATTGATTTTTATGCTAACAGAAACAATTGGATATTTATTCAATCAAAAAGTTTGAAGTTGCATTACATTCCAAATTCTTATTTAGGAGAGAAGGTACGTGATCGACACACCCTCTGAAATAAAGTGCTACCTCATCCTCAGATGATTCCCATAAAATAGTTCAAATAAGAATTGTGATAGTGTTCGTTAATAATCCCTGGTCCCCTCTCGATCCTCCTTTCTGCATCCCTCCGTTTCCCTTGCCCTCTTTTCTCTCCCTCCCCCTCCCTTTCCCCCTCCCTCACTATACTATATTTATTTCTCTTCCTCTTCTTTATCTCTCCCTCCTATATTCTCTCTCCCCTGATCCTCTCTCCTCCTTTCTTCATCTCTCTATTCCCTCGTTCCCCTCCTTCTTTCTTTCCTTCCCTTTGCCCCCCCCCCCCCCTCTCTCTCTCTCTCTCTCCATCTCTCTCTCCATCGATCCTTCCTATTTTCTATCTCTCCCCGTCCCCTTGTCCCATTTCTATCTCCTAGTTTTTCCATATCTAATTCCCTCTTTACAATCCTTTCTTTCCATTCCCCTGCCCCCTCTCTCCTTCCTCTCTCCCCCTCTCTCCCTTCCAATCTCCCTCCCTCTCGCCATCCCCTTGTCCTATTTCTCTCTCCATCCTTTCATTCTCTCCGAGTTTTTCTCCATATCTCGATTCCTCGTTCCCCTCCTTCTTCCTTTCTTTTCTCTTGCCCCATTCTATTTTTCTATCTCTCACTGTTCCCTTGTCCCACTTCTCTCTCCTAGTTTCTCCATCTCTCTATTCCTAGTTCTCCTCCTTCTTTCTTCCTTCCCTTTGCACCCCTCTCACTCTCCTACCTATTTTTTAAATCTCTCCCAGTCCCCTTCTTCTCTTCCTCTCCCCTTTAGTTATTTCATTCTCCTCCTGCTGCATCCATCTCATTTCCCTTGCCTTCTTTCTCTCCCCTAGTTTTTTTTTCATCTCATTATTCCTTCTTCCTTTCCCTTGTGCCCCCACTCCCTCTCTCTCCTTCCTATTTTTCTATACTCTCCCTGTCCCCTTGTCTATATATTTCTCTTTCCTGTTATTAATTCTCTCCTCCTATGCATTCTTCCCTTCATTTCCATTGCCCTCTTTCTCTCATTCTCTCCCAGTTTTTCTCTATCTCTCTATTTCCTCGTTCCCCTCCTACTTTCTGGAAGTTCCTTCTCCTTGCCCCCCCCCCCCTTCCTAATTTCTATCTCTCCCTGTCCCCTTGTCCCATTTCTCTCTCCTAATTTCTCCATATATCTATTCCTAGTTCGCCTCCTTCTTTCTTCCTTTCCCTTGTGCACCCCCTCCCCGCTCTCTCTCCTTCCTATTTTTTTTGTCTATCCCTGTCCCCTTCATCTTTCTAACAATTTTTCGCCTCCTTTCTTCCTTTCCCTTGTGCACCCCCTCCCCACTCTCTCTCCTTCCTATTTTTTTAATCTCTCCCTGTCCCCTTCATCCTTCTATCACTTTTTCGCCTCCTTTCTTCCTTTCCCTTGTGCACCCCCTCCCCCACACTATCTCCTTCCTATTTTTTTAATCTCTCCCTGTCCCCTTCATCTTTCAATCAATTTTTCGCCTCCTTTCTTCCTTTCCCTTGTGCACCCCCTCCCCCACTCTCTCTCCTTCCTATTTTTTTAATCTCTCCCTGTCCCCTTCATCTTTCTATCAATTTTTCGCCTCCTTTCTTTCTTTCCCTTGTGCACCCCCTCCCCGCTCTCTCTCCTTCCTATTTTTTTTTGTCTCTCCCTGTCCCCTTCATCTTTCTATCAATTTTTCGCCTCCTTTCTTCCTTTCCATTGTGCACCCCCTCCCCCACTCTCTCTCCTTCCTATTTTTTGATCTCTCCCTGCCCCATTCATCTTTCTATCAATTTTTCGCCTCCTTTCTTCCTTTCCCTTGTGCACCCCCTCCCCCACTCTCTCTCCTTCCTATTTTTTTAATCTCTCCCTGTCCCCTTCATCCTTCTATCACTTTTTCGCCTCCTTTCTTCCTTTCCCTTGTGCACCCCCTCCCCCACACTATCTCCTTCCTATTTTTTTAATCTCTCCCTGTCCCCTTCATCTTTCAATCAATTTTTCGCCTCCTTTCTTCCTTTCCCTTGTGCACCCCCCTCCCCCACTCTCTCTCCTTCCTATTTTTTTAATCTCTCCCTGTCCCCTTCATCTTTCTATCAATTTTTCGCCTCCTTTCTTCCTTCCCCTTGTGCACCCCCTCCCCCACTCTCTCTCCTTCCTATTTTTTTAATCTCTCCCTGTCCTCTTCATCTTTCTATCAATTTTTCGCCTCCTTTTTTCTTCCTTCCCCTTGTGCACCCCTCCCCCAATCTCTCTCCTTCCTATTTTTTTAATCTCTCCCTGTCCCCTTCATCTTTCTATCAATTTTTCGCCTCCTTTTTTCTTCCTTCCCCTTGTGCACCCCTCCCCCAATCTCTCTCCTTCCTATTTTTTTAATCTCTCCCTGTCCCCTTCATCTTTCTATCACTTTTTCGCCTCCTTTCTTCCTTTCCCTTGTGCACCCCCTCCCCCACTCTCTCTCCTTCCTATTTTTTTAATCTCTCCCTGTCCCCTTCATCCTTCTATCACTTTTTCGCCTCCTTTCTTCCTTTCCCTTGTGCACACCCTCCCCCACACTCTCTCCTTCCTATTTTTTAAATCTCTCCCTGCCCCCTTCATCGTTCTATCAATTTCTCGCCTTCTGTCTTCCTTTCCCTTGTGCACCCCCTCCCCCACTCTCTCTCCTTCCTATTTTTTTGATCTCTTCCTGTCCCCTTCATCTTTCTATTAATTTTTCGCCCCCTCCTTTCTTCCTTCCCCTTGTGCACCCCACTCCCCCACTCTCTCTCCTTCCTATTTTTTTAATCTCTCCCTGTCCCCTTCATCTTTCTATCAATTTTTCGCCTCCTTTCTTCCTTTCCCTTGTGCACCCCCTCCCCCACTCTCTTTCCTTTCTATCTTTTTTATCTCTCCCTGTCCCCTTCATCTTTCTATCATTTTTTCGCCCCCTCCTTTCTTCCTCCCCCTTGTGCACCCCCCTCCCCCACTCTCTCTCCTTCCTATTTTTTTTAATCTCTCCCTGTCCCCTTCATCTTTCTATCAATTTTTCGCCTCCTTTCTTCCTTTCCCTTGTGCACCCCCTCCCCCACTCTCTCTCCTTCCTATTTTTTGATCTCTCCCTGTCCCCTTCATCTTTCTATTAATTTTTTGCCCCCTCCTTTCTTCCTTCCCCTTGTGCACCCCACTCCCCCACTCTCTCTCCTTCCTATTTTTTTAATCTCTCCCTGTCCCCTTCATCTTTCTATCAATTTTTCGCCTCCTTTCTTCCTTTCCCTTGTGCACCCCCTCCCCCACTCTCTTTCCTTTCTATCTTTTTTATCTCTCCCTGTCCCCTTCATCTTTCTATCATTTTTTCGCCCCCTCCTTTCTTCCTTCCCCTTGTGCACCCCCCTCCCCCACTCTCTCTCCTTCCTATTTTTTTAATCTCTCCCTGTCCCCTTCATCTTTCTATCAATTTTTCGCCTCCTTTCTTCCTTTCCCTTGTGCACCCCCTCCTCCTCTCTCTCTCCTTCCTTTTTTTATCTCTCCCTGTCCCCTTCATCTTTCTATCAATTTTACGCCTTCTGTCTTCCTTTCCCTTGTGCACCCCCTCCCCCACTCTCTCTCCTTCCTATTTTTAAATCTCTCCCTGTCCCCTTCATCTTTCTATCAATTTTTCGCCTCCTTCTTTCTTCCTTCCCCTTGTGCACCCCCCTCCCCCACTCTCTCTCCTTCCTATTTTTTTAATCTCTCCCTGTCCCCTTCATCTTTCTATCAATTTTACGCCTTCTGTCTTCCTTTCCCTTGTGCACCCCTTCCCCCACTCTCTCTCCTTCCTATCTTTTTTATCTCTCCCTGTCCCCTTCATCTTTCTATCATTTTTTGCCCCCTCCTTTCTTCCTTCCCCTTGTGCACCCCCCTCCCCCACTCTCTCTCCTTCCTATTTTTTTTATCTCTCCCTGTCCCCTTCATCTTTCTATTAATTTTTGCCTCCTTCTTTCTTCCTTCCCCTTGTGCACCCCCATCCCCACTCTCTCTCCTTCCTATTTCTCTCTCTCCCTCTTCCCTTGTCCTATTTCTCTCTCCATTTATTCATTCTCTCCCCCTTTCTGCATCCATTCTGTTTCCCTTGCCCTCGTTCTCTCTCCTAATTAGTCTCTCCCTCTTCCCTTTGCCCCACTTTTCTCTCTCTTTCCTAATTTCTTCAGGTCTCTATATTCTTGTCCTCTCTTTCTTCTACTTTCTCTCTCACTTTCTCCCCTCCCTCTCTCCTACTTTCTCTCTCTCCCTATTTCCTTGCTCTGTTTCTCTCTCCCTCTTTCCTTTTTCCCTCTCCCCTCCTTTCTTTCTCTCTCCTCGTCCTTTATCCTACTTTTGACATCTGTCCATCTCGAGCCCTCTAAATTTCTTTCTCCTCTTTCATCTTTTTTTCTCCTTTCCTTCTTGCCCATTAAATATGTCTCTTTCCCTCAAGTCTTGTTCTCTGTCTGCCTTATTGTCCATCTCTCTCAATTCCCGTCTTTGTCGTATCATCGACTAGAACCATTTCCCAACACATCCCTTTCTTGTTCAATTCAAGCATGCTTCCTTTCTCAGCCATCTTGCTATTGCTGCACTGTGTGTGTGTGTGTGTGTGTGTGTGTGGGTGTGTGTCAAATGGTTAGAGACATATTTTTGTGATGCCTTTTAGCTCTATACTCCCTATCTGATTTAAATGACTATAAATATGTTTTGTTTCATTTTGTTTGTTTGCCGATGTATTTTTGAAGCAATGCACTGAACATGGGGAAGTTTAATGATGGTAAGATACATACCAGGATAGTTACCATGTTGTTGTTGTTTTTTTTTCAAATCATCATCAGATGATTTCTTAGATAATTTCACGACTATGTCAGCTGGAATCTAGACTTAATCAATAATGCCATGGACACTTTTGTTTTCATACAGAATATAGAAATTTAATCCAATTCCATGCCAACATTACAAACATGTTGTAAACAAAATGTATGCTTATCACCCCCTGCAGTACAAAATTACAAACACTGCATCAGAGAAAAAAAAAAATGTGCAGACAAAGATTATTATCAGATGCATATGCATTGTAGTTCAGGTTCTGACAACAAAATTTTTAATCAATGCATTCATAATAACTGTTTCTCTACAACTTACTGGCATTGCACTCAGTCTTCCTTTTGTTTGTTGTTTTTACCTTTTACTTTTACTTGGCTCTTCAGTTTTTCAAACAGTATATTTGTTTATAACTACATCTGCTTGTTGCAATGTGTTGCTTTCAAATCCTACCTTGTAATGTTGAACTGGTAATCTTAAGCAGAAGCTTAGAAGCTTACACATTTCCTGGTGTACTATGGCAGAATGTATTTTCTTGTAATCAGTCAAATTCTATCATACTTTATTTCCATCTACTACAAAGTAACAAATATGACAAAGTAGACTGCACATTTGCCAATGCACATAATTCAAAGAAGTACAAGTCATAATACAAATAAACAAAAGTCACGCTTATAAAAGATATAATTCTCGTTCTATTTCACAGAATTCACACAGCACAGATACCTTTAGGAAATTGTGATTGTGGAATTGTTTGTAGTATAATGGAGATTTGTGCACTTTTTGCATTATATGATTCTAGTGCAAAAATAAAGGAATGCAAAACAATATCACTTTAATGTTTACTGTACTTTCTTCACATTAATCTATGGTAACACATGTAACATGTCAACAGTCAGTGATATTAAAAGTTGCAAATTCTCCTTACTTGGATCAAAAAAGAAAACATTTATCATGTGAAAATTCTCACTTTGACACGATTATAAATGATCCATGACAAAGGAAAATACAAGTTTCAACCATTTCTCACATCAGTAAAGTGAAGTTTCAACCATTTTTCATATCAGTAAAGTGATAGTGTTATAAGAATGAAGAATATCATGATCATATCACTCCATCATAAAAGAAAAAAAAAAACTTTCTTGACAATAAATGTCACCTGCAGAAAACACCATTTGACCTGACTAAAAAAATACAGTGTACATGCCTATTGTCAAAGAGCAAATGATTTATAATGTTTGTGTACTATGTGATCAAATTAATCAAACAACACAGAATTACAAAATGCAAACTCTTGCCAAATAAGGTTATTCCTCATTCCCTTCTGTTAGCTATGGTAAGTTAATCATGAAGGATACTATCAAAACAGTAAGGATCTAACATCACAGACTATGCAAGACATTGTATTCAATTTCACTGTAGAATGAGCATACAATGTATAGATACACTGTGCAGCATGTATACAAATGCATTCTCTTTTAATTCATACATGTATGTCTACTGCTCGTCATCTTATCTAAAGCAAGGTTATACAATACTCACTAAATATTGCCAGCATTATATTTCCATCAAAAAAAAAATGCATTCTCTTTTAATTCATACATGTATGTCTACTGCCTGTTATCTTTTTTAAGGCAAGATTATACAATACTCACTATAAATATTGCCACCATTTTATTTCCATTAAAAAAAAAATGCATTCTCTCTTAATTCATACATGTATGTCTACTGCCTATTATCTTATCAATGGCAATATTATACAATACTCACTAAATATTGCCAACATTGAATTTCCATAAAAACAAAACAAAAAACAACATTCTCTTTTAATCAATACATGTATGTCTACTGCCTGTTACTTTATCTAAGGCAAGTTTATACAATACCCACTGAATATTGCCAGCATTGTATTTTCATTACAAAAAAAAAAAAAAAAAAAAAAAAAAAAAAATGCACTCTCTTTTAATTCATACATGTATGTCTACTGCCTGGACATACATGTATGTCCAGGAATGCCATCACTTGATTTGGACCTCATCTAAGGCACAATTATACAATACTCCCTAAATATTGCCAGCATTGTATTTCCACAAAATAACAAAAAACAAAAGAAAACAAAACAAACAATCTCTCCTGTCAACAAATATCTGCAGAAACAACTTTTTGACCGGACTGTAAAAGTGCATGCCATTATCCTTCATGGCAAAATATGCTTATCCATAATTTTACTTCTGTTAGCTTTAGTAGATAATCATAAAGAATAATATAAGGCCATTGAGGACGAGTCTCGAGTACACTCGGGCAAGCATCTATGGGAAATGTGTGTTGTGGTAAAATCAAACCGTCCTCAACGGGTTAAAACAGAAGTGATCTAACATCACAAACTACATTCCATTCAACTCCACTGTAGAATCAGCATATAATGTATATATTATTCATATATATATATATACGGTACTGTAAACATTTTTTTCAAAAACATGCCTACTGCCTGCTTTTCTATATAAGGCAAGACAATACAACACAATTGAAATCATGGCATCATTATACAAAAATACTGCCACTTAAAGGCAACATGAATTAAAAAAAAAAAGGAAATAGATACAAAAAAATGCTCTAAAACCATTTAACATCAAAAAGGTTGTAGTATTGGATGGTGGAGAATACTAACACAAGAAGTCCAATAACCAAAGTAAATTCAAGTCACATGAATGCAATTAGAAAATGACTGATTCACATTGGTCTAGTCTATGTTAAACAAGCTGAACTTCAATAAGAAATGTATCATGTTGCTTCTTTTGATAAGAATATACAGCACTTAAAGTCTTACAAGGCAAGTCTTATATTACACTGTACTTTCATTCTTATTTACAATATATTTTGAAGATTTACAAATAGACATATACTTTCCATGAAAATATTCAGCAGCACATTATGTCTCAGAGAGGTCATGAATTAAAAGATCAATCACAAAATTACAAAAGGCTCAAGTTAATTGTTATTGCATGCTTTTGGCAAGTTACATATCCAGGAATGCCATCACTTGATTTGGACCTATTGTCCACTTCTTTAATTGTCAGACACAGTCTATCTTTCAATGACTGTACACCTAAAAACATCACACGTGTCCGACACATACCCATAATGCAAACATACAAGCAAGAACACTTTTGCAGACATCATACAGTCAACTCCGCGTAGGTAGACAGCACTTATGTTGAATTGTTGGCTATGTCAATGAAAAAAAAAGTCCCAGTTTATATTCAGAGCTTACGTGTTATTCCTCTACAGATAGAAAAGTTGAATATTGTCTATCAAAAAAGTGCATTTTCCTCAGTCATGTCAAGATCGATTGACATAAGATGTACAAAATGTATGTGAAGTTGACTGTATACATTTGTAATAGTCATATTTTGTGTGATTTGTCAAGCATGCAGGGTGCAGTGACCTCTTAGTCCTTATTAGGAAAAAAATGGCATAAGTATAAATTTTCTTTTTCTTCCTCACAGGAACAAACATTAAATGATCAGAAATATATAGATGAAATGTATCTCATACATTATGATATGTAGGCCTATATGAAATATAAAGTGCATAGAGACAGTGGTTTATTGTAACCAATTATGCCTATCTTTACACAGCATGAAGTAACGCACACAATGAGACAAATGTTTATTTGTACTGGGACACTTCCAGAGGTATGCTTCCCAAGACACTGATGCAAATTTTGTCCTATTAACAAACTCATTGCACATCTAGATGCATATATCCCAGAGATTAAAGGGAATTCACAGTGAAAGACAATTTTGATACAAAAATAGCACTCTGGACATACATAACACCTTGTACATGGCAAGAGACAAGCATATAATGAGCTTGTAGATGGTGACTATGCATGCAATGGCATCTGGTATGATAATATAATCTGTAAAAAAATATGTAAATTTGCATAATCTCTGTTTATATCCATATTTACAAATAAGACTACATGAATATTAGCTGCTAGATGTTTGACATATATTTGGAAATCTTCATGTCATACACATTTGTAAAAATATGCATTTATAAATGTATTTCGACCTAAATTATAAAATATGACACATTTACACACTTTATTTTCATAACCATTGTTGCATCAAAGTGCAATTTCATTAAAAGGATGCTTACAATATCACATTGTCATACACTTTTGAAACATTCTAAACCCCAAAAATTCACTTCCATTTTTCCTCTACAGCCCTTTTTTTCCTCTTTCTCTTTGCAGCTCTTCGATAATTACAGATAGTAGTAGTATGATACATGCAAGACTATGAACAAATTATATGGTGAAAATTAATTTGTACATCGCACTTTGTATTTGCTATCAATATCACATGTACGCTAACAACATTCGTACATTCAGTAACAGTTTAGGCAATTCAGTATCATTATGAAAAAACAAAATTGCAATGCAATTTGCTGAGAGTTGAGGAATTTCTAATACACCTGCATCCAACGGCACAGAGGTACATTACACACAAATATCACTCCAGTGATACCTAGAACAGGGTTACTTCAGTCTCTATTGCAATGAATGCACATACAGGTATACACACTCCCTATAAAAGTAATTTATGCATCATGCTTATTACGCACATTTGTAGTGCGTATACTCAGAAGGAGAATGTACCATAATATTGCACATTCTGGTGGCATTTCTAGAAAGACTTGTTCAATATTAAAGACAGGTAATAAAGGTCTGTCTGATGCAGCATTCATGATATCAAAGTCACATATCATCTAGCATAAAATGTATACCCTCATTCAAATGAATTTTGCAAACATGTCTAAATATTGGCTGCACAGTGCTGTTAAAATCATCCACTATCTTACAGCAGATCTGTACAAGAAAGAAAAAAAAAACAGTAAAGATTGAAGAAAATATGAATAAATAAAAGATAGATTAAAAAGAGAGAATGTTGGACTGTTCAATGTCTACCAAGGCAGGCATGGAAATCTCCTCCCCTGTGAATCATATGTGCTGTCAGACAGCTCATTGTGCATACTGCTAAAGCTCTTGGCTTTCCACCTTGCGGGGTGATACCTAGGAACGCTCTGGCAAGAACTCACAAGCCTCTTTCAGACAGCCTGTGTTCCTGTAGATGTTGATCATTTTCCTCCACTGTTCATGTGTCTGGAGGAGATGCATGTTACCTGATGACAAAACAACCCACATAGTGGAACACCAAGTAAACATGCATTCATGATTACTGGTACAAAATAAGCTGTGACTATAAATTCTTATTGCTCATACAGAGAAAAAATAAAACTATAGAGAAATCAATGGGAATTCATTTAATGTCATAACGGCAATACTACAAGACTGAATCATTGATAGGATGAAAGAGTCTCTCACCCTGAACATGAACCCCAGAGGCTAGGCATTCACCTTAGTTTCAAGACAAAATCAGCCTTGACATACAAAGTAACAGCCCTGTGCTGTCCCTTGATGGAATATGTTCCTAACTGAATTGTAACTACTGTAAAGGTGGATATTTTTGCACAATTATTTTTTTTGTGTTTGGCTGGGTAAGAAGAGTTTCACATGTTTTTAATTCCGCAGAATCAAGACATCAACTACTGGAACATAAGGCACGCAAAGATATTTGCGTGCTTTTATTTTCATGCTAGCTTCTGGTTGCACGAAATGCGCGAAAATTTCAACACCGCAAAAACTTTCTTTTTTACAGTACTTGTTCAGTGGCCCAACAAGCAATCGCAATGCATTATTCTGAACCTGTAAGGTTATCTACACACAATGCAATTCACAAGTTTTAATTGATAAATAGAAGATGACAAAATTTAGTATTCACTGGGGCCCCATACCCCTCCACCAAGCCTCCCCCCCCCATCCCTTTACAGCCATCTGTGTAATTTGAATAAACTCAGTAGTCACTTCCCATTAGAGTGATTCCTGTAAAATTTGGTACAGATCTGATTATGCATTATGAAGATTACAATGTAAATCTTAAACATTAGGCATTGTATGCTATAAATTGACAGGCAAAGGAAGCGCATAGAGTGATGAACAGACAAAACAAAGAAACTTTTGCTTTGGTGTAAACTTACCAACAATGATGAGGCCTCTTCTAGCTCGAGTGAGGGCGACATTCATCTGGTTCTCATCATTTATGAAGCCCAGGTGTCTTCGCTGCCATCCCTTGCTGGGCCTCTGCTCGATCTCAATGAGTGGCATGGAGCGGACTGTGGACAGGATCACATAGTCCCATTCGCTCCCTGTCCAGCGCAAAAATGAATGACTATTAATACCGTAGCTTTCCTTCCTCTTCCTACGCCTCTTCTTGTCGGCATTGGGCCGGGGAGCCTTGGCAGCTTTATTATAAATCATATAGTACTTAAGTATTCACGTCATTATCACTCCCATGTCAAAATTGCTATTAGAGCAACTGCTATAGTGTGCAGCATGTGGTTATTTGTTCTCATTTTATCACACACATAAATACATGTGAGAAGAATCTTCTGTGCCCCGAGTATTAATAGTCATTCTCTTTTGTTTATCCTTACTTTTGGTCTTAATTGTACCCGTGCTCCTCATCCTGTTCCCCTCACTAGGCTTTCGTTGGGACCTACACTCAACAAGCTTTGCTTTTTAGTAGGTTCTGTTGTATTTCTCTTCGCATCCTTTACTTTGATTGAAAATGACACATTGACCGTTATGTATTATTTTTGTATTCCTATTTCTTCATGTATATATCCAAGCTGGACATTCTGTATTATATTTTGTTACATACCATGTATTTCCCATTGAGAAATAAGAAAATAAATTGAAATTAAATTGAAAAATTGCACCAGATAACAAATTATGAAAAGCACTGATTACACAAAAGAAGTTGTTTTTATCCCATTATCACTAATGAAACATGATGACATATTTGCCACTGTAGTATGTCACTGTTTTACTTGAATAAAAACCCTGCACTTCAGAAATCATAGGAACAAGCAACATTAAATGTTCACTCATGACCTTGTGTAAATAAACATTTAAATAACGTACCTCCAGCATCTACTCTCAAATCTTAAATCATTAACCAATGGTTTTGATTCACTGGAGTATAGGTTGACAATTACCTAACACTGAATAAGTTTTCACTTAATAATTGATTGACCTTAAAGAACTTTTCACTTAATAATTGATTGACCTTAAAGAACTATTTAAGGGAGGGCATTCACTTTATCAACATCAACATATCTGGGAAAAGTTTTTCTTGTTTCAAATCACTGCATGACAAACCTTTACATACAACAAATCAGAGAGTGCTGGCTTTGAGTATAGAGCATCCATACTATAACAACGCAATACTCCATGACAAAAACAACATCTTCTTTGTGGCAGTGATTTTTTTTTTACTTTCTGCACTTTTTGTCAGTCTTCTCTGACTTTGATGAGATGACTTACCTTGACTCTTTACGACAGTGCTGACCCTGATGTTACTGAAAGGCGCTCCCATGGTTTTGAGTTCATCTGTCAAATTGGCACACTGGAGCCGATACTGTGATAGGACCACAATACTTTCTGCTTTGGCACCACGACGAATCATCTCTCGGACAATCCTCATCTTTAAAGGAAATAGACCACAAGGATAAAAAATGCTCTCCTGACAAAGAGCATTAACAAGACAAACAGCACTTGACTCAAGGAAACTGTGATGCTATTTTCATTTTCTGCTTCCTCTCTAATGATCTCAGAACATTAGAATGATCATATTGATAAAAATTATGGACAGCTTTCAATGTACCCCATGACACAGTCTCCAATGAATGAGCTATTGTGGGGGAAAATATGCACTCATAATAATGTGACTATATCTGACTAAATCAGCTTCTAATGTGTAAATTCAAACAAATGAGAAGACTTGTGAACTATGAATCAAAATGGTATCATATTGAAACAAGTGGTGCAATGAAGCTACCCTTTCTCTGGTATAACATGGATGGTATCTCACGCTGTTTGTTTGTTTGTTTGTTTATTTGTTTGATTGATTTATTCCCATCTGAGAAGATGGCTGGATAGCCCATTTGCAGCTGCAATAGCTGGTCTTCCATTGGGTCCAGTTGGATGTTAGAAGCGGAACCACTTCACTGGGTTATACACCCTGCTCTTTGCGATGAATAAATGAAGTGGGATCTTTTATGTGTATGAGTTGTGACTCTTTCACACACACGGCCCTCATTTCATGTCCTATCAAAGGGACAGAGTGTTTTGCCTTTTACTAGAAGGGGTGGTATGATTACAACAGCATAGCTCAGTGGGACTCAGGAATCAAAACTGTGTCCTTTCGATTGTGAGGCAGGTGCACTACCGTCTGAGCTAACTTCTGCCCTAAGTAAACTTGACTCACCATCATTAAGTTCTGCATTGTATAGTTAAGGGCTTTCCCAGAGTGCCCAATTTTATGCTGATGACAGGCAGAGTATCACAGAAAAAAAAACACACCCCCAAAACAACTAGAAATGTCGCTATGGTGACTGGTATGCCTCCACCATAATGCATGGTTCTCTGAATAAGTCTACAATGTCTTGACAATGTGTGATGACAGCTTCACACAACTGGCAAAATATTAAAATGACAGGTTTGTTACAAATGCATTGAGTGTTCACTATCCTTGAACTAGGTTTATTTGGATGAAAGGCTATACTGTCTAAGAGTGCAGGTATTTGGGGATTTGAGGATTTGTACCCAACTTCTGACCCTTTTATAAGTTTAAAGAAGTGAAATTTAGCACTTTCACTTGACCTTCTGACCTTTGACCTTTAGGCAAGAAACTTTCAAGAGAATCTATATTGGGTAATATATGCATACACTAAGTTTCAAGAATAAATCCTGCAGGCATTGCACAGATAAGAGAGAAATACATTGTAATAACATCTTGATGAGTTGACCTTGACCTTTCACCCCCTGACCTTTGACCCATGATGCCTAAATTCCCTACATGATCACTACCAGTCAGTACATGCATATATACTAAGTTCCATGAAGATACCATGAAATATTTGTGAGATATGGAGAAAAAAGTGAAATTTTAACATTTTCACTTGACCTTTGATCTCATGACCCAAAGCCCTCTCTGGGGAATCTTTATTTGGTAGTTCATGTATACACCAAGTTTCAAGAAAATACCTCCAGTCATTGCATAGATATAGGGGAAATAGTGAAATTTTGAGCATTTGACCGTGACCTTTTGACCTTTGACCTTGAGCATGTGCACTCAAAAGTTGATAGGCACAACTCCACCCACTCATACATATACATGCCAAGTTTCATTAGGATACCTCTAACAGTTCTTTAAATACGCTGTCCACAAAATTGGTTATGGACGGAAGGACGGACAGACAGACAACCCAAAAACATAATGCTTCCGGCGACACTTCGTGGCAGACCATAAAAACAGCACTAGTCCCATATATCAGTATTTAGGTCGGTTAAGCAGCTTGGTAATTTACAAGGTACTGATTTGTTTTTCGTACCTGTAAATCTGATGAAAACTAAAGGGTGTATGGCAAAAATTATCAAAGTTGTGTTCATTATTCACTCCCTACTGACAGGGGGGAGAATATGGTTATGGCCATGTCTTACTTCTATCTTTTTTTAGCAGACTCTTGACCTGTTGTTTGTATCACACATACTGTTTCATACACACCAGTACTTTGCAATTCATTTGCATTTGTAATGGGAAATATATGCAGATATCAATCACAAAAAAAAAAAATCAAATCATATACTCACAACATGTTTAATCTCCACGCGATTGCCTTTGGACATCTCACTTCCCTCATCCGACTTCACTGATAGGGTTTCCTCTCGGCCACTGACATGGCAGAAGACACGGGGTGTGTCCCCTCTATTTGGCCAAATTCTCCACAGGGGATCTCTGGAGCGTTCAGTCACTGACCTATCCGTCTGTAGCTTCTTGTTGTAGAATGCCAATGATGGAAATTCACAGATCATCCAGTGCTGAAAATGCATGCATATAATAAATCACATGATAATGTATGCAGAAATGACATAGTAGAAATATAGTATTTGTTAAGCCCACACTTATTTTGGTTGATAATCATTTATGGCTTGTTAGCTATACATCTAGTCATGAGCTTGCAAATTGGTAAATTACTAATACTATGAACTTATTTCATTACCAACACCATCATCATGAGTACAGCTGTCAAGTCACTGTTACCATCTTATAACAAGACCAAATTACTCGCCTCTATTCCTGATTATTACCACTGGTAGTAGCAGTACTCGCCAACATTGTTATCTCAATTTAATCATCATCACAACTATCCTCACATCCAGCTATTATAGTCATCATCATCAACACCATCACTGCCACTTTATTGCCACCAATCATAATCATTACCATCATCATCATTATCAATGACAATCCATATGAAACATGATGAATAGTCTTACCATTCTGTACTGGATGGTCAGCATCTTTGCCTTGTCCTTATACTTCTCCAAGAGAGAGACATCCATTCCGAGAGCCTTTGCATTTGGCTCTGTGATGATGGACCTGAACTCACACAATGAAACACAAAACAAAGAAGGTAAAAAGAAATCTTTGGAATTCTGGAGATTATGCCTCAATCTATGATCTCTCTCAGCACATAAAAGCTTCCCTCAAAATTTACTCACATGAAACTCAAAACAAATACTGAGAAAAATCTCATTATTTGATTGATTGGTTGTTTTATGACCTTCGGTCAGTTCCATATGTGATAACGCTCACAGGATCCAGAGGGGACCTAACTTTGATAGAGGACAATTTCTTATCTCTTTCTGAATAAATGAATGAATTCATTCATTTACTTTAATTTCAAAACATAACATTTACAAAATTCAAAATGCAATTGCCCTGCTACAATTTATACATTTTGAATGGAGGGATCATAAAAAAAGGGGCTAACTTTCAGTCTGTGGTTAGAATTAATTTATTCATTTATTTCGGTTTTATTTCCACAGGGTAGTCTCATCAAGACCAGCAGGTCCTGCTCTTCCAGAGAGCCCTGCCCATGATAGAAATACATAAACATTCATCATAACACAAAATAAACATTCATACATTAAAACATTAAAATCTACACACTTGATTACTTATTGAAATACAAACAATCACAATCAAAATCAAATCAAATCAAATCATCTCAATAAATATATTTCTTTACATAAAATATGAGTAAAATGACCCATCCCCCCAAAAAAATAATTACGAACCCACAAGTCTTAGGATCAACTGATGTGTCATGAGGTTGGGTGATTTAAATTAGAGTTAAAAGAGAAACTTGAAACAGAAAACACGACAAACCCTTTTGCTTCAGATAACTGCAACTTGAGTTCAAGTGAACGCATTCTGAAGTTGACCGCTCAACTTCTGGTACAACAGTCTTCACAATCCATGAGTCCCTGATGGACTAGAAACTAAATCTTATACTTTGTTCCTCATTTAAACTGTAGTGCGTATTTGGTTAGTTTTGTTGGGAGGTTACCTGCTCCTAATCTTTTGTTCACATCTCTATTTGTCTGAATCTTACACATGTACTTGCTTTATTACCTCCGCCAAGGAAGGAGGAGGTTTGTGATCATCGCCATTGGTCTGTTTGTTCCCAAAATGACTCAGACTAGAAATGTTGCTATGGCGACTGGTATGCCTCCGTCATAATGCATGGTTCTCCTACTAGGTCTATATAGTCTGGTAGGAATGGGGGGTCCCCATGCACCCTCCGAACACATTTTTTTAACTTACTTTTTTGTAACCCTTAGGGTGTCTAGTTAATGAAATTTTTTGTTCCCAAGAAAAAATTGTGTCCCATGGGGGTCATTGGCGGCCATCTTGGCAGCCATCTTGGATTTTCAGGGAAAATCATGAATTTCCATAACTTTTGAACTACACAGCATATAATAACAAATAAAGCATTTCTTCAGGGTAAATGTGACATGAGGAATTGATTTGAAACGGTCCTTTACATGATTAAAGCAAGTTTGAAACTAGAAAAGCCTAAAAATATTAAAATTTCAGTGTCATTTACACCGAAAATACCCAAATAGTTAAACTTTTGAATTACACAACATACAGGGACAAATAAAACATTTCCTCAGAGTAAATACGGCATGAGGAATCATTTGAGATACTTATTTACATGATTAAAGCAAGTTTCATACTAGAAAAGTCCAAAAATACCAGGAAAACCAGTGTCATTTACTCGAGAAATTGACCAAATAGTCCATATACGCGCATGACAATCTCATACCTCATAAGAGTGACTATTAAACCACTTTGTCTTAACAGTCTGGTAGGAATGGGGGGGGGGGGTCCCATGCACCCTCCTTTTTGTATCCCTTAGGGTGTCTATATGATTTTTTTCAAGTAAAAATCATATCCCATGGGGGTCATTGGCGGCCATCTTGGATTTGCGAGAAAAAATAATTAATTTCTATGACTTTTGAACTTCACAACATACAGGGACAATATAACATTTCTTCAGGGTAAATTTGTCACGAGGAATTGATTGAGATGGTTATTTACATGATGAAAGCAAGTTTGATACAAGAAAAGTAAAAAATATGAAAAGTTCAGTGTCGTTTACACTGTACCCAAATAATCCGTTTATATACAATTGTACATGACACAAACTACTTCACAAAAGTGACTTAACACTTTGTCTCTAGATCATAGCTCAGATATGGTGTTTTGTATCAAAAAGAACATTCAACATTATCTTCAAAAAATCAACTCCAAGCATTTTGACTCCTCACTCGTTGAAATCAAATGAAGAATGTAAGCAATATGGCAATCCATATGCAAATACCCCTAAAATAGCAGATAAAAAGAGGTGAACATACAAATTTTGATCACAACATGTGAAAATGACTGATCGACAAATATAGAACCTAAAATGAAATTGAATACTTTTTTTGTGCATTCTATTTCATTTAATTTGTATTTGAAGAGTTTGAGTTGGGGTATTTTCATGAAAGCAATCACTCTGCAAAAATGCTCTGTCGATTTCAACAATTAAGGTGCCAAAATGTTATCATTAAAACTTATTTAAGATTAAGTTAAAAGTGGATTAATATTCAAACGTATTTGTCCAAAGCCTTCTTGTCTGAAAATAAACATATGTATTTCACTTGACAGCCAGAAATCAACTCTGTGAAAAGAAACTGCTATATCAATGTGGATTGTGGCAAATGATTTTGGAATATTTGCATACGAACCGAACCGCTTATGTGCTTACATTCTGTATTCTATTTCAACAGAATAAATTCCAAATTGTTTGAAATTAACTTTTCTTTTAAATTCTTTTAAAAGTTGCCTGAAACAAGACAACATATTTCAGCTATGATCAAAAGACAAAGTGGTTAGTCACATTTTGTGACTTGTGTATGTTTTCCATGAAGTTTGGACTTAACGTATATTGAGAAAAAGTAACACAATATGACTTCACTTTGTCAAAAGTATTCTGGATTCTCATCCTGTGCAATTATACAAAACACAGAAGCGGTAAGCGATGTTAGCTTTTGGTTTCACACTTCTGTAATTTCTAGTCATCATCAAAACGATCATTGTAATCAATGTCTGGCTGCTCCTCTTCATCAACCTCCATCTACGCAGTAATTTTCTGAAGTAAGTCGATGAGGGAAGTGGGAAGCAAAGGGCCACTTAACCACACCGGGTCCATGATACTGAAGGCTGTCTTCTGCCGCCCTTGTCCAGGATCAAAGGGGTAAAAGCGTCATAGGACTGGCTGGTCAGCTCGCTTAAAGATGACAAGGTGGTGGTTCACAGATTGAAAGTGTGGGATAATGTTGCCTCTGCCAGGTGGGAGCATGGATAAATCCAGTTTGGATTTGGTCATCAGTTGCTCGCCCTCTCCCACCATCTTCTTCAGCATGATGCTGCAGACGCCATTAATAGACTTCTCCCGGGCCTTGCTATACATTGGCATGCAAATGCTTCAATTTCATTTGTCACCTCTAGCTCCACAGACCACCCATCACCAAGATTTCTGAGGAAAAAACAAACAAACATTGGTACATAATAAAGTCATATTTTAAGATTTTAGTCGTGTTTATTATTATACTGAGCAACCTACTTATTTCAGTAAAATACTTCTGGAATTATGATATCAGACTACTCTCACATGAATGCTATGTGGTACATGGGGTGGCTTTGCAGATTCTCTAGGGGTCCAACGTACCTTGCCCAACCCTTGAAGGTACTTAATTGTTACATCTTCCTCGGTAAACACTTGCAGTCCAGGTATTGTAGTACAGTAGTCAGCTCCCTTTGATTCTGCATTCCATTTCACTGACACTCACAATCTGGCAATACTTGACAGTCCATTTATTAAGGAAGATACTACATTGTAGAAGTGAGGGCGATGGATTAAGCATGGAGCAAGAGGATTGAAAATGTCTGTGTCTGGAGTCCTCACAAAAGCTACCTTGTACCCAAGCTTAGTGGCGCACTTGAGGTAGAGCACGACCCTTGTGTCCGTCTGATCCTCCTGGTTAGACAGCCGCTCATGGATATCGCGTATCGTCTCCTGGAACATATCATTGTGTAAACAAAAGGAATGTAACAGAAATCACATTCTCTGAAGCTCAAGTGATTCCTGTTACATTATTTCTATTCACACAATGATGCGTCCCAGGGAACAATCAGCTCTATCCATGAGCTGCTGTCCAACCAGGAGATGGACACCAGGGTAGTGTTCTATCTTGAGTATTCCACTGAGCATGGGTACAAAGCAGCTGAGGACGCCAGACACAGACATTTTCTTGATCCTCTTGCACCATGCTTATACTCCGTCACCCTCATATTCCTTGATAAACGGACTGTCGAACATTGCCAGATTGTAAATGTCGGTGAACTGGCATACAGAATCAAAGGGAGCTGACTACTGTACCACAATACTTGGACTACATGTGTTTACCGGGGAAGATGTAACAAGTGCCTTCAAGGGTTGGGGCAAAGTTGGACCCCTAAAGAATCTACAAAGCAACCACATGTACCACACAACATTCAGGTGAGAGTAGTCTGATGTTACAATTTCAGCAATATTTTACTGAAATGTAGTAAATTGTTCAATATTACATTATAATAAACACTGCTAAAATCTTAGAACATGACTTTACAATGTACCAATGTTTTTGCCCCCCCCCCTCATAAATCTTGGTGATGGGTGGTCTGTAGAGCCAGAGGTGACAGATGAGATTGGAGCATTCGCATGCCAAATGTATGGCCATGAGGCCTGGGAGAAGTCTATTAACAGCAGCATCATCCTGAGGCAGATGGTGGGAGAGGGCGAACAAATGACGATCAACTCCAAAGTGGATTTCTCCATGCTCCAACCTTGAAGAGACAACCTTATCTCACACATTTAATGTGTGATCCATCGCCTTACCATCTTAAGGAGAGCTGACCAGCCAATCTTCTGGTGCTCTGTATATATGACCCCTTTGATTCTGGATAAGGATGGCAGAAGACAGCCTTTGGTATCATGGAGCCAGTGTGGTCAAGTGGCCCTATCTTTCCCACCTCCTTCATTGACTTGCTTCAGAAAATTACGGAGAAAATGAAGGAGGATGAATAGGAGGAGCTAGACATTGATTACGATGATGGTTTTGTTAATGACTAGATATTACAGAAGTGTGAAATGAAAAGCTGACATATCGCTTACCGCTTCTGTGGTTTGTACAGTTACAAAGGACGTCATACTGTGTTACTTTATCTTTTTTCAATATATGTTAATTACGTACTTCATGGAAAGCATATGGGTGCTGTTCGTTATTCCGAAGGTTCGCTATTCTGAAGGTTCGTTGTTCCGAAGGGTCGTTAATCCGAAACACGCAAATTCCCGATACCTAGAGGTTCGTTATTCCGATAATGAAAAAGGGTTCGTTAATCCGAAAATGAAAAAGGGTTCGTTAATCCGAAAATTTGTGGTGTTATTCCGAAGGTTAGTAATTCCGAAGATCGGTTAATCCGAAAATGAAATTCGGAACAATGAACCTTCGGAATAACGAATCTTAGGACTAAAGAGCCTTCAAAATAACGAGCTGTAGCCAAGCATATACACACGCCACAGATGTAATCACTTTGTATTTTGATAATAGCTTAAATGTTGTGTCTTGTATCAGACAACTTTTAACAGAATTTGAAGGAAAACTTAATTCCAATCAATTTGAACTTTATTTTGTTGACTTTGAATACAGAATGTAAGCAGAAAAGCGATTCATATGCAAATATTCCTAAATAAAATTAGCAGCAATCCACATTGATATAACAGTCCCTTTTCACAGGGTAGATTTCCGGCTGTCAAGTGAAAATTTTCTCTTTGTTTTCGGACAATAAGCTTTACACAAATACATGTACATTTGAATGAAGTGCTTTTTTTAACCCAGCCTTAAATAAGTTTAAATGAAAACATTTTGGCAGCTACATTTTTGAAATCGATTGAACATTTTAGCACAGTGACTGTTTTCATGAAAATGTCCCAACTCAAACTCGTTTTAAGTACAAAATGAAACGAAATTGAACTCCCACAAAGAGTGTTAAATTTCATTTCAAGTTTTATGTTTGTCCATTAGTCACTTTCAAGTGTTGTGATCAACATTATTGTCATGTGTGACCTTTTTTGACCACTTATTTTAAGGGTGTTTGCATATGAATTGCCATAGTGCTTAAATCCTTCATTCAATTTCACCAAGTGAGGGATCACAATGCTTGAAATAAATTTTCTCTTCAGATTCTATTAAATGTTTTGATACAAAACAAAATAGGCCTATTTGGGCAGTGATCTAAACACAAAGTGGTTAGTCACTCTTGTGAGGTGTGCATTTTGTCATGTATGTAACATGAAACATTTGGGCACTTTCCAGAGTAACAACACTTAATTTTTCATATTTTTGGACATTTCTTTGTATCAAACTTGCTTTCATCATGTTAATGACCATCTCAATTGATTCCTCATGCTGCCTTTCCTCTGAAGAAATGTTTTATTTGTCCCTGTATGTTGTGTATAGTTCAAAAGTTGAACTATTTGTGTACATTTTGATGGAAACGACACTGAATTTTTCATATTTTTGGACTTTTCTTGTATCAAACTTGCTTTAATCATGTAAATTATGATCTCAATCGATTCCTCATACCACATTTACACTGAAGATTTTTTTTTTTATTTGTCCTTGTATGTTGGAAAGTTGAAAAGTTATAGAAATAAATGATTTTCCTCGAAATCCAAGATGGCTGCCAATGACCCCCATGGGAAACAATTTTTGCTTGCAAAAAAACCCCAAACATTTAATAGACACCCTAAGGGATACAAAAAAGGAGGATGATGAGGATCCCACATTCCTACAAGACTATCAAGACAAAGTGGTTAGTCACTCTTATGAGGTATGAGATTGTCATGTAGGCCTATACTACATGTATGTAAATGGACTGTTTGGTCAATTACTAGAGTAAACGACACTGGTTTTTCTCACTTTTTTTGACTTTTCTTGTATGAAACTTGCTTTAATCATGTAAATAACTATCTCAAACAATTCCTCATGTCGTATTTACTCTGAGGAAATGTTTTATTTGTCCCTGTATGTTGTGTAATTCAAAAGTTTAACTACTTGAGTATTTTTCGCTGTAAATGACACTGAAATTTTCATATTTGTAGGCTTTTCTTGTTTCAAACCTGCTTTAATCATGTAAATAACCATTTCAATCGATTCCTCATGTCACATTTACCCTGAAGAAATGCTTTATTTGTTATTGTATGCTGTGTAGTTCAAAAGTTATGGAAATTCATGATTTTCCCTGAAAATCCAAGATGGCTGCCATGATGGCCGCCAATGACCCCCATGGGACACGATTTTTTCTTGGGAACAAAAAATTCCATCAACTAGACACCCTAAGGGTTACAAAAAAGTAAGTTAAAAAAATGTGTTCGGAGGGTGCATGGGGACCCCCCATTCCTACCAGACTAATAGTACAATGTTGTGACACTGCGTGATGACAGTTTCACATAACTGGCAAAACATCAAAATGACAGGTTTGCCACAAATGTGTTGTATGTTCACTTTCCTTGAACTAGGTTTAATTGGATGGATGGCTATACTTACGTCTGCCTAAGAGCGCAGGTATTTGGGGATTTGAGGATTTTTACTTGACTTTTGACCCTTTTACAAGTCTATGCATTTAGTAATTTTCAAGGTATGAAAAAAAAACGAGTAATTTCAGTATAAGTGTATCAAATAGTAAAATTTTTGAATTTTAACCTGGCCTTTGATCCTGTGGACCTTTGACCTTAAGACCCTAAATTTCCCAAGAGAATCACAGTCGAGTAGAATATGCATAAATATGTACAAAGTTGCATGATGATACCTTGAGTCACTTTCAAGATATGGAGGAAGAAGTGAAATTTAGCACTTTTAACCTTTGGGCAAGAAACTTCCCAATTTCTATTTAGAAATCCATGTATATATCAAGTTTCAAGAAAAGTCCTGCAGGTACAGTTGTATTACATATGAGGGAAATAGTGAAATTTTGAGGAATTGACCTTGACCTTTGATCCATGACCCCCACATTCCCTAGATAATCACTGCTTGCCAGTACATACACATATACTTAGTTAGATGAAGATACCTTGAACCATTTCTGAGATGACCTCATGACTTGAAACTCTCTCTGGAGAATCTTTATTTGGTATTACATGTAGAGTACACCAAGAAGAAAAAATCTTCAGGCATTGAATAGATAAGAGGGAAATAGTGAAGTTTTGAGCATTTGATCTTGACCTTTTGACCTTTAGCATGTGCACCCAAAAGTTAATAGGTGCAAATTTTGTCCACTCATGCATATACATACCAAGTCTCATTAAGATACCTCAAATGGTTTTATAGTTACGCAGTCCACAAAATTCATTACAGACGGACGTGCGGACGAAAGGACGGACAACCCGAAAACATAATGCCTCTGGCAACACTTCATGGCGGAGGCATGAAAAAGTTGTTTCCAAACGGATTTGATTGAAACTCTTGCAGGAAAAGCTGGTAATGACACAAGGAACAGATGATTCAATTTTGGTAGTGATTTGGAAATTTTTACGGATTTTGAAGGATATTTGTGACCCTGCACCTCAAAACAAACAATAAGTCGCCAGACATTAATTTTTAGTTAAGACCATATTCTGAAAGAGCAGACTTTAAGCTTTAAAATGACGTATAACTCAAATCAAATGGACTCTCCTAACCTATCTAAATATTGGAAAGAAAGCACAAACTCAGGAAAAGTGTGAACTGAGAAAAGAGGCTCTGAAGTACAGTGTCTATTCAAGCGCTTAATCTTTACCAAGCCGTGCTGGCTGTGCAATGAATGGGACAAAAAACAGGAAGTAAACCACCAGAGTAACAACAATGAAGGGATTATCAGATTAAACTGAAATTAAGCATGCCTCATTAACACATTCTGTCCATAATTAATGCCAACTTTCAAAGCAGTAGCACTATCCTTTCAAAAGTTATTAGAGTTGAAAGTGAAGAGTGTGGACAAGGTTTTTCAGAAATGAAAAAGGGATTCTAAAGACACACCTAATCACACTATTCTACCAAAAATGTTCGAGATAAACTGCTAAAAAACACATTTTCCTGCCCGTTTTATGATACCAAATTTTAGCATAATGTAAAAGAAGACCCGCTCTTTCAGAAAATATGAAAAAGTCAAGTTTGGCTAGGTTGACCCATTTCACTTATTTTCAGTCCTCACGCAAAATCAGTGTGTGCGACTTTATGTTCGTTTTGAGGTGCACGGTCACATTTGATCTTTTTGCAGATAGGGTCAATGAACTTGGAGTTCAAGCCCAGCATATTTGAGGTTGGGGGCAAGGCTGGAAGCTGATGACATACAAGTAAACAAAAGGTTTCTACATGTACCGTATGTCCCAAAAAAAATTACAACGGGGCCCTACGCAATGTTATCTTTAAAAATATTGCATCAATCTAAATACAAATTCAGTGTATGAGACTATAACTCATTGCCCACATCTTACAGAAAACCCCATTCGATTTGCTCCAGTGGTCAAAGAGAAATGAGGAATTTTGTAGAGGATGTCGGGAATCTCTTTTGTCCAAGTTCTGTCTATTGTTGAGTCTAATTTTTCCAATTTTAGCAATTCAATGCTCTAGTGCGTGAATAATAGACAGAACTTGGACAAAAGAGAATCCCGACATCCTCTACAAAATGGGATGGTTTTACTGTAGAATTTTATCGTTACTTTTGGGAAGATATTAAATACTTTCTGGTAAGATCACTGAATTATGCGTATTTCTCAGGACAATTGTCAAACTCACAAAAAATGGGAATAATAACCTTGATTCCTAAAGGAAATAAACCTAGACATTTGTTATAAAATTGGCGCCCGATCACTTTACTGAATGTAGTTTACAAATTGGCATCCGGTTGTATTGCAAATAGACTCAAGGGCATTTTGTCTTTTTTAATACATGAAAATCAAACAGGATTTTTGAGTGGTCGCTTCATTGGCGAAAATATACGTCTATTATATGACACGCTACTTTATACTGAATTAAATGATATAGCAGGCATGCTTCTTGTTGTCGATTTCGAAAAAGCTTTCGATTCCGTATCGCATACTTTTCTATTCAAGGTCCTGGATTTTTTTCACTTCGGTCAATCTGTACAGAAATGGATCAAGTTATTTTATGCAAATGCATCCTCTTGTGTATTAGTGAACGGATACTGTACAGATAGATTTGAAATAGGACGAGGGTGTCGCCAGGGAGGTCCTTTGTCCCCCATTACCTCTTTTTGTTAGTCAGTGAAATACTTGGTATCCTAATACGACACTCGGATTCTTTAGTTGGATTGCATATGAATGGGAAATCGCTCAAACTTTTGCAATATGCAGATGATACCCTTTTGACACTCAACGGTTCAACCCAGGATTTACAAAGTACTCTTACAATACTTAAAGGACAAGTTCACCTTCATAGACATAAGGATTGAGAGAATGTAGCAATATTAGTAGAACACATCATTGAAAGTTTGAGGAAAATCGGACAATCCGTTCAAAAGTTATGAATTTTTGAAGTTTTTGTGCAGTAACCGCTGGATGAGAAGACTACTGCAGTGTGTGAATAACTTAGATGTCACATGCGTACAACAATATAAGGAAAATATAAAGAGAATTTCACAAAATTTCATCTTATGAAAAAAGTTCACATTCCCCCGACTCGTTACCGACAAATGTTATGGGTAATATCATTCCCCGTGCCTTTAGAAAGAGCCAAGTCAAGTGCTCTTTTATTATGTGAAAAAAGTGAAAATATGTTGAATTTTCTTTATATTTTCTTTATACTGTTGTACGCATATGACTCACAAGCTGTAGTAGTCTCCTCATCCAGCGGTTCCAACACAAAAATTTTAAAAATTCATAACTTTTGCATCGATTGTCCAATTTTCCTCAAACTTTCACTGATGTTTTCTACTAACATTGTTGCATTCTCTCAATCCTTATGTTTATGAAGGTGAACTTGTCCTTTAATGAATTTGCAAATATGTCCAACCTCAAAATTAACGTAACTAAAACTCAAGTAATATGGATTGGGAAGATTAGAACTTTCAAAAAAGAGATTTTACACGAGTACAAATTAAACTGGATATCTGAAGGATATTTCAGGTACCTGGGCATTGATTTTTCAGTTAAATTATCTGAAATGGTTAATCACAATTATCAAGAAAAGGTTAAAGAGATAAAACGTCAGATAGCGATATGGCTGAAAAGAACATTGACTCCCTTAGGGAGAGTAACGATAGTAAAATCTTTATTGATACCCAAACTGAATTATTTGCTTTTATCTCTTCCAGAACCAAAATTAGAAATTATGAATGATGTTAACCGATCTTTTTATAAATTTATATGGCACGATAAACCTGATAAAATAAGTAGGAAACAAATGTGCCAATTATACAGTGATGGTGGGGTTAAAATGACAGATATTTTTAGACATTCTAAATCACTCAGAATATCATGGATAAGAAGATTCTTTTGTTATCCAAGTAACGAAAATCTCACTTTACATATGTTCCAATCATTCTTGCCTCCATCATACACATCTCTCCACTTATTCATGGGGGCTGAACATTACAAAGAATTAGCCATTTCAATGCGCAACCCATTTTGGAAAGAGGTATTATTAGCCTTTTCAGATCTAACTCAGTCCATTGTAGATAATATCGCATGTCAACCCCTTTGGAACAATCCTAAAATACAAGTTGATAATAATGTAATTTATTATAAGTCATGGTGTGCTAAGGGGGTACGTTTTGTTAACAATGTTCTAGAAACAGATGGAAAATTTCATATTTTGATTTTCAACGTAAATACAATGTACAAGTAAACTTTCTTCAATATTATGGTTTGTGTAATGCTATTTTGGTTATATTGGTTATAATAAAAATGTCATACCTAAGATTATGGAACCTACATGTATTATCCCTGAAACATTGTTTTTAATAATGAAAGTGAAAAAAGGTTGTGCACATATCTACCAGGCTTTCTTGAAACAGAAGACAAAGGAATGTAAAAGTCTTATAAAATGGAAACAGGAGTTTGATTTTGACAATATCATTTGGAGTTTTTATTACCAAATTCCCTTTTATTCAACTGTCGATGTAAACATGAGATGGTTTCAGTTCAAGATGCTAAATAGAATTCTTTATATGAAAGACGCTTTATTGAGATTTAAATTAGTAACAGATAATTTATGTACTTTTTGTAATAACAGCGAAGAAACAATTATGCATATATTTTGTTCTTGTATATATTCAAACGAAATATGGTCAAAACTTGAGCTTTGGCTGTCCCGTAATGGTATTCATATTAAGCTTACAAATCAAAATAAATTATTTGGTTTTTATGGACGTAATAACAGTGCCCTCAATTGCATTATGATTATAGTAAGGAAAGAAATTTTTACAGCCAAATGCAAAAATTGTTTGCCAGTTTTTGAACAAATCATGTCAGTGATAAAAAGTTATTATGATATGGAAAAGTATATATGTAAAACAAATCTGAAAGAAAAGAAATTTATGAAAAAGTAGTTACATTTTATTAAATGTTTCTGATTGTGTTTTCTTATGAAATGATTTGTCAGGTAATTTTCTGACACTTTGAAAAGAATTTGCAATTTATAATTGATTTTTGTAACTGTTTGCTGTTCTTATTGTATTTAGAATGGCCAAGAATATCATGTGTTAAATCTGCATGTACAGCTGTACATACATATCTCTTTTTGTATATATTTGTGTGTATGATATTATTTAATAAAGGAACCCTGTGGAAGGGGGAAAAAAAAAAATCCTCTACAAAATTCCTCATTTCTCTTTGACCACTGAAGCAAATCGAATGGGGTTTTCTGTAAGATGTGGGCAATGAGTTATAGTTTCATACCCTGAATTTGTATTCAGATTGATTCACTATTCTTAAAGATATCATTGCGGGGGGGGGGGGGGGGGGGGTTCCCGTTGTAATTTTTTTTGGGACATACTGTATATTGGAAAATTACCTCATGCAAGGACAACATTTACTTCCAATACTTTAGTTTGTACTGGACTCAGATTCTGGAATTCTTTAGATTCGAGCATTACCTGTGCTGTCAGTATATCTGTCTTTAAGCGTAAACTGAAGTTACATTATAAGTAATTATTCGGTTGACTCGTAAACTTACACTCTAAATTGCTGTGTTGCCATTTTTTTAATTATGGTATTCTAAACAGTTCCTTATTTTGTTGCTGCATAACCTTTGTTTAGAGAACAGCAGACTTTCTTTTGTCTTCTCAGTTGTAACCAACTTATCTATTCCCCCCCCCCCCTTGTTGTTTTGTGAATTACATCATTCATTTACTTGCTTATGTTCCTTCCTTCTTTTTTCTCTATCTTTGTGTTTGTTTTATGTTATGTCCCTTTTGCAAATAGTTTTTTTCTCTACCTATATCCCCTTGCTTGTTATAGTTTTATAGTTTTTTTTTAAGAAACTCTTGTATTTAATTAGTTGTTTAATACTCTTTTTAATTATGAGGACCCCTAATTTCACAAGCTCTGCTTTTTTATAGGGTCTCCTCGTCTTTCTTCTTTTTTTTTCTGCTTTAACCAGTGTATTCTATTATATTTGTATGCTTGTTATTCTCTTGTTAATTGACACATTCAATGTATATTATATTGTAAGGAAGGAAGAAAAATGAATAAACTTGAAACTTGAATTGGCTGATTTTCAGCATGCATGTATAATGGGTGAGAATGAGCTGCTTGGCAGAGGTCTGCGCTCCATGAGTGCTTTTCTAAGTTTATTACTGTGCTACTTATATCCAGCATTCTCCTGTACTAACCCTCTCAGTTTTTGACAGAACTATATGAGAACATATGTAATGGTAGACCATGAACTTCAAGTCATTTATACTCTGCCATGCAAAACACAGCCTTGTTAGGAATATTAGAAAGACAGTTTCAAAGTATCCTGCCAAAAGTCTGGAGGTTGGGATGGTTCAGAATCAATAATACTGCCCCTTGTACCTCAGCTGCTTGTGATCACCAATCAGCACCACTTGTTTTGGCTTGTTGAAGACAAGTGGGATCATCGTTTCTGGCTCGCTGCACATTCCAGCTTCATCGACGATGACCTGCATTGCCGAGGTAAATTTCTGAATGCGAAATGACCCAGCTGCGCTGCATGTACACAGCACAATGTCATGCTGCTTGAGCTCATCCTTCTGTAAAAAAAAAAAAAAAAAAAAAAAATCAGATTTAAATTACTATCATCCAATAAATGCACAACAGCACAGATACTACTTTCAATTCATATGAAATTAAATTTCCAATAACACATGCTTATTATCAATACAGATTCAAAGAAAACAAACTGCACAGTGTATAACTATAAATGTGCATATATACTTATGGAACTAATTGCTCAAAATAAACTTCAATGCCATAAAGACACACATAACATTTTCTATAATATACAATGTATATACTGGCAATTCCTATTGGTTTTTGTAAAGTCAAGTGCATTGTACAATGTAATTGGTGAAACCAGAAATGCCTCCACTATATCACATTATTCTTCCTATACATTGTAGGTCTACAGTACATCTGAACAATGTGTGACAACAGTTTTACATGATTAGATAGACCTTTTGACCTTGACCTTTGACTGCCCTTAGAGAAAACCTTCCCCTACAGAGTCATTGTAACATTGTACACTAATAAATGTATATCTATCAAGTTAAATCAAATGTGTCCGGCAAGTAATCTATGAGGCATGAAGAAAGGAGTGTAATTTCAGGAGTAAACTGTGTAATTTTAGCATTTCAACCTGACATTTGATACTTGTACCCATGAACCAAAACTTTCAAAGAGAATCATTGGCAGGTAATATGTGCATACGTACTACAGAGTTTCATGAACAAATGAAAATGTAGCATTTTTAATTGTCCTTCCACCTTGGACCCCAATGTCCCAAAACAATTCCTCAAACATCTTTATCTGGTACATGCTAATGCTCTAAGTTTCTAGAAAATACCATCAGGCATTGCAAAAATATGAGGAAAATTTAACCTAGACCTATGACCTTCGACTGCAAGCATGTGCGTCCACAAGTTGATGGGCGCAGCTTCGCCCACTCCTACATACACATGCCAAGATCCATTTGGACACCTCAAATGGCAAAGTTACGTCACCACAAACTGCATTATGGACAGAGCGATGGATGGATGGGCAGACGGGCTGATGGACAACCCAAAAACATAATGCCTCCAGTAACACTTTGTTGCAGAGGCAGAATGAAGATTATTGTTGGGTTATAGTAACCACAAACGACACGTTTACTCAATGCAGATGCAACGTAGATGTATTCTAAATTATACATGACAATAAGTACAGCAAAAAAAGGGGGGGGGGCTTAAATACATAGGATATCATTATTGTTTTACATTCTGCTGTAACATATATAAACACCATAATACCTTTTAAACATCAATATCAGACAGAGTGCACATAAAGGAAAACATCAATGCCCAACAATAACTTGTAATATTACAGCTATCAAGCCAAGGATAACTTGGACATGGTTACAGTTTTGTGCTTTACAGACAAATGATGCCCCTAAACACACATGTCTAGCAGCCTTTGTTTGAGCATTATGATATATACTTCATAATATACTTTATAATAGACTTGAAATATATGAATTGCTGAGTTACCATAGCTTCGGTCACAGTGGATTTGTAATCTTTGATATCCTCCTCTGTGATGAGCTCTGGAAAGCGGGCAAATCGATTCTCCCAATACTGGATCTGCTTGGCTAGGGGATTTCCTGGCTCTCGGATTCTGAAGTGCAAACTGATGTCTTGTAGATCTGGTGGCATGTCTGCCTCATTCTTGGACCACTTTGCCATGAAGCTGCGTTCCCCAGGAACTGGGAATGCCTTGTTCTCAATGACCTTGCCATAGACGCGAACCACTGAGACTTTTTGGAATTTCTTCAGGTATCCTGATATGACAGTATTAAATTTACATGGTCAATGATAGTCAAGACATGGTATGAAACTATGAATAAATGAAAATCAATAACAGTATCTCAATCAATATAGCATGGTCTGTTCAACCACATCTTACATACATGTGTAGCTTCATCAATGCACTTTGGATATATGCTGACATATGCTATAAATATACCAATGAGTAAAATACAAAAAATAGCAAAGGGCTCAAATGTTACATTCATCATGTAAATAAAGCAAATCATACCCCTTTTATACTGGGTGTTAGCTCGCTTCAGGTGCAGACCTGAAGCAAGCTAACTCTCAGTATAAGAGGTTAAAAAATAGTTAGCCGAGCTAAAGTTAGTCCGCTCTAGGGGGGTGGATCAGGTCAGCTTCACGTCCGAGCTAACTTCAGTATAAAATGCTTGAGCTACAATGTAGCTCAAGCTCAATTCACTGACCCGTGACCAGAAAGCGTTTACGGTGCTTCCGAGTTGCCAATATGTACATTTATTGCTGTACTGTTTCCACCGGTGCGCTGTTTATTACGCATTGCATGCACTGGTGTAGTATTTTACGCTGTCTCTGTTCGCTGTTTGGTAAAACTCTTAGCGAATTCTTTGAACTAGCAAACAACATTATGGAATCGTGAGAAAAAAAAATAGACAGGTGCAGTTCGTACACTATGCCAATGAATGGTTGATTTTCGCGAGTAACGGAAAACAACAGAACTGAATTCATACTCATAAGTAAGCATAAAAACTATCACTGAATTTTCGCACTCACAGCAGGCTGATGGGAGGGGGGCGATAGGTTTGGTTTCGCTCGTAATCTTGGGTGGTCAAGATTGGCAGTATAAAACAACTTAGCCCGAGCTTAAAGGGGATGGCAAGTAACTGATTAGTGGGAATCAATGTGCAGTGGGAATGCTGGGGGATGATTTTCCAATCCTTGTGGGATTCATTTAAGAGTACATCATATGTGACCCTGCACCACAAAACAAACAAAAAGTCGCCTGATATGAATTTTTAGTTAAGACCATATTCTGAAAGAGCAGACTTTAAAGGGACTGTACAGTACTGGTTGAGGTAGGGATTCATGTTTTGAACATTCCTAAGTGAGATAATGAAAAGCCTCTTATGAAATATGAAAGAGCATGTAATTTTCAAGGATTCAACGTTTATTTGATGAAAATTGGTTTTCAAATGGCTGAGATATCCAAAAAAGTGCTAATAATAAAAGGCGACATGACACAACTTTATTAGGATCTCTTTGTTTCACCTTGTTTTTGGATATCTCAGCCATTTCAAAACCGATTTTCATAGAATAAACTTTTGATACCCATTAAAACTGCATGCTCTTTGACATCTCATAGAGTGGTTTCTGAATATCTCGCAAAACGTTAAAAGCTAAATCTTCACCTCGACCAGAACTGTACACACCCTTTAAGCTTTAAAATAATGTATAACTCAAATCAAATGGACTCTCCTAACCTATCTAAATATTGGAAAGAAAGCACAAACTTAAGAAAAGTGTGAACTGAGAAAAGAGGCTCTGAAGTACAGTGTCTATTCAAGTGCTTAATCTTTACCAAACCGTGCTGGCTGTGTGATGAATGGGACAAAAAACAGGAAGTAAACCACCAGAGTAACAACAATGAAGGGATTATGAGATTGAACTTAAATTAAGCATGCCTCATTAACACATTCTGTCCATGATTAATGCCAACTTTCAAAGCAGTAGCACTATCCATTCAAAAGTTATTAGAGGTGAAAGTGAAGAATGTGTACAAGATTTTTCAGAAATGAAAAAGGGACTCTAAAAGACACACCTAATCACATTATTCTCCCCAAAATGTTCGAGATAAACTGCTAAAAACACACTTTCCCGCCCAATTCATGATACCAAATTTTAGCATAATGTAAAAGAAGACCTGCTCTTTCAGAAAATATGAAAAAGTCAAGATCGGCTAGGTTGACCAATTTCACTTATTTTCAGTCCGCACGCAAAATCAGTGTGTGTGACTTTATGTTCGTTTTGTGGTGCATGGTCACATATATCTATTGTTGTGTGGAAATTATTTGCTTCAAAATGGTGTCATATTCAAGAAATGTGCAGTTTAATGTTTCCAGGTTAGCATGCCTGTACAGTGACAGGCGATCATTAACAACCCCACGGTGCCCTGTTGAACAAATTGAGATCCTATCCCCGTAAGGATGCTACCTGCCAAGTTTGGTGAAAATCGGTCAAGGAGCTCTCGAGAAGAAGATGAAAATGTAAACAAGTTTTTGTGTTCCATGACCTAATAATGTAGGTTTAGACACAAGAACTGACTTTCTTTGGGTTTTATGTCCCAAGATATAAGCATGAATAGGTTAAATGGTGGCCATTTTTCAATTTATGCAAATTAGGCATTGATCCACCACTGGAATTTTAGGGAACTTTTAATATGTTATTTTGACATGTTACTTTCAATGCAAGTGGAATGGTTTCTGCTGCAATTTGTTTTGGGTTGACCCCTTTTTTTTTTTCATATTTTGACTGTACTATTGCATTGAATTGGTCTTTTGTTATCATTGCTACCTTCAAGGACATGTGCGAGTGAATGTCATAATGTCAATTTCTGCAATTTTTACTTTTCTGCCTTGGAGGACAAAAACGAATGCGTTCACTCATGTGTGAAGTTTTTCTTTGTATAAATCTATATGGGTGATAGTCAATCAAATACTGTATCCGCCACATATTTCGCGAGTCTGAATTTTTGCGAATCAGGAATTCCTGATGATTTTGCGACTGGCTAAATTTGCGATCGTCGAGTCCTGTACTGAACGCAGAAATGTACATGCACGTCACATTCATATTGGGATCAGAGTCAATATTTTTGTGTGCCTTTAATTTTGCCAATAGCACCAAACTCGTGAAATTCGCGAAAATAAAAACCTTGCGAAATATTCGGCATATACAGTAACCTTTAATATGGTGTATGTCGAAATGATATTTATTAAAAATCTTCAATGAAAAATATAAATTAGAAAAAGTGCTTACTTTCCTTTTTTGCTGAGTGTATTTAAAAATGTGATTGCAAAACCCCAAAATATATCAAATATTCATATATTTCTTAACCAAATTTCATTCAAATAACCAGACTGCCTCATAAAACAAATACTCAGAAACCCTAGCACTCTCACCTGACCCCTGACCCAAACTCCGAGATCCTGTGACCCACATCCTTCTTCAAACAACCCCCAACTAACAATATCAAAGTCACATAACAATACCTCTAGCTGTCCCAAAATATGCATTATGTAGACTAAATAGTGTTCGGAATTGCAGGAATACAGAGTAAATCACAAAATAAGTATAAGATTCAATACAGAAAAGAGGGGAAGAGAGAGAGGGAGAGAGAGGGAAGGGCAGAAGGAGAGATAAAGAGAGAAATATGTAGATGTGTATATAATACATACATATTATGTATGATTATACACTGTCAGGTGTATAAATCCACACACAGCCATATGCATGTACACACACATATACATGTACTGTATATGAACATATAAACATATGTACAAAGGTTCAGTTAAACAACTAGAAATGTTGCTATGGCGAATGGTGTGCCTCCGCCATAATGCATGGTTTACCCAATAGGTCTATAGTACATCTTGACAATGTGTGATGACAGTTTCACGTAACTGGGAAAATAATAAATTGACATGTTTGTCACAAATGTGTTGATTGTTCACTTTCCTTGAACCAGGTTTAATTGGATGAATGGCTAATATTGTATATTAAAAAGAGCAGGTATTTGGGAATTTGAGGAATTTTACTTGACTTTTGATCCTTTATGAATTGTGTAATTTACAAGGTATGGAGAAAAAGAGTAATTTCAGTATTACATAGTAAAATCTTAGCACTTAAACATTGCATTTGTCCCTTGACTTTAAATTCTATAACCCTAAAATTCCCATGAGAATCACTGTCAGGCAGTACATGCATAAATATGTACAAAGGTTCATGATGATACCTTGAGCGACTTTCAAGATAAGGAGGAAGAACTGAAATTTAGCATGTTCACTTGACCTTTGACCTTTTGGCAAAAAACCTTTCCCAGCAATATCTGTTGAGTAATATGTGTATAAACCAAGTTTCACGAAAAATCTTGCAATGCATTGCATGGATATGAGGGAAATAGTGAAATTTTGAGGAGCTGACCTTGACCTTTGACCCATGACCCCAAAATTCCTAAGATCATCATTGCCAGTCAGTGTATGCATATGTACCAAGTTCCATGAAGATATCTTGAACCACTTCCGAGATATGGAGAAAAAAGTTAAATTTTAACATCTCACTTTACTTTTGATATCTGAGCTTTGACCTCAGAGTCATAGCCTGAAACTCTCTCTAGAGAATCTTTATCGAGTAGTACATGTATACACTAAGCTTCGAGAAAATACCTCTAAGCATTACATAGATATGGGGGAAATAGTAAAATTTTGACCATTTGACCTTGACCCTTGACCTTGAGCATGTGCACCTAGAAGTTGATAGGCACAACTTTGCCTACTCTAACATATACATGCCAAGTTTCATTAAGATACCTCAAATGGTTTTTTAGTTACCCAGTCCACAAAATTGATTACGGACGGACGGACGGATGGAAGGACAGACAACCCGAAAGCATAATGCCTCTGGCGACACTTTGTGGCAGAGGCATAAAAATGTAAAAGTGCAGATTACATTAAAAATGGACATACTAGCCACAACATCCACGGCCTTGTTTGAGGGTCCACAGTAGAGCACTTGGGGTCGTTTGTCACCTGTCCGCAGCTTTGAGTTGATACGGGAGAAGAAGTATGCAAGGTAGGCCCCAGTCACTGTCTTGCCGGTTCCTGCAAAGACACAGCTTGACTTTATAGCAGCAAAATCAATAACGATTACAATATTAAAGGGTGTATACAGTTCTTGTTGAGGTGAGGATTTAGCTTCTAAACGTTTTGCGAGATATTCACAAACCACTCAATGAGATGTCAAAGAGCATGTAATTCTAAGGGGTATCAAAAGTTTATTTGATGAAAATCGGTTTTGAAATGGCAGAAATATCCAAAAACAAGGTGAAACAAAGAGATCCTAATAAAAGGTGTGGCCTGTCGCCTTTTATAATTATCATTTTTTTGGATATCTCAGCCATTTGAAAACCAATTTTCATCAAATAAATGTTGAATCCTTCTTAAAATTACATCGCTCTTTGATATTTCATAAGAGGTTTCTCGTTATCTCACTCAGGAATGTTATAAACCTGAATCCCCACCTCAGCCAGTACTGTACAGTCCTTTAAGGGGTGGATGATTTGATAGGGTTTGAAAACTTAGACCAGGGATGGAAGAACAGATCACTGAAAATTTGGGTAAATTTGGGTAGTTTACTATTGTCAATTATAAAATGGGTTCAAGAACGTAGCCAATAGGAAGCGCTGAAATGAGTCACGTGGGCTTTGATTACTTTAGTACCATTGCACTGCAGTACCAGTGCGCACTCAATCAGTTGTTACAAGTGCGTCGCGCGCTACTATACGCGCTGTCAATCCTGTAAACAAGTTCTAGTTCGGGCTGCCGGCCGGCCTTTCTTGTATGCATAACATATTATGTGGCGAACGTATATAGTACTCTTATACATACAGTACTTCATGTGCGGGATTTCCGAGTGCGACGTGCTTGACTCGACTCTCTCGAGCGAGTGCTACATGTAGCTGACTGGTATTGACCCACAAAGGTACATGAAAAATGCTGTTAGTTTTCGACCCATTTTATAAAACAAATGATGCACAGGATTATTTCGTGGCGTTAGTGGAGATGCAGCTCACTCTCGCATATTTACGATGTAGTGCAACATGCACTCGGCTTCGCCTCGTGCATGTTTCACAATTGTAAATACCCTCGAGTGCGCTACGCCTCCACTAACGCACTCTATCCTGTGCATCACTTGTATACTAGCAGTTTTTATAAAATGGGTTCAAGAATGTAGCCAAATGGAAGCGCTGAAATGAGTCACGTGTGCTTGTATTAATTTCTCACTAACATGCACGGCCTGACGTCACAATGTTTGCACTAGCAGTGCGCACTCAATCAGTTGTTACAAGTGCGTCGCGCGCTACTATACGCGCTGTCAATCCTGTAAACAACTTCTAGTTCGGGCTGCCGGCTGGCCTTTCTTGTGTGCATAACATGTGTGGCGTACGTATACTCTTATACGTACAGTACTTATATGTGCGGGATTTCCGAGTGCGACGTGCGTAAATGTTTGGGATGAACATCTTCAGACATCTTGATCCACAAAGGTACGTGAAAAATTCTGTTAGTTTTCGACCCATTTTATAAAACAAATGATGCACAGGATTATTTCGTGGCGTTAGTGGAGATGCAGCTCACTCTCGGGTATTTACAATGTAGTGCATGTTTCACAATTGTAAATACCCTCGAGTGTGCTACATCTCCACTAACGCACTCTATTTTGTGCATCATTTGTATAATATTGCCCAGTTTATTGTGTGATATGATAGCCAGTGGGAAGTTTTTAAAAAAGGTACCTTTATGATACATCAAAGATGTGTTCTCAAGGAAGCTATGTCTTTAATTTCTAGCATGAGCAATATGTCAATGACTGAAATTTGATTTCAACAACAAAAGAACAAAGACATCATGATGTCCCTATTAAACAAGGCAAGCACCAAAATGTCTCGCCTATTCGTGTAGAAGAAATTAATCTTTTTCTAACTCCCGGAAGTTCATTGACCCCGCCTATGACATTTGACCTTATGGTGACCTACAACTCCCCAAGGGACATTTACCAGCCAAGTATGGTCACAAACGGACACAGGGATCAAAAAGTTATGAACCATAATCGAAACGTGCTGTAAAAACATAACATTGGGCCCTAAAAGTTTGTTGACCCCTGTCTGTGACCTTTGACCTTATGATGAACTTCAACTCCCCAAGAGCCATCTACCATTCAAGTTTGGTCATGAACAGACATAGGGATCAACAGTTATGAGCCATAATCGAAACGTGCTGTAAAAACTTAACATTGGGCCCTAAAAGTTTGCTGACCCCTGCCTGTGATTTTTAACCTTGTGATGACCTTCAACTCCCCAAGGGACATCAACCATCCAAGTTTGGTACCAAACGGACGTAGGGATCAAAAGTTATGAGCTATAATCGAAACATGCCGTAAAAACTTAACATTGGGGCCTAAAGTTTATTGACCCCTGCCTGTGACCTTTGACCTTGAGGTGACCTGAATTTTTTTGGCAAAATGTGTAACTTAATTTGTATAACCACTCTTCCCTCAAAGTTTGATTGAGTTGAACTCCTCAGTGGAGAGTTTTTCAAGATTTTGTAGCGTTAGACGGACAACGGACGGACGGACGACGGACAGAAAGACAGATGCGTGATCCCTTAGTCTCCCCGCACCTCCGGTGGGCTCAACAAAACTGTGACAGAGAATGCATATTATCCAAAGCATCAAAGGTTTGGAGCAAATACTTGTAACTTTTCCCTGAAGGCTAATTTGCCTAAAAGCACTCCTGCATGTAAAGACTTCAAGTTACATGTATACGAAATGTCTCTCGTGCTATCCAGTATAAATGAGAATCTGATGTGTATGGAGTTGATTGATTTTGCCATTTACCTGGTGGTCCTTGAATGACAGAGAAAGTGCTTCGCAAGGCTTCTTTCACTGCCTCCTGCTGGGACTGATTCAACGGCTTCAGGGTTGTCTCAGGTACATGGAAGTCTTGGAACTCTTTGGCCAGGGCAAGAAGCTTTGCTGTGATCTTGGCTTCAAGATTGAAATATGCAGATCAAAGCATCAAGATATGCATGACAATCTCTACAACCTCACTGGCCACAGATGATTACCAGTACAATGTATCATTCATTTACACACAGAATTTATCTTCATGCATTTAAACTGGCCATCATTGCACATTTTTGTGCACTTGTGCAGGAGGACTACACAGAACAGAAGTTCCAATACAATCAATTCAGATTGGGAAGTGTCTCATTCTTTGCGCCAACGTAGTGCATCATGCAGATGCCCCAGTAGGAGCTCTGAGGTATAGCAAGCATGGGCTTCTAATGTAGCTTCCAGCCAATCCTGCCTGGCATGTACAACCTTATAAACCCTTGACCAAGATTTTTTACCCCATTGACTCTACAAGAAATGTTTATATGTGACTGTGCATCACAAAACAAACAAAAAGTTGCACCCCTTGATTTCATGTGAGGGCTCAAAAAAGGTGGAATGGGTCATCCGCATCAATCTTAAGTTTTTCATAATTTCTGAAAGAGCTACCTTCTTCTATTATTGATTTTCAGAATCTGCCCTCAACTAAAAATCCATGTCCGGTGAAATTTTGTTGGTTTTGTGGTGCAGGGTCACATATAATTTTCATTTAATTTTTGTTGTCATTATTATTGTTATTATTATCATCATCATCATCATCATCATTACTCTCGTTATTATCATGTCAATATCAAAATGATCATTACATCTTTACAATCCACTGCAAGTTCAGCTTTTGTCAGGCTAAACTTTCATTGGCAAAGGTCCCACAACACTGCATCTTGACCAGGAATAAGCATGTAAAACTCACAAAATGCTTGAACAGTCATATTTTTACAGGAAACTCTCCTCCCTCCTCCCCCAAAAGAAGTAAATACCATATTTTGTGTGTGCAACCCCTCACACAGGATAATCACAGATAACTAGAAATGTTGCTATAGTGACTGGTATACCTCTGCTACATTACATTATTCTCCCAATAAGCCTACAGTACATCTTGACAATATGAGAGGACAATTTCACAATAATTGGAAAGAAAGTGAAATAAAATGTTTAACATTTTTGTGGCCTTAAAATGTGTTGACTGGCTATGCATGTACACATTCTTCACACCAACTTTCATTTGGATGGCACTCTTGTTTCAAAGGGCAATTATTTGGGAATTTGTAGAATTTTCATGATTGAATTTTTCAGTTGCGCACTGTCAACCCAATGGCGCACAAATTCCACATTTTGTAAAATGCATCAATTTCTTATATAAAAACTAAGACACCCCTGACCTCAGACTCAAAATCTAGCCAATGCAATCACTTTATAGCTCCTTACTGAGACACAGATATTCTTAATGCAAATAACCAAGTACAATTTTTCAATGCTTCTTATTGGTCATTTCACCTCCATAAACAAGGATACAGTCTTCCTGCAAATACATGTACTTAAACACAAACTGCATGGGGAAATCTTGAGCTAATTCAGAAAGATGAAATAATAAAATTTGAGCATTTTCAGTTGACCTTTGACTTTTTATGCCATGGCACACAATTTCCCCCAATTAATCACCATCCGGTTATGCATACATATATATACAGATTGTAAATAAATTTTCACGACTTTACTTCGAGCAATTTGCAAAATATACAAAAAAATAGTGAAATTTTAGCTATTTTCACTTGACCTTTCACCCCACTGCCCAAAGCTTTCCCTGTAGAAATGTGCCATACTGCATGTTGTACAATTGTATGTATGTATCAAGTTATTAACCCGTTGAGGACGAGTCCCGAGTATACTCGGGCAGGTGTTTACGGGAAATGCGTGTTGTAGCAAAATCAAACCGTCCTCAACGGGTTAAGTGTATGCATTGAGCCATTTCCAAAAGGTTTAGAAAAAATATGTGTAGTGTAATTTTAGCATTGAATAGAATTATTTAGCATTTTATCCTGAGCTTTGACCCTCAATATTGACCCTGTGACCCTAAACTCCTCAAGAGAATGATTTTTATGCAATACATGTAGCAAGTGTCATGAAGATATCTTGAGCCATTTCTGAGATATGGGAAAAAAGGGAAATTTTTAGAATTTGACCCCACGGCCCAAACTTTTCCAAGAGAGTCTTTGTCTGGTTTTGTGTACACTGCTGTCTTCATGAAAATATCTCCAGGCATTGCAGAGATATAGGGGATATAGTGAACTTTTAGAATTTGACCTTTGACCTCGAGAACATACACCCAAAAGTTGATAGGTACAGCATGTCCACTCATACATATGTGCACCAAGTTTTATTTGGACATCTCATAAAACGGTTTGTAATTTACATTGTCCACAAAATTAATTGCAGACAAACAGACAACATGAAAACATCATGCCTCTGGTGACACTTCATGGCAGAAGCATTACTACGAGACCTACGTGTATATGAATTTAACAAATTTCCATTACTACACTTTTTCTGACATAATTCTTTTCTCACGAAAAGTGTCTCACTTTCATACTTTGCAAGGATACAAAATCAAGCATAAAGGAGCAATTTCATGTCAGTAACTTACTTCTGTCGACACCATCAATAGCAGGTTTATGAGGTTTTTGTAATGCGATGTCTTTGACCAACTTCGGTGCCTCATGTATGGCCTGCACTGCTTCTTCAAGACGCCTAAAGAATAAAGAGTAATGATAAGAATAAAGTTGATTTTGGCAGGTATTGCACATTGTTCTGTCCATTTAGACTGAATATATTACATTTGCACAACTATGCAAATACATATTTACACAACATGGATAAAGGCTGATGATCTTCTTTCAATAAGAATGCACTTATTTAAATTGCTATAATTGGAAACAATCTTGGAATAATTCCATTGCATTAAAGAGAGAGAGAAAACAAAAACAAAAACAAAAAAAAAAAACCACAAAAAACTATTACTCTCTGGCCAAGCAAGAAGACTGAGTAACATTGATTCAACATGTCAGCATACTTAATCCTTCAACATAACAAAAACAGAGCATCCCACAGAAAATGATTATTACATGTTATTCAATAGATTGTCAGCTGCAAAATTACATGTATTATATGAAAACTGCATATTTTGGTGATACGGGTACTTGTCATTACAATTATAATCACAATATGCTTGTTTCTTTTATTATGGTATCTTTCCTTCACAGTGTTGTACAGTTGTCTTCATTTTACAATGATCAGGTAATATTGGGCAGAGCACTTCTTACACAATACAGTGGAGTAGGAGCCTATCCAATTAATCGGAAAGCATGTTTCATTCATATCACAGACACTGCACACAAGTTAGGGGAGGGGGGCCTGAACTGGGGCCAAAAGCTCTAAATGTGAAAATTGAGCCCTGGTTTGGTTCCCCCTTCCCCAGGATTTACCATGATTAGAAGGATTTGAAACTACTGTATACTACACTCACCACTATACATTATAGCACTAGTAAAGTTCAATCTCATCTGGTTCTAGAGAAGATCTTTAAAGATTCCTTCATTGGTATTTGGGTAGCCTGTGGGCTACCTGGGAAATGGGGCATGGCGCCTGTTTGAACAAATTAATAAAATCCTATCACCCTGGACATCCTACCTGCCACGTTTGGTGAAAATCCAATTTTCAGGAAAAGCTGAAATTGTGAAAACTGGGCACCATTCAATTTAGTCCCCACAGGATCTGCCTGGATCCACCATGAAGAAACTTTAACTAAATCCACCAATGTACTTGTACTTTCTCATAGCACTTGCTACGCTCTATCCCTTCTGGTTCTAGAAAAGAAGATCAAAGATCCCTGAATTTGAAGGCTTTGGTGTTTGGTGAAAACTCATTATTGGGTTTCAAGAAGATGAAAATGTGCAAACCAATTTGGTCCCCCCTCCCCCCCCCCCCCCCCCCCCCCCATCTGCAATGAACAAACTTGAAACAATGGTCACCATTGCACATGTTCTTACTCATAGCACTTACTAAGCATGGCACTTCTGGTAGAGAATAGGATTTTTAAAGATTCCTTCATTTGGGGACTTTGGGTCCCCTGGGATGCCCTTTTGAACAGATCAAGATCCACTAAAACAAAGATTCTATCACACTGGAGAATTCATACCTTCCAAGTAGTGCCTTTTGAAGGGGAAGCTAAAAATGTGAAAATTGGGCCTCGATTTGGTTACCAGGGTGGGGGAGTTTGGTTGTGGAAAGGGCACACCTGTATCCACAATGAACAAATTTGAAACTGCAGTCACCAATGTGCTTAAATACTCATACACATACACTTGTATAGCACTAACTTTAATCTCTGGCTCAAATGAGTTAAGAAAACAAATCAAAATAAAAACCTAAAAATGACAATGTACAGAACAACTTCTTACCGCTCTGGCTCAGGTTTCAGAATGAGTTCCACAGAGGTGGCGAAGTGACTTTTCCCATCAATAAGATCTTCAGGAAAAGGTACTGATGACTGGTGCAAAACAAAGTTTACAGGAAGGATCAGTGGAGAGCTTTCTTTCTTTGCAACCCCCTTCTGTCCCTTGAAAGACTTCTTCTGATTGGTTCTGCTAATCTTTTGCAATTTCTCAGACTCAATCTGTATCAAACAGCAATGGACAACAACTGTTTGTTTACTCCAGGCATGTCTGTTAAAGGGGCCAATGCCATCCTTGTCTCTGTTGTACCGAACAATTGCAAGCTGCGATTTCTCACTGACTGGGATGTCAATGCAGACACACAGGAAGTGATAGTCATTTATCAGAGCTCCATTTTTAATAAAAATGCCGATATTATGCTCCTTTAGGAAGTCCTCAGATAATTCAAAACAGCCAACTATTCCACCATGTTTTTTCGACCACTTGATTGGCACATTCTGAAGGATGACTGTGTCATCACTGCTAACGGAGCTGTGGGCAGTCACCATAGACAGCACCTCTTGCCACTTGTTTTGATAGCTTGTGATGGACTTCTCCCTGCCTGGAATCTCCCGAGCTATTCTGGCAAAGCAGGTAACAGGTGAAGAACGATGCTCAGTACAGAAACCAACCTTTGGGCTTATGTGGAAGAGCTGAATCTGAGGTACCAGCAAACCTTTGAGCACCTTGGAGTTCATCTGGAGCTTACAAACATCGCCAACCTTATACGTCCTCTCAAAAGATACCATCTCCATGACCTGTGTGTCTGATCTATATTCTTGGGAATTGCTGCTAAAGGGATTGGTATTGGGTTGTCCATGGATGGCTGCATTCTGAATAGCAGTGATGACTCCAGCAACATTTCCTTCCGTGATAGCTTGGAGAATAGCTTGCCAATTTTCTGCAGGGATACTGAAGACTGGAGATGAATACTTCATCTTGGCTGGAGACTTCGCAATATTTTTTGATATGGCATCATACATCCTCGTTTTCCACTTGAGTTTCACACCCTCAGGCTCTGATTCTGGCTTCCCTGCAGGTTTAAGATGGCGGAAAGCAACAGCCCTATGTCCACCCTGCAAATAGCTTCGGTATGGCAAGTGCATTATCATTGCTGTCTCAGACAGGCTTTCCACAAAGGAATTTACCTGCAGTGGAGCTTTTGTAAGCTTCAGAGCCAGCTTGAGTGACAAGGTCTCCTTGCTGAATTTCTTTGATCTGGCATTCTGACTATTGCAGTGGTGTGTTATGTTTGCCATTTCTCTAGGTGAGTATGGGCTTGGGCTACCTTCTATTGCAGCAGCAAGCATTCTGTGCACCACTATATCCATGTAACGTCGAATTGGTGATGTAAAGTGGCAATATGCATTTCGCTTTAGGGAATAGTGTGATCTTTTGTCAGTCCCTTGTTGACTGGTTGTGTCAATGTATTCTGCACGTTCCATGATGTGGTGGTAATAAGTCAATGCAAGTGCTTGCTGTGGATGGTTTCTGTCTTGCAGGATCAGATTGATAATGTTCTGCATGTCAATAGGGCCTTCTTGCATAAGTCGCTGCACTTCTCTCCACACTTCGACAGCAACGGCCATCGGATCACCCTGACATTCACTATCAGTGTCAACTTCACTCCGATCAGCATGCATTGTCAGGAGGACACTGTTGGCTATTGCTTCATGATAACGGTCCTTCCACACCTCTACTAGCTCCTGAGATGGTGCTAGCTGTCTCCTCAGAGGTGTACACTCAGGAAAATGTTCAAGAATTTTCTTTGCAACACTTTCATTTGCCAACAGCATTAATTCCTCAATCAGGCTGTGGGCATGAGGATGACATACTGCTCCACCTCCATCATCTTCACATTGGTATATCCTCCAGCCATCCTCGAGACGGTGTCTTCTACAAAGCTGAGCAAGCCTATGCAGCCATCTTATCTGTGCTTCCACTTCACAGCCTTGATGACTGCTTCCCTGAATGATTCCCTCTGCCTCTTCATAAGTCAGTCTCTTGATTGATTTAATCACAGATCTAAAGAACTGTGGAACTGCAACTATTTGCCCATCCTGGTCCAGAAGAAGTCGGACTGTAAATGCCAACCTTTCTTGACCTGGGAGCAAGCTGATGATCCTTGTGCTCAGCTCTGTGGGCAGCATATGGAAACAGTCCACAGGAAAAGGATGGTAGAAGGTTGTGCCACGCTCATATGCTTCCTTATCAAGAGCACTATCCTTGGTGATGAAGTACGTCACGTCAGCGATATGTATGTCAATTTGGTATCTATTTCCAGGAAGCTGGATTATACTGATAGCATCATCCAAATCCTTGGAGCCAGGAGGATCAATGGTGAAAACTTTTTTGGCCCGCAGATCTTGTCTAGACATAAGCTCTTCTTTTGGAATGGTCCAGTCTTCTGGATATTCTTCTTGAACTTGTATATGTTGTTCTCTAATTCCATGTACAAGTTTCAAGATGTGCAGGCCACTACGTTGTGTATCTCCAGGTAACAACTTCTCAGTGACAATCCCAAAAGGATATGGAGTACCTTTGGCCCAGTGCAAGTATTGAACAGCAAAGAGTTTTTGAGCTCTTTCACAGTAAGCAACTCTCTCTTCATGTGAAAATGTAAAGTCTTCTCTTTCCCTTGCATCCTCTGTTGTAGCCATGTAGACTGTTATTTTTGCTTCATCGCACTGTCCACTTCTAGTCTTCTTTTTCCCTAGAATGATCAGTTTTGGACATGAGCGATCAACTGGCACCATGACATTGTCATTGTGAGGATCCAAGTAGCACACCAACTGTCGACCTTTAAGGTCCCCGTTGCGTTCAACAATACCTGTCACTTTTCCATAGATTTTCCTCTCTTCTTTAATGTTGGCTTCATCATCATTTTTCTCATCCTCCACATTCTCCAAGACTTCTACTACCACTATGTCTGTGTTCAAAGCTCTGCCCCGTCGCTTCATACTGGTGATATCGATGACATGCCCAGATTGTCTATCATTTGGAATGGCGATCATACGCCCAGTCACCTCATGGATGAAGGTACAGACCTTGTATTTCTCAGGGTTTTTGACAGTCAGTTCTAAAAGTTGCTCTACAGATTCCTCATGTGAATCATCATGTTGACTAGTGTCCTTCTCACCATCAGATGCGTAAGCATCTTCACACCTTGTCCTGGGAGCTTGTCTTCTTTGATTTCTTCGCAGAAGAGCAACATGCCCTTGCCTCTCAACCATACGCACATTATTCAAAAGAAATTCCTTGATTTGGTCAACAGATGCCACTGGGACGGCTTGTGCACGTGCAAGATGTGGTTCTCGCAGTGATGTTTGTGGTACGTCTGCCGTTCTCTCAGGTTCTTGGAGACATGTATCACTGAGATCATCACTGGGGTCCAGTTCATCTGGTCTGTCTCCCCTCTGTTCAGCTTTCTCATCTTCTAGCATCTGCTCTCTCAGATCTTGCAGCCATTCCTGTCCCTTCAGTGCTTCAGCATCCTCATCAGGTTTATTGCGGCATCTGCAATCCTTTGCACCTCTTTGACTACAGTCAGGAACTGCCACAGCATGAGTCTGAGATACTGCAGCAGCTCCTTTGTTCTGTGAAACACCATGCTGACTAGATCTGTGAGTCTTGGACTGAGGATTAAAAGGCCGTGCTTTTGGATTCAGTAAGTGTTTAGATGCATCAATCTGCCTTGTGATTTCTGCAAAGGTGAGGTCATTGGGCAGAAGGCCTTCCTTTTCCTCACATGTCTTGATGTACCTCATCCACGTTTTTTGGCACTCTCCAACTGAACACAGCGCCACTGGATCTCCAATTACAACAATCAGGGACTTGGCACGTGTGAAAGCTGTGTTCAGGAGTCCTCGGTCAGAGAGAAAACCATACCAGTATCTGTTTCTCACAGGTCCCCTACCACCCTGGCGTATGGCAGTGATGTCGATATTGTTCAGAGTAGACCTTGTGCGAACCGTACTGATGAACACTGCACGATATTGCTTACCTGTCGAGACAATAACATTATGAAGTAGATCAGCAGAAGCAATTGCATAATGCAGGCCATGCAGATAGCTAAAACAGAAAAAGTTGTCTTAACTTACTGTCGTTTCTACAGCACTACCACCATACACCAATGGGATATGGGAAATAGAGAGACTGTGAATGAGGTCTCAGAAATCATATCTTCATTTCCTTTTCTCATTACACAACAGGCATATGCAATATTTAAGACAAAAAATATAATACATGTCTCTCAAAGAAAGAATTTTAAAATGCAAATTTTTGACAAAGTATTCTTCGCATATGAAATGAAACATTTTATAGTGACCTCAGAAATGTGTAACTTTGTATGCACTGTGCCTATCAACATGACTGAAAATTTGTGTACTGTACTTGCTGGTGTATAGAACATATTCGTACTGTATATGCCCATTGTTTCACGTATGTGTATATGTCATAGATATACCAGCAATTTACAGGTTTGAAAAGGTCACACTTTGACTATCACTACATATTGGCTGCACCCAAGCTATGCAATTTTTTTTTCTAAAAAATCCTGTGGCCTATACACCACTAAATATGGTAGTCAACCATTCATAACAAGCTTATTTCAAGGAAGAATTTGTTTTGTTTTTTTAAACTATACTACAGCTTGTGGATTTGCCCTAAAGTTTGGATTTACAGGGCAAATCTATGTGGCTCAAATGCTGGTCAGCATTGCAGTCAACCATTCAGAACAAGCTCATATCAAGGAAGTACGTATTTACTGTACTTTAATGTGTATGGTGGAGATTTTGCCCTAAACATGAGATTTACAGGGCAAGTCTCACAATGCTCACCAAATTTGACAAGTAAGATACGAGCTTGTTCTGAATGAGCAACTTTTCACATCACAAAACAAATCAAGAGATGCTTATGTTTTGAGTTACAGTCAGGTAATCCAAACCATATTTTGAGGTGGTCACTATACATCTCTCTGATAATAGGCCATTGATATTCAAAAGGCTATAACTTCAGTAATATTCTGCCTGATTTCAGAAAGGATTTTCACAGGAATGCAGCATATCAAAGTGTTTGCATTTAACTTAAAGTTCCTCCTGAAGTGTAGTCTCTCTTGACTTGAGATAGCCTACCAATGACATTAGCATACCTTGCACATTCTGCACTGTCTCCACTGTCACTGCATGTAGACGGTTCTTCTTCATCTCAGATCTTATCAATCTCACCTGATTGTTAAATTGAAAACAACAACAACAACAAACAAATATAATCTTTCTGGAATTTGAGCATTGGTACAAGATGTTAAAGGACACTCATAACCCATCAAACTCGTAACAGATTTTCACTGAGAACTTACTTAATTGTAACTTAATTTGGACCTGCAGCACTTCTATGTAAATTCCAAAGTGTGAACCCTTCATTTACAGGCAGTCATTTCGCTAAAAGTCGTAATGACACATGCACAGAAAAATCTGCCCAAAATATGCCACAACGTCAAAACAGAACTAAAAATGGTGAAGGAGTAGCATTTTGTAGCCAATGTACAATATAGGTCAAAAATCAAGGTCAAAGGTCAAAGAAGACAAAGGTCAAAATTCTGTGTAGAAGTTTTAAAGCCCTCACCTAGTGCTATCACATAAAGCAAACGGAATCGAAATCGGGTTAGAAATGGCGCAGGAGTAGCATTCTGTAGCAAAATGCACAATATAGGTCAAAAATCAAGGTCAAAGGTCAAAGAAGTCAAAGGTCAAAATTCTGTGTAGAAGTTTTGAAGCCCTCAACTAGTGCCATCATATAAAGCAAACGGAATCGAAATCGGGTTAAAAATGGCGAAGGAGTAGCATTTCGTAGCAAAATGTACAATATAGGTCAAAAATCAAGGTCAAAGGTCAAAGAAGTCAAAGGTCAAAATTCTGTGTAGAAGTTTTGAAGCCCTCACCTAGTGCCATCACATAAAGCAAACGGAATCGAAATCGGGTTAGAAATGGCGAAGGAGTAGCATTTTGTAGTAAAAATGTCGCTATGGCGTCTGGTATGCCTCCACCATAGAGCATGATTCTCCTAATATGTCTATCATACATCTTGACAACGTGTGATGACAGTTTCACATAAGTTGCAAAATATCAAAATGAAACGTTTGTCACAAATGGGGTGAATGTTCACTTTCCTTGAACTAGGTTTAATTGGATTAATGGATTTATTTTCTAAGAGAGTATGTACAAAATAATGTATTTGGGGATTTGAGGACTTTTACTTGACTTTTGACCCTTTTATACTGTAAGTTTATGCAAGGTAGGGAGAAAAAGTGTAATTTTTGTACTAAATAGTAAATTGTTAGCATCTTAATCTGGCCTTTGACCCTCGACCTTTGACCCTATGACCCTATAATTCCCAAGAGAATCATTTTCGGGCAGAACATGCATAAATATGTACTAAGTTCCATGAAGATACCTTTAAGCTACTTCCTAGATATAGAGGAAAAAGTGAAATTCAGCACTTTCACTTGATCTTTGACCTTTGACCTTTTTGGCAAAAAACTTCCAAGAAAATCTCTATTGGGTAATACATGTATACACCAAGTTCCAAAAAAATCCTGCAGGCATTGCAACAATATGAGGGAGAAGGTGAAATTTTGAAGAGTTGACCATGACCTCTTACCCCTGACCTTTGACCCCATGACCCCAAAATTCCCTAGATAATCACTGCAAGTCATTACATACATATGTAGTATGTTCCATGAAGATAACTTGAACAATTTCTGAGATATGGAGAAAAAAGTGAAATTGTAACATTTTCACTTCGCCTTTTACCCCTTGACCTTTTACCCCATGACCCAAAACTCTAACCAGAGAAATCTTTACTCGAAAGTACATGCATACATTATGTTTCAAGAAAATACCTTTAGTCATTGCATAGACATGGGGGAAGTAGTGAAATTTTGAGCATTTGACCGTGACCTTTCACCTTTCACCTTAAGTACCTGCACCCAAAAGTTGATAGGCACACCTTCATCCCCTCATTCATATACATGTACATGCCAAGTTTTATTACACGTAGGTTACCTCAAACGGATTTTTAGGTACGCTGTCCACAAGAGTGATATCAACCGGACGGACGGACAACCAGAAAACATAATGCCTCCAGCACCTCTTCATGGCAGAGACATAAAAATACTGCAGGAGCATACCATAATTATACACTCACATAAATTCTTGTGAGGATTTGTGTGGTTCTAAGCAGGGCTTACATGCTAGCAAAAGGCAAATCCAACTGGTGCACTATAATTTATAGGTGCTTTAAAACAAGCTACTACTGTACTCAGGGAGAAACTCCACTTCATATTGAATTTCTGTGACAGTGCAAAAAGGATATACAGTTTAAATGTCATAAAATTAACTTTAACACCATAACTTATGGAAGTTTGTATAAAGTAAACTGATGCTCCATATTCAAGTTGACATTATGAAATACAATCACATCAAACATCAGAACTGAAATATACGAGCAGAAAATTGTGAAAGCTTGTAAGTTGCATGTTTATCAAACTAGAAATGTTGCTATGGCGATTGATGCCTCTGCCATGATGCATGATTCTCCCATTAGGTGTATAGTACACTGTTTTTACAATGTGTGATGACAGTTTCACATACACCATTTTAACTGGCAAAATACTGAAATAACAGGTTTGTCAGAAATATATTGAATGTTCACTTTCCTTGAACTGGGTTTGCTATAATTGTCTAAGAGTGCAGGTACACATATTTGGGGAATTGAGGATTTTTATTTGACTTCTGACCGACCCTTTTATAAGTTTATGCATTGAGTAATTCTAAAGGTATGAAGAAAGAGTGTAATTACAGTACAAAATAGATTTTTTTTCATTCAAACCTGGCCTTTGACCCTTAACCTTTGACCTTCTGGCTGGAAATTTCCCAGAGATTCTCCATTAGGTAATACATGTATATATTAAGTTTAAAACTAATAATGCAAGCATTGCATATGCTAGTATATGACGGAAATAGTAAAATTTTGAGGAGTTGACCTTGACCTTTGACCCCCTGACTATTAACCCATGACCCCTAAGTTCCCTAGATAATCCCTGCCAGTCAGTACATGCGTATGTACAAGTTCCATGAAAACATTGAACCATTTGCGAGAAAAGTGAAATTGTAACATTTTCCCCTAACCTTTGACCTTTTGACCTTTCATCTTATGACATGAAACTCTCTCTGGAGAATCTTTATGCAGTAGTACATGTCTACACTAAGTTTCAAGAAAATACCTTTGGGAATTGCATAGATACAAATGTGTATGGGAAAATAGCAACATTTTTAGCATTTGACCTTGACCTTTGACCCCTGTCCAATTTCACTAAAAAACTAGTCAAGTAATTGTCCCATCGTACATCATCCTCGGACAAAGTTTGGTGAAATTTGCTCAATCCAGTCTTGAGTTTATAGTGTAAACAAATACAATTTCATGATTTGACCCTGACCTTTGACCTTTGGCCTTTGGCTGATTTCACCCAAAATCTAATCAAGCAATTGCCTTATCATTCTTTATACTCGGACCAAGTTTGGTAGAATTCCAGTCAATATTACTCAAGTAATCTTGTAAACGAATGCGGACGTACGTACGGATGGACGGACGTACGGACGGACGGACGGACGGACAACCCGAAAACATAATGCCTCCCGCACCACTTCATGGCGGGGCATAAAAACAGTGGTACATCAGATTTCAATGTAATTTCTGCTACTGTTCTATTTCCCTAAATTTGTTTAGAAAGAGTATTTTATTACCTACAGCATGTGCATTACAAGGTGCATGTATTTAATGTGGCTTGGTCATAGAACTCAAATAAGACTTAAGAGGCAAGTACAAAGGGAACATTATCTGCTTTAACTCGTGCCCATAATTGTATGCCATGATGCTGTATGTGATGGACTACACTGATGGGAACACAGTAGAAAATTGTGAGTTTCATGAGGACTGGATTGGGCATTTGCAAACTGCATGCCCCTTCATCCACATTCTCAGTGCACTGAATTTCGTGATCTGTGATTGAAATTCATGGGTTGCCAAGCCAGACAATGTCACTCCAATTTTGTATTTGATTCCTACATCATTTACAAAGGTTTGAAGACAATTTTATGTCAATGGCAAGGTTTTTTTGTGTGTGTGCGTGTGTCCAGCATGTTGCCAATGTAGTTGGGCATGACACTTAGAATGCCATGGGGGAAAAAGTATGTTGCTATTAAAGACATACCAAAACCCATCATGGACCATTATGAAGTAGTAATCCAGTGACAATGGATAATGTCTGTGATTTCAATAATGTTTACACATAGGACAATTCAATGAGGGAGCATGTCTATGACCATTATCAATTCTCCAACACACAGTGTGCTGGTTTTACAAACAGCATGGGAACAACTTACCTGAGGAAGGTATGGAGACAAGACCACTATTTCACTCTGCTTTGGCTTTCCCCACTGGTCCTCTGGCCAGAACTGCATGAGTGATGCCACTTTCTCCACAACCTCTCGTGCCTCCTCCAGATTTATGTAGGATGACTCGACCAGTGTGTCAACCCCCTTCACTGCCACAAAATTGAGTGGGTAGAGGTTGGGGTGTTCTTCCCCCTCCTGACACCGTGACTTCAGCGTCATACCGTAGTGGACCTTCAGGAAGTCCAAGATGGCCTGGCAGCTGCGATAGTTGTCGTGGAGGAGGCAACTTGCCTGGCATTTGTTCTGCTTGTCAAACTTGTAGAGGCGTTGTAGCAGAGACAAGTCAAACTTGGCCTCCAGCGCATGAAATGAGTGTACCTATGATGTTTGAAGAGCAATGATAAAAAGGACAACAAATCAAAATAAAGAAAAAAGACAATACTTCTACATCTTGTATATAAAACATCCTTCTATCTACATTTACAACTACTGGTAGACTGGCGGAATGGATCAAACTTACTTCACTTCCAGAATGTTACACTTTTTATTTTTGTTAAACTAGACATAAAAAAAAACACCTTCCAATTTTGGAAATGAAATATGCACAGTTTTATTCAGTCTGGAAATAAACTACTTGGACTTTAGGTTTTGCTGAAATTCTTGGAAATAAAGGGCAGAATTAAGCAATTCTGCACAACGCAGGACACAAGGTACTGCCTATAACATACCCAACGACTCCTATGCATCACTTTTGTATGTACAGAACTTTTACGTGGCTTGTTCCTTTCCCTGCTGCTAAAGTGGGCAGCACTGTTGCTACATTGGTCTGCCTTTTTGCAAGAAATCAGCTTGTTGAATTGGCGGCCAGTTTTCTTTCCTAAGATAGCACATGATGCTCATTCAAACTAACCAGACATGTTTATATCTCGTCTCATGATTGTTAGGACTTAATGCTGAATTTCGATTTTTTTTTTTTTTATTTTTTTTTTTTAATTATGTAGACCACTGCAAAAAGTGAAAAAGAATTAATCCAAGTTCTGGATGCTGAAGACCTGCAGGAAATACAAGCTACTCATCTCTTCATCTTAATTCTTCTCGAAAATACACTCTATTGGCAATCAGAATTCAGCTTGCATGCACTAGTTGCTTGTGTTGAGGTCATAATCAAATAATATCTCTTGAGTTCATTAAAAAAAATAGAGAACTTATAAGCACTCTAAGAGTGCAGACCTCTGCCAAGCAGCTCATTTCCACCACTATCTTGTTCTTCAATTGAGATCAGTGATTTCAACCCCATCACACGTACAGTATTCACGCTGAAAGTCCCCCAATTCCCAATATAGAAGCCTTTTGTAAAATCATCAATATGCAGTTGCGCGGCACGCCTTGCCCTAGCAGAAAGTAGAACACGCACTTCAGTGCGCGTAGCATGAAACAACCTCAAAAATGTGCAGCTTGAGCTTTTAAGTTCATTGACCCTACCTGCCAAAATATCAAAGCTCCTTCACAAAATCCACAAAAATTCCCGGATCACTACCAAAACTTCATCATCTGTTGTTCCTTGTGTCATTCTCAACATTTCCTGTAAGTTTCATCTAAATTCATTCACAACTTTTTTCGTTATTTTGCACACGGAGGTAAGAAATCGCTTTAAATGAAAAAGGATAGTCATGTGGTACTCACCATTGGATTTGTTTGCTTGGGATCACCAGCGAGGACCACACAGGTTGTCTCTGTCGCCAGGCCAAGTGGGATGATCGCTTCAGGTTCCAAGACTTGACCCGCTTCATCAATCACAATGTGGGTGAAGTAACCATGGAGAGTAGGCGTCTTGGCCAGGTGCACTGCCATGGTCAGTGTGGCCAGGACAATGTTTGGTGGTTTGGGTTTGGTTTTTGGTGGCCCTGTCTGTGCCTCTTCTTTGCCACCATGCACCCATCCTGTGCATTGGGATGAAGATGGATAAAAGCAGCACAAAACTCTAACACACTCTGCAAGCAAAAGGTCTTTTTGAGTTTTTTATGCTGTTGACAGCACATTGTAGAGGTCACCTACAATATTGTACATCACAACCTAACCCACCAGCTGTCATTATGGCAGCTCTTAACATATTACAAAAACGATCTGTCCTCGCAGATTACTCTTCAAAGTCTGATTAAAAATAAACGCTTTCCCTTTTCTATGTACAGTACATGTACCTGTCTCAACACAAATCTCGTTATTTCCATATCATCCACAAGGCAACAATGAGAATTAAAAGAATGACACAACAATCTTGTAAGATTGTCTGGCACCCAGTTAAGCTCTTCTACACATCACCATTCGTTGCTACCATGAGCAACTACATAAGCCACATGGTGCATGCAAGAAGTAAATATGATCATTTTTATGCACCATATTTGTTCAATAATCTCCTCTTATAAGAAACATTAACCTGCAAGAGCTACAGGGTAATCATCTTGTTCAACTTGTAGGGAAACCAAATGTGTCATATTATATTAAATCAAACAGATATTCTTTTGCCATGATTCTATTGATAGATGTATCATCTGTTTCAAACATTCTCTATGACAGAAACACATTGATTTTCTCAACACTGCTGTTCAAAAAACAAAACAAAACAAAAACCTCAAGGGTAATAATACCCAACTGAGCTCCAGATAAATTCATATTCAATGCAACTCCCCTGCAAAACCCCTTGATGTTAAATCCTTTACAGAAATATAATGTATCGCCACTTCTCTAGTGCTTTATGAATAATTAATGTATCATTCTTTATTTGCAAGGATATTCATGCACACCACTACACATTCTACTTGATAGAACGATGACTGAAATTGAGTGCTTTGGCCCTTTACTCCACTCTGTCCCATACTAGGAACCACATGCACATCTTGAATGTTTCTGCATTCTATACCTGCCCTCAATCTACTGAAGACTAGTCTCGCAAATACTCACGCTGGTGTTTATAGGAAACATGTGTTGTAGCAAAATCAACTCGTCCTCAACAGGCTAAAAATGATTCCTACCATGTTTGGTGAAAATCGGACCATTGTTAAACACCCTCAATTCGTGCCCAATCTGGCCCCCACAAACTGTCATGAAAAACTTTACATCCTTTTGAATACAATGCAAATTGAAGGTACTACTTCTCAAACAAGACAGGGAAATTTTGACTCTGTTGGCACCTACCCACCCCTGGGCCCAAAAGAGGCCATCTCAAATAACTTTTGCATCAAATATAACCCTAGAATGAATCTTGTTTAAGTTGGGTAAAAATCTGATTATGCATTTTGAAGAAGATGATAATGTCAATTTCAATGCTTGGGCCCTCACACAGTGGATTATCAACCTTAGGTTTCTTATCTGGCACATTTCAACTGCTAAAGATGGACCTGAGCTCATTCATGATGCATGCATCAATATCTACACCCTGCCCTACCAAGAAGCTCTTCCTCTGTTGGCACATGAAAGCCTTCAGCATCCACAGGGCAGTATTTCCTGACCACTTCTGGTACCGAGGCAATTTTGCGCTCAGCTGCATAGATTCGCAACATCTGTACAGCATCCCCTCGCTTTTGACAGAAGCTGTCCAGGTAGCTCAAGATGTACCAGTCAGCAGCACTGTGTGCATGAAAAAAAAAAATCCAAAGCACATTGTTTAACATTAATCGCACTTCCTTCATCAGGCTGTGAAACAGCTCTGCCAATATGCACTTAATGTATGGCAAATGCCAAATATTGTGCAGTAAATCAAAGGGATTGGAAGAGCACATTGCCAAAATGAACATGCTCAACTAATATCTTTTATAAAATGGGTTCAAGAATGCAGCCAATAGGAAGCGCTGAAATGAGTCACGTGTGCTTTGGTTATTTTAGTCCCATTGCACTGCGTGTTAAATCCTATTGCCGATCGTCTGTGCGCGCGGCGGCTCCTTGGAATTGCATGCATACGCGCTGTCAATCCTGTAAACAACTTCTAGTTCGGGCTGCCGGCCGGCTGGCCTTTCTTCCCTTGTGCATAACATGTGTGGCGTACGTATACGTACAGTAGACCAAGCGTTGTGGGACCGGACGCGTACATGGAATCACTTTGAAGGGCAAATCCAACGATTTAGCAGGTTAATTCTCACGCCGTTTTCAGAGTATGTTGTCTAGTAGGCCTATATGAGGAGTCTATATCAAGTCTTTAAGGTAAAGGGTGCATATTCTATGTAAAATAAGTAAGTTTTCATGCGGGAACTTAAGTGTCTGGAAACCCAACCCCCCATCATACTTATATGTGCGGGATTTCCGAGTGCGAAGTGCGTAAATGTTTGGGACGAACATCTTCGGACATCTTGACCCACAAAGGTACGTGAAAAATGCTGTTAGTTTTTGACCCATTTTATAAAACAAATGATGCACAGGATTATTTCGTGGCGTTAGTGGAGATGCAGCTCTACTGACGCACTCTATCCTGTGCATCATTTGTATACTACTGTATGTTTATCATTTGTAAAGATTTGTCATAATCATATTATGTCTCTCTCCAATCTATAAACTGAGCAAACGTATTTTGATAAGATAGAATAAAGCCAATAATAGTGACAACAAAATATTTCTCCTGTGTCTCATTACACAAATTGTTAATGTTCTAATTGTTCTATTTGCTACTTTTTCTTTTTGGAACATCATTGTGAATACATGGTTCACTGAGTGACATACGTGTACATGCAAATGTAACTTAATCTGAATCATCAAGTGCAAAGCTCACATGGCAAACGAGAAGAATACTGCTGTATACAATGTGTGCATTTTGTGTGATTACTAATAATCTCTGTTAACTTATGTATATATGTTACAATAACATACATTAGAAATGGATTACAACATATAAACAAATACAATGAAATTAAGAAGCAATATATATTGCCTGGAGGAAGATATCTGCATGCTTCAAAAACTCTCAAAAATTATTCTATATTCTTTGGAGATTATAGGATGTCTGAATCTCTTGCATGCTCATCATAAACAAAATGAGATGTGTTAAATTGTATTACACATGAGATTATAATCTCCTGATAATTTAATGACAATCTCAGTACTTTAATCAATTTAGAACATAGGAGTGCAGTTATTTCTCGCTTGGGGAGTTTACATTCAAAGACAATGTTCTTATATCTAAGTACATATTCATCATGTTGCAAAGACTGAGCTAATGACATGACAAAGGTACCTGTCATGTGTTATATCTTTTTATTGTTACAAATGTAGTTGAAGGGGGGGGGAGGGCTTTGATTTCCCCAACAAACAATACACTGTCTGAAATTAAAGGACTCACCTGTTTGAGCGGGTGCAGATCAAGATTCTGGCTTGGGGGCACTGGTCCACAGTTCTCTGAACTGCCAGGGCCAAGGTGTGGGTCTTCCCTGTCCCAAATGGCCCTAGGATCATGGTGGGACCATGGTGGGGCCCTGGGGTCTGTGTGGTTCCCACTGTGCAAATGTAGCGGACAGCCTTCTTCTGCCTCTTGTTCAACATCTCTTCGCACATCTCCTCCTCAAGCTCCAGAAACCTGCTCAGCAAAATGCAAAATATTTTCCCCAACAAATACACTACACCACTACGATAATGCTGTGTAGCTGTCTTGCAGCTGAGATACACGACTTGTACATGTATATGGCATCCACAGTAAGCTCTGCTTTAGACTCAACCATCAACTATCAGCTAGACACACTATTAATCCAATCTGTTTAACACTGCCTGTAAAGAACGCTTGTGAACAACTGTCTGCAATGTACCATAAAAAAATGCACACTAGAAGTGCTTCACTCAAAGAATCATAATTCAAGATGTTACCACCAGATTCAAATGCCTTTCTAACAACTCCCTCCCTTTAACCAAAACAAAATGAAACAATATGCCAAAGCACCTTTCAAACTATATGACAGTACTGGTTTATGATTGCATAACTGCTGCTGTCTCAATAATACACACTTCAATTATGAACACCACACTATATAAGATTTACTTAACATCTGTTGTGGTAGATGAAATAAAAATTTTGAAAAAAAAATACACACTCAAGCATGGTTGAAATAATAAAATTGAATGATGCAGCAGTGTGACTGTGTCAAATACAACGCTCACACATTTTCTTTGTCTCATGTCTCTCTCTAAAATACATAATATAATTTGGCACAGAAGAAAAGCTGTGAATTACTGTTGTATATTTTTTACTGTGATTTACAGCGTGTCCCAGAAAAAAGGAAACCGAGTTTCATTGCAATTCGTTGCAATCATAATCACATATTTGTTTTATGAGATGTGCATGAATGGAAAGCTATACCCTTCCTCTTTCATTTGATGCACAACTCATTGTTCATAATCCATGCATAACTGAGTTAGAACAATAGACAGTAATGCTACCAAATTTTCATTTGCACAAGCAAATGGGGATTTTGAATGAGTTTTTTCAGTTTTTTTTTGGGCAATCTTTTGCAAAAAATAAAATCATAGTCTAAATATCCATTCTTTTTCCTTTCATATGACATATCATGCGTAAACTAGAAATGTCGCTATGGCGACTGATGCCTCCGCCATTATGCCTGATTCTCCCAATAGTTGTATACTGTAGTACAATGTCATCACAATGTGTGATGACAATTTCACGTAACTGGCAAAATATTGATATTAATACCTTGCAGGTTGGTTAGGAGGTGGTAGGACTGTGTCCATACATCTCAAGTTATCCACTGCATAATGACAGGTCAGGAACCAGTGTCTGTTGATCGAGAACTGTATAGTGACCTGTAAGCAGATATCACAAGAAACACATACTGGTGAGTAAACAGTCTCACAGACAGGTTCAGGTGCTTCCTCCTCTATGTGCACAGGGTAAGAGAAAAGTTGGTCGAATTTGAGACTGAAACGATATAATTCAATCGAAATACAGTTCATTCAGATAAACCATTTATTTCTGATCACAATTCATTTAAAAGGGAGAAGACAAAAAAAAAAAATCATATCATCTTTCTGGGCTCATTCTAACTTGTACCCCCCATATCTAAGTTGTACAAAATCAATTTGTCGAGTTAATGTTGTGCTAACATATGATAACCTGTGATCATAATTTGTTTCCAAGATTGGTTGCCACTATTGCTGCAAAATCAGAAATTTCTCTTCTTGTTTTAAAAGCAAAGATCACAACCATTCTGTCCAATTCAATTCTCTTGCAGAAACGTGCATCTTGCTGTGGCGAGAATATCTACTCCTCTCATATGCAAGACAAAGCGACCCACCCACCTGCACTTTGGCTGGTTGCTTCCCTTTTAGCATGGCCTTCAGTCTCCAGTCCTGTACAAGGCATGGGCTAAGACTGACAGTGATTGCATTGGATGACCCTTCCTTTGACAGGATAGGGGCCTCATAAACTGTGGCTAGTCCTTCATTTCTGGATGTTTCCTGACTGTTGTATTTAAGGAGGACAGCCTTGACATCGTCCTGAAAAATACGCGAGGGCTGTGAGTCGTTGAACAGAGGCTGGCTGAGTTTAATTGTTCCGAAGAGTTCCCCTCCCTGAGCGAAGAGGGTGTCCCTGGAAAGCTGTACTGTCTGCTTGATCTCCATATCTGTCATTGCTCTGTATCTGTATCAAGAACAATTTCCAATAATGAATGCCCCATGGTGTAAACCCCCTGTGTGCCATATTATTCTGAAACTGCAATGTAGGCATGCTTTGGGATAACATTCTGTATATCAGAGCCATGTAACTTTTTGTAGATTTTTGCTACACTGGACATACAATGAGCAAAGTTGTAGAGAAAATGCCAGGCTTTGCTATGATGCAAATTTTATGACAAATCGATGACGATTTTTCTTTCAAATGACCAGTATCTACTATATTGTTCAGGCATGACTTTTCCACAAAAAAACAATGTCAGAAACTTAGAATTCACTCACAAATCCAATAGGAAAGACTGTTTGATATTTAATCATGATGTAATGCAAGCTACACATGACAGGAATGGAGTGCAAGTTGTACCTCCGCATTTGGTGATTTATTGATCAGTTTGGGAAGCTTGTGCATTTTGAGCAATATATGAGAACTTGGATCGCCGTCAACTGAGTTGGATGTGCGAACGTGACACATAAACAGTTAAGTAAGACCTGAGCAAGAATATTTTTTCCTTTTTCTATCTCCTCCTATCATTTTTATTTCGCAAATGGGGCAAATTGCAAATCAAGTTTCTTACTCATGACCTGTACAGGTATTTTAAACAATGATTACTCTTATGTTTGATCCTACCTCATACAAAACCTTAGCCCTTAGATTGGAAATATAGAAGTCCCATAAGATTGGATGGCCTGTGCACATTGCAAAGCATATTCATATTGCATTTTTGCCATTCATATCGCTTAGATGGCAACGTAAGAAAGCAACTACATGCCAGATTTTGTGCCACGTTGCCACTGATGAGCGGGGGAGAGGGTGTCCATCTTGTTGTGGTAAGGAGCTTTTAATAGCATTTTTAGCCGTAAATAGTGTGATCTGGCACATATTTAATGTGATACATTGGGTTATTCTGATTAACAAAAATATTGTCTCAAAATGTGACTTGTTTGGTGATTGGAAATAGATGCTTTTGTGCTGTGTGCATGTGTGTGTGAGGTGTGAGTAAAAAAAAATTGTCTGGTGTGTGAGCATGAGGAAGACCCCTGAGGTGTGAGTCTCAGGCCTAATGTGTGAGACTTGGTAGATCTCACATCGAGAGATGTGAGCATTCCATACTCACATAGAGAGACTCTCCATGCGCTCCCTTTCTTCCAGGTCTAGCATCCTGTGCATGAACACCTTATAGTTGTCCCTCTTGAGGCGAAGCACATCTAGGCCGTCAGCTCGTGCCTGTAGCTCAGATGTTGCTGGCCTGGGATACTTCTCCATCAACCTGTCAGTATTCAACACAAGCTTGTATGAGTGTCTGTGTGTGTTGTATGTACGAGCCACTTTGTAAAGGTGGAAAGGAGATGTTTCTAAAGATGTTGGTGCTAATAACCATGATGACGGCTATTATAAAGTAATAAAAGACTGGAATTAATTTGTGAAAGTATTCCTACTTGACTATGCTATCAACAGCCCTACATTTTTGCAAGAAATCTCATATACAGATGACATTTTGAAGAAAACTTATGCTACAGATGACATCAAACTGTTGCCATATTAATAATTCAGTTAAGATTTCTGTGATCATCTTATCTAATTTACACATGGGATTTTTACCACTATCACTAGAAATGAAAGCTTTAGCCTTTTACCTTGACCTTAGATGTTTCATCCATTTCACTCCATGCAAACAATGCACTTCAATCCTTTCTACCAAATTGCGTTACCACTCAATATTTTGAACTGCAATTATGGTTGGAAAATCATATCTTTAGCCGAAGCTCAGTGACCTCATTCTTTCGATATTTGAGGGATTGTGCCCAAAATTAAATGCACATACTAAGCTCATATGCAGCATTTACATTTAACTGCATTAACTAGCAAGAAAATCCAACAGAAGGTTATTTTCTAACTTGTGTTTTTTAGGTTTGGACAAATGAACAGATGGACAGACAACTCAAAAACATAATGCCTCCAGCACCCTTTGAGTGGAGACCAAATATATCCTTACCCCTTGGTCCAGGAATCAGGGGGAGCACTCCAAATGATGTTGCAGTTGGTTTCACTCCACAGTTCACTAATTGCCACTTCTTGGTGAACAAACTCTAGCTGCTTGAGCTCAGCTTCGGTTCCCATGTTCACAGAAAGCTTGACAACCAGGCAGGGTCTCTCAGCTGTATACAACCATGAAGAAAGCTTGTCAGTACTGGTACATCACCATCAACAGATGAATATCTAATACGTACCTCAAACTGTAACTGTAACTGCCAAAACGTTGGAGATGCTATGAAAGGAGTGTCTCATATTCTGAAATGTAATCCCAGTAAATGTGAGCTCCCATAAAAGACATTTCTAACTCACAGGTTAACACAAATTCTACTATTTCTATGAAATCATTGTAAATCTCTGTCCACTTGATATTTCCAATAAGGGCTGCCATCACAAGAAAATATCTAAAATGTCATAAAAAAATGCTCTGTCCATTAGTAATAAGATGGCCTGGAACACAAAAACTAAATAACGCTCTCAATGCACATGTAACTTTGCCATGCAGAGGAGGCCATAATCTATCAGTTCTTTGTACAGTTTATGTTCTCCTCTAGAAATGTCCTCGACAGGAAAATGCAATTCTTCCATTGGATTTTTAAGGGATCTCCACTCTATGCTCAAATTGATCTTAATATAAGGAGTAAAATTGCACAGAGAATATAGGTCAATACTTTATCACAATTGTGCAAAATACAAAAGTTTTGGAATTAGTAAGCTTGAATGTTTTCCCTCAAATAGTGATATCAGTCATAACTGCATTAAATTGATGCAGCTACGCATTGTGTCATATCATCGCCTCACAAGTTTCCCACTGACCAACATAAAATGTAATGATTACATTTTCTCAGTTAGAATGAGTGCAAAAAGAAAGAAGATATTATATCCTTTGCATATGAATTTGTAATACAGTTGTATCAACTATATAACTTTAGGGCAAGGGTCAGAACCTCAGAGTTGTTTCAACATGGACATAAACCTGAATTTTATGTATATTCTTTTTGTTACTGTTTAAAACCACTAAGAGACTTTTGATGCTATGACATTAATGCTGCATTTAATTTTCATACAATAGTGATTGTCAATGATCTCCTTATGATGAAAGCCTGTGAAAATGCAAAAAGAGATTACTGTCACATTTGTGGCTGACTGTTAATATTTTCAATGTTTACTCAACTTTTCATCAAAGTCACCCTGACCAAGAAGTAAAGTTTCCCATAACATGAGACTTTTTGACTTGATAGGAGAATGACATTTAAAAAGAGAAAGAGAGAGATAACATAAGAATACAAGTTATAGCTGTCTAACAGAAATGAATGAGACTTACCGAAGTCAAAGACAAGCCACTGGCAGAACAGGCCACAGCGTGATGATGAGAAGATGACTTTCAGTTGGTAATCCTGGGAATCTGTCTCCCTCTTCAGCAGACGGCCGGGACAGCTCTGTGGCTGGTTCTCACACTCTGGGTCTGAGAGGAAGAACTGTGAACGATGCTGGTCGTACAGCAGTCCAACTCGTTTCAGCTGTTTCTGCTCAGTGTGAACAAATGATCATGGAGGATAAACATTTATAAGAATTGCATCACTTGATGACATTGATTTTAAGCTTACTGGTACTATGTGCATAATGCAGTAACATTACAAACATCCAAGAAAAAAAAACAGAGCAAATATACTGCTGTCCAGTTTTTTTTTTCTTTTTAACACTTTTACTTTTTGTATTGAGCCAAGTATATTAAAATTTGCATGCTGATTTTCATGTTCAGACTAGGCCACTCAAAGAGGAATTCACATGGGTCATGACAGTAACTGGTAAAAGGAAAACATACCACCATACCACAGTGTATAGAACATTTATACAGAAGATATATATATATATATATATATATATATATATATATATATATATATATATATACATATTATAATGAAAATATTGTAATATGAATATTTGACACTCACATATCTCTAGGAAACATTGAAAGTCATTTGGAAAGGCAAAAATATTTTCAGTCAGCTACAATACAAAAGGTAAGTGAGGTATATCATGATTCCAATTCTGACGCATTCACCTTGACACCACATTCTTTACCATTGATCTGGTTTAATAAAGGAATGCAACGCTATGTGGGCGGGGCCACCAGGTCCCTATGGGGAGACACACTGTCCTGAACTATTTGGAACACTTTGTGTATCCCCTACTCTTAAAACTGATCAGTGCCAAGTTTTGATTCGATTGGATTGTGGATTTCCAAGAAGATGATGCACAACAAATAAAAAGTGATAGCAATAGCTCACTTGTGACCTTACAGTGGCTCTGGTGAGATTAGAATGGACCACAAAGTTTCTATGTTGTCAGATGCATGTCAAGGCCATAAAGCTACCATGCATGCTTGCATGAATGTCAAAACACAAGAAATCCAATATTCAAAGAAATCCATAATGGACAAGGGTAAAATACAAATCTAGCATTGTCATCACCTCTACAGGAGCATGGAGGATGATATCCCATTGTATTTCTTTCTGTTGCCGAGTCTTCACATTCTTCTCTTCTGTTATGACACGTGTCTGGCTGAAGTCATTGTTTACTTCTAACTCCATGCCATACATATCCTCAGTCACCTGATTATCAAAGATCAGTTCAAACAGATTGGGCAGCATTAGTTTGTACAATCCTGTCATCGTTAAAAATGCTTGGTAATGGCATGAGCTCTCAGATGTACATCAAATTGCAGTGAAATAAAACAACAAATTGGTAACTATTCAAGTATTATCCAACTTATACTAAGAAAGACTAAAGACTTTTAAAAATCTAACATGTATGATCAACGTTTCAAGGGAATCTCGCAGTAATCATCTTAGTCATGTGACAACTGCATCAATGGAGGATGAACTCTTTGTAATAGGTGCTTTTATATGACCAATGATCAAATGTAAACGTCCTTGTCACTGATATACATTGTTCCTGCAGTAACTCTAGAATTGATATTGAATACAATAGAAATAGAATACAGTCTGACTACAGGTTATAAAATGCTTGGACTTACTGCATTCTCTTCATCCACTTGAACATCATGTGCAAGGTCATCCAGCCATGAAAAGAGCTTCATCTCTCGTGCCTTGTCAAGCTTCATGATCAGATAGTCATGGCGTTCCCTCCATTCATCCAGTTCCTCTACACTGTGAGCAAACTTGCAGTCATTGTTGTCACCATCTGTTCCAGAGAACTCGCACTGACCGGTTTCATTTCTACAAGGAGACAGCATTTTATCACAGGTAAGATATGAAGCAGCATTCACGTCTGTGAGGTACTCTGTTGGTTTAATCATTCTTGTCTTCAATTGTCTCTGTCTTTGGTCTTACAGTCATTTCACTATCTAGTTACTAGTGACACATACACACTGCATATACATGTATCTTTTGCCACATATCCCACCATGGTGTAGTGCACTTAGAGGGGATGGCTAGTAACTGATCAGTGGGAATCAGTGGGAATGCTGGGGTGATTGTTCCAATCATTGTGGGATTCATTTAAGAGTATATTATATATCTATTGTTGTGTGAAAATCATTTGCTTCAGAATGGTCTCATATTCAAGTAATGTGCAGTTCAATGTTTCCAGGTTAGAATGCCTGTACAGTGACGGGGCACATTACTGCACATTACTTGAATACGAGACCACTCTGAAGCAAATGATTTTCACATAACAATAGATATATAATGTACTCTTAAATGAATTCCACAAGGATTGGAGCAATCATCCCACTGATTCCCACTGATCAGTTACTAGCCATCCCCTTTAAGGCCTTAGTCACTAAGCACAGATCCTCAAGGATCTACACAATGAACCTGGGACTTCTGGGATAGTTTTGACCTCGCGACGGAGCGTCGACGAGCATTGACATGACTGTACACATGGTATCAACACGACATCAATATGGCAGCTACACGGATAAGGCCGGAAATGCGCAGCGTTTACACAGATCAACACGGCAACCACATGGACCATCCCAGATTGCTCTGCCATCACGGCAGTCCCCGGATGGCGCAGGATGTTTTTGACCTTCAAAAGTTGCCGTGTTGGCCTCCTGGATGTCCAAGGATGCCCAAGACGTCAACACGGATCTCTCCCCAGATCACCAAGGATCAGATCCGGGGTGAGCCGGCATGTCTATGTGACTGGGGCTTAATGCTTAAAGTATGAATGTACCACTGTACTGTCACCTGTTTACATTCTTATTATCCCAATTTGTTGATAGATATTCATATCAATGTTAGGCACTGGTAGTATTACAATTATGTCTTATAGCATTACTAAAGAATTAAATGCAGGAAAGTCTATGACACATAAGTAAGAAAAGGATTCAACTTACTCCCTACACATCTCATAGCACCCTTCTGCATGATGGGGTGGGCTGCGGTATTTCCAGATGCGGTCAGAGTCTGAAAGAATCCTGGCCTTGTGCTCAGCAGATTGGCGGTGAGTCTCATACTGCGTCTGATTTGAGGTAGAGAACCGGCAGTAGGGGCAGTGATACTTGCATGTTGGCGCTGCTATAGAGTCTGGTGTTGGAGTCAGTGTTGGCGTTGATGTTGGAGGAGTGCTCACTGTCTGGCGCGATGCAGTCTGCGATTGCTGCTGCTTAGCAATGACCTGCTCCATTGATTTCACTGAAGGGGTAAGTGGAATTGAGTTAGTAATGGCAAGGCATGAGACAAATACTTGTTTTTTTTCTTAATATGTGCACGTAACAAAGCTTCGAGAGATATTCAGATAATTTTTCTTTCATTTGAACCTTCCACGGCAATGTCTGACTACCACACAGAAAAAGAAAATAAAAAAACAACAAGAAACCCAGGGGTCTAGCGCTGAAATGAGTATCGCAAGTTCACATTCCATACATTTTACAAGACAATTAAAATGTGAAAACTGGACCCAATATAATCCTCGCCCAAGGGGGTTACCCTTGAATCTGCCATACACAAATTTGAAAGTACACCCACTAATAAGCTTGCTAAGAGCATTTCTGGTTTTAAAGAAGATTCACCCATTCAATAATGGTTGCAAAGTTTGATAACAAACTTGACATGTGTTTTGAAAGACGATGAAAATGTGAAAGGTTGCCCCCACTTTTGTCCCTCCTTCTCCCCCCCCCCCCCCCCCCATCACCCAGATGGGGGCACCATTGATCTAACATGAGCAAACTTGGAAATCCACTGACAAATGAATGGACTTCTGGTAACATAAAAGAATATTATTACACGTTGTACCTCCGCTAAGGGAGGAGGTTATGTTTTCATCAGCATTTGTTTGTGGGTTGGTTGGTTTGTTTGTCTTGTGTGCAAAATAACTCAGAAAGTTATGACGTATTAGGATGAAACTTACAGGAAAACTCGAGAATGACACAAGGAACAGATGATTAAATTTTAGTAGTGATCTCTTCTTCAGTCCAGGGCCCCGTTTTATCAAAAGATAAAATTGATTTTAGATTTCCTTACCACACAGGCTGCCATAGACTTACAGTTGAAATTAACTATATAATCAATTTTAACTCTTCATAAAACACAGGCCTGGTCCCCTAATTGCCTCAACAGACAGTCCTAAAAAAAATGCAAAATCAAATTCCAACACACAATCTCCTTTACAAAGCACTACAACACCACTGAAAACATTTCTACGCCTAGGCATGTGCTGGTATTCATCAGATTTGTACAGTGGTATCTTCTTCTTTTTCTTTCATTTCTCTTGCTAGACATTCACAGCACAAAACATCCCACATCAGTGTAAAATGCTGGAATCAATAGGCAGTCTATTACCTTTGTATTTCTTTTGGTAATCCCACAGCTCCAGTTCTTCCAAGAAGTGAGGGAACAGACACTGTTTGCCAAACACACGCTTGCATGATTTGTTCTGCCAGCAAATTTTAGGGCTGATCTCTGGTCTCAGCTGAGGTGGTCTAGGGAAGATACGGAGCCACTTGCCCTGGGATGAGGCCCAAACCACTCTGACAGTGTACTGACCCCATGGGTGTCTCTTTTTTCCTGAACAGTAGGATTTTTTCTTTGGATCCTGTATCTGGATCACACTGGAATCCTGGTCAAAACATAACCCGCATACAACCTTGAGGCAGAGAGAGAGAAAGAAAAATATTTATATCACTACAAAGGAAGGCAGTTTCCTGAATATCAATATATAGTGTCTATCAATCTACAAATGCAAAAAGAAAAAAGATTACCACGCATTCACATATTCTTTTATCAATGTCCTAACAACCTGCCAGCAGTCCATGTACATGTTTAATTGTTGCAAATAATAATCATTACCAGTGAAAGCACTTGATCAATCCATCCGCTGCAGCATGAAAAGATGTTAGAAAAAACAGAGATGTATTATATATATACATATGGATTCATAACCCTGCACTATGACTTGACATTTGAGAAAGAGAAATTCTATTAGCAGCATAGGAGATGATCTTCTATTGTCAAGTGAGGTGTTGGTTCTATATCGTACCTTGATGGTGTGAGAGAAAGGAGGGTAGTCCTGGAATCTTTCTGTGGAGTCACAGGATGGGGCCAGGGTGCCTCGAGTCGCAGATGCAGTGTGGGGTTGCCTCCTGCTCTTCCTGTTCCTGTCACTTGCTACTGAACCTTGGGGTTTCGCTCTTGCTCCCTGGGTGCCAAGAGTTCCCAACTTTGCACCCTTCTTGGGGTGAGCTTGCTGTTTCAGTTCAGAACAGATGGGCCACAGTTCTTCCATTCTGATGCCATGGGACAACTGGAGTGCCCACAACTCAGACTCAGCCAGACTGTGTGCAAAAGAGCACTTGTCACCCAGTCGACATCCAAAGGTCTTGTTGACATACCGGCAGAGAGGGATTTTCCTGTTCTTGCGCTGGGAGGGACACTCCCTGACTTTGAGGTATGCTCCATCACAAGAGTGGACCAAGTATTGCCCTGAAGCCATGAAGTGGTCCTTGCTATATAAACATATCTTGCGATTCGAAGCCCTTGGTTGGCTGATTCTACGAGGCCTATTGTCGTAACACTTTGCACAAAGAACTAGAATCTCCCCACCAATTTTCTCTAGCACCTCCCTGACTGCCTCCATCTTTGCTGGGTCTGGCTTTTGCTGCCCTCCTTTCTTTGTGTTATTCTGTCTGATACCTCCTTGGGCTTTGGCTGTACCAGACAGGACACCTGAAGAGACAGCTGTCGACATGCTGGAAGGGTGGTGCATGAGATATTCCATTACCTCTGCTCGATCAAAAGTTCTTTGGTGTTCAGCACGCCAGACATCTAGCTCAATCCTGCTATGACTGTAACAGCAATTCTCTACCTGGAAAGTAAGAAAGAGAGAACAGGAATATGGTCTGCATCCATGCAAACATACCCCCATTTCATATAATTCTGAGCTTCTAGTTTCAAGGGAACAGATCGCATGCACCTGATACTGAATATCAAATCCACTTGATCTGTCCTTCTCCACAACACACAAACATATATGAAATAGTTGAAGTGAATCGCAAAAGAGTACATTCGCACAAAAAATGAATATATGTATCATAAACAAAATAACAAAATATACATAACATAAACAAGGCAAGTGCCATGTGTCTCACCCATTCGCGTATAAGAAATTGTATGCGAATAGGATATAACTGATAAAAAAAAGAGAGATATAACAGATGAAAAGAGATATAAAAGAGTAAAAATTTATGGCAAAAAAGAAACGTGCAATTAAAACTTAACATTGAGTCCTTTAAGTTTGCTGACCCCTGCCTCTGACCTTTGACCTTGTGGTGACCATCCACTCCCCAAGAGACATCTACCATCCAAGTTTAGTCACAAATGGAGTATGGATCAAAAGTTATTACCCATAATAGAAATGTGCCAAAAAAACTTAACATTGGGCTCTAAAAGTTCATTGACCCCTGCCTGTGACCTTTAACCTTGTGGTGACCATCCACTCTCCAAGGGACATCTACCATACAAGTTTGGTAACAAACGGACCTATGGATCACAAGTTATGACCCATAATAGAAACGCGCCATAAAAACTTAACATTGGGCTCTAAAAGTTTGTTGACCCATGCTTGTGACCTTTGACCTTGTAATGACCATCCACTCCCCAAGGGACATCTACCATCCAAGTTTGGTCACATATGGAGTTATGGATCAAAAGTTATGACCCATAATAGAAACGCGCCACAAAAACTTAACATTGGGCTCTAAAAGTTTGTTGACCCCTGCCTGTGACCTTTGACCTTGTGGTGACCATCCACTCTCCAAGGGACATCTACTATCCAAGTTTATTCACAAATGGAGTTATGGATCAATAAGTTATGACCCATAATAGAAACGCGCCATAAAAACTTAACATTGGGCTCTAAAAGTTCGTTGACCCATGCTTGTGACCTTTGACCTTGTGGTGACCATCCACTCCCCAAGGGACATCTACCATCCAAGTTTGGTCACATATGGAGTTATGGATCAAAAGTTATGACCCATAATAGAAACGTGCCATAAAAACTTAACATTGGGCTCTAAAAGTTTGTTGACCCCTGCCTGCGACCTTTGACCTTGTGGTGACCATCCACTCTCCAAGGGACATCTACCATCCAAGTTTAATCACAAATGGAGTTATGGATCAATAAGTTATGACCCATAATAGAAACGCGCCATAAAAACTTAACATCGGGCTCTAAAAGTTCGTTGACCCCTGCATGTGACCTTTGACCTTGTGGTGACCATCCACTCTCCAAGGGACATCTACCATCCAAGTTTGGTCACAAATGGAGTTATGGATCAAAAGTTATGACCCATAATAGAAATGCGCCATAAAAACTTTGGGCTCTAAAAGTTCGTTGACCCCTGCCTGTGAGCTTATATTGATCACTCTACCACAGCATCACCAATGATCCTATCACAGCCATACAATGAAATTCCAATAGCTAGCAGTGCACAACCATACACAGCTTCAGTGTCTTCGTGACATGTGCATGCAATGTGCCATGAGGAAGATTTCTCCAACGAGCCCGGTCCTGTGCCAGTCACTTCTTGCTATCAGCTCTCCAGCTAGCCTTTAAACAAGGCGACTCGCTCTGCGTGCCCCCATATAGCGCGTTTACCCCACAAACCTGTTGGCCGTCGAGTGGAGCGAGCCGCCTTTATCCACTCGTTCAGGGATGTGTACTTTTGTCGTTGTTGTTGCTTTATATTCTTTGACAAATTTGTGTACAAATTTGACGCAGAAAATACACACGGCACCAAGGCAAGCCTCGTTAATATTAAGTAACAGGCAAGCCTCGTTAATATTAAGTAGAATAAGAATAGTTACTTAATATTAACGAGGCTTGCCTTGGTGCCGTGTGTATTTTCTGCGTCAAATTTGTACGCAAATTTGTCAAAGAATATAAAGCAACAACAACGACAAAAGTACACATCCCTGAATGAGTGGATAAAGGCGGCTCGCTCCACTCGCCAGCCAACAGGTTTGTGGGGTAAACGCGCTATACGGGGGCACGCAGAGCGAGTCGCCTTGTTTAAAGGCTACTCTCCAGCGGGAGAACCATCCTCTCCCAGGTCCAAATTAATTATTGATTCTCTTGTTGGCATTTCTGTAGCTGCATGTACAGTTTTTACATGGTGGAGATGCTAACATCACACCCAACCCTCCTCCTTTACCTGGGCTTGGGATAGGCACTGACTGATTTGTTAGTTTGCAAGCCAGAATGGGGTGTACCTAAATTGTGTGTCCTAATTTTATTGTCCTAATTCCATTGTCCTCATTCTGTTGTAAAGTACATATTTCCCACATTTGACATTCATTTAGACAATGTGCTCTCACATCCATGACTACATGTATGTTTATTCAACTGCTGGTTGTTATTTAAATAACCCATATAATTTATTGTAGTAATGTCTTGCATTTTAACTACCATGACAACAGCTAGAAGCCAGCATTAACAAGCCCACAGCTTCCACAATAGCAAGCTGTGCACAAGTACACACTGCTCTATTATCTAGGTGACATACTCACGAAATATGTACCTTAATGGGATGTCCTAATTCTATTGTTAACTGCAAATTTCCCTCATTTGACATTCATTTAGATGAAAATGCTCCCCCACCTATGATTATGTTTATTCAATTACTGACTGTAAAACTATTAATGACGTCTAGCATTAATAGTAACTACCATGATGATAACAGCTAGAAACCTTGAGCGAAAATTGCTCATCCAAAGCTAATTACCGTATTCTAATGATGGTAATCTCATCAAAACAGCAAATTTCAGTAAATGGAACATACTATTTTTTGAATCATCAGTATTTGCTACCTTGCTTTGTTGGCTATGCTCAGTCTAAAAACATTTACTCCAACAGCTGACAAATGGCACACCAAAAAATGTGTAGGACACAATCATATAAACACAAACACTACTCCAAGACAAGAAAATCTGGTAACCAAAGTTGGCATAAAACTGGAGACAGTTGGTTTCAACTTGAATGGAAATGTCACACCAATACTTAACAGTGCTCTTATTTCTACAAGGTCATGATATATTACAATCATTATTTCTTCAGTACAAACAGACCATTCTGTTTGAATCACAAAGGGCATTGTCCATCTTTGCAGCAACTTCACATTTTCTGCTCTTACACAAAGTGTTGACATGTAGAGTAATCTAGGTATTTTGCAGCATTGTGTATCTTGAAGTCTGATTATAAAATATATCTTCATCAAAACTGTCAAGTCGTTGTCAGTGAAGTTCAGCTTAACAACGGATCGTATAGTTTTGGTTGGGACCTAATTTCAGGTTTCTAACAGTTTTTGATGAGACAATGAGAAACCTCTCTACCTGGCATTTGCCCTTGGTGAAGTAGGCACAGATGATTTCCTTGGCACGCTTTGGGCGAGGGCGCACAAGTCCATACACAGTACTGGAATCTGCTGAGGGACCATTTTTCTCCAGTTGACAGAGTAGTAGGTCTTTCCTACACTTGGGGCTGTGAGCTGGGTTGAGATTCAGGCTGAGGATCAATGAAAAGATACATGGCATCAAACAACATCTCAAGTACTAGTAGCTGCTTCTCCTTACTCATCCTCCTCAGTGTATTCTTCTTTGTTTTTTCATTCTTATCTCTTCTTCCTCCTCAGTTTTTCTTAATCTTTTGGAAATAGCACCACTGTTACAGAGAATACTATACTTTAACAAGCAACCATATTGTTTTGGTCCACTGAGCTGTTGATTCTTGCATGTACCTTGCTATTTCCTCTATGTTAAGCATCTCAATTTAAATTCCATCTGACTGTCATCTCTATTACACTTCCTTCCAATAAAAAAGTCATTTATAAAGATTCTTTACAAATGAGAAATTTGTAGGCTTTTAGTTTTGTTTTTCACAGATCATGGTTAAACTCATTTTGAATGCTTAAATGCTATTTGCACATTGTAATCAATTTCTAAAATGTCAAAATTACTTTCAATAAATTATTCAATGTTCTCAGCATATCTAATTGTGAAATTGTTGCAAACATCTAGACACTCACCTTTCATAATCATCCAAACTAAACTCACTGACTTCACCATTACATGCCTAAAGACAGAAACCTAACCTCTCTGAAAAAATGTATGTTAGAATTATAAAGCCTAGCTGCTTTTGCAGCATCAACTGTGCAGGTTTACACTTCAGGGGCTACAGACCAGAGCTGGACTGCTACCTCACCTGTAGGTATTGATGTCATCCTGGTTCCTTTTCAGTGTGAAGCAGGTCTTACATGCAAGGCGGAATCGGTTTTCCTCAAGCCATTTCTTGGATGCTTTGGACAGGGATTGTCCTGAATCCCCTGACTGGCCTGTACTAGCTGACTGGCCTCGCTGCTTCTGATCGTGAGATGAGGGAGGGGAAGACAGCTCTGTGTCATTTTTCATCCTCCCATTGGCATTTTGCCTTGTCCTTCTAGTTCCTGCTTTGTTGGATGACACCTCTGGACGCCCCGCCTTGCATCTCTTCTGACGAAAAGGCTAATTGCGTATAAAGACATGCACAATATCAAGTTACACTGCGAAATGATGTTCGACATCACATTTTCTTTTCACTTGACAGAAAATGCACACAAACTTATAGGCGAACAGAAATATGTACAGTTCACTCAGTTCAAAAAGGCTATAATGTTAAAAAAAAACCCTCTTGACAGTGACATAAACATTCAGGTCTCAAAATTATTGTCCATACATTTTCATATACAAATGTAATCTATTTTCGCTCATAAGAAAATTTTAATATAACTACAGCAAATTGACAGTCTCGAGGGCTTCGATCATCTTTTAACAGGAGTCCCTTGTTTTATATGTACAAACATACACATTCATGCAGACATGAACCTAAATAATGTATCCATGCACACATGCAAATATGTACACACATGCACATACATAAATACTTATGAACACTCAAAAATCTGAAAAAGTATGACCCCACCTGCAAGTACACACAAGCACACATGTGTACAAATGCAGATAGTACAATTTCTTGGGCTGATCTTGGTCCAACATGTTCTAATTTTATTCAGTCCTGCCCAAAATGTCAAACACTAAAAATATTCAGAAGGAATATTCTGATATATTGTTGCAACTATACCCTCAGAACATTGACCTCCTGTACCTCACAAATACCTATATTAAAATGCACATACATGGAACAGTTCCACTACATTTGTATATACTACTGAAATTATGAAAGATTCCATTATCCCTTTGAAATGACTTTCATTGCTTTCAGACCTTTTATTTGTTGTTGTTGTTGTTGTTCTTGTTGTTGTTGTTGTTTTTTTTTTTGGGGGGGGGGGGGGTGGGGGGAAATGGTGCCAATTTGTACAAATACATATCACCCTTGTGGTAATACCTACCAAAGGTGGGTGGAAATTTGGCCATCATTTTCAAGATGAAGGTGAAAATTGACTCCAACATGGTCCCTAAACAGGGTCCCGGGGGACATACTCATGGCACTAACTTGGCTCAATCACTTCTGGTTCTAGAGAAGACGATTTGTAAAGATTCCTTCATTTGGGGGGCTTCCCCCCACCCCTGGGGCATTTGCCTCAGGTGAATTCAAAACGAGAGACCTGCGGGTCTTGCGCTCACTGGACAACAGACAACAGATGATGCCCACCGGATGTGGGATGGTGACCGATTGCGATCACCAGGTGAGCTAAAATTATGAATATCAGCTATTTTGGGGTACTTGGGCTCCACCCTAGCCTCCCTCTAAATCAGGTAAACCACTTGGGCTCCACCCTAGCCTCCCTCTAAATCAGGTAAAACCTGTATTTTGTATAATCTATATGGTTCCCTCCCCCATGATGATTCCTGCCAAGATTGGTCGATACCCAGCCACCTGTTTTCAAAGAGGATGGAAATATACAAAATTATGAAAATGAGCTAATTTTGGGTATCTAGGCCCAAACCTAGGTGTTACCCAGGGCATCATCACTATTTGTATGTTTGTATGTTTATAAACTAAAATACTGCTGCCATCATAAGTGATTCTTGCCAAGTTTAGGCAAAATCTAGCCCCTGGTTTTCAAGAAGAAGATGAAAATGTGAAAAAGTTTATGCACTGTGGATGACGGATGACAGACAAATTAACATTTAGCTCAGGTGAGCTACACGTGTAAAACTGAAAAACTTAATGTACAGTGCACATGGCACTTTGGACAGTGAACAATCCCGATGACTCTCTTGAGCCACTTGGCTTGGATAAGCTGTAAAAATCCATTCACAGAGCCACTTCTGCCTTATCAGCTTAAGTGAAAGATTGACTTACCTGCCTCTCCCTTGCCATCATCTTGATATGTTCTTGGGGAATCCAATCCATGTCAATGGCATGAGACTTTGTGGGAGCATTTCCACTTAAGACTGCCATGAATGCACTTTGCCACAACTCAGCATCTAGCACCTGCCTCAACTGGACGGCATTCCAAACGCTGAAATGTGGAAGCACAATTTGCTGAGGGGGAAACAATAAATTAACATGTAGTCAAGATACCATGGCCAGAAAGTCTGACATCAACGCATGATAGATTATACCTTGTTTTTCACAGAGGAGTTGTCCACTGCATACCATATCAGGGCAATTACAGTACCACCTGGCTAAATACTGGTTAGTGGTAAGGTTAGAGTAAAGATTATAGGGTTAGGTTTAGGATTAGGAGTTTGGGTTAGGGTTAGAATTAGGTTCAGGATTACAATTACAATTAGGGCCAGGGGAAGGGTCCGAGGTAATTGCCCAGGAGGTAATTGCCCTAGACCCCTGCATACATATACACCATGTTCATGGTATACATTTCCTGAAATGTGAGTACCGGTAGTTACTGCACTTCTGGGGCAGAGTGGATTTCATTATGTGTTAGTCAGTTTACATACACACACAGTACAGACCAGCCTATACACAGTAAGAAGGGCATGTAGTTAAAAAGGATTTGAGATCTCAAACAATCAATTTTATATTAAGTTTCATATTACCATTTGTATTGGAGCCAGTTTCAGAAGTTGCTGGTGACATTCTCTCAGCTTGGCTGCCACCCTCTCAGAAGGAGATTTACTCAGGATTGACCGTTTGAATTCAATGACAAGTGCAAGAGGTGGCCTCTCCTTGGATTCCCATGACACTGAATAGACAAAAAAAAAGAAAGAAAAAAAGCACACACTGTTAACAATGATTGACTCACCTAGATTTTCCTAGGTCTAAGGACTTTATGACTGGAATTAATATTTGAGCTGCCAGAGGGCAGAAATTTGATCTTTACTTCTTCTCTCCTTTTTGTAAACTTCCATCACTTTCTTTTATGTGTCTTCCTCTCTTCTCCCCTTCCTCTCCTCTTCTTTTTCTCCCTTTTCATATTCTCTCCTCTTCTTTTCCCCTTTTTCATATTCTCTCCTCTTCTTTTCTCCCTTTTCATATTCTCTCCTCTTCTTTTCTCCCTTTTCATATTCTCTCCTCTTCTTTTCTCCCTTTTCATATTCTCTCCTCTTCTTTTCCCCCTTTTCATATTCTCTCCTCCCTTTCCAACTCTTCTGGCCTTGACAGGTTACTACCTGGTATACAATTGTCAGTTTACAAAGGCTTGCATTGGACATATGATAAGAAAGTTGAGGCATTTGAAGTTATATGAAATAGTGATATTAGTAAAATTCGGTCGCAATCATATAAAGTGATGACGTCCTTGCCTCAAAACTCTATTATCAGTTTGTACATGAGATATAAAATTAGTCTTACTATGGAGTATCAATTCCCCTCCTTGTATAATTTGTCAGACCTAAATCTTTCAAATGCTAGAAAAAATATTGTAAACAATAAAAATTTTTCATCTAAAAATATGCAACTACAATAGAAAATTTGATGAAAATTTAGGTGCAAGCAAACGGTGTCACCATCACCTTATTTGCATTTGTATTTCATGAAAACATAAGAAGCCTTTATAGTTCTTTAATCTTACAGAAACTTTCTACATTTCTGTTTTCTTGAATATTTGATAAACTATAGAGTGGACTGTCACTTTAAGCGGGGGGGGGGGGGATACAGTATTACATCACTTCTTTTTGGCGGTAAGAAGTGTCATTTCTTGTCCTCTTTACATACATATACTTGTCTTTCCTTTTTTTTTCATTTTCATTTTAGCAAGGCTTTTATGGGCAGGAAAAATGTGGCCTGATCTAGTCTTTGGAGTGAATAATCTAAGCATTTGAATCCCTAACCAGATTCATTTGTTGCAACTGATTGACAAATTGCCCTACCATCAACGTAAGTAATGAGGAGATTGTTAGTTCAAATCTAGACCAAGTATGTACATGTATGTAGGCTTATGATTCTTTATCATGGCTACTACTAAAACAATGAATGATTTTTGCTTATTTATGTCAATGTAGGGCAATTCATCAATCAGCTGCAATACAAACAACTTGATACAAAAATTCATTGATTTGAAGATTTATTTGTATCAATGCACAGCACACTTACTAATTTTACCTACAAAACAATTTCAGTACAGGACTCACCATTTTGCAAGCTGCGATTTGCATTTTCCAGGAAGAGCATGGCTTCATCTGGCAATTGTCTGTGTTTATCAGCCTAAAGGAAGACATTTAAAACAAACAAGGGGCCTCAGAACAATGAATTTTTTTTTTTCATCAAAACTGAACTAGTCAGATTGCTACTATTTAATATTCTGCAAGTATTTGCAGCTTTCATTGTCAGCTGTGCTTTACAGAGTTTTTTTTTTCTCTTATATTTTTAGCTCAGATTGAGATTGACTGATGTTTCATTTCCCATCTGAGAAGATGGTTTGGTAGCCCATATTCAGCTGCACTATCTGGTCTTCCATGGGTATTCCATGGGGTCCAGCTGGAAGTGAGGCAGACCACTTCACCACTAGGGGATGATTACACACAACATTGCTTTAGTTAGACTTGGGAATCAAACCCGGGTCCTTTGGATCTGGAGGCAGATGCCCTACTGACTGAAGTAAATCACCACCCTAAAATCCTTATGTTCTTCAAATCTTTTTTATTCTTTTTATTTTCAACTGTGTTGAGTGTACATAATATTTTTGAAATGATCAGACGGGACTTTACTTATCTATCATCTTATGTCTGCATCAAGGCATGTTTAACTTGCACAGATTTTGAAAACATTAGAGGAAAATGCAATATGATGGGTAGAGAAGTTGATAGTCCCACAGGGTTTCATACATATAACCAAATTGAGATCTATCAAAAATTATAATAATAATTACAACATTCCATAAATAATCCTCTTTGCCACTAGAAAGCAGGTTGAGTGTCACTCATGTGGTTTATCCTTGTGGTAGCAGAAAAACAAGGAGAGAAAGGAAAAAATATTGGCTGTAGAGCCACTGTGAAGACTTACCAAACCTATACAAGAGTTTGTATGTCTGATAAATGTCTTGTCTCTCTGCCTTTGAGGTAAATGGCTGCCATGTTGCAAGACTCTATATAAACCCAGTGACTGAGCCAGAAGATTCTGTACATCCCCTCCTTTTACACCACGGCTCAGAGCAGCATCTGCTTCTTCCTGCAGATCGATTATGAAGTCACGGATCCATGTCTGCAAAAAGAGCAAGTGAGCGAAAGTCAGAGGAAGTAAAGTGAAGATTTCTGAGCAGTTCAAAGGGAGGCCTGTGAAGCAATGACATCATCCCTTCTGCATATTTACTGCACATGAACTTAGCCACGTTTTAAATGTGTATTTGTGACATCACTGATTGGTGAAAACATGAGAAAACATTCTGTCAATAACTGTTTCTATTTAATATATATATATCAACCTGCAGTTTCTTGAATTAGCTGGGTAAACATCCCTGACATAATGGATGTCAACACCTCGTTTTATGTCATTTTGATTTGACTTGGTTTGTCATGTCTCTTCTCATATTAGGAAGCCTTAGATTTGCTGCGCGGATGTTTGAGATGACGCTTGAGCTGTACGTTTTCCTCTTCCCTGTGTCGTGCTGAAAAGTAGATTAGATTACACTGAGATGCAACGCGTAAAAAATGATATGGCACCCCAATATGATCGATGCATGAAGTAGCTCTCTACGTTGTGAACTGAGCGGACGTAAAAATAGCACAGAATGCATAGTGAAAACTCAGATGCACAAGCTATAAATAGATCGACTTTGATACGCAATTCTGTGCATGCTCAGACCAGGTTTTTTCCCCTCTGAATGTCCCCATCACAAAAATCTAAAGCTCTCTTTTACTTCAATCTCAACAACTATAATCTACTACTTCGAAAAACATAATTCCAGGGTGACATCTAAAGAGGTCGACAGGGTTGTCTACCACATTACTTGGAATGTTTGATTTCCCACCATTTCAGAACATACACACAAACTCTTGGCATACACAAACACACACACACACAAACAAACAAAAAACAAACAAGAGACACTCGGGTCTAGCAATCACTCAAGATCGAAGCACAGCTCACCTTCATAGCACTCAACTTGAGACAAAAGATTTCAGAAATCTTGAGATTTGGGGGTTGCTGCAGGCCCCTTGAGCAACATCTTCCAAACCTTAGCTATTTGGGCCTCACCCTATGGACCCAAGGAGGGCACAACCAAGATTTTTACAAGCTCAAATTTCCTTCTCAAGTGATTCCCAGGTTTGGTCAAAATCCAGTCACAAGGTGTCAAGAAGATGAAAATGTCAAAAATTATCAACATTAGCTAATTTGACACACTTGGGCCCTGCCCTAGAAGAACCCCAGTGGGGTAAAACTATATAGTCAAATCCTTCCTGTGAAGTTAGATCAAAATTAATCCATTGAGGATGAGTTCCCAGTATACTCGGGCAAGTGTTTTGATGGGAAGTGTGTGCTGTAGCAAAATCAGCCCAACCTCAATGGGTTAAGCACCAGTTTTCAAGAATATGAAAATGTAAATAAAAAAATGAAAGAAAAAAAAATATATATATATCTAAAAAAGAATTTCCCTTGCCATGCATTAGAATTGTATCCCCTTGCCATGCATTGGAATTGTATCCCCTGGGTCATTGCAAATATTTGTCATATAGCATTACCTCTCAAAAGTTTTTTCCATATAGTCCCACCCTCTCATGCACAATAATTTCCTTTCTTTCCACCATTACAAATGGCCTGTACAGATTTTTTTTACCTGTTTCATTGTTTATCATAATGCATGAAGTATGCCCACAATACAGAAATTCATTCAGAACAACATAATTAGAGATATATCTACCTCTGATTGGGAATCATGACGAGTCTTCCATTCTTTGATGACTGAGGAACTGCAAGGACAAATATGAAAGTGTCACTACGATAGAATTACAGGTAGCATTTGCATGTATCAAAGGCACTGATTTGATGAGTCTGACACTGTAAAAGTATAAATCTTCCAAGGATTATCATTTTTTGCACTAAATCAAGTGAGTTAAAATTGTGTCTGCTAACTCTGCTACATGTGATACATTACAGTGCACTCCCGTTATAATGAAATGCTCGGGACCGGCAGTTTTCTTTCATTATAACAAAATTTTGTTATAACCGAACAAATACAATATATAACGAAAATAAGGAATAATTGATAAACCACGTACATATTCTATTTGCTGAATACTCATCATACGCTGGAAAGCTATGTGAAATGTGATGGGATAACTGTATTACAATAATAAACGCAAGTTCCCCTCAGAAACTGTGCGTGACACAAGGAGCGAATACACAGTGGTGTGAAGCGTTCACCCATGCAGAGACGCTATAAATGCTTGTTCCGCTACATATTTTCGAAAGCAATTTCCATTTCGTTATAACGGAGCACATTTCTTTTGTTTTTCTTTGTCTGTGGCGCTCGGAAAAGACTTCGTTATAACGGAAATTTTGCCATAACCGTGTTCGTTATAAGCGAATTTTGTACCATAGACTTTAATGGTGATAATTTTGAGACCAGAAGATTTACTTTGTTATAACAAAATTTCGTTATAACTGTGTTCGTTGTAACAGGAGTGCACTGTACAAACGGTAGAGACTCAAGAGAAAAAATGTTACAAAATAAATGTTTTGCATACTGGTACTCTCCTTACGATGATCACATTGCCTGAAATACAAAAAGAAAAATCCTGCCATGTTGAATTCAAAATTTAAGTACATTCCTTTGCTTTTTGGGAAAATCTTGCCATTACACACCGATGCAATAGTCATGGCTGTAAAAATTACATCTGAATGAGGTATTCAGACAGAAGTGACTTTTGCTGTCTTGAGTTGTGATCTATATCACTTGAAAAGTGATTAATCACTAATACAACTTTCACGTAAATTAGGATCCACAATCTAATGCTACAGAAGAAAATGACGCAGGACAATCTGGTTTGGTTATCCCGCAAAATATGCATGAATGTTGCTGCCATGATCTTGTAAATCACTTTGCAATAGGTATACACAATGCATGAAATATTACTTTACATTTGTACTTACACTTCATTAAAACCTTGTACCACTCTGAAATGTCTAGCATTTTCCTCGGAAATGTTCGCATGCTGCTCCATGCTTGTAGTCTTTCAGCCCACACCTATTGTTAATGTGAAAAAACAAGAAAAGGAGAAATATACTATATCAAATGAACAAAGAGAAATTAGAAGGGGGAAAGACATCAGGGGAGAGGGGGAAAAGAGTATTGAATGCAAAGCATGCAGGGAAACTAGAAATGTCGCTATGACGACTGGTATGCCTCCGCCATAATGCATGATTCTCCTAATAGGTCTATAGTACATGTGGACAATGTGTGATTACATTTTCACAAAATTGGCAAAATATTAAAATGACATGTTTGTCACAAATGTATCGAATGTTCACCTTCCTTGACCTATGTTTAATTGGATGAATAGGTGAGCATGTATTTGGGGATTTAAGAACTTTAACTTCGACTTTGACCCTTTCATAAGTTTGTCAAGGTATAAATTGTATGGAGAAAAAGTGCAATTTCTGTATTGAAAAGTAAATTGTTATCATTTTCATCTGGCCTTTGATTCATAAGAGAATCAATGTCAGGCAGAACATACATAAATATGTACTAAGTTTAAAGATAACTTGAGCCACTTCCGAGATATGGAGAAAGAAGTAAGTTCAGCACTTTCACTTGATCTTTGACCTTTTGACCTTTGACCTTCTTGGCAAAAAAAAAGAAAATCCCAGAGAATCTCTAGTGGGTTATTCATGCATACATCAAGTTTTTAAAAAAATAATCCTGCTGGCATTGCATAAATATAATGAAAATAGTAAAATTTTGAAGTATTGCCCTTGACCTTTGACCCCTGACCTTTGACCACATGAACCCAAAATTCCCTAGATAACCACTGCCAGTCAGTACATGCATATTGTTCCATAAAGATACCTTGAACAATTTCCAAGATACAGAGAAAAAAGTGCAATGTTAACATTTTACTTGACCTTTTGACCTTTGACCTTTTGACCTCATGACCCCAAACTTTCACCAGAGAATCTTAATTGGGTAATACATGTATACACTAAGTTTCAAGAAAATATCTTCAGGCATTGCATAGATATGAGGGGAAAAGTGAAATTTTAAGCATTTGACCTTGACCTTTTGACCTTTGACCTAGAGCATGTGCACCCAAAAGTTGATAGGCACAACTTCACCTCCTAATACACATACGTGCCAAGTTTCATTAGGATACCTCAAAAGGTTTTGATAGTTACCCTGTCCACAAAATTCATTACGGACGGACGGACGGACGGACGGACGGACGGACGGACGGACAACCCGAAAACATAAAGCCTCCGGCACCACTTCGTGGCGGAGGCATAAAAAATAAAGACAGCAAAATCAAATGAGTGTACACTATTTTGAAAACAGACATTAGCCATCTACGGTTACAGGTCATATATTTTGCATTTTGCGCAGGAGATCATTTTATCAAGTACATGAATATCATATCGGCATGCCTCCATTCCTCACAATTTTTATTTTCGACACTTTTAGCACATTTCCTTATTTACGCCATCAATACTGCACCGTTTTACTTAGGAATTTCGATATGAAGCTGAGCTGCAAAGGCCAATAATAATATGCCTTGAACGAATTCCCATTTGAATGCACTCGTGTTCATTTTTAAAGCGATTTCCGTCACGCTGTCGCTGGCATCAGATTTCGACACCCAGCATCATTTTTCGACACAATCATGCAGCGCACATCACACATAAATCACATGGCGCATACAGTACGCGTACACTGCATTGTGGATCGATGCAAACCAGCATTCATATCAGTGCAAGAACTTGTTGTTTCCTCTGTAACCGTGTCTTAATATGGGAATGTCGAAATCTGGTGCCACATTCTCAAATTTTAAGCCAACTCTTTCTACAAGTTTGTTCATTTATCACGAATTCAACCATGAAATTACTAAAGACGATTATGAAATCAAACATCAGGATTTGGCAAACAAACTGATACTAAACTAAAGTAAGATAACCGGCATGGGTGAATACTGAATTTCATTTTACGGCGATGTATACAAAATGTGTCATATTGTTTTGAACCCCTAATTTGCCTAAAAATGGCTGACATCAACATTTCTGCTGACACTGTGTTGCTTTTCTCCTAAGTATTCTACCGTCGGATTATGATGACAAGTGACAAACGGTGTTTCCATAAGACTATAAATGTGATTGATAACTTGGTTGATTGTTGAAGTCAGACGTTTGTATTGAGTATAAAATTTGATAAGAATTATCTGCTGGGTGTCGAAATCTGGGTCCTGTCGAAAACTGGTGCACTAACGGTATACTAACAACAGGGTAGCCCCGGAGACCCCGCCGCGTTAGGGCTGGTCGCAGTTAACTAACAGGGTAACAGTGTTGCTCACCATTTCTTGGTTCTGACCTGAAGGCCGTGATTGTTTCAGTAATTTGCCGGGCCATTTGCAAATTAATGAAGTGACGAGCCATGATGATGGAAACGCAGCTGAACAATTTGACCATTTGAGTGACGACGCGACCGCGGATCGGATCATAATGATCATCAAGAACCCAAGGAATTCCGGAGTCAGGTACCTGTCTCGCTGGGCGCTGGCCGGCCGGTTGGTGCTCGATCTGATATAACTGCTGCTGCTTGCGCTTCGGTCCATGATCGTACCCAATCAAAATTTTGGGGTGCATACGTAGCCTAGAAGCTGCGCTGCGCTGCCGCTCCACTCTGTTGCAGCAGACGACAATACGCGCACGATACTTCTTGAGACTTTGCACCCCTGGGCCTTGCTTTTTTTTTTTTTTTTTTTTTTTTTTTTGTTGTTCCTTTTTTTGCCTCCGCCACGAAGTGTCGCCGCAGGATCTCACATCGTCACATAATGTACCCCTGTAAGCTATAATCATAGTCCTTAATTCGGACTGATTATGTTTATAATAAATCCCCATAGAGATATATACTAAGAACAAACATCTCTATGTAAATCCCCTATCACACGCCACTTTTGTACTCTGTTTTTACAAAAAAATACCCTCCCACACACTCCCCCGTCCGCGCGCTGGAGGGGGTATCCCCCCCCCCCCCACGCACACACACACACACACACACTCGCCGAGGATCTCACATCCGGCCCGTCGAGGTTTTGCACCCCCCCCCCCGCCCCCCCCCCCAAAAAAAAAAAAAAAAAAAAGAAGAAGAAGTGTTCCGTCAGATCGCGCTTGCACATGCTTTAACACTATCTCCCCCATATCTAGGTATATTAAGCCCTATGCAATCCCTGAAGGTATATTTTCTTGAAACTTAGTGCATACATGAACTACCAACCACAGATTCTCCAGAGAGAGTTTTGGGTCGTGAGGTCAAAGGTCAAATGTCCAATGAAAATGTTAAAATTTCACTTCTCCAAATCTCACAAATTATGGTTCAATGTATCTTCATTGAACTTAGACTGGCAGTGATTATCTTCAAGGGGTCCAAGTGGGTCAAAGGAACAGGTCATGGGGTCAAAGTTCAGGGTCAACTCCGCAAAATTTCACTATTCCCCTCTTATCTATATGCAATACCCTCAGGATTTTTCTGGAAACTTAGTGTATGCATGTATTACCCTACAGAGGTTCCCTTGGAAGTTTTTGCCGGAAAGTCAAAGGTCAAGTGAAAAGACTAAATTTCACTTCATTCTTAAACTTATGAAAGGGTTAAAGATCAAGTAAAAATCCCCTGGTGATCCCCAAATCCCCAAATACCTGCACTCTTATAAATAATATAGCCGTACATCATATCAAACCTAGTTCAAGGGAAGTAAACATTCAACACATTTGACACATTTGACACACCAATTGTCATTTTATTGTCAATTATGTGAAACTCATCACACATTGTCAAGACATTGTACTTTAGACCTCTATTGGAGAACCATGTATTATGGCATACCAGTCGCCATAGCGACATCTTCTTCTTCTTCTGATTAAGTCTGCCTCCTTCAATAGACTGAAGATTCTTGCAGACTGGTGCTATTTACATTATAATACAATTTATTTACAGATATTTACAAGCACATAGAAAATTTGACGAAAATACTAGCCACTGTGATCAACCGCTAGACGGTTTCGAAATGATTCCTCAGATGGCGCTGAAACAATTTCTGACGACAGGGAATTCCAGTTCCTTACAGTTCTTGGGAAGAACGAATGGCGATGCGATTCAGTTCTCGAATATGGTACCTGATAGGAGTGTGGTTGCGAGGCTCTCGTTAACTGAGTAGCCTGTTTGATGATATAGTCCTGCATGTGCTGAAAGAGGAGTGAGATTATTGTGTATTTTGTACATCATTTTATTAGCCTGTCATTTTCTCTGCGCTGTTCCAGAGTGGTCTAATAAGTTCTTGTAGCATTTTGGTGACACTCGAGGTGTTATGGTAGCGATTTAAAGTGAATCGCGCAGCTCTTCTCTGGACCACTTCCACTTGGTGGATTATGTTCTTGGTAGATGGGTCCCAAACTGTGGAAGCATACTCAACAATTGGTCGAACCAACGTTTTGTAAGCTGTGGCTTAACATCAGAAGATTTTATGCGAAGATTGCGTTTTAGAAATGCAAGCACGTTATTGGCTTTATTGACAGTATTGTTGATGTGTTGGGTCCACTTTAAATCAGAAGTGATGCAATGGTTACACCCAAGTACTTCACGGATTCGACAGATTCAAGAGGGGCGTTATTTAGATGATACACGTGTTGCACCTTGACATTTCTAGTTTGTTTTGTTTTTTAGTTCGAGCAGTCCGCGAACTGATCGTTGTTCTCATCGCTCACTCATCGGAAGCAAAGTTTGTTGCTTCGGGCTATCCACCGAAGTGTAGCGGATCGCAGTCTGTTGAATCTGACTTAATTGGTAGGTGACTACTAGTATATCAGGTGATATAGTACTATAGTATTCCCTCATCGGATTACCCCCCCCCCCCCACACACACACACACACACAACACTGACCCGATACTCGACCATTACAACTCGGATCCATCGGACTGCGATTCGATACTCTTCGGTGGCTAGTCGGAAGCGATAAACTTTGCTTCTGCAACTGACCAATGGGAGAAAATGTCTGCGGAATGGGGGTACAAAAATGTATTACAAAGCATGAAAGAGTGATAGTTTACACTAACGATAGGACTAGGAGGACTTCTGGGGAGCCAAGAGGACCTCCTCCGGAAAAACAGAACAAAACAAAACAAACGATGATCAAGCGTATAGTACTAGTATCGCATGCCCTTTCCCGATTTTTCAGGAAAAAGGGGTATGATGTAGGGCTCAGTTCGGGGGAAAATCCCGAAAATCATTGAAATTTATAGGAGCTCTTTTTGTATTTCCCCCGAAATACCCCTGAAAGGGGATATCTTCTAGTCCTGAAAAAGGGTTCGGAGAATGGGGTTGATTTCAAACACCCTCCCCCCCCCCAAAAAAAAAAAAAAAAATACAACGACAGAAAATCTAAAATGAGGGTAGGCCTAGCTAGTGCGGCTCCTTGGTGTTTGCCCCGATTCTCCCACACGTATAGTGCAACGTGATATTGCTGAGTTGGCCTTCTTTTCGCAAGACACCGCGTGTACTGCATCCTTATACGACGTGCACACTCGACTTTGCTAGCTTCCTTGAAAACATAGGGGTACTTACATTATGGTTGTCAGTTTATGGTTGCCATGGTAACCAGCAATATCGGACATAGCTGCTGTCAGCAATGTTAAGATTCGTGTCACAGCTTACGTAATATAGGGCCTACGGTCAGATGACAAAGAAGCGTTTACGATTTATATACTTTGAAGGATAATGCGAGCAATTAAAATTAGCAAATAATAAATGTACATTTATCAGATACGTTTCTAATTGTGTGTACATAATGATGTATAAGTAGACCTACATATTGGCAACTTTTCCACGGGAACAACAAATCATGGAGCTGAATTCTTGTCGATACCGTGACAATTGCCATTACAGCAAGAGTTGCTATATCATATAATTTTTTTTTAATGAAATGGGGCCCTGAACGTTCTACACAGTGCGAACTGGTTATATACAATAATATATAGGTGATTCTGGTAAATATTTTACATTTACCCGAATTACGTTTATGATTATGATGAACCATGCAGTAACTCAAAGACTTGTAGAGGGCCATTCAACAGATCCAGTCCTGAGCCTGAGGAGTTCAATGTAATGTACCCATGGGTTGGTCAATTATGCAATCTGGATTACGCTTCTGTTTTCGGTGATGATTGAGCTTACAATACAATATAATACAATACAATACAATACAGTATGGGTATACATAGCGCTCTTACAATGAGTGAACAGCTTAGACGTGAAGGCTTTAACTGATGTCGCCTCTACAGCTTTCGCGTAAGGATATACATTCCAATTGAATTCACTGCTTTCTGGCTGAAAGAGTTTAACCTCTTATGTTATAGCGCGACACCTTCCTTTATACAACTTCAACTTATTATGACTGCGTGTATAGATGATCACGGATAACAAAGAGAACAGCTGGATCAAAATCTTCCATATCATGCAAAAATCTTGAAGACTTGAATCATAATAATCTGCACGCTCATGTCTATAATCTAGGGATGGGATTCCCAAAGACTCGAGTCTCTCAGATTACCCGAAAGCTATCGATGCAGTATACGGTGTACAAGATGCTATAGAAGTAAATACTGGTATGTTAAAGTATGCAACACTCTGAGTGGGAATTCCCTTCGGAAATAATAATGTGTTTCATACTTGTTTAACACTTCCTTACAGTATCATGTGCGTGTATATGAATAAACCCTGCGAGTAAATTCATACACTGTACAGTTGCATGTTTTGTAGATTATTGTGTGTGGCCAGGTATTCTGCGTTAGCTTTTTTTTTATGATGACATGCACTTTATAGACAATGGGTCAGGATATGTGGAAGGGTCTGGGCCTTACAAGTGTCTATAGAGAAGTTGAAGATGATTACAGAATATTCAAGAATGGTTGAAGGAACCTATATAAGTTACATTTACAATTTATACGAAACAGGCATATCGAGTACCTCCAATCATTTTGCTCAGGGAGTAAGGCCACTAAATTCTGGCTCTGAAGCGACTCGTTGGTTAGTCCTAGTTGGTTATAAACCTGCTAACCTGTTACATTTTGTGGAGATATAAAGGCCTGGAGAAATGATCTCTTCATTCTGGAGCATTCAAATTACCTTTAACCTCATTCTAACTAACTCTTTTCAATTGAAATTCGTAAAACAAGCACCATTTCGTTATTCGTCCATTCAATTTAGAATGGCGTGGTCACGTGATCACGCATATAAATTATGCTGCGCTCGTTCATTCGAATTCATTTTTGGGCATCTTATTTAACGTCTTTTGCAGTCAGTTAAGCACACACAAATTTTATGCTTTGGTCCTTTCTTTATTTTTTCAACATATATAGCTTTTGCACTATCAGCATCATTACATTTCATATTTTCGTATTCATTTTAGAGATTTGGGCAACAGTTTTATTTTTCTGTAAGAAGATGAAGTTAATCTGTTAAGTATTGGTACATGTAGGCCTATAATGACAGAACAACAAACTCGAGATAGGGTAATAAATATGATACTTTCACTGCTTAACAGTGTGTGGATGAAACAAAAGATCACATAGAAAATCACGTTTAAATGTTCTCACCTTTATCTAAAAAGAAATATCATGACGTTAATTTGAATGAAAATGTTTAGAATTTGACTGCCCATTCGCGAAATTGAATGACTCAACTAATAACCTTTTCGGCGAGTGGTGGCGAATTTGAATGATCATGGGGTACCAGAGAATTTGAATGCCCTTTTTACGAATTCTAAAGCCTCGTGTGCAAATTTCATTTATCAAAATGCTTAATAAAAAACGCAAAAGCTGCAATTTTGAAAGACAGACCGTGCGATAACGAGGGGTTTTGCTCAGTTGAATGAATCTTCTATCAAATGACTGACAAAAGTGCGAAATTGGCCGGGAAAACCTATATTAACAAACCGCCTGAAAATTAATTTATTGTTTTTGTGCGATCGTTCTCCGTGTGATATTAGTCCTACGTAGCAGTACACGTACATGTGTATAGTGCTATAATATATATATATATATATATATATATATATATATATATATATACATGCATGTGCTGGATTAGTTTGAAATTCCCCTCGTTTTTCTCTGCGTGCGTTATATTGGTTTCCTGTAATGCAAAGAAGTATACAAAATTTAAAATTCTGTTGATGGTACATCAGAGCTATTCATGGTACAGCACCAGTGTGCATATACAGGAACTTGTGGAGTTAAAATCATCATTTCAAACATAACTATCTCCGAAGTTCACAGAATCAAACGCTATTGAATTCTCCATTAGGGAAATCAAAAGCTACTCTTGGTGACAGGGCGTCTGTGTATGCTGCGCCGAAATTATGGAATAATCTCCCACTTTGTAATCTCCCTTGTTTGAAAGGCAAGTATAGCTACAGTTAATGTTTAAGACCAGGATAACAACCCATCTTTTGAACAATGCATTCTTATGTTTGAATTATGTCGTGATTATTTAGTTTGTAATGCGCAATCGTATAGCTGCACAATATAAATGCTATGTTCTTTATTATATATATATATATATATATATTCATACATTACATATTATAAATAAGATATACTGTTGATTGATTGATTGATTGATATATAGGCCTATATTTACACACGCGCACACCATGGTGTGTCCGGTTTTCGTGATAAAAGTGACATGATTATTTATTTCAACTTTTAAACTGCTCTTACAGGAGCTAGATATAGTGATATAATAGGAGTGCAAAAGAATCATTGAAATGTTCACTCAGTTTTCATAATACTTAAAGAGTCATTAGGGTATATCTATTTCACCTTTGTCGCTTTTACAATAAATAGCAAGACAGCTAATTTCGAGAATTTCTATTAAGCAGCTTGGAAGAATATACGAATATAGCCCAAGTGCTAATCTCAGCATTATGTGCATCCTCGCCGTATCATAAGTTCAACTTTCCGTGACTGGTCACTATAAGCTGAAGCATGATTATGAGTACCAGTGTAATTGCCTGATGCGACAGATCAGCGTTAAGTTTACCCTGGGTTTTTTTTTCTATTTTGTTTTGTTTTGTTGGTTGTTTTTTTATGTGCATGATATGTTTCATTTTCTGCGTACTGAACACAAAGATTTTTTTTTTTGTTTCAAACAATATTTTATTTCGATTCCATCATCCATCGTTGATTACAATTCAACATTTGGTTGTTTTGCTTGCTGCGTGACATTTCAAACATATATGAAAATATTACAAAATAATTCTTATGACTGTCATTGTGTCAATTTCTGATTATTCTACTATACAATACACAGTAACTGCTTCACAAATATAGTCATCCCCACAATAATTATAAGATCAATTTTTGATAATGGGTCAGCAAAACCATATGTATGTACAATACGCAATACAAAATATACCCATTAACTGCGTCCGTATACTCGTCACAGCAGTAATTATTAGATAATGAAATCAAATATTGTTAAGGGGTCAACAAAAAGCCTACATACCTATGTATCAGGGGTCAACCAAAAACCTACATACCTACGTACACACATACATACAAAAGCTTTACAAATCTACACGATCAATGTCTGTACATAATCCATACCTATAAAACATTACCCCTTCATCGCTCACCCGTATAACCTCATCCAACACAGATACACACGCATATTTGCACACACACACACACAAAAAGAAAAAAACACCGAACCTGTACAACGTTCACCAAACAATCAAAAAAAAAAAAAGCACACAAAGGTAGCAATAGATGTGGAGTAAGAATCACCGTGTCATTAATTGATTCCATTTCCTGCTGTGCAAGGCCAGCATACCTCGTTTCATTGCTAATTTCCTTTCTTCTTCTTGACTTTCTAACATTCTTTCTTTAATTTCTCTTATCAATGGGGGCCTGTTCTTTTCCTTCGAAAATATAAATATCATCCATTTTATCAATAATATCAAATGGTTTATGAGTTGCCCTTTTCCAATATCCTGCGTTTTAATACCTACATGAACAGATTGCCAATCTAACTTTTGCATCTGGGGTAAAACAAAAACTTCACTACACAATTTCCAAATCTGATTGACTTTCCTACAATAAAAAAAAAAACAAATGTTCATAAGTCTCAACCTCAGAGTAACAAAATGTACATTGGTTATCTCCTGCAAAACCAAAAGAAAATAACTTAGCTTTGGTATATATTAAACCATACAACATTTTATATTGAAATTGACTTAACTTACAATCAAGAGTAGACTTCCGAGGCCTTAGAAAAATCGATCTAGTATCTATGTCCTCGAAATTATATAAACCAACTAAATTATTATATATATGCTGATGATGTTTCAATTCCATTCCTCATCAATGCTTTATAAATAAGTTTTGATGTTATATCATGTATAATGATATATTTTGTTCTGCAAATAAAATTCAATTTTCAATTGAGTATCCTCCATATTCATTTCTCGTTTTAATGTACCCTTCCACGATGACGGTAAAGCTAAAAATATTTCAGACATTTTTCCAATCATTTCTTCACTAAATCCTAATCTTAAAAACTCCCTTCTCCCTTTAAATTCCCCATTTACATCTACCAAATGATGAACTTTATATGCATTCCTAAGAAATAACTCTTTATCAAATATTGTATATCCATCAATCAAAATAAATTTATCATTAAAAATTACCTCATTTCTTTTTGAATCCTCTTTCAGAATCAAACTTCTACTTCCCATCCAAACCTGCAACATATTATAAAATTCAGGTAAAATTAACCTCAACAACCGTAAAATCGCCTTACTATAAAAAGTCAAAATACCTCCCACCGATTTAGTGGAAAACTTGAAATATAACTTCCACTTCATACTATGATCCCCTAAAATCAAACGCTTAATCCACATAATTCTTTGTGCTTTAACAAACACTCGAAAATTAATGAACTTTAGTCCTCCCCTATCATAATCTAAATACAAAATATTCCTTTTTATTTTATCTCTTCCCCTCCAAATGGTTGAAAGGATCAATCGATTTGATATTTGTGATCTGATATGAGAATACCACCTTGTCAGGAACCGAAATCAGACAAGCGATATAAAATGCAATAGTGTGATCACAATATACTTACTCGATTATCGAAAAGCCATGATTCGAAGAAAATTTTCTCAGTAGCAGCGTTGATGAGCAAATTCACTGAAGTCTGAAAGTCTGAAAACGCTGATCATCGATAGTAAGCGAGCGGGGAAAGAACCTGACAGGCGATCGTTTCATGTCCTGCCATGTTCTTATATCGCCGACGAACACATCTCTGCAACTCTGATGTCAGCTCACTGCCAATTTATATTCAGAACCGAACGCTGATTGCGCAATCAGTCAGATAACAATGGGGACCCGACGAAGGGTTGCAGTGTACCTACATCATACGCTCCGACGTGAGGTAACAATTCCTTTATGTCACTACCCACGTCATGATTAATGGTTTTTTTTTCTGTCTATGATACTATTCATAACATCTCACATCGCAGATACAATGGGGCCAACAATATCGCCATGCATGCTATATTAGAGCCTGTAACGTTCACTTATTAAAGCCACTGTCCACCATTGGGAGCGGTGATTTTTTTTTTTAAGTTCGAGCTATATTTTGATGCATATGTATAGTTCAGTGCATGACAAAACATCCTATGTCATATGAAAAATTCGAAATAAAGCCACAAATATAAGGAGATACACTAATTTTCTCAATAGTAGACGGTTTATTCTATGGAAACGATTTTATAATAAAAACTATTGTTCACACTTGTACATCTAACGATACTTAACATTGCTTATAATGATTATTGCTTTTACCACGCCTTCACATCTTTTTTTTTTTTTTAGCAGAAATATTTAACAAGGAGCGAACCAACATTTCGTTGAAGTTAGGTAAACGCGAACAGTGATGGTACTTGGTTCAGATCAGATGTTTCAAAATAATATGTAAACGGTTGCTAAGAAGAGGTTAAAACAAAATCGCGCGCATGACAACAACGAAATTGTCCGGCCATGATTTCGGGCGACGTCATGAAACGATCAACATTGCTGTTGTGATGTTGCTGCTGTTCTTTTCGGGGAGGAACAAACAAGCAAAAGAGTTCATGTAATTAATGTACAAAAACAATGAATATACCAAAGACGGCTATCCGAGCAGTGATTAAAAAAAACCACAACAAACAAACCGGGGGCGGATCCAGGAATTCTGTAAAGGGGGGCGTGACTAATATTTATGGTGCCACTTCCGGATTTCATTTCATTTTTTTCTTTTAATTTCTTTTGTTTTTAAGGACAAATAAAGGGGGGGGGGGTTTGCGTGCGCTGGTTGCGCCCCCCTCTGGATCCGCCACTGCAAACCTATGTCAAGAAGGATTATGATTGGGAATTGCAGTTATTGGCAAGATTAGCTGACGACCTATGAGGTAAAGTGTAATGTGGGTGGATCATTATGGAAAAAGTTCACAATTAAAATCATACGAGACAAAGAAGAAACAGTGACGATCATAATCATTATGCTATCAATATGCGTCAACATATATTTCTTCAAAGCATATACATTATTGTATCCCAATTGGTACGTGCTATCTATAGCACAGAGCGTAGGCCTATCACCACTCTTGCGCGAACGTCCGATATGGGGGGAGGGGGTGTGGCAGTTGTACCCAACATTATTATTGCTTATCAAATATGCTAATAACTGTTTTTACAACATGGGTTTATAATACAACATAACCATGTCATTATTTCTTTTATCATCTGTTTATGTAGCCTATCTGTATCTACTAATCAAATCCAAATTGTGTATATCTGACTATTCGCAATATATTCGCTTGTTAGATTCACCGGAAATCAATATTATGATTTTGGTACACTTGTAGCCATGCATGCTCTCCAGTAATACATAACTTGTCTGAGATTCTCTCTCAAAAAAAAAAGAAAAAAAAAAGGAGAGAGTATTTAAACTTTAGATGCAGGAGGTAAAAACGTAATATTGTTACTATTAAAGGTCATCTTCAAACATAGTATCTGAAATAGCAACTAAGCAACATCCCATCATGCTTTAGATAATCCGAGAGGTATTGGCAGAGTTACAATGCACCAACAATTTGAATTGTTATATCTTAAGCAAACTTCAGTTTATATTTGTGACGCGCAAACAACGGTTTCAGACAAAAGTCGCAAGAGCTAATTCACTCCTAGGCGGGGTACAAAGATTTTGAAATGAAAAATGAAATTGAAATGAATTTTCAAATTTCCGATTTTTGCCTGAAACCGTTGTCGCCGGTCACATTTTCACTATTGACTAATAAAAGACCTTTTTGCCGTTCTTCTCCGTCACTTCTGATGAAACCTCATTTTGGCATTTTTTCCCTGGGTTTAATGTGTGGTTATACGTCATCAAGGATATATGTGGCCACCAGTGGCATCTGTTTATTTATACATTTATGTCTTTCTGTGGGGCAGCACTTTCAGACAAAAACCTGATCTATTTTGTTTGTTTGTCTTCTTTAGCAAAATGCGTTTGGTATATAACGTTAAGAAGAGTTTTATGTGTAGGTTTTTTGGTGTTGTAATATATTCGAATATATAGGATATTAGGGCCTCATCCACTTCGAACTCTGCTTATGATGACGGTCCCCTGTATGCTCTTTTGTTCATATATACATACATTAGCCTATCATGCCTAAACATATTGCTTTGATTCATTTGTTATTACAGACTGATGTTGTTATGAAATTGGCATTTCTTATATTGATTTGTACGTTATACTTTCCTTTTTTTGCATACTCTGTATCACTTTGTTTTCATTTGTTATTGTATTTGGAGAAAAACAAAATGCAGAAATAAACCAAACCAAACCAAACCAAGGGGCCCTGCACTATAAAATAATCTCATACAGACGGACTGAAGTGAAATCAAACAAACATAAATACACCAAATTATACAGATATACATTATAGCATAGTTGGCTTATACAAGTCAGCGAAATGTTATTTTGTGGTTTTTAGTACAGCGCTTTGCCAACAGTGCTGGAAACAATGCTATCGAGTGGCATACACACACTTAACACGCAGGCATTGAAGATTTTCTTGACACACCCACGCATACACACACGTACGGAGACAGACACAAATAAACTGAGCCGACAAACACAGGAAGGAATTAAATTACAGTTTGTACTGGGAATTCCCCCGACGTCTCTTCCTCTACCTTGTTTGCAGACAGGCCGATGTGAAAAGTTACTGAGAAGGGTGGTTAGTTGTGGTCAAGTCGCAAAAGAAATTAATTCCGTGTTTTGTGTGTGTGTGTGTGTGTGTGTTTGTTTGTTGTAGTGTGTGTGTGTGTGTGTGTGTGTTTGTTTGTTTGTTTGTTAGGTGATCCGAGTATCCTCTCGGATCACCTTCTGTATCTGTACTGATTCTTTGTTTTTCTTCTTTCTTTATTTCTGGACAAAAGTTGTGCAGAGGTTAACTCAGAAAGTCCTCTGCCTATCAATTTCAAACTTATACCATACATGTATCATGTTTTTTTTTTTTTTTTTTTGATGAACAGATGTTACATCATGAAATACCTATTTTGTTGTTACGCATTTCGTTATTCGTGATTTCCATGTTATTAAATGGATGTATTCTGCAACATACCGTCGCAATCAATAGAGACAAAACCCACCTGAAGAGAGTTGTTAATGCTCATTAAACTTCCTGAGATAGATTTATTAATTTTGGATTGGTTAAAGATTCCTGTATATTCCTCTGTCGAGAAGAATCGATAAGCAATGGTGTTCATCAGCACAATTAGAGGAAAAGCGAATCGCAATGACGAACAAAGGCATTTCAAATGGATGTCTTAAAAATAAATGGTATTTTCCACATGAATGTAACAAACAGATAACAACAAACAATGGATAAAAATCACACAACAGGGCAAGTACAATCTTGAAAATGCTAATTATGATGCCGGTTTGGTACAAACCACGTAAAAGAACATTACACCTTAAGGTACAAATATCATGGTGTATACTTGTGTTCATTTTTCTTTTTTTTTTTCTCAAATTGTAAACATTCGGGTACTCGTAGACAAAATCATATCTTCAACAATAGTAAATGATGCATACACATATACTGTGCCTTAACGGGTTGATTAGAAAAAAAATATCAATAACTTGTCTTGTATAATAATACCATATAGGTCCTACATACAAATGTGAATGAGACATCTACGGGCAAGTTCATTTTTGTTTGCATGTTAAACAGGCCTTGACTAAGACGAGAATGACAAAGAAAGAGAAACGGAAATACAGGGTTACAGAAATGACAAATTTCCCTACGCCTACACATATTTAATTAAGCATACCTAAATACCCACACAGGCAAACATAAACATACGTGACACATAAGCACTTTACTGCATACTGGTACACATAGTTACAGAGCAAATTGAGTGTCTTAAACCGGTTTCATGCCATTGCACGTTCAAATTTTACGCCTATCTATTTATGACACTTGTTGCTCTTGACAGTAAGAAAGCTTGCCCGAAATTTGCCCGACGTGGCAAAACCTAATTTACACTGGATCCAAAGTACTGAAATATGTTCAGTAGAAACGGGTGAAATGATTGGCTCTTTACCAGGAAATACATTCGTGAATTAAATAGTCATCAGTAAATCGTGGTCTATTGGGAAAGAAAAATGATTTGAAGACATTATGTATTTTTTCGGTTCCTTGTCAGGTTTGATTATCCAGAGGTGGGAGGAAGATATATATATATATTTTTTTTTTTGGGGGGGGGGGGGCGGGGGGGGGGGGAAGGAACCATAATAGATTGGGGGGGGGGGAGAACAGGTTATAGATTGTAATGTAACTACAACAAGAATTAACCATCCTTCTAAACATCCATATATATCATCACTATTTTCTTTCCATAAATTCACCTGCGAGAAATCGCACAGTAAAATGGATGCTGTGATGTATAATGTCCAATGATACGAAGAACAGATTGATTCTGTTCTTAATGTGTTCTGAGCGCAAACAAATGATATGTATGTTGGTTAAGGGTTATCTTCACTCTTATGAGCAAGCGAATGAGTTGCGAAGGACGCCAATGTCGAAAACAAATGGCAAAGTCCAACATTCGGAGAAGTTTTTTCCCCGAATGTGTCCCGACAATGGAGGCGAAAATGGATACACGTTGCGAGCTCGACGCCCATGAGTCACGCATATACAGTAGCCAACGAGTCATACAACCCACGCGACATATACTGCCCACGAGTTATACAGATCACGAGTCATAAGCCAGTGAGATAGGCACTAAAGTGAACAAGGCCCACGAGCTATACTGTCCTTGAGCTGGATACTTGGTAAATAAAGCAAATGACCTCGGCACTTGTCAAATAAGGCTCATGAGCTCGACACTACGCGAAAAAGTCCAACATTCTGAGAAGTTTTTCTCTGAATATGTCCCGACAGTGGAGGCACAAAATGGATGCACGTCGCGAACTCGACACTTATGAGTTATAATTATAGCCAACGAGTCATACAGCCCACATGGCATGCTGCCCACCAGTCATACAGCCCACGAGTTACAAGTCCTACAGTTCATGAGTCATACAGCAAGCGAGCAACATGTAGGCACTAAAGTGGACAAGGCACACGAGCTATACGGTCCATGAGCTAGACACTTTATATGCAAATAAAGCCTCTGAGCTCGAAAAAAAAAAAGGCCCACGAACCACGAACCAGACATAACGTCACATTACATTAAGTACGTATAGCGTCTCGAGCTCGTGGACCTTTTTTACCTTATAGTGTCGGGTGAGCTCATAGGCCTGCTTATTTGCCTGGTGTCTAGCTGATTGGTCTCTTTACTGGAGGCTGTATGGGACCTATGACTCGTGGGCTGCAGGACTCGTGGGTGTCTGACTCATGGACTTTTGTTTTTTCAACGTCTGGCTCGTGGACCGTATGACTCGTTGGTGTCGAACTTGTGGGATGACCCTGGCGAAAATGATTCTTGGGCAGCTTGTGCGTAAATTTGTCACGACATATTAGCGAATGTCGTGTGTACCATTACTGAACTACGGCCAGTTACGTACACGAAGAACACATGACTTTAAATGCGAACGATGCAAATGTTCATATTTATATTATAATCACTGGCAAGATGTTTCCAAGGAAATTTGTTCGCTGTCTTCAGTCGCAGTAAAATAATGTTCTCTTTTCTTTCTCATTTCTATCCCTTTCATTCTTCTCTGTTGTGTGTTAATGGTTTGTGCACGCATGCTTGTTGTGTGTGTCCGTGTGTGTATGTGAGTGTGTGTATGTGTGTGTGTGTGTGTGTGTGTGTGTGTGTGTGTGAGTGTGCGTGTGTGTCTGTGCAGATATTGTTTCCGAGGGCCTAACCCTGCAAGCATCTGCTTTTCTGTATTAAGTTTCCCCACGTTTCAAATATACTCGTTACATGGAATACACTATAATACTTTGTCATTTGTAACATATACCTGTATATTCTGAATGAGGTTCATCTGATTAGTGATTTCATAGAAATATGTTCTTCTTTCACAATAACGTAAAATTATTTTGTACCTTGGTGAGTACTTTCGCCTCCTACTGGTGGCTTCTTTAGACTGCGTCGTACCGCCATCTACGACGCAGTCTGAAGAAGCCACCAGTAGGAGGCGAAAGTACTCATCTCTAAAAGTACAAAATAATTTTACGTGATTGCGAAAGAAGAACGTATTTCTATATATCTGTATATTGTTCGGAGATGAAAACAGGCAAAACTATGTGAAGTTTTAAGCTCTCTAAGTTTTGCCAATGTGACAGCAAACTCCGGAAAACTTCTCGCGAAATTTCCCGAACCCCGGCAAATCTTCTCAAAGTTTGTGCAGTCTGAACGCTCGCAGCTGAAACTTCGCGAACTTTGTCACGAAACGGACGAGCAAACGTCGTGATCTCCAAAGAGCTCTCGAAGTTAAATTTTGAGAAGTTTTGCCAGTGCGAAAGCAGCTAGAAAGATGTTCTTAATTCCGAGCAAACGTTTGTCATTTCCCCCCTCATTTTTATAAAGTCTACCGCCGATCGTCGCTCTGTGATCATCCGTGTTATCTGCGACATTTCCGGAGAGGCATCCCCATCGCGGAGGCATCCGGCGTGACCCTGGGTGTACCAGGATATCCCTGGTAAACATTAAACATGCTTAATTTTTCATCCCGGAGTTCACGATTCATGGACGGATGAAAAGCAATCAGTATACTCTTCCTGTTCCGACGCCGAATACGTCTTGGACACAATGTGTAGACGATGTTCGTATTGGCTAATAGGAATGAATGTAGTCGAAGGCAGTCTAAATTGTCATTTGACGGGTACAGATATATCATTTCTTGAAGAAAGCAAGTACAATGTAAACGTGCCAGAAAGCATAAAAAGTGGAAGGAGCCAATTGCAGTATATAAAAAGGATATGCCTCCGAACCAATTTGGAAGAGAATCCAGTGGAGGAAATGAGTCACTTAGGGTTAACAACGCGTGAGCCACACTCGAAAAAAAAATCGAATGTAACCTATAATACCTCTGGAAATCGGGTCTAGGGCAATTACCCCCTGGGAAATTACCCCGGACCCTTCCCCTGGCCCTAATCCTAACTCAAATTTTGAACCTAATCCTAATCTCAACCCTAAACCTAACCCTAATCTTTACTCTAACCATACCACTGACCAGTATATAGCCGGGGGGGGGGGGGGGGGGTAATTGCCCGGATACGCTTAAAATCAGCTGTTTTCATTCTGCGATCTATTAATAGAAAAATAAATTTACGGGTTTTTTTTTTTGTATCTAAAATGAAATGAACTGAGCAAACGCGAAAGAAATATACTTCGAATAAGAATACTCTCACTAAAGTATTACGTATGGAAAAGAACAAAATATCACAAGCAATTACAGAGATACAAATAACATGATGTAAAGACACGTGGAATATACAGGTTTTCCCGCCCAATTTCATCAGATTTGCATTCGAATTAGGCGCCTAATGACAAGGCGTTCAAATTCAAGCGATTTTGGTCACTGCTCTACTCTCACGGTTCATCTTAATTCTTTGAGTATTCAATTTCATTTCATGTCATTCCATTTAGATTTTATTTCATTCAATTTAGAGAGAAATTCATTCAATTTAACGGCTTAAAGTTGGCATTCAATTTCTCGCCAGCTCGATAGCCGTTCAAATTCGCGCCAAATACCAGTTTCAATTTCTTTTACAGGAACACAATTTCGTACTTTTAACGTTCAATTTCAATAAACAAACACAACTTCTACGGGCCTTTTTTTTCTCTGTCATTTCTTGGATGATAAAATTTGATTTTCATTTCAAAGTCTCATTTAATCATCTTATTTGATTAAATATTTTTGGATATATATATTTGGATATATAGAGGGCGCCGTGTCAGCTGCAGCCGTACTTCAAAATGTGTCCTGGATTTGTCTTAGTTGCCTTCTAATATCCAACTTTCTGATACGCAATTTGTGGATGTTATAGTTATGTGTTGTTCCTCGGATCTCGTAGTTCCGCGTAAGTCATCAACATTGTGTTTTCTGACGACTTTTGTTGAAAACTATGTCTTCGCTCATCCCCGCACTAACATTGCTAACAACATACGCATGCCTGATGCTCTGCCTACCCGAGAGCTCCCGGTACTCGTCGGGCCGTTCACGAACAGTGATGGTTGCCCAGCACTGGGGTCATTCGATTTCAATAGGCCCCCCGACACCAATAAGGTACACAGTAGACCAATTGCACCTATTACGTAACGTATCAAAGCCAAGGCTACCCAATGATGCGTATATAGCAGCAAAGGAATGCGGGATCTTTAGATACCGTGGCCGCCGTGGCGGCTCTAACACAAGGAGACCAATCAAGGTTATACATCTGGACAGACCCAAAAGGATCGCCACAGTGAACAATGATCATGGCTCTTGCTCTTCCTTAATACGTGTCGTGACAAATCGAAACCGGTGTCAGCATGATCTAACATTCCCGTCGGTGTACTTGTGTAACCCGCGGTCACTGAATAACAAACTTGATGAATTCGAGGCTGTTATTAGGACCTGGATGTGGATTTGTGCGCCGTAAGGCTGCGTTCACATAGAAGTATTCGGTATTCGGTATTCGGTATTCGGTGTTCGGTATTCGCTATTCGAGCACCGAATACACCATCACCCGCACCGTCAACTCACCATCCCATGCAGTGAGGATTTCTTCCTCCTACATCCCAGCAAATCTTATTTACAATTTCTAAACTGCATCAGAATGTCAGTCTACATGCTTATTTTTGCTAAAGGGCAAATCCAGACCAAAAGTGTCATTATTTCATAAACGAGAGACGGTATACGCTGCAAGAAAATCGAACAAGTTCGATTCCCACTTTGCTATACTTTTCGCAGCTATTCGTACTTTCGAATAGTGCCCTCCTATGTGAACCGGTGTGAGGAAATCCTATCGTTCGATTCAAGCTATTCGCGTGCCCTCGAAAAACGAGCCCGAATACCCGAATAGTATACTTCTATGTGAACGCAGCCTAACAGAGACATGGTTCAAAGGTGATCAACCGGAATACTCCTATACGATAGGCTAGATGGTTATGCTGTCTTTACGAAATCAAGAAGTAGCAGACGAGGCGGGGGAGTAGCGATTTACGCGAAGCCCGAATTCAAGCCAGATTCTGTCGGTTTCCTACCAGTCCCATCGGAGCATGATGTGGTTTGGATACAACTCCGTCCAAGACGCTTGCCTCGTACAGTGTCGTCCATTTTCGTGGCAGCCGTATATTCACCACCGGCAAATGAAAATGAAGAGGAGCTTGTCCGATACCTGACAGATTCAGTGGATGACATAAAGGCAAGACATCCCATCGCCGGAGTCATCATACTGGGTGACCTTAATAGACTTGATATCTCGCCACTCGTCCTCGGAGAACTGCGCCAAGTCGTCAACAAGCCGCCACTCGTGGAGACGCTATATTGGATCAGATCATTACCAATATCTATCAGTGGTACAAGGAACCTCAAATATCATCTACCCTTGGGCGCGGTGGCGACCATAACGCTGTCGTATGGACGTCAAAGTCACCTATCGCCAACCAGACTAATGCTGTCACGAAGCGGTTGACCAGACCCATGAAAGACTCCTCCATTCGCGGATTCGGCACATGGATTGCGCAGCAGGACTGGGCAAATGTAGCTAAATGTGTTGAAACACAACAGAAATGCGATGCATTCTATGAGACCCTAACCCAAGGATTAGATGTCTACTTCCAAACCAGAATTGCCAAACTGTATGGGAGGGACAAGCCATGGATTACTCCACGCGTGAAATCACTGATACAGCGGAGACAAGTTGCCTTCCACAAGAACAAGAACGAGTGGAGAAAACTACGCAACAAAGTCCAACGGGAAATCGTGAGCGCCAAACTGATGTTTTATCGCGATCGCGTACAGAACCTAAAACGCGAGAACCCGTCTGACTGGTACAAATTTCTGAAAGTTATGACCTCCAAAGAGAAGAAGGAGACTATCATAACGGTCCCGGGCATCTCATCCTCAGACAAAGCCGGGATAGCCGATGCCGTCAACTGCCACTTTGCAAATATCGCTGACGATATCCCCGAACTTGATCTCTCCAGTCTTCCTGCGTTTCTTCCCTCGTCTGTGCCGATCCATCGCGTTCAACCCTGGGATGTTGAAAGGGAATTGAAGCGAATCAAGCCTGGCAAATCCGGTGGGCCAGAAGATATCCCTGCTCGGATTATTTGGACTTTTTCCGTTGAACTAGCTGAACCATTGTGCGAAGTGCTAAACTCGTCATATGAAACCTGTTACGTACGTACCACACCAATGGAAGGATGCAATTGTGTGCCCAGTTCCTAAAGAACAATCACCAGCACCTGTAGACAAACTCCGCCCTATTTCTCTAACTAACCACTTTGCAAAAATCCTTGAGCTGTTCGTCTACAGACGCGTTATGTCGGAGTTAGCTCTTCATCTTGACCCAAAGCAATACGGGGCACGTGCTGGGCATTCTACTACGCATTATTGCCTGGTTGACCTGATGGACTTCCTCTACAGGAACATGGAGACCGCCGGCCAAGAGATTACTGTTGTGTCAACTGATTTCAGCCGCGCATTTGATCGGGTCGACCATACAATCCTGGTGAGGAAACTCATAGACTTACAGCTATCCCCATCGATAATTAGATGGATCTGTGAGTTCCTCACTAGACGTAGATGTCGTGTCCGATACCAAGGAGCGTTGTCACCAAGGCAACCTGTCACAGCGGGCGTCCCACAGGGTACTCGTCTGGGTCCTGCATTGTTCCTCGCTCTGATCAATGACGCGTTGTGTGGTGATCTTGACAGCAGATTGGTGTGACAACAATCGCGTAAAGCTCACCCCAAAAAGTGCAACGTCATGAGGCTATCCTTCGGGAAACGAAGCCTCCCAGATTTCGATTTTACACTTTGCAACGAAGTGATGAACGAAGTCACGTCAGTGAAGCTCCGAGGCGTCATGATACAAAGTGACCTCAAGTGGGAATGCCATGTCCGTACTATAGTGTCGCGGGCAAACCGTCGCATGTATATGCTCCGAATGTTGAAATCATTCAACATGCCTAGTGATGATCTTGTGTCCGTGTATATTGGGTTCATTCGACCGCTTCTGGAATACGCATGCCCAGTGTGGCACTCAGGTCTCACGGTCGCACAGGCAGGTCCACTTGAACGGGTGCAGAAGAGAGCACTGAGGACCATTTTACCGCACTGCAACTACGAGGTAGCACTGGAAACAGCCCAAATCTCCAGCCTAGAAGTGAGACGTGAGGAGTTGTCTATGAAATTTGCGCAGAAATCGGCAAACTCTGTGTACTTCCAGAAATGGTTTGTGCTGAATGCGTCCTCTCGAAAACTCAGACACACAAAGCGCTACATGGAAAAAAAAATGTCGCACTAAGCGTTTCGAGAATAGTGCAATTCCTTACCTCACAAGGCTGTTGAATTCTACATCAATGTACTGGAGTAAATCATTTTGAATTGTTATCCCGGGTTAAGATTACTGACAAGTCTCTGTGTGATGAATGATGACACGCCCCTCATACTCATACTCATTCCTTACAGTTTTTTTTTTCTCTCTCTCCTTCAGCCTTTTACTTCTTTCTCTCCTTTTAACCTCCTCCTTTCAACCTCCTCCTTATTTCCTGTTCAGAAAAGGTTATCAAGGTCATAACCTCTATATTATTACCCTATGGCATAATACAAATGAGTTTTATTATGTTATTTTCTTAATGGATTGCTTTTCTGATTACGTCACTATTGGAGTCCTGAGTAAAGTTGTACATGCATATGGCTGTGTTTGTTTGTATACCTATGTGTGCACACACACATTCACGTAGTCCTTCTTTGTCTCTCCTTCTCCCTCTCTATCTTTACTAGACCCCTCTTTTACCCATTCTACCCTGTTCTTCCAATCTGCTCTACCAGGTGAAAGCTTTCATTGACTCTGTTTTTATTTTGATGGGGCCACCTTCCCTATCACGTCGCTGTATCTCCTTATCTTTACAATTTTTATATGTGCGGTCCACGATATGTATGTATTTATTCTTGTGAAAGTTAAATAGGATATAAATTTGTTATTTTCTCATTCTGCACCCCCATACAAACGTCCGTAGTAATGTATGCACATGCATAAGTCTGTGTATGTATGTATGTATGTATGTATGTGTATACCTGTATGATGTATTATATACACATCCAAAATTTGCTAGACCCTCTTTTTTTATCCAGTTTGTTTTGTCCTTCCCATCTCCCCCGGCAGGCGAAAACTTTCACTGATAATGTTATCATTTTTTATGGAGCAACTTTTCTGACTATGTTGCTGTTCATCACCGGGTATCTTTCTATTTTCCCAATATCTATTAACAAATATGTGTGGTTTATGATATGTATTTTACTGAGAAAGCTACGCAGAATATAAATATGTTATTTTTGTAACCCTGCCCCCTTATACAAAGGTTCGCACATGGTATCTGAGTACATGCAAAAGGCTGTGTATTTGTGCGTATTGTGTATACTTATATATGTATTGTACACACATACTTATTGCCTTTATCTCTCCTTCTCCCTTTATCCCTCTCGTATCTCTATACTCTACATCTCTTCCGTATATTGCTTTGAGAATCACCCCCATAAAGCTATTTTTCTTTTATAAATCTGTAATTCTGAATGGAGAAATATGACATTTTTATGTATATTTTTATGTATATTTTTGGACAGTTAGAGGAACTATTCTGTGAGTTTGATGTTGTTATTTGGATTATGTTTAAAGAAGAATGTGGGTCACGGGTATTTTTAGGGGTCGGATGAGAGTGCTAGGGTATATGTTTCATCTGATAATCTAGTCATTAGAACAAAATTTGGTTATGAAATATAAAAAAAAAAAAATCAGTTGATATAATTATATTGGGGTTGTGCAATCACATTTTTAAATTTTTAAATATTTTATTTTTGGTTATCATCAGTCATGCAAACCTGATGTTTTGTGCATTAACCGGGGGGCCAAAAGCTAAAAACAGAGGTCGAGTTGCACTCTCTCTACAAACTAAGTAGACCATGCTTATTTTCAAGTTTTTATTGTAACAAACAACATTCCACTGGTCTACCTCAAAAAATTTGTTGCGAAAGCCTCCAAATCCAAGATGGCGTCCAAGATGGCCGCCATATTTACTGAATTTGTTATTTAAATGATATAATTCGATAGAAACATCAGATTTCAACAAATGTGATGTCATATGAAAGAGAATAAAATTTTCTACAAGTTGATACCATTTTTGTGGGTTATTGTGATAAATGGATTGAGATTTTAAAGAAAAAACCTTCATTTTTTGATATTTTTCTGAAAAAAGGAAAATCATGAAAATGCTTGATTCAGCATAAATCAGAGAAAAACTGAAGGATTATTTTGAAACGTTTCAAGAATTTTGTTTGACATATAATTAATATTTGGAGAAAATTAGGGGTCAACACCATTTTTGGTTTAGGAGTTATAATGTCTCAAACTTGAAAACTCACTATGTAAAAATGGCCACTTTAGTTGTGACCAACACCTTGTTGTTCGTAAAAAAGTCTGCGCGCGCTAAGACTGCTACACGCACCACTGACACTGGCGCTTGAAGCAGTGCCAGTGGTGCGTGTAGTAGTCTTGACAAATGCAGACTTTTTCTTTGATAGACAAGGGTTTGTGCCTGCAAACTAACTTTTCATACCAAGTGGTAGCTCAGGTGATACTGATCGCTATTATTTCAAAGTAGATTGTTCTGAAGCAGATGAGATGAAGCAAAAAAAAAAAAATTCAAATAGAGGTAGTAGCTTGAAACGTGGCACCAATCTTGTTATTGATAGTTAAGACAGAATTTAGATCAACCGCTCAAAAAAAAAACACTCAAGATGACAGCCATCAAAGTTGACATAGTGTATTGCGCCAAATTAAATGTATTATTTCGTTTTTGATACAAATTTGTCTGTTGTGCTATCTTAAACCGTCTTAAGTTTTTATGGACATATTTTTTAAAGTTTTTACTCTTGATGTGAGGAGTGAATAACAGAAAACGGTGAATTTAGAGTAAAATTGGAGTGACTTTTGAGTGAAAATGTTCTTTTTCACTCATTTTAGAGTGACCTTAGGCAGAGCTTCACACTAACTTTTATATTTGGTGGCCCAAAGGCAAATATCCGACCTTTTTTGGTGGCCCGATCAGGCCACCAAATTCTTCATTTCTGACATTTTGGTGGCCCGACGTGCGTTTTTTGTGGCCCCGGACCACCGGACCACCGTTAGTGTCGAGCCCTGCCTTTATAGGGATCACTCGTCACTCTTCGAGTGATCCCCGAGGTCACTCTAAAATCACTCTCGAGTGATCCTGATATCTAATATAGGAAAGCATCTACCAATGGCATAAGTTCAGATCAATTGTGACACTATAACCCACATGAAATCAGCCTAAAAACAATGTAAGAAAAATCTGATAACGGAAAATACAGTTTCAGCATGCTTATTTGTGAATGTGAATATACAGCACGAATAATCAATTTGGACAATTTTATTCGAACTATATACTGAAAAGTAATTTCGCACAACACATTTAAGAGCAAAGTTGAGAAATTGCCGCCATGTCGGATTTTTTTTTTTTTTTTTTTTTGGGGGGGGGGGGGGGTCGGATCAGAAGGGCTTTCAAGGACATCTACGGATCAGACATTATTACACATAAACCATCATCATTCACGTTTCCACAACAGCAGAGTAACATACAAGTAAAAAAGCATATCTTTGATACAGAAGCATTTCTTTTTTATCAAATATTGGGCCTTACCCAAACACTGGAATGAGCTCCACCCCCCCCCCCAAAAAAAAGACCCTCAATAAGGTTTACACTAGTACAATATCGTTCGGATGTATAGATACATGTAATAGACAGCAATATAAGAAGATTAAAAAAGCATATCAAATTATAAGTTATAAGTTGAGATTTAACTTTGACGCAACACACTAAAGGTATTGTTTATCACATTCGATTTATATGTGCAGGTTAGTTGTATTACAAAACATTCTACCATGTAAAAAAATTATAATAAAGCCTAAAACATACGGAGATATCACCATTTCTTTTCAAGAAACCATAACCATGATAACTGTTGACATAAAAAAAAACATTCTTATCAGATCTATTTAGTATATCTAACAATATTTAGCATTAATTATACTGATTTAAGTTTGTACATTAATCCCTAACTCACAGTTTAGAACTAGTTTGAGGAATTAAGTAAAGCTGGGTTTTTGTTTTACTTGCACAATGGTAAATAATGCCTTGAACGACAACCTCGATTAATTACCGCCATCTTGAATTTTGTGTGGATACTATTTTTATCGCTAAATATTACACATTGGCAAAATTTGTGCCAAAAATTAAGCTCCTATCTCTTTTTGGAATATACTTTCTGTTCAATCTTATCTGCCGCAGAACAATCTACTATGATGAAATGCTACAGTAATAGCGACCAGCGTCACCTAGCACTTGGCATGAAAAGTTAGTTTGCAGGTACTTGCAAGTCATTAGACCATTACAGTATTACATGTGACCATGTAAACACATTGTAAGCAAAATCTATAATGCATAAATATAATTTTTTTTTTCAAGTTTTAGATGTTAACTTGTCAACAGTGTATGATATTACCTGTAATTCCAGAAATATGAATTATATCTCAATCTCAGTAAATCTCAATCTCAATCGCAGGTTTCAAAATAATTCTTCAGTTCTTCTTTGATAAATAGGCCTACTAAATCATGCATTTTTACATTTCTTCCTTTTTTTCAAAACAATATAAAAATATGGATCCCCCCCCCCCCCAAAAAAGAGAGAAGCAAACAACCCCCCCCCAATTTATCACAATACACAGCTAAAGTGGTATCAACTTTTAGAAAGTTTTACGCTCCTTCATATGACATCAAATTTGTTGCAATCCAATGTCTCTATCAAATTTTATGTTTGAAATGTTAATTTCAATAAAATGGCGGCCCTGTTGGACCGCATCTGTACTTTGCAACAAATCTACTGAGGTGTACTTACGGAACATTGCTTAGTATGCTTAATATTATGTATGGTCTTGTTTATAGAGAGAGTGGAACTCGAAAAGTAAGCACGATCTTGGATTTGACCCTCTGTGACGTCTTTGGGAACAGATGCGTGTAAATAACATATTATGTAAAATGGGATTTCAAGTTTGAGACATTATAACTCCTGAACCAAATACAATACTGACCTCTAATTTTCCCCAAATATTGATTATATGGGAAAGATGTTAATTTCTGCATGGTTTTCATAAATATTTTAAATTTTATTTTTTTTAACTTTTTAGAGAAATATTCATGGTGCATTCTGAAAATGTCTCCATAAATACCTAACATGGTTTGAAATGGCATTAAAATGTTCAGAATATATAAAAACCATATAAATAGACAGCAAAACAGACAAAATTGTATCAAAATCGAAATGATACATTTACTTTGGCGCAATACACTCTGTCAGCTTTGATGGCCTGCAATCTTGAATTTTTTGAGTGATTGATCCAAATTTTGTTTTAAACTTTCTATAGCAAGATTGTTTCAAGCTTCTACCTCTATTTGAAAGATATTTTTTGCTTCGTCTCATCTGCTTCAGAACAATCTACTTAGAAATAATAGCAATCAGCGTCACCTGAGCTACCACTTGGTATGAAAAGTTAGTTTGCAGGCACAAACCCTTGTTTGTCAAAGAAAAAGTCTGCGTTTGCAAGACTACTACACGCACCACCGGCACTGCTACAAGCGCCAGTGGCAGTGGTGCATGTAGTAGTCTTGGCGCGCGCAGGCTTTTTCTACGACCAACAAGGTCTTGTCACAACTAAAGTGGCCATTTTTACATAGTGAGTTTTCAAGTTTGAGACATTATAACTCCTGAACCGAAAACGGTGCTGACCCCTAATTTTCTCCAAATATTAATTATATGTCAAACAAATTTTTTGAAACGTTTCAAGATAATCCTTCAATCTTTCTCTGATTTATGCTGAATCAAGCATTTTCATGATTTTCCTTTTTTCAGAAAAATATCAAAAAATGAAGGTTTTTTCCTTAAAATCTCAATCCAATTATCACAAGAACCCACAAAAATGGTATCAACTTGTAGACAATTTTATTCTCTTTCACATGACATCAAATTTGTTGAAATCTGATGTTTCACTCAAATTCTATCTTTCAAATAACAAATTTAGTAAATATGGCGGCCATCTTGGACGCCATCTTGGATTTGGAGGCTTTCGCAACAATTTTTTTGAGGTAGACCAGTGGAATGTTGTTTGTTACAATAAAAACTTGAAAATAAGCATGGTCTACTTAGTTTGTAGAGAGAGTGCAACTCACTCGTTAAGTAAGCGACTTTTTGGGGTTTGGCCCTCCGGTTACATGATGTTTTGTAGTTTTATTGGAGTAGAGGCAAACCAGCCGTCACAGTATTTTCATTTAGTTCTGCTTGTTTTGACAAATGTGGAATATGTTCTTATCTTGCATGATATGTTATATCGGATAATGCTCAACTTATTGATATGCATACTTATGATATTTTCCCACTCAATTCTATCACACGTGCAAATGCTTTACTCTGTAACCGTCTGAATGTTTGAATTTGTATGTATATATTTTATGTGAATTATTATACGCAATTTAGCCCTCGGGCTACGAGATGTGATATGAATAAATAAACATTTCAATAAATAAATGAATAATAAAATTTGTATTGAATGTATTTCTTTCCTATCGACCTTTCAGCAAGTTCTTTCATGTTCAATTCACCCCTAACAGTATGAATGTTACATTTAGGAAATAGCCTTATCCCAGAATAACTTAGGGGTCCTATACGTCCAAATCCATATTGATCCATTTTGATTCCATTCCTATAGTTCCTCGTGTCCATATCATAAGTTGCCACAATGGGGTCAGCTGTAGATAGACCTATTTCACCAAAGGGTTATATCTCCGATTTTGCTGGTTGTCAAGGTCATGCTTCATCCACTAATTCTGTCCGTATTCAAGATGTTCACGCATGCATACTCTGTAATGTAGCAGCGGCTAAAATCGTGTATGAATAAATTGTAAATGCATGTGTCTGAAAGTAGGGTTATGAAGAGCTATTAGCTAGTATGAGTAAAAAAAATCACATTTCGAGGTATATTAACTTTGCATATTGAAACAGCCGAGTAACTACAAAGAATAAAAGCAACAACGAAAAAGACTTGCCCATACTTTGTAATTGTTTGCTTATCGTGAATTTGACAGCGGTGCTGATGCGAATTTGAATGCGTTGCACTTGCATTTTCTTTTAATGCCCTTTTTACACCCTTGTGTGAGAAACTCCTGAAATCGCATGCTGATGAAATTAGATTGAATGAACTAGGTACCTTTTTGAATGTCGATCTCGGTGATCATATGATTCACTCGAACTTGAATGCCCGCATCATTAAATCGGTGTTATTATCTACTGAAACGTCTGGTATTCCGAAAATAAAACTTTGCAACCTATTGACAAATTGCCCTACATCTACGTAAATAAGTACTGAATTGATCAGTGTTCTAGTAGTAGCCATGATAAAAAATTCATGGGCGTATACATACTTTTTTTTTACATTTTTTTAATCATGGCTACACACTGTACTACTAAATCACTGATCAATTCAGTGCTTATTTACGTCGATGTAGGGCAATTTGTCAATCAGTTGCAATGAAAACATCTCGGCGGAAGAATTTCATGAATTTGGAAGATATGAGACTATTGATGATTCTGTGGATGTTGTAAAATATTTTAATACATACTTTACAACAACTGGAGAAGACATCGCTCAAGATTTCCCAACACTGATAAATATATATATATTTTTAAATCAATATAATACACATGCTATGTTTTTTACTCCCACCACTAGGTATGAGGTTATTGATATTGTATCTGGTTAGATAAAGTGCAGGTTACGATGACATAAGCAATGAATATGACTTTAAAAGGCGTTATAATTTTTATTGCGGATCCTTTGGTGCATACAAGTGTATTTACAATTCGCCAATATATATTATTTTGTTGAGTAGTTTGCTTCCGGAACAAATTAAAAGAGCTAAAATTATTCTTATATTTAAGAATGGAGGTAATTTAGATGTTATACGGCTATTTCTTTTTTATCTTGTTTGTAAAAAATTTTAAGAGAAAATTATGTATAAAAGAACGACGAATTTTTTAGGATGCATTGTGTTTTTACAGACTCCCAGTTTGGTTTTTGAGAAAAGCACAGCACCTGTCATGCTCTGTTGAATTTTGTTGATAAAGTAGCACACACTTCAGATAATCACTCTCATTTGATCGGTATCATCCAAGGCTTCTCCAAGGCCTTCGACACAATTAACCACGATACATTATATTACTTTCTAAGGGGTCTAGAGCAATTACTCCAGACCCTTCCCCTGACCCTAATCGTAATCCTCAAACTAATCCTAATCTGAACCTAATCCTAACCCTAATCCAGAATTTAACCCTAACCGTAATTTTTACTCTAACCTTATCACTAACCAGTAATTAGAGGGGGGGGGGGGGGTGGTAACTGTCCTCTTGGAGTAATTGCCCAAATATACTTTATAAGTTGTCCCACCACCATACGACATAGGCGGGAAGGCCTCGGAGATTCAGGGGTTATCTAACTGATCGTAAACAATGTTTTTTTTTTTTTTTTTTTTTTTAAGAATCATAACTCTGACATGAGAATTTTTAATTGTGGCACACCACAAACACCACAAGGTTGTTTATTGTACATCCTGTTGGAAAAAAAAAAAGTGAATATAAAGTTTGAATTGAATTGAATTTGAAAGCTGGATTTAGCCATATTAGATATTGTTTATCATGATTTAAAACAATGTTGCTGTGATGTAACATACTTGTAATGTCCATACCGCTTAGGAATTTGCTTCTCTTATTATATTACCCTCTTAAAAAGCAGAACATCTATAGCTATTGCCTTCAAAGCAGTGTAAATTGTGGCCCACAAGTATACACTACATCAATGTGTTCGACACACTCTTACATACAATGTACTTGCTTTCTGGCCTATCACTTGATGACTTTAATATGTGGGTTTTATCAATGTGTCTGTTTGTGTGTTTACCTATCCAAAATATGGAGAAGAGCAAAACATTTTTGGTCTCAGTTTCCCTTAACAACATGTTTTGATCAGTGATTGTGTTTGTGCCACATTTTCCATGGGGAGATGTGCAGTTTTTAGGAGATATCAAAAATGGTTAGGCAGTGTTGGTTACCATGGTTACACTTGAAAAAAAAATCCAATTGTAAACATATGGTATGTCAATGGTATAGTCAATAGTAAACAGTACACAGTATTTAAATTGTATTTCAATGGTGAATGCTCGCTGATAAACAGTATTTCATTTATGGACTCAACTGGCAAACTGTGTTTAAATGACACTTTAATGGTGAATGGGGAATGGTGTTTCATTAATGGACTTGACTGGTAAACAATGTTTCAGTGATTTTTAACTAGATCATCTGTGACTACCTTACACAAGGAATTCAGATTGTCTCACGTCTGAATAATGTCATTCAAAAGACACAGCAGTAGACAAATCATATGAAGCTAAACTTGCATCAGTTTATTCCGGTCAATCATCAAGCTTTAAGCAGCTGTCCTGTGATACCAATGTACCAGCAATAAATCCTATGACAACTGTAACAAAATAGAATTAAATATATTATGACACAATGTAGAGCATGATCATTCAATGTATCAAAATTTATGTACATGACACACTATAAACATACACAATTTGGACCCTTGTATTAACCCGTTAAGGACGAGTCCCGAGTATACTCGGGCAGGGGTCTATTGGAAATGCGTGTTGTAGCAAAATCAGTCCGTCCTCAATGGGTTAATTACTCTTGTCATAAGACTATACCTCGTGATAACTTTGTGTCATTATATGTACAAGAATTGTATTCACAAGTCTGTTACACTTGTATTTAATACAATTAATCATTTCATGACTGCTTGTACTCTCATACCCGAGAGGGGGTTGAAAGAGTTAATAAATTATACAAAATAACATTCTACCATCATTCAAGTGTACAAACCACATCAAACTTGTTGCAAACTCTTTGTTAAACTCAAAATGATTATTACAAGTACAATTATTCCACTTGTTTGACTGACTTGATGTGAATGCAAATAATTTAAATGCATACTCTTGTCATGTTAAGCAGACATTGTTGAATGCCACGGAAACATCTGGCATCTTGTGCTGATTATCATATAAAGTGTGTTAAAACAGGATATAATACACTGTAACTGTTAAAATTTGAATGATGTCAGCATCATGACAAAGTGCTTTAGTTTAATTATATACATGTACTTATGACTAGATATATTACACAATTTTCATAATTATGTAATGGATGTAAACTACAAGCGCTGCACTGCCACATTCTTATAAATCCAGTATATGCCAGCACCCAGGAGGGCAGAGGTATAAATTATCAATACCTTATATCTATCAGAATTAAAGCTCACATACCCAAGTAGAAATATGATAGCACGAGAAGTTGCATTATTGTAATGAGCATTTACTTTTCAAAGGAATACACCTTGTCAAATGAATTTCTGACTACATGTATATCAAGGTTATACAGGAAGCAAAGAATTTGCATTCTTGAATAACTTGTCACATAATATCATAAACTACACTGCAATAATAAGATTTTTTTTGTTGTTGCATTTTTTTTTTTTTGGGGGGGGGGGGGGGGGCACTTATGTACTGAAATTCCTAAGACAGAGAGAAAGAAAAGATGTCATCTCTGTGAATTTAATTATTTCAAAAGTACATCTGCTGAGTGAATGCATGGAAAATCTACACAAACTCTCAAAGTTATCTACTTCTTCAAGGAAATATACATGATTCAGCAAAACTGAAGAACAAATAAGGGAGAGGAGTTTGAAAAATATTTCAATCTCTTCTTGGGCAAGCCAAATAGAAATTTGTTATCAAACACAAACAGGTATGTCATTCTCAGAAAAACCTGCTTTCTACAGACAAAGCTGAGGTTTGAAGAGGTTCACACAAATTTTTCACATGTAATAAGATTCTGACATACAGACCTCTTCAGAAAGGCACAGCTGGATGGGCACTTTCTGTACTTGACTGTTATTGAATTCTTTTCAAATGTTGGATTTCTGAGAAGGCATACATTTGATTAAGCTCAAATGTCCCTGCATCTCTCGTTGGTTAGAAACAGTGAATGTGATTGCACATTCATATGTATCACACACTTGTACATCCACTGTAAATACTTTAGTAAAAATCGGGTTATATCAAAGAGCATTTTGCTAATGACAGATGTGCAATTGGTTTACATAATCTGTTATGCATGCAGTGTGTAAAGACCTCTTAAACTTACTCAAAATTATGTCAAACATACAGCTTTCCTTCTCCAAGATACATTGTAATTAAAACATAGTCTCATATAACTGGCTTTCTTTATCATTAATTGAACAAAGCATAGACTGAAGTGATATATTAAATCTTATGCACAGACAGCACACAAAGGTACAGTGTATACAAAGTACAGAGGTTTAATGCCGCTATTTACAGGCAAGTCACACTGTAAAAAGTGCTACGTACACAACATTATGCTAGTACCCTGGAAATTTCTTCAAGTACATTTTTTTATAATAGTAATACAAATCTTTCGTCTCGTCAAAGCTACTGAATATACATACTCTAGGAAACAAAATTCACAGCATCACCACTTTTGTCCATAAATACAGCATTTTTTTTTCACAGAGCAAGAGAAGAGCAATCATGGTCTCATCAATGACAATATCAAAATATAATCTACATAAGCAAACATAAAATATCCTCACGTGTTTTCAGATTTTCTAAAAATATTCACAGATGAGATTTGTCCTATTTTGCTGCCTGCAGCTCAACATATATCTGAACTTTTCACATATTTTTCTTAATGTCTATTTGGAAACATATCAAACACATGTTGTATAAAGTACACTGGCAATATAAGATTTCAAGTATTGTAATCATAGCTGTATTATACATCAAGGGTTGAGATTTTTCTACAACACTGTTGTTCAAAACGTGGGACACAATTCATTCACATATTCTTCCTGAAAGTCCCAATTACCCTTAAATAGTGCTTCAAGATATCCATCTTTGCAACAAAGGAAATAAAATTGAATGTCTGCTTTATAAATTATCCTTAAATCAAAATTAAAACAAAAATCACATGCAACTTACTGTAAAAAAATAATCCATAAAACCATAAATGACTATCACACCTGTGACACTATATGGGTATATCATCCATTGTAATTACAAAGCATGTTCACAAACACTGACAAAGAAAATAGAAGCACTAGGAGAGTGCAAACCCATTCAAAGGTCAGCAAGTAATGCTAAGAACTGTACACTTATCCCCTCAAAAATATCCTGGATCCAGATCATGATCCCGATCACCACCTAAAGCTAAATTACCTGCTCCTACGATACCACAATGGACCCATCCTGAAAACTGTATAAAGATCTTCTCTTGACTTTTTCAGTAATATTTCTTACAGGCAAATAAATGAACAAAACCAGGAAAAACACTGCTTCCTTAGTAGAGGTTTAAAAAAAAAAAGAAAGGTATGAATTCTGAGCTCAAAGCAGGAAAAGGCAGTCTGCCCTGTGGCTCATCTGTGCTGTCAGGCAGCTTGGTGTGCAAGCTGCTATAGCCCTGGGCTTTCTACCTTGCGGGGTGATACCTAGGAACGCTCTGGCAAGAACTCACGAGCCTCTTTCAAACAGCCCGTGTTCCTGTAGATGTTGATCATTTTTCTCCACTGTTCATGCGTCTGGAGAAGATGCATGTTGCCTGGTGATAAGACAATCCCAGTGAGGCACCAATGTTAAAACAAGCATAATTATTTATGATTACAAAATATAATTCATAACTGCTCATGAACAAAAACAAAAGAATATAATTTACGAGTTAATCGAAACACATAGTACTTTGCTGTAATGAAGACTCTATACCACATTATCATCTTCAGTACAGAAATATTCACATGTGGAAAACAAACAAACAAAACACTGAAAACACCAAAAACCCAGAACAGCAATAACAAAACAGAAGCCAATGTATCAAGGGATCAGAGTAAAATTTCAGATGTTGTGAGGCAACATGGGGTGTGTTAGTGGCTGAACAACCTACACCTTCATATTTACTGCATATCATGGACACTTGCTGAGCATTTGGACTAACATAGAAACTAGAACAAATAACTCCATCATGCAGTTGACTTGGATGCCTCCACCTTGTCATGCAATTTCACAAGTACTGTCTCTTTTTTTCCACAGTGTTTCAACCCATCATACTAATATGAATGATAGCATGATAGAATAATGCTACTGGTTGTTATTTTTCTTTTTCAAGGGAAAGTATTCCACAAAGACGGCTAATTATGAGCAAACTTTCTCTCCCAGACTTTGTATCAAACTTTGATAGAACAAGTGCTCCAGAGTTTTCATGATGTAACAATCTAGACAGAAAGTAATGATTTATCAAAATGAATATCTTATCCTTATTGGACTTTCCTGGCAAAAATTACACAGACAGGAAATGGCACTTGTCAGCTAAAGATTAGCAAACTTAGACCTTGACCTTTCACCTAGTCATTTCACTATAATTACCATTGAACTTTACTAGCTGAACTTACGGCTGGAAAATGACAATTTTGGCCAAAGTGCAGTGACTTGTCATGAAAGAATAATTGTCTACTTTATATATACATGCACATGTATGTCCTTCCTGCCAAATTATATTTTCCATCATTCACAACTAGCGCAATCAATGGCTAGAAAGCATTTTTTTTCACCAAAGTTCAGTGGTCCTGAGGGATATTATCTCAAATCTAATCAGTGTATTTACAACTCATGCTGCATACCTGGACCAAGTATCAAGAAATATTGCCATTGCTGATGCCGAAGTCATGCAAGCAAAGTGTGGGACATATGAACACAGGCAGCAGACAATCCTAAGGCACAATGACTCCAGCACCCTCTGGGGAAAGAGACCTAACGCTTTGTGTTTCAAATGCCAGACAAAATGAGAATAGACACACAGACACACAGACAACAGAGGGAAAATTTTGCCTTCGGTGCAAACTTACCAACAATGATGAGGCCTCTCTTAGCTCGAGTGAGGGCAACATTCATCTGGTTCTCATCATTAATGAAGCCCAGGTGCTTGCGCTGCCATCCCTTGCTGGGCCATTGCTCAATCTCAATGCGTGGCATAGAGCGGACTGTGGACAGGATCACATAGTCCCATTCGCTCCCTGTCCAGCAGGAAAAAAAAAAAAAAATGCACCAAATACAAATTTCCAAAACACTGCAGGTACAGTAGCTCCTAGCAATCTCGTGTCAAAATAGTTGACTGTTTAAAAATTCATCTTCATGTACATAAGTAGATGAAATTCTTCTTCAGCTTCACTGGGACATTTGAAACAAAATGTGTTCAGGCATGATATCACACATCAGTTCCTGTGACAGTGCTTGGAAGTTACACTGGAAGAATAATTCCACTCCTATAACGATATATCTTCTCATGCTTATTTAAGTTTGATACTACTGTACAACATACAGATTGTTTCCCCTTTCCCGTAAGTCCTGGGATATGTTTTCAACCACAAACGCAAGTCATATTTAAAGGAATCATGCCCATGTGTCTAAAAATTCGAGTTTTCTTGTCATAACCAACTATGATTAGGATTATGTAGACTCAAAAGATAGAAACCTGGATAAACACTTACATGCATCTTGATATTTCTGCTGACTTAGTTTACTAATGCAAATAGATTTATTTACATTTTTCCTTCTGAGAACCTAACAAGCTATTCTGTCCTCCTTACATACTCCTCATAAAGTGCATTTTCACATTCATTATCTACATTACTTTGCATACATTCGTTGTTGTAATGCTGGGCAAACTTTAGGCAAGTTAGTAAAGTTGTGTGGAACAATCTCTGAGAAAAAGGCAAGCACAATTTTTTTTTTCTTTTTGGTACAGTATGTTTGTAAACCAGTCAGTCCCCCTCCCTCGGTATAACACTTACATACTGTACACAATGAACTCAGTTCATCCTGGGAGGTGTTTATGATCATTAAACACAACCTTAATTATTCGTTTCTAAAAAGTGAGTTGCATTAATGGAAAAGGATTCCCCATTGATGATAGGCACACAGTCATCACACTCATCAGGTTGTGTAAACTGCAATAAATCAGTGCATGCTGTCACTGGTTATAGCGTCAAAATCTACCTGTGACCAAATTTCTACTTAACTACTAGTTCCAAAAGTAGTGGTGGCAACAGTAGTGGTTTATTTTCTTCATGCACAATTTATTTTGCTCTATAAGCATAACATCCTCTTTCAGTTTCTAAACTTTTTTTTTTTTTTTTTTGGGGGGGGGGGTTTGGTTTGGTTTCGTTTGGTTTGGTTTATTTCTGCATTTTCTTTCTCCAAATACAATGACAAATGAAAACAAAGTGATACAGGGTATGCGAAGTATGCAAAAATAAAAGAAGGAGAGTTTAACAATTTCATAACAACATCTATTAGTAATGACATATGAATCAAAACAATGTATTAAGAAATACTGTATTCATGGACAAAGGAGAAATCAATACAGGAGACTGTCCTCATAAGCAGAGTTTGACGTGGATGAGGCCCTATCTATATGTGACCCGCTACAACAAAATGATCCTAAAGTCGGGCGAGGTCGATTATTTGAAAATTGCATGACACAATTCCCTAATCTTTCTGCTTTAAATTGATATACAACACGTCTTATAAAAATAATCGGCTGCGGAGATATCGATGTTTAAAAGAGAGCATGTCAAGACTTGTGGGAAATCACTGTTTCGAGAAAAGCGCCCTAAAAGTTCTCCTTGCGACGCAATCACAATCAAGAGACACGCAAGTCAGTATTCACCTCCGGACAATAGAAGTTAAGCCCTAGCAACCCCCGAAATGCTCATTCAAACACAGCGTCGGCGGTCTCCTCACCGACCAATCAGTGACCAGGATGTCAGGAGAAGCGGCTAGGCATAGCTCAACCCGCCCGCACGCACCAGTCGACTGGGCAGAGTGCGAGCTTCACGCTTCGGTTAGCGGCAAGCAGCAAACTGACCAATGAGAGCACTCTGGTCGTTGTTAGGGGCGGAGCCTATGTGTGGCGCTCAATCCAAATGTTCGAACCAGTTTCTGCTTCGTTGAAACGCCAAAAAAACATGGCCCAGAAAAACGCTATTTTTTGGTCTTTCCTTTCATCATTTTGCTTCAAAATTTCGACAGATGATAGAAGACATGTCAGACTCTAATAATATGTCAAATTCAGAAAATCGTAAGTTTTGACCAATTTTGATGCTCTAACTTCAAAGTCGATTTGCACGGCTTCGACCGTGCGCGACTTTAGGACCATTTTGTTGTAGCGGGTCACATATTATGTAATATAAACATAATACAACACCAATTATATATCTACTCATAAAACTCTTATTCTTAGTATTATACAAAACACATTTTCTTCAGTCTTTGCTTAATTTGATGAGATAACTAACCTTGACTCTTCACGACAGTGCTGACCCTGATGTTACTGAAAGGCGCTCCCATGGTTTTGAGTTCATCTGTCAAGTGAGCACACTGGAGCCGATACTGTGATAGGACCACAATACTTTCCGCTTTGGCACCATGGTGGACCATCTCGCGAACAATCCTCCGCTATAGATTCAGAACACATAGATAAAAATTGCTCCATTCACAAATAAAACAGCTTTTTTTTTTCTTTTTCAGACAAATTTGAGACTTAACTAAAGGAGAATATGATGATGCTTTACTTCCACTTTCACCTCCAAGGAGTAAAGAAAATGTGAATTACATATACCATTATTACTGAATACAGCCTTCATTGTACCAAAGAATTTAACATACACTGTTAAACCTTGTGAAGTTTGTTGGGATATTTCAGCAAAATGTGAATTTGACTTTATCCAATCCTTGAGCACACATCAAAATATAAAAGAATGCTTCCATTCAAAATTGTTCACCAACTAACCTATCTGGATCAGAAGAGCTGATCACAAATGATGTATTTGGTAGAAAACAAAGACAGAGTTTGTTACTAATGCTGGGGAACACAATCATGTACTCTGAACAACACGACGCATTCTGCACGTAGAGGAAATCCTGTACTGTGTTTTGGTAGCAGAATTGCAAAGAAGTGTTTTGGAGCCTGTTAGGTTTTATGTTGGGATGCCATTAAGATTGTATGGGAAGGCCTGAATCTATCTCCACAGAGAGATAACAGCTACAAAAAGGAGCCACAAAAGTAAATACTATCAGAGGCCGAACCCAGGCTTCTGCCTGAAAAGATATGTGTAATAGGGTACGTAAAATAATATCTCTAAATTCTGAATTGAACTCATGTGAAAGGTACGATGAAAGAGGATGATTTGAAACTGCTGACGTTAAAAACTTTTGAACTTATTGTATCAATCTTTTCACCATTTATGACAAAACATTCAATCAGTTTATCATTTCAAATACTCACAACATGTTTAATCTCCATGGGATTGCCTTTGGACATCTCACTTCCCTCGTCTGACTTCACCGATAGGGTTTCCTCTCGGCCACTGACATGGCAGAAGACACGGGGTGTGTCCCCTCTATTTGGCCAAATTCTCCACAATGGGTCTCTGGAGCGTTCAGTCACTGACCTATCCGTCTGTAGCTTGTTGTCGTAGAATGCCGACGATGGAAATTCACAGATCCTCCGGTGCTGAAAATGTACATAATAAACCACATGGCACTGGGTCACAGGGTAATGCATTCAGATACAAAAGTAGAAGTAGAATATTACAGATAAGCACACTTCTTTGGCTTGTTATTCATCTATAACTTGCCAGATGGAGCATGCTGAATGGTTCTATTCATACCACAAATAATGGTCTAATTCTCTGTTTTAACAGAAGCCTTTCAAACTAGAGAAGCAGCAAAAACATCAGGGAATTGTCCCCCATTAAAACAGTCCCTGCTAAATGTTGCTCAGACGTGGTCATCAACTGCAGGGAGCTTGTAATCAATAATACAGTGGACTCCTGCTATAACGAAGCTTAGTCCTCGGGACCAGCAGTTTCCTCTCATTATTTCAAAAATTTGTTATAACCGAACAAATAAACAATAAAAAGGAACAGAGTGGATAACGTTGCAGCCCGAATTTTTACTTCGTTGTAACCAGAATTTGGCTATAACCATGTTTGTTATAATGGGAGTACACTGTAATAATTATCACCATCACTACCCATCATAAGTATTATTAACGTGATCACAATGATCATCACTGTAACTATCACCATGAGAAGTAGAAACTTCACATTCAGTGACATCATCATCATCAGCAGCATCAGCATCATCATCTCTATCGTCATTACAGTCATCATCCTTGTTATCGTTATGTCACAATCATCAACATCACCAATGATAATCTGTATCAAAGGGGTAAGACCCTGATGAGATAAAAAAGCCATACCATTCTGTACTGGATGGTCAACATCTTAGCCTTGTCCTTGTACTTCTCCAAGAGAGAGACATCCATTCCAAGAGCCTTTGCATTGGGCTCTGTGATGATGGACCTGAATTTAAACATGAAAGTCACATATAGCCAATTAGGAATACTCACATTGTTTCCCTTTGTAAATTTGACTGATATCTGAAACAATTACAGTTGTACTTGTGTGAATTACTTCTAATCAAATTTGTTTCTACAGAGATAAATGACAAGAATCTTGCTGACTGGAAGTAATCGTGTCAAGGACTTGGGCTGGGAATGGTTTTGAGTTAAGTGCCCCTCAAAGCTCATACCTCAGCTGCTTGTGATCACCGATCAGCACCACCTGTTTTGGCTTGTTGAAGACAAGCGGGATCATCGTTTCTGGCTCGCTGCACATTCCAGCTTCATCAACGATGACCTGCATGGCCGAGGTGAAGGTTCGAATGCGGAACCCCCCAGACACATTACACGTACACAGCACAATGTCATGTTGCTGGAGCTCTTCCCTCTGGGTATAAAAAAAATAAATAAAAAATCAGACTTGAATGACAGTACTCATTTCCCAAATCCTGTCTAACAGAAGCTCTTTGTTCATCATACCAGCAATACATGTATTTCGTGTTCAGACTCACAAGAACAACTTCACACCCATACCAGTGATCTGTCTTGTAGTTAGGAGAGCTACACTAATCAAATCCTGGTTTGTTTGTTTGTTTGTTTGTTTGCTCATTTTCCATCTGAGAAGATGGCTGGAGAGCCCATATTCAGCTACGTTAAGCTGGTCTTCCATGGGGTCCAGTTGGATGTGAGGTGGGACCACTTCACCGGGTGAAACACCCTGCTCTTTGCGATGTGTGCAATTGCCAGGCCCATATTTTGAAAAAAAAAAAAAATCTTTAACCCATTGAAGACAGGTCCCGAGTATACTTGGGCATGTGTCTACGGGAAATGCGTGTTGTAGCAAAATCGGCCTGTCCTCAAAGGATTAATAGTTTGGTCTGACGTACCGTATGTATCAGCCTGAAGCAAAGTGTCATATCTTCCTTATGCCACCATTGAATAGTCCTAACTTATTACAATGTAGGTTCACCAAGTTCAGCATCATCCTTCTTGAATTTGTGCTGCTGAAGATGACCATCAACTCTTCCAGTTGATCACTTCATGGTAATAAATGCAAAAAAAAAAATTATGAAAAGGTATTTCAGGGTATTCAGGCCCTGCTCTAGCCACCACGCCCCCCCTCCATGGGACCCAACCAGTTGGTCGAAATCAAACGTGAACAAAATTACCCACAACGCATGACAGACACAGGATGGTGTATAATGCAACTGGTATAGGACGAGCTCCAAAGACTGAGTCAAAGGAGTGTCTTTTGAAGTGAACTGATGCACTCTAAAGTATATACATACAAAGAGGGATTTAGCACTCCATGACGACCAGAATGAATGTATTGTTTCACTCTCTATATACATGTACTTGGTATGCTCATTCTTAACACCATGCAGAAGAATCAATGCTATGCAGTACCATTAGTTTTCAACATATTTGTAAGCTTTTCGTGTTTCATATGCCTCACGGGAACAAAATGGAAGAAACATTGTAAGACCATTCCCCCCAATAAAAAAACAAACAAACAAACATGGGTCTCAAAAAATTATCAAAACACTACTGTAACTTTCTTTCATGCTTTCAAGTGTCAAACATAGACAGAAGAAATATAACTTCTTCAGAATACACACAATCAAATTTCAATTTTCTTGACCTAAATCATGTCCTTCTCAGGCTTACCAAAAAAATGACCAAGTAAGTTTTTGTGGGTGCTGTGATACACAGTTGCATTTGTACTTTGCATCTCCTGCCCCTGTGCATGACATCTTGAAAGTTCGGTCGAGAATTATTGTTCATCCATTTTACAAAAAGAGATGAATATGCTGATTTCAACAATTTGACCAAATTCCATCTTGAAGTCTAATGTGATTCATGTGATTACAACATCAGGTAAATATCAAAGTCTCCCAACGAGTGTGACACATGCAATCAACTCTAGAAAGAGAATGACATCCACATGGTTTAATGCTTACACAAAGGAAATACATACAATCTTTTAAAAAGAGAAAAAGATAAGATGAGTTTGTTCAAGCATGACATGATAAAGCTTATTGTTATTGCAGAGCTTTCTTTCTCACACATGAATTTAGGGGACTATAGAGAATGGACCAGAGAGACAGGAATTGTGGTGTTACCATTGCTGCAGACAGAGTGGCTTTGTAATCCTTGACGGTGTCTTTGTAAGCCTGGGACGTGTCTTTGACGCTCTTCAGCAAGTTGGGGAGTTTTCGCTCAAATGAGAGGATCTGTCTGGCGTAGGGCTTTCCTTCCTCTCGAATTTTGTAGTGTAGAGCAATGTCTGCCAGATCTGGGGGCATGTCGGCCTCATTCTTTGACCTCTTTGCCACATAGCCAGGTGCCCCTGGAATTGGGAATGCCTTGCGCTCGATGATCTCGCCGTAGACACGAACGATTGAGACAGTCTGGAATGTCTTCAAGTATCCTGTTATGATTGTTATCACATGGACAATGTCAGTCATGATGCAGGGTGAATCTACGAGTATTATATTTGTATAGTACTAGACATTACACAGCTTGTCCAAGATATCTTTGAAATGAGAAAGAACAAATCTTTAAAATTTTAAAGCATTTTGATATAGGAAATATTAATAAAGTCAGGGTGACTTCCAACTTTGTAAAAGATGGATCATGAGGGTTACATTTGCTTTAGCATGCACTGCATGTGACCGCCCAGTTCAAAACCCACAAAAAGTTGCAGATTATAAGATTCCTAAAATGGACCAAATTAGGTCAATTGGCTTGAGTGACTAAAGGTTTTAAAGTTTATCTTAGCTGGGAGAGTCATCTTCACTACTCTACTTTTTGTCAAAATGTGACGGTTTGAAACAAAACCAAAAGCTAGATACAGAACAGTTTTTCCAAACCATATTGTTTTTCAACAGGCGCCGATTTCTCTGAGATTTTCAAAGATACCTCTGCGCAGCAAGCTCAAGTGACCCTAGTCTTTAAATCCTCTTTCTCCCTTTTCTATTAAACTGCACCTCTTAACCCTGTATTATTCTTATCACTTTTTGAATGGGTTTGGATGATCAAATTTAACATCATTTTAAAGCTTAGAATTTACTCTCTTATGTGTAAACTAGATATATCGCTACGGCGACTGATATGCCTCCGCCATAATGCATGGTTCTCCTAATAGGTCTATAGTACAATGTCTTAAAATGACATGTTTGCCACAAATGTGCTGAATGTTCACTTTCCTAGACCTAGGTTCAATTGGATGAATGATTAAAATGTCAGAGTGCAGGTATTTGGGGAACTGTTGATTTTTACTTGACTTTTGACCCTTTTATAAGTTTATGCATTGAGTAATTTTCAAGGTATTGAGAAAAAGTATAATTTCAGTATCAAATGGGGAAATAGCATTATCTAAACCTGGCCTTTGACCTTTGACCTCACAGTTCCAAAGAGAATCACTGTTAGGTTGAACATGCATAAATATGTAAGTTTCATGATGATACCTTGAGTTACTTTTGAGATATGGAGGAAAAAGTGCAATTCAACTCTTTCACTTGACCTTTGACCTTTTGACCTTCGACCTTTTGGCAAGAAACTTCCCACAGAATATATATCGGGTAATACATGCATACATCAAGTTAAAAAAACAAACAAACAAACCTTCAGGCATTCCATAAATATAAGGAAAGTAGTGATATTTTGAGGAGTTGACCTTGACCTTTGACCCCCTAACCTTTGAACCATGACCCCCAACTTCCCTAGATAATCACTGCCTATTGGAACAAGCATATATACTAAGTTCCATGAAGATACCTTGAACCATTTGCGAGATACGGAGAAAAACATGAATTTTCAACCTTTTTTCCCTACAAAATAACCTGTGACCTTTGACCTTTGACCCTGTGACCCTAAAATCCAAACAAAGTATTATCCCCCCAGGATATACACTCATACCTAGTTTGATGTAAAACCACCACACGGTTCTTGAGATATCGACAAAAACAAAACGGACGGACGTACGGACGGACGGACGGACGGACGGACGGACGGACGGACGACCGACGAAAACATAATGCCTCCGGCCACTTTGTTGGCGGAGGCATAAAAAGTGAAAATTATTTTTGGCCTACTTTTTGTGGGCTTTGAGATGGGTGATCACATATTTGCATTCACTTGCATTTTAGTAATAGACTGAAAACACTATACCCTCTATGGACAGATTCTGCAGTGGTAATGTCAAACAGCTAGTCACATACAGTGTAGATAGGTATCAGTATAGGCATTTTGCAACACGCCCCACAACACAAGTGTGACTGTCTGCAAATAGGAGGGGGGGTGGGGATAAAAATCATTTAAAGTACCAGAAATATTGCATGAATGTCCTTTGCTTGATGTTATATCAAACCACACGTACAGGAACTTTGGAAACATTCAATACATCTAATGATGAGTAAATCATGTCAGAGTGATATCAGCTTCAAATTGCTGAACAACTGCACAAAGTGAGATTGACAGACTCAGAAATACAGATGAAAACGAATATGGACGTACTAGCCACAACATCCACAGACTTGTTCGAGGGCCCACAGTAGAGCACTTGAGGTCGTTGGTCACCTGTCTGCAGCTGTGAGTTGATGCAGGAGAAGAAGTATGCAAGGTAGGCCCCCGTCACTGTTTTGCCGGTTCCTGTGAAGACACAGCATTACTTTACGGTGGCAGGATTTACAATGAGTGCTTTAATCAATGGGTGGACGACTTGGGGTTTGAAATCTGAGGGCAACCTATGAGCATGATATGTCTAATTGAAGACAAGTGATGCATGGAAAGCTATCAGATCACTGAGAAGAGGGGTAGAGAAACAGCTGATGTAAAATTCAAAACAAGTTTTAATATTGTTGTGTAATATGACAGTCAGTTGGAAGTAAAAAACAAAAAATGATGTCATATGATATGTTGGCCACTTCATTTTAAGAGAGCTGGTATCAGAGATGCCACATGCGAAACATATCTACAGTCATGGAGCAATCTATTACATCTTCCTATGAGGATTTATACACAGTTATCACTTCTACAAAAGCAGTTTTTTTTTTTTTTTCAGGCAAATGCCGAGTCAAGCAAAAGTTTTGTGGCACACTCTAGTGTCAATGAACAATCAGACTTGCAGAAGTCCTTTATGCCACTTACCTGGTGGTCCTTGAATGACAGAGAAGGTGCTTCGCAAGGCTTCTTTCACTGCCTCCTGCTGAGATTGATTCAATGGCTTCAGGCTTGTATCTGGTACCCGAAGGTTCTGTATGCCTTTGGCCAGGTTTAGAAGCTTTGCTGTTGTGGTGGCTTAAGAATGAAACAGATCAGAGCATCAAGATAAGCATGACAAACTGTTATCTTACTGATCAGAATTGAAGAAGTGCAAAGCACTGCTTAAAATAATAATAATTTTAAAAATATGTAAAGTCAATATGTCTTTTTCTACCCAAACAGTTGCAATGTGTAATCAGTTTATACTGAAAATCAGATCCATGCACATTGACTTGTGCATGCACACTGCATAATGTGCACCCACCTAAATACAGCCAAGATCTTGTGTATACATAGGGATCCAATCCTTGCTATCCAAGGGTCTAGCCATATAACCAGACAGATGTGCATATAACCCAATGCACAGGCTAATGCTGCGTTTACACCAAGTTTTCGGCAGTCATGGCAGTCACGTTTCAAACCACAGTGGGCAAACCGGGATGGATGTGAGACAATGCTGGGGGACGGGATGGGTAAACGTGACAGGCCATGATTGCCAGGGATGCTGTGTCAAATTTTTAAACTGTCAAAAGATTTACCACTGCAGTCCACTGCTAATGAGAAGCCTCATAGGTCGCACCAAAATGGGGTGAACTTAACAAAATGTGACAGCACGTCACAGGGCTTAAATAAAAGTTGGGTGGTCCGTACTGGGACGCGACGGAAAATAATAGTGTAGTATAGCCTGACCAGATGCTGTACAAACAAGGTTTGATAGCTGTATACCACATGTTCACCAGAGTGAGAACTGGAACAAACAAGACTAGAATAAAGAGAGAAAAAATACAAGAGAACATCTCATCTATCAATGCCGCACTACTTTTCAGACAAACGGGGCTGCCGTGTCCCCTGGGAACATGGTGTTAATGTACATAGTATCATAATGGTTACTATGAAGAAAGAATCACAAACTATTTTCTTTATAATTCCACAATCAATTGTAATCTACTACGCTTGCTGACTAGTCTTATTTCATGACACACATGACTTTGATACTTGATCTCTATCTATCACCACCATTACCACTCTGAAAAGTTCTGAACTTTCAAAAGTAGCATGGTCAGCTATGCTGTAATACTTTAAGATAAAGCAAACTGAATTTTCAACATATAAAAGGAATACTCAAAACTCACTTCTGTCGATGCCATGTATGGCAGGCTTATGAGGTCTCTGTAATGCGATGTCTTTGACTAGTTGCGGTGCTTTGGACAGGGCAACTATTGCTTGTTCCAGACGTCTATGGAAAGAGCAGGGAAAAAATAGAAAAAATATGTGAATGGTTCTCACAGTAATAAAATAATACAAAATAATTAAGTAACGTGTGCCCAAGCATACAATGTACCTTGCAAGAGCCATACCATTAAATCAAAATGAATAGTTTATGAACTCCAAACTCTGCATCAGAGGCCTGGAATTTAATTCCCACCCAATGCTTACATCCTAGAACAATATGTTTTGACCCATCATGTCCCTCTCACCCAGGTGTATAAATGGTTACCTGGCAACGTTAGGGTAATAATAATGGCAGGAACTTTGGTAGAGCATTGGCAGCACTGAAGAGGTTACCCTGGATAAACAAGACCTTATTATCACTAGGATTCACACAACAGTTTTCCCTTCTGTTAATCAATGTGTCAGCTCTCACTTAGGTTGTAACTGGTTACTGCAGGGGAGAGTTATGACCAAGACAAATAAAACAGTCTTGTGGTTAAGGTAAATTTTAACATGTAGTGACTGTAAGCATTACCTAAGCATATGAACTCTAAGGCACAATACCATGAAGTTTGCAAAAGTGCACTCTTGACCTCAAATTCTGAGTTTGTCTGGGAGTAAAGGTTGTAAACATACATGTACTTGTAACACAGGAGTCTTTCAACCAAAATTTAATCCATGGCTTTTATGACCTTTAACCATAAAATATGATGTCAGAAAGCAAACATTACATGAAGGTTCTTTGAGAACATCCCTGATCAAAAGACGGCAGATGGATGGGGATGAATGGAAGAACACTACTATGGTCTCTTAGTCCCTAAGTTGGTAAGTTAAATACTGTTGTCATGTGTATGATTTTTGGAACATAATTGATACACAACTATGGCATGATATTGCAGGTGTGCACCATAAGAATTTTCTACTATTGCATCACAATCAACAAATGCAATAATGTCATTCAAATATGCAGACAATACCAGAAAAACGCAGAGACAGTATTACATGGATAGAGCTCAGGGTAGCCTCTCACCTGTCTGGCTCAGGTTTCAGAATCATTTCCACAGAGCTGGCCAAGTGTCTTTTGTCATCAAGGAGATCCTCAGGAAAAGGTGCTGATGACTGGTGGATGACAAATTCTACAGGAAGCCTCAATGGAACATCTTCTTCTTCGGCAACGTTATGTTGTTCCCTATTACGCCTCGACTTCTCCTTCTTAATTCCGCAAATCTCATTCACTTGCGCAGGATCTGTCTTCTCCAAGCAGCAGTGGGCAACAATTGTTTGTTTGCTCCATGCATCTCTGTTGAAGGGGCCAATGCTACCCTTGTTCTTGTCGTACTGACTGATTGCAAGCTGGGATTTCACCCTGACTTTGCGGTCGATGCAGACACACAGGTAGTGATATTCATTATTCAACACACGGTATTTGACGAAAATGCGAATGCTATGCTTCTCAAGGAAGTCCTCAGATAACTCAAAATAGCCAGATATTTTGCCCTGGTTTTCTTTCCATTTGATTGGCACATTCTGAAGGATGACTGTGTCATCATTGCCAATGGAGCTGTTGGCAGTCACCATAGACAGCATCTCTTGCCACTTGTTTTGATAGCTTGTGATGGACTTCTCCCTGCCTGGAATATCCCGAGCTATTCTGGCAAAGCAGGTAACAGGTGAAGAACGATGCTCAGTACAGAAACCAACCTTTGGGCTTATGTGGAAGAGCTGAATCTGAGGTACCAGCAAACCTTTGAGCACCTTGGAGTTCATCTGGAGCTTACAAACATCGCCTGCCTTATACGTCCTCTCAAAAGATACCATCTCAAGGACCTGTGTGTCTGATCTATCGTCTTGGGTACTGCTGCTAAAGGGATTGGCATCACGTCGTCCATTGGCATCTGCAGTCTGAATAGCAGTGACAATACCATCATTATTTCCTTCCTTGATAGCTTGGATAATAGCGTGCCAATTTTCTGCAGGGATACTGACGACAGGAGAAGAATACTCTATCTTTGCTGGAGATACTGCAATCCTTCTCCTAGTGGTATCATACATCCTCGTCTTCCACTTCAGTTTCACACCCTCAGACTCTACTTCTGGCTTCTCTGCAGGTTTCAGATGGCTGAAAGCAACAGCCCTATGTCCACTCAGTACATAGCTGCGATATGGCAAGTACATCATCATTGACATCTCATTAAAGCCCTCTATGAAGGAACTTGTCTGCAGAGGAGCTTCTTTGAGCTTCAGAGCCAGCTTAAGTGACAAGGTCTCCTTGCTGAATCGCTTGGATCTGGCGTTCTGACTATTGCAGTGGTGTGTGATGTCTGCCATTTCTCTTGGCGAGTATGGGCTTTGGCTACCTTCTATTGCAGCAGCAAGCATTCTGTGCACAATTATGTCCATGTAACGTCGAATTGGTGACGTAAAGTGGCAGTATGCTTTTCGCTTCAAGGAGTAGTGTGATCTCTTATCAGTCCCTTGTTGGCTGGTTGTGTCAATGTACTCAGCAGACTCCATGATGCGGTGGTAATAAGACAATGCAAGTGCATGGTGTGGATGGTTGCTGTCTTGCAGTACCAGATTGATAATGTTCTCCACATCCATGGGGCCTTCAGTCTCTTGCATAAGTCGATGCACTTCTCTCCACACTTCGACAGCAACAGCCATTGGATTATCCTGACATTCAATAGCAGTGTCAACTTCACTGCGATCAGCATGCATTGAGAGAAGGACACTGTTGGCTATTGCTTTATGAAAACGGCCCTTCCATGCCTCTACCTGCTCCTGAGATGGTGCTAGCTGTCTTCTGAGAGGAGTACACTCAGGAAAGTTTTCAAGAATTTTCTTTGCAACACTTTCATTTGCCAACAGCATTAATTCCTCAATCAGGCTGTGGGCATGAGGATGACACACTGCTCCACCTCCATCATCTTCACATTGGTATATCCTCCAGCCATCCTCAAGACGGTGGCTTCGACACTGTTGAGCAAGCCTATGTAGGCATCTTATCTGTGCTTCCACTTCACAGCCTTGATGACTGCTTCCCTGAATGATTCTCTCAGTCTCTTCGTAGGTCAGTTTCCGGATTGATTTAATCACAGATCTAAAGAACTGTGGAACTGCAACCATTTGTCCATCCTGGTCCAATACAAATCGGACTGTAAATGCTAATCTATCATGACCTGGGAGCAAGCTGCAGAGCCTTGTGCTCAGCTCTGTTGGCAGCATGTGGAAACAGTTCACGGGAAAAGGATGGTAGAAGGATGTGCCACGCTCATATGCTTCCTTATCAAGAGCACTATCCTTGGTGATGAAGTACGACACGTCAGCGATGTGCACATCAATTTGGTATCTATTTCCAGGAAGCTGGATTATACTGATAGCATCATCCAAATCCTTGGAGCCAGGAGGATCAATGGTGAAGACTTTTTGGGCACGCAGATCTTGTCTAGACATGAGCTCATCCTTTGGAATGGTCCAGTCTTTTGGATATTCTCTTTGAACTTGCGTATATTCCTCTCTAATTCCATGTACAAGTTTCAAGATGTGCAGGCCACTACGCTGTGTATCTCCAGGTAACAACTCCTCAGTGACAATTCCAAAGGGATACGGGGTACGTTTGGCCCAATGCAAGTACTGAACAACAAAGAGTTTTTGAGCTCTTTCATAGTAAGCAACTCTCACTTCACGTGAAGATGTAAAGTCCTCTCTTTCTTTTGCATCTTCTCTTACAGCCATGTAGACTGTTACTTTTGCCTCACTGCACTGTCCACTTCTAGGATTTGGTTTCCCAACTAAGAACAGTTTTGGACATGAGCGATCAACTGGCACCATGATATTGACATTGTGAGGATCCAAGTAGCACACCAATTTCCGACCTTTAAGGTCCCCGTTGCGTTCAACAATACCTGTCACTTTTCCATAGATCATCTTGTCTTCTTCAATGTTGGCTTCATCATCATATTCCTCATCCTCAATATCCTCCATGACCTCCACTACTACTTTGTCTGTGTTTAAAGCCTGGCCCCGTCGCCTCATACTGGTGATAGAAATGACATCCCCAGATTGTCTGTCGTGTGGAATGGCAATCATACGCCCAGTTACCTCATGGATGAAGGTACAGACCTTGTATTTCTCAGGGTATTTGACCGTCAGTTCTAAAAGTTGCTCTACAGATCCCTCATGTAAATCATCATGTTGACCAGTGTCATTCTCATCATCAGATGCGTACGCATCTTCACACCTTGTCCTGGGAGCTTGTCTTCTTTGATTTCTTCGCAGAAGAGCAACATGTCCATGCCTCTCAACCATACGTAGATTATTCAAATGATACTCCCTGCCTCGGTCACCAGCTGCCACTGGGGTTTCTTGTGCATGTGCAGGGCATGGTTCCTGCAGTGATGTCTGTGGCATGTCTGGCATTCCCTCCCGTTCTTGGAGACCAGTATCATCAAGATCATCTATGGATTCAAGTTCATAAGGTCTGCTTCTCCTTTGCTCAGCTCTCTCATCTTCTAGCATCTGCTCTCTCAGATCTTGAAGCCATTCCTGTCCCCTCAGCTCTTCAGCGTCAACGTCCGGTTTATCACGCAGTGTGCCAGTGTCCTTACTTCCTTGGCGACAACCAGGAACTGCAACAGCACGAGTCACAGATATTGCAGCAGCTCCTCTGTTATGTGAAACATAATGCTGACTAGATTTGTAAGTCTTGGACCGAGGATTAAAGGGACGTGCCTTCGGATTCAGTAAGTGTTTAGCTGCATCAATTTGCCTTGTGATTTCCGCAAAAGTGAGGTCATTGGGCAAAAGGCCTTCCTTGTCCTCACATGTCTTGATGTACCTCGTCCATGTTTTCTGGCACTCTCCGACTGAACACAGCGCCACTGGATCTCCAATTACAACAATCAGGGACTTGGCACGTGTGAAAGCTGTGTTCAAGAGTCCTCGGTCAGAGAGAAAACCATACCAGTATCTGTTTCTGACAGGTCCCCTACCACCCTGGCGTATGGCAGTGATGTCAATATTGTTCAGAGTAGACCTTGTGCGAACCGTACTGATGAACACTGCACGATACTGTTTTCCTACGGGGAGAAAAAAGGGAATACACAAATATCAAGAAATAGATCAGTTGCATCCACATCATATTATAGGCCATGAAACTGCTTACACAGAAACAACAGATCTAAGTTACACTCCCTCCATTCAGAACCACCTGCATACATCATCAATCTTCTCTCCTTAAATGATTTTTTTTTTAATTTACTTCTATGCATCTTACCATGTCACTTTCCCATCGCACAATCCTAGCCGACTTTTTTGAGCGGGAAAAATATGTTTTGAGCCAAGGTCAGTGACTTTTGACCTTTACCCCATCATTTCACCCAAATCATTCATTTCATCATTCCAATAATAATTACTGCAAATAATTGGCCAAAGTTATGGCTGGGATGACATTTGTCATCAAAGTTTACTGATCTTAGGTTACTGACATTTCACATCTGTCATTTCATCCCAATTGTTAAATAACTCTTATAATTCCTATCTTTCCCAGTACACATGCATATAACATAATGACTGGTCATTCAGTTCTAAAATTATAGCTGGGAAATGGCATTCACAAATATAGTGATGTTACCTTTGATGGTAATATTTAACCTCTCACTACTATCTTTTCATGTAAGAATTGTATCCAATGTCGCCAAACATATTGCAACCATCTTCAAGGATGGATACCGTACATAATCATACAATACTTGACACACCGATAGAGAATTAGCAAACACATTAGCAACAAATTTAATGAAAAGCATTTGACACACATTTATATTTGATACTATGAACATTATTTTGAAGTAACCACTGAATACCACTGCCAAAATTTATTGACATTCAAAAGGGTCTCCATGTTTGGTAATTTTTGGTTGATTTGGGGCATGAATCTCCTCTGTAGTGTAGTCTCTCTTGACTTGAGATGAGCTACCAATGACATCACTATACCTTGCACATTCTGCACTGTCTCCACTGTCACTGCATGTAGGCCACGCTTCTTCATCTCAGATCTAATCAATTGCACCTAGTGGTAAAAAGGAGTTACAAAACAACTTTCACAATTTTCTATAATGCATCTATTAACCCTAACTTACCTGGGCTATTTAGCGAGCTTGAATTCCTGGGAGGGGGGGGGGGGGGGGAGGGGGGGGGGAGGGGGGGCAATTATGGCCCCCCCTTCAGATCTCGGCCATTGATCGCGCGATCGCCGCAAAATTTTGCATGAATATAAAGCCGGATGTAAACTTTCAAAAAATTTGCATCTTCTATTTTAAATGAATTAATTATGCAAATATATGCAAAAACCTCATTTTCGTCTGTAATTGGCTTATAAAAGCTTATGGAACGCTGATTTTTGGTGTAAATATTCGTAGTGACATTCCAAACATTTGTGCATACAAAAAAATTCAGTATCGAAATTAATTTCTTATGTTTTTTATCATTTTATGAATATTTTATGTATTTCGTTGTTTTTTCAAACTTTTGCTTTTGTTGTTTTTTCAGCAGAATTTGTCATACACATTTTTGAAGCATAATTATACTAAAATAAATTGATTTCAGCCATTAGAATTAAAAATATGAATCTTTATATGAATTTATTGAAAAAACACAATTTGTATTGACTTTGTACACAAAATCACATATTTGAGCAATTTTGGGGTTGACAAAAATTTTTGAAGGGGCGTGGCTTCGGAATGGTATGCCCGGGCATGACAAATTTGGTCTCAAAAGTTGCGTGAGACTTGAAAGTAAAAAGTCAGTGAGCGGCGCAGTCAAAAAATTTTGCGCGCCGGAATGGTCGCGGAATTTGTCGAGGGGGGGGGCCATTATGCCCCCAGGTAAGTTAGGGTTAACACAACTAAAAGCTCAGAGCAGTTTCACTTGAATCAGACACAAAAAGCGAGCTTTAGAATTTCAAAGTCTAGCATATTTTCATGAATATTGATAGTGGTCACAATGACATGATCAAATTAGATGAGGCAATATTTTCATCGCCCATTAAAAAGTCTCCTACGGACCTGCATATCAACATAATAAACTAGCAGCTCTCCATTGTTTTACCCTCGTGGCACTCTAAGTGAAGCAAACTTATTAAAACATCTTGAGATTTAGAGATTTCTACAGGCCCCTTTGGCAGCATCCTTCTGCTATGGGGTATTTGGGGCCCCATCCATGGGGGACCATCATTTGTACGAACAGCAATCCTCTCCCCCAGTGATGATTCCTGCTTGTTCGGATGAAATAAAGAAAATTAGCCATAATTTAAGGGTATTCGGGCCTCACAAGGGTATTTGGGCCTCACCCCAGTGGATCCTATGGGGCACTATGTTTCCCTCTTCTCCCCCCCCCCCCTCCCCCCAATTCATATTTCCTTCTAAGTTTGGTCAAAATCCAGCCATCTGTTTTCAAGAAGGTTAAATTCTAAAAATGTTTAGGCATAACAGATGTCTGATTGCAATAGCCCACTTGAGCATTTCTTCTCAGGTAAGCTCAAAAAGCCCTCTGAGAGAGCAGACCTCCACCAAGCGGCACATTTCTACCCATAAAAACAGGCTGAAAATTGCCCATTTTCCCTACAGCCGCATTCACACATACAAAACAGTAGAGATAATGATCAAGATCCCAATCATGAGATTAATTGCAGCGAATCCCAAAGAGGCCTTGTGATTATCTAGTACCTCATCAGCTTCCTGCATGCTGCGCAGTGCCTCAAGCAGAGCATGTGCCTTTAGTGTGCATTTGCAAACCTCAAATATGTGCAGCTTTAACTCCCAAGATTTTTTTTATTTGCCAAAGGATTAAAAAGTCCTTCAAAAATTCGTACAAATTTCTGAATTACTACCAAAATTTAATCATCTGTTCCTTGTGTCATTACCAAGTTTTCCTGCAAGTTTTATTAAGATCCACTCAAAACTTTTTGAGTTATTTTGCACACAGACAAACAAAGAAACACTGAAAAAAATAACCTCCCTAGGTATTAAAAGAGAGAGAGACAAACACAAAAAGTTTCATTTTTTACATCAGATTACTGCAAAGTTGACTGTAAATTTACTATTTCTGACACGAAATGGAAAGTTGAAGATAGTGGTTTACAGTGTAGGGCAGTACAGTATCTGATATAACACACACTGTCCAGTTTACTATGAGACATGCACTCTATTGTAGCCTACATGAATTACATTGCAGGCCATGGTCAAGGAGGGGAAGGGGACACTAATCCATGGGTAAACAAAATGAGTCATGGGCAGTGCTTGGCAGAAACTCTTTGTTCTATTGTTTCCAGACCCAAGCTACCCCATCACTGGAAATAGTTCCAAGTTTAGAAGTAGCAAGGTGCAAAATGAATATAGTCCTTTATTTGAAGAACAGATATTTAACAATATCTGATGTCCATCTAGACCATTGGTGGTTTATACAATCATTACTTGTTGAGGGCAAGATGGTTATTATAAATATGCGTGATGCACATAAGGTATGGGTAATTTTGATACAGATTGCATGGCACCTCGATATCGAATTTGGAGTAAAGTGATGAGACTCTCAGTGTAGAAGTCTTTGTTAAAGTTTTACCATGTGCTCATTGCTGTCCTGAACTTTGGAGGAGCTGGATGCAGTTTGTGAGTGCAGGAGGAACTTTTGTAAGTTGTCAACATTTTACAACTTTCTTACTTACTGATTTGATGCAGTAATTTTCATTCACTACACTGTTGTACTCTTGTCTAATGATTCATTGATAATTTATGTTAAAACTGATTTGTCTGGGTTGGTAACTCCTGCAATTTAGTCAGAACAGAAGTTAGAAGACAGTCCACCAAGCTATTCTCTATTACATGTAAGATGGTTCTTAGTAATAGTATGTATATATATATACAATATGAGAGATATACAGAGCTGGCGATTTAATCATATAATCACGAGTTATATGGTCAGCTGGAATACAGAATTTCTGACTATATTACTTAGTTACTGTGTCATATAGGGTTGCTTGCATTTTGGAAGAAGAATCTGACTTGATTCTATCTTATTTGGTTGTTTGATATTCCAGCTATGACAGTTAACCAGATTTATAATTCTGTGCGTTAAGATTATGATTTGTTTGAATCTGTGGCAGCAATATATTCATTGGAATATATTGTATGTATGGTTTTGTGCACTTTGAGCCATTGATTTAACGGATATTGCATAACCCAAATTGCGAAAGGTTTTACAAATTAATGATTGCTTGGTCAGACTGCACATTTAATTTTATGTACATGACTATAGATCGTTGAGGGCGCACTAGACGTGCATGAACAAAATGGCGGCGCCCATGAACAAAATGGCGGCGCCCATGTGCAGTACATATACCATAGATACGAAGACAGTGTGTAACATGTACAGTATAAGCTATTTAGAGGGAACGACTGTGATTTTATACTTTATTGTTCTTGATATACAGTTGGTTCCCTGGTTTTGTGTCAGTGCATTGGGTTGTATGGTTTATAATAGCATAGCTGAGAGTTTATATCGAATTTGTTTTTCTATCACTGTATAATAGATTTACACGATTCATTTTTGGTATTTAGGGCCTATGTGTATAGCTTAGTATGTATTCAGTGTTTTGAGGCATGGTGCACGTGTTATAATCACATTGTATATAATTTGGAATATATGGTTATATGCTTACTATTATTCCAATCTTATATCAGGATGTTCGCACGAGTATGGTATTCCTGCCGACTGATGTCCACTCATGTGATTCAGGACAGTAATCACAGACCTGGGGGTTGTTGTTTGGGTATGACATCAGTGATGTCAGAATAAAGTTAGCAATAACAACATTCTGAGTGCTGATACTCATTCATTTGAGTCCGAACCCTAAGATTGTTACACAATCTACACACTGGTGACCAACATCACCTCACGACATTGCTATCACTCTTTTATGCAAACATGTGAAACTTAAATTTCAATAACTTCCACTGACATAAATGTTAATGCCATAACATATGCAGTGTGATGCTTGTTTTCTTTTATCTCTGCTGACTCATTTTTTACCCCTTCTGTTTTTTCTTCGGGGAAAGGGGGAGTTTAAACTCCTTTCGTTAAGGATACTCCTGGCAAAAAGTGAATGGCCAATGTACTTGAGTGGGAGGCAAATTACAGGTGCACTATGTGTACGTACAAAACACAGAAATTTGGCTTAACATTTAATCTTAATTCTACTTCATGTTTACCTACTGACACTAACAGGAGAGGTAATGCATGATGTTCAGATGTCTTAAATCCAGTAGAACTCACCTGAGGGAAGTACGGGGACAAGACCACTATTTCACTCTGCTTTGGCTTTCCCCACTGTTCATCTGGCCAGAACTGTATGAGTGATGCCACTTTCTCCACAACCTCTCGTGCCTCCTCCAGATTTATGTAGGACGACTCGACCAGTGTGTCAACTCCCTTCACTTCCACAAAGTTGAGTGGGTAGAGGTTGGGGTGTTCCTCCCCCTCCTGATACCGTGACTTCAGCGTCATACCATAGTGGACCTTCAGGAAGTCCAAGATGGCCTGGCAGCTGCGATAGTTGTCATGGAGGAGGCAACTTGCCTGGCATTTGTTCTGCTTGTCAAACTTGTAGAGGCGTTGCAGCAGAGACATGTCAAACTTGGCATCCAGTGCATGGAATGAGTGCACCTAACATTCAAAGAGAATTGACAGGAAGAATTATTGTGGAAATTGAAATAACTGGATAAACAGACAGACTAACAAACAAGACTTATGAGTCCCTTTCTTTCATGTCTGGACCACTGGAACCAAATGTAAACTTCACTTCTGAAACATCTCACTCCAAATGAAACAAAAAGGCTCATAAATAAACTTTAACTTGGCACCTACAACTGTAGTCCTACATAATCTTATGTGCCGACACAAATAACTGCAGTTACTTAAAGAGTTTTGAACATCCGGTGGAACTACAAACAGTCTTGATAAGTATGGACATATTTTGCTGGGACTTCAGGAACCCTGCATGGCACCGAGGGTCACATTGCTGCAACATTGCAATAGACGTCTGACTTGTCACTGTCCATTATGATCTCATGCACACTGACAAGTTGGACTTGCTTGTACAAGGTTTACAATGCATGTTACTCAACCATACTCATACACTCTTCACACAAATCAACAAATCACACACAAAAGAACAAAATTTTGATGTATCTTAACATTACAGAGCTTTCAAGACTCTATCAAAATTTGATTTTGGAATGAAATTTCATGCTAGGACACTTCTACAAGGCAGGCGACAAATTATTGTTTGTGTGGTTAATGTAACATTTCTGATTTATCTCAATCTTAGATGATCACTGACTGAGGACTGACATTAACCTATCACCCTTTTTATTCCCAGCAATTAATCATTGACTTAATCTCTCCCCTTCTTGCCAGATAATATCATCAGTTGACATATTCATCAAGAATGACATTTTAAAACAAGGTACACTGACCTTTGACCTTAATCATTCACCTATCACTACAGTCTTGTTCATGCAAATCAGTGTAGATTCATTGCTATACTGTCCATCAAATTACCTTTTGTAATGACTGGACACTCCTAGCTGCTGTGGTAATGACAGGAAATGGCAATTTATGGCAAAGCATAATGACTTTGACCTTTCAGCACTAGCTGTATTGCACAATCATTTCTACTCTTTCTACCAAACCAAATTACCATATGTAAACATTCGATAAGGCCAAGGCAAAGGTAGCTGTGAAGAAAGGGAAAGTAGTCATCTCAAAGGCTTATGATAATAGTCTGGCTGCTTCATTCTCTTCCAAACTCTGCATTAAATAAACTTTCCACTCATTAACAGACATGCATAGTCCCCACCAAGCAGATGGCTAGCAAGGCTCCTCACAAGCAATTGGCTTCAATGGCTGCTGCCAACAGTACAATAGCCTCCCCCCCCCCCCCACAACCCAAAAAATATAATGCTTCTAGCACTCTTTGGAGCAGATCAAGGCATAAAAATATGCAGGAATTTGACTTCTGAATGAAAGAGAATAGTCATGCTGTTCTGTGGTCCTAACCATTGGATTTGTTTGCTTGGGATCACCAGCGAGGACCACACACGTTGTCTCTGTCGCCAGACCAAGTGGGATGATCGCTTCAGGTTCCAAGACTTGACCAGCTTCATCAATCACAATGTGGGTGAAGTAACCACGGAGGGTAGGCGTCTTGGCCAGGTGCACTGCCATGGTGAGCGTGGCCAGGACAATGTTTGGTGGTTTTGGTCTGGTGTTTGGTGGTCCTGTCTGTGCATCATCTTTGCTGCCACGCATCCACTCTATGGACACAAACATGCAGAACATTTATGCACTTTGCACAAGAAATCTTCAAAGATCACAATGCTTTCTATGGCACAATGTTAACACCACCTACAAGCTGTACATCATGAAGACAGATTTGCTATGCAGCCAAACTTTGAAACGTCACAAGGCAATGACTTGATCTCCTTGACAGGTGATCAAGCTGTTCAAAAGATAACACCTGAACATTTGCAGTGATGAAGGCTTCCTCTTCTTTGAGGTCTAAATATATATTTGAATTGAATTGAATTGAAAGGGTATCTTATTGATTAATATCCATTGCAGCCCACAGGCTGACTTGCAGACATTTTACAGAAATAAGCACAATTACTATTTAAGATATTTATATCACTATAAAATATTTCTACACCTGTTTCAATGCAATTCTTTTCCTTTCCCCATTACCTAGGCAAACGGTAGGCATTGCAATTACAACACAACAATCTTGCAAGACTGCCTCATTTTATTAAAAAGGCCCTTTCTTACCATTTCCTATTTGTGTAGAGTCATTTACTAAAGGGTATGTGAACACAAAGTATCATCATTTCAAGCGCTATAAATTAACCCCATGCTCACTTACAATGCATCTATCATTCAATAACTACACCCTGCCTTACCTAGAAGCTCTTCATCTGTTGGGACATGAAAGCCTTCAGCATCCACAGGGCAGTATTTCCTGACCACTTCTGGTACAGCGGCAATTCTGCGCTCAGCTGCATAGATTCGCAACATCCGCACAGCATCCCCTCGCTCTTGACAGAAGCTGTCCAGGTAGGTCGAGATATACCAGTCAGCAGCACTGTCAGCACGAAAATAATGACATTGTTTAACATGTATCAAACAACCACACAGAAGAATTCCATGATTTTGAAGAATCAAACTTCTTTCTTGAGGCTATAAAAAAGCTCTGCCAATATGCATTTGATATATATGGCACATAAAATGTTAATGCAGTAAATCAAAGTGATTGGAACAACACATCTCTACCAAAATACAAGAATTACAGAATTACAGCATATAAGATTATGTAACTTGTAAGTTTAACCATTCATACACTTTGCCATTTAAACAAATGTGTCACTCTTGTCTCAACAAACTTTGCAACATTCTTTCAACTATTTTTCCTATATCTAATTTTAGGAACTCTTAATGGTGCAATGGTGTCATTTTGCTTACAGTTTCAGTTTCTTGTAGTTATAATATTGTGACTGCTTGACAAATGTAGAACTGATATCTAGAACTTCAACAATAGCTACCTATGAGTCAAGTACATAAAGACTGATACATGCCAACGAAACTATTCTGTACTTTCTAGTTTTCATCTAATATTGCATAATTAACCATAAGAAGAACACCATTTAGTGCACTCTGCACGGATCAAAAACTCTGTATCATTAAGCAACCATTCTGGGAATATCACTACAGAATAAAACTGTAATGAGTGAAAAATACAAAATGAAAATTGATACAAGATTCAAATCCTCTAGGAATAAACAAAAATATTTCAAAAAGTAAATGTCCTCTCCAAAGTCTCTTTTACATTGAATCTATTATTCTCGTCACCTTCAAAAAACATCTAAAAACCCACTTGTTCCGTTAATATCAATAATCCACTGGTAAAGCGCATTTGAACATGTATATTTATGGAAAATATGCTATATAAATGTATTATTATTATTATTATTATTATTATTATTATTATTATTATTATTATTATTATTATTATTATCATTACCATTATTATTATTATTATTATCATTATCATTATTATTATTATTATTATTTTTATTATTATTATTATTATTATTATTATTATTATTATTATTATTATTATTATCATTATTATTATCATTATTATTATTACTACTACTACTACTACTACTACTACTACTACTATCATTATTATTATTATTGTTATTATTTTGGGAATTACAGGATGTCAGATCTGATCCCCTTTTCAACTAATTACAACCCAAATTGATTTTATCTCAATGAAGCTAGGAGCATCAACAATATCCCCTGTACAAAACCTAAATGCGAAATTTCATTGTGACAGTAGAGTGCTACTATCGTACTAGCTCATGTGGGGAAATCTTGATGTGCAGAATTACATCTCCCCCTCCCCCTTTTTTTTTTTTGGGGGGGGGGAGGGGGAGATAGTTGGTTTGCCTTCATTTCTCCAACAACCAACAATACATTGATTGAAAGTACAGTAAAAGACACACCTATTTGAGCGGGTGCAGATCAAGATTCTGGCTTGGGGGCACTGGTCCACAGTTCTCTGAACTGCCAGGGCCAAGGTGTGGGTCTTCCCTGTCCCAAATGGTCCTAGGATCATGGTGGGACCTTGGTGGGGCCCAGGGGTGTGTGTGGTTCCTGCTGCACAAATGTAGCGGACAGCCTTCTTCTGCCTCTTGTTTAACATCACATCGCACATCTCCTCTTCGAGCTCCAGAAACCTGCTCAATGAAGTGGGAAAGGTATCATCACAAAAAAAAACAAAAAAACATGATGACATACACTATCAACCGATATCAGTTGATTTCTAGCAGTGATGCGGACAACACCTTAAGTACACTGTGCTTTTTCCTCATCAATTAGATAAGAGCAACTTTCAGTGTGACCCACCTCCACACTTGCTTCTGTAATCATTGCTCATGATGAGGATTTCTCAATGAATATTTGCGTTGTAAACTGTTAGTAGTTTTGGGAAGTCATTTTCTGTGATAAGAATCATAACTGCAAACAATCAGAAACATGCATCTATAATGTCACATGCCATCAGTACTGTCAGTAAGCAAATGCCTCTCAAACATTTCCCTTTTCCTTCCATCCTTGCCAAAACCAAAACAAATTTTTTTTTTTTCAACTCAAGAAATACTGGCATAACTGTTGCTGCCTCAATAGTGCATAATTTCACATGTGAACAACAAACCACATATGTTTCTATACTCTTTCCCCATAATACACCATTTATTTGTAAAAATGCAGACATGCATAAACATGGTCAAAATGAAGGGATTTGGTAGAGCAACTCTGTGACTGTGTCAAACACAAAGCTGTCTCACATGCTTTTTTTCTCCCGTTCTTGAGATGAAGTACGATTTCAAACAGACACACATTGGAAATCTGTGTTTGTTTTCTTGAACACAGATTAACTAACAATTCATTAACAGAATACAACGGCTAAGAAATGCCAGGATATATCTTACAGTGATGAAAAGTGAATTAATCTAAAGGTAAAATCACCAACTAAGATAATCTAGCTCAATGATCTTGACAGCAAAACTGCTAAACATGTTGCACGAAGGATTTTGGGAGTAATGTAGGACTTATGGTTACCTTGCAGGTTGGTTTGGAGGTGGTAGGACCGTGTCCATACATCTCAAGTTATCCACTGCATAATGACAGGTCAAGAACCAGTGTCTGTTGACTGAGAACTGCATAGTGACCTGTAAGCAGATATCAGTAGGAATAGAGACAGATGACTGGGCAGCCATTCCTACTACATGGGTATCTAGGCACAACGCTGTGTATCTGTGATACTGGTAACAGAGAGGGTGATCACATCTTTAATGTTATGCCCTCAGTAGCTCTGCCCCAAAGTCCCCTTTTGACAATGAACTGTACCATCAAATGTCTCTGAATTCCCCACCCCTTACCCTAAAGATTCTTTCTAAATATGTGACCCTGCATCACAAAACAAACAAAAAGTCGCCAGACATGAATCTTTAGTTATGACCATATTCTGAAAGAGCAGACTTTAAGCTTTAAAATGATGTATAACTCAAATCAAATGGACTCTCCTAACCTACCTAAATATTGGAAAGAAAGCACAAACTCAGGGCAAGTGTGAACTGAGAAAAGAGGCTCTGAAGTACAGTGTCTATTCAAGCGCTTAAACTATACCAAGCCGTGCTGGCTGTGCGATGAATGGGACAAAAAACATTAAGTAAACCACCCCAGTAGCAACAATGAAGGGATTATCAAATTAAACTGAAATTAAGCATGCCTCATTAATGCATTCTGTCCATGATAAATGCCAACTTCAAAGCAGTAGCACTGTCCTTTCAAAAGTTATTAGAGTTGAAAATGAAGAGTGTGTACAAGGTTTTTTTTTCAGAAATGTAAAAGAGACTCTAAAGACACACCTAATCATACTATTCTACCAAAAACATTCGAGATAAACTGCTTAAAAACACACTTTCCCGCCTGTTTTATGATCCCGAATTTCAGCATAATGTAAAAGAAGACTTGCTCTTTCAGAAAATATGAAAAAGTCAAGGTCGGCTAGGTTGACCCATTTCACTTATTTTCAGTCCTCACGCAAAATCAGTGTGTGCGACTTTTTGTTCGTTTTGTGATGCACGGTCACATATGATCAGACTGCACAGTGAGGAAAGTAGGACGGACAGAATGATATTTCCTCAGAAAGATAAAGTGGGGCCATCCCTGAACCGCCACAAGCATCTCATATATTTTTCCTGTACAAGTCTCTGCACACAAAATCACTACAGTGACTATTTGATCTGTAATAGATTTCTTTCTTTTGTCTTGCAATTTACCATTGTTGTGGATCTTTGGTGCATCACTTTGGCTCCTTGCTTGTGGGCTTGAACAATGGACACATGTAAAAGTTATCAAATTCTAAGTTTGTATATTGCGACTTGGAAGGGTGAAGCCTTTCAAGAAGGGCTAAATCTCATCCTGAAGGGTTTTTTGTTATGTTTTGTTCTGTTTTGTACTTTAAAAAAAAAAAAAAAAAACATGATTAAAATGTTCATGACAACAAATTGTCCCTTGGCAACATGTTATTCCTTTGGGCCCACTTGAAAAACATTTTATCACTTAACCCGTTGAGGACGGTCTGATTTTGCTACAGCACGCATTTCCCATAGACACCTGCCTGAGTATACTCTGGAATCATCCTCAACGCGTTAAGACTCTTTTAAAAATGATTTCTGACAACTTTGGATAAAATCTTATCTGATGATGAAACTGTTCAATTTGCTCATGGAACACATTCCAACATAAAACCTCATTGAGTGCCAAATTGAGCCATCGATTCTGCTGTCATTGACAGCTTCAATATTTTACCTCTTGAAGTATGCAAAGATAATAAAATCAGGTTGTACCAATTCTGAACCAAGAGATCTTTGGAATATACAAAGACTCTGGCCTTGGGGGCATACATGGAACCAGTTGGAGTCACCTGTACATTTTGAAAAAGTATGTAACCCCTGCCCTTATGAACGATTACTGCCAAGTTTAATCATTCTGATCCTACATTATAGAGAAGGTGAAAAGGTAAATATGTTTATGGAAAAAACATGATCAACAACAGTTAATGGACAAAGAATTACTGCAGCCATTCACCAAAACCTACAGCAAAGGTGAGCGATAATTTGTTTTTGAGAATGATAAAAAATAATACAATGAATATCAAGTAGCTTGGAGTCCTCTTGAAATGTTCCATCTAATCATGTCTCCGAATGGCATGACGTATAAGAATCATATATATCAAATTAATCAAGTGCACACTACCTCTAAGTAAACCATCGAGATGTTTCCATTTCTGTTTTCTTAAAAATGAAATATCCATTCCACTGAGGAAATGCTATATCAGTTTGATCACATGTGGTTATTTCTTTACCATGTGGGCTGTCACTTTTAAGCTGCAACAGCTCATTCTCTGGAACAGTTAGACACCACTCTATGCATCTCAATTTTTTTAAGCCATTCCTTGTCATACCTGCACTTTGGCTGGTGGCTTCCCTTTCAGCACGGCCTCTAGTCTCCAGTCCTGCACAAGGCGTGGGCTAAGACTGACAGTGACTGAGTTGGATGAGCCTTCCTTTGACAGGATGGGGGCCTCATAAACTGTGGTCAGTTCTTCATCTCTGTACACACCCTGACTGTTGCACTTCAGAAGGACAGCTTCAACATAGCTCTGGAAGATTCGTGAGGGCTGTGAGTCATTGAACAGTGGCTGACTGAGTTTAATTGTTCCATAGAGTTCCCCTGCCTGGGCGAAGAGGGTGTTCCTGGAAAGCTGTACTGTTTGCATAATCTCCATGTCTGTCACCGCTTTGTATCTGTACCAAGAACAATTTCCAACGACAAATACGACCTTCATATGTAGCATAAGGTAAATGGCAGATCTAGTTTCTTCCTCACTTATCACACAGAGAACATCTTTCATCTCCATCCCCATTCTCTTCACATTTTGGAATTGGCCTGCTGATAACATGAGTAACTAGAAATATCTCTATGGCAACTGGTAATGTACATTGTAAATGTAACTGTAGCACTTTATCTTGACCTTTGACCTCATGACCCAAAACTTCCCAGTGAATCATTGTCAGAAAATAAAATAATTGAAATGAGATAAAAAGAGGAATTTAACATTTTCAATTGATCTTTGACCTTGTGCCCCAAACTTTCCACACAGAATCTTTATATGGTTTAACACAAATATGCACAAAGTTTCATGAAAAAAAAAAAATTGGTTTCAAACATTGCTGAGATATAGGGGATATTGTGAAAGTCAAAAATTTCACCCTTAACCTAGACCTTTGAGGTCAAGCACGTGCATCCATAAGGTGATAAGTACAGCTTCATCCACTCACACACATGCATGCCAAGTTCCATTTGGACACCTCAAATGGATCTTAAGTTATGTGGACCACAAAGTCAATTACGGACGAATGGACAGCCAGAAAACATACATGCATGTCTCTGATGAAACTTTGTGGCAGAGGCTTAACAATCATCCGCATCGAGAGATGTGAGCATTCCATACTTGCCTTGAGAGACTCTCCATGCATTCTCTTTCTTCCAGCTCGAGCATCCTGTGCATGAAAACCTTGTAGTTTTCTCTGTTTAGGCGAAGCACATCCAGGTCACCATCTCGTGACTGTAGCTCTGATGCTGCTGGGCTGGGATACTTCTCCATCAACCTGGCGGAACACAAGCTTATGTGAGCGTATGCACATGCTTAAGGGTATATTCAGGTACGAGTTGTATATTCCTGTTGTAAAATGTATATATGAGACTAAAAACTGCTCTTTTCCCCCTATCTTTCATTGTATTTACATGCAAAACATGCCTATTCATTGCCTGTTTTGACATCGAATACAATACCCTTTGGCAATACCATCCCAATTTTGGGTAATTGTGCCCTGCACATGCCAAAAGGGGACACCAACATTAATTCATACCAAGTTTAATTTCCTCCTGCTTTGATGTTTACTAAAGTCCAGACACAGCTTTTAAAAAGAAGATATAAAAATGCTTACTACAGTACATGTAGTTCGCTGGGCCATTTGGGCCTCACTCTAGGGGCCCCCTCTTTGATCTTGGGCATTTCCATCACTTGTGTAAAATAATTATGATTCCCTCCCCTTCAATCCACAGATGATTCATTCCAAATTTAGCCCATATTCAACTCTCTGGTTCTCGAAAGGAAGCTAAAACTGTTACAAATGAGAAAATAAATTATTTTGCAGTACCTGTAATTTGGGCTCTGAATTATGGGTCCCCTGGGGAACCACTAACATTTATACAAAATGGCAAGTTTGGTCAACAGCCAGAGACCAGTGTATTAAACAAAAAATGATAAAGATTACGCACAGCACACAAGGGATGACGCATGATGTATGACATGCAACAGACACCAGACAGTGAGTGATCATAACAGCTCCTTTCAGTCATTTGGATCAGGGGCCCATTTCATGAAGACATCAAATAAAAGTCTTTACTCAAAGGTATGGTATAGTTTTGATACCTCAGTCATTTCAAAACCAAAATCATTAGATAAACTTTGAATTCCTCTAAGAATTGCATACTTTGCAATATTTCCTAAAAAAGAGGCATCTAACATTATCTCACAAATAGTTAAAGTCTGAATCCCCCATCTTGACCAACCTACATCCTTTTAAATCTCAGAATGGCCAAAGCTATGAGACACTTTCAAAGGGAAGTAAAATCCATTTCATGACATCCCTCACAAGTGCATCTTATGAGCAAAAATGTCTCTTATGTGACTTTAACTTTTAATAACAAAACGGACCTCCTGGTGAGCTTCCTAGAAAAGGGATTGTGTCATCACCTTACCAATCTCCAAATAGTTTTGTAACGAAAAATATGGAAAGCATTTTGGAGTTGATAATTTAGAATGTACAACACCTTCCCCCACAAAAGACATTAGTTCTTTGAACAGTTACAACTCTACAATCATTTGATGCAATGTGTCATTTTTTCCCATTGATTTCATTATTAGAAAGGAAATTAGTGAAGATTTCTGTGCATGTTAATGCGAAACATGGAGAGTGATGACATAATCGCTTGATCCCATTTGCACACATAATTGTTACCAATGCCGTTGTAAAAGTGAAATTTTCAGTCAAAATAGCAACCTTTTACTTTGTACTTTGACCTCTTCCACTCAAAGCATACAAATGTCTACTGTTTTTATCCTTCCTATGTGTACCACATCACATCATGTTATTAAGTTGATGGCTGGATAGCCCAAGTTTAATGACCTTGCATCTTTGACAGTTGTATCCAAAATCTAATCACTGCATCTACAATTTATGTAACATACAATTCATACTTGGTCCCACTAGCAAAACAAACTAGAGAAGCACTCTGAAAGCACAGACCTCCGCCAAGTATACAGCTCATTTCCACCACTGGTCTTGTTTTTCCATAGAGATATCAGTGATTTTCACCCATACGGACTTATAGCATTGTGTGCCGAAAGTCGCCCGATTTCCAAATATACAGTAGGAACCTTTTGTTACGTCAAAAACCCTCAGCTGCGCGGCGCGCGTTACCTTGGCAAAAACTAGAGCACGCACTTTAGTGCGTGCATGCAAACCTCAAATACGTGCAGCTTGAACTCCCTAGTTCATTGACCCTACCTGCCAAAATGTCAAAACTCCTCTTTAAATTCCCCAAAAATTCTCGGATCACTACCAAACTTTAATCATCTGTTACTTGTATCATTCTAAAACTTTCCTGCTAGTTGCATCCGAATCCGTTAACCACTTTTTGAGTTATTTTGCACATAGACAAACTAACAAACAAAAAACAAACAAACAAACCAATGGTAACGAAAACATAGCCTCCTCCCGCAGAGGTAACAAACAAACCAAAGAAAAACACCACAGAATTTTCTTCAAATTGTGAGAACTACATCTAGGATCTTGGGCACATGAATAGTTGGGACAGACGACTCAAAAATGCCTCCGGCACCCTTTGAGTGGAAACCAAATACATCCTTACCCCTTGGTCCAGGAATCTGGGGGAGCACTCCTAATGATGTTGCAGTTGGTTTCACTCCATAGTTCACTAACTGCCACTTCTTGGTGAATAAACTCTAGCTGCTTGAGCTCAGTTTCAGTTCCCATGTTCACAGAAAGCTTGACAACAAGGCAGGGTCTCTCATCTGTATACAATCATGGAAAGAGGCCTGTCAGTATTTTGCACACCATCTACATCTGGTAGTGGATGGAATACCTACAACTGTGACTTCCACAATATGGGAGGTGCTACAATGGGAATGCTTAATGTTCTAAAGCACAATTGTAGCATTTTAATGAGCATTTCTCTTACTCAGAGGTAAACATCCATTCTATTAAATCCTTTGACACTGTAGTAGAATTCTGTCTACTTGATATATCTGTCAGGGGCTGCAACCACATGCTAAGTTCAGGATCAGCAACAAATCTCCATCCATCAATATCATAATGATCTGACACAGATAACCTGTGCAAGTTTGTCTCCCTAGAAAATGCCATGATTTATTAGCTCTTCATACACTGAAAGTCCTCTGCAAATATTCTCTCTTGAAGACACATACCGGTAATTCATTTCAATGAATTTCAAAGGAACGTCTCTTCATATTCTCATGAATAGAGGTAAATCACACATAGTAAACAGTAAGTCTCTTTGTTTCTTCTTCACTCAACTGGAGAAAAAGTGACAAATATTATGGAATTTAGGAGCTCCACATCTGTCCTCAAATACTGATACAAATTCAGAAATTACACAAGGTGATTAAAGTGATTGCTTGAAATGTCTCCTATAGGCCAGAACATTTCTGCTCATTATATTTGCTCAGTTGGTATGATTCTAAAAGGAACAAAGTGCCTTATCCATGGCATCAATTTATTCAACAGTCAAAACAACTTATCAATTAATACATTTTGAGGCAAAGGGATTACATTTCTTAATCCATAACCAACAAACTTTTTGTTTCATTGACTACACAATGCAAATTTCTAGGCCATGAATATCATTGCCACATTTAATTTGAACATCAATGTGATTGCCAAAAATTTCTCTTTTCTATGAAAGCATGTAATAACATAAACTAAGATTTATAACTTTCATATGCAACCGCCCAGCTCAAAACCCACATATTAGTCAGAGATTCAGATTTTCTGTAAAGGACCAAAATAGTCATTTACGTTGACCACCTCAAATGTTTAAGTTTGTCTTGCCAGGGAGAGTAATCTTTTCTCTACATACTGTCAAAACTTGGCAGCATGAATAATTTTTTTTTTTTTTTTGGACATGGTGATGCTTTCATTGTGAAATGTACAAAATGTTTTCACTGATATTTCCAGATAGCCTGTCTAAGTGACCTTTATCTTTGGATCCTTTTTTTCTCCCATTTCTGTGAAGTGCACATCTTAACCCTCTCTTAATTCAGTCACTTTTTCAATGGGTGGGACGGTCCTCTTTTAACAAGTATATCATTTTATCAAAGCTGCAGCTTACTCTTTTAAACTGAGTAGAAAAGTGGAAATCTATTTTGGCCAAATTTTTGTGGTTTTTGAGCTGGGTGGTCACATTTATTCTTTTCCTGATTGAAAACTTTGCGATGTTTGAATTATTATCATTTTAATTAGTAACCTTGAACATGGAGTAAAGGTTCTCCTTAAAAAAAAAGAATTTTAAAATTGATAGGAGAACAGTAATTAAACAACATGAATAGAAAATTTCTCACAGAAACCTATGAGACTTACCAAAGTCAAAGACAAGCCACTGGCAAAACAGGCCACAGCGTGATGATGAGAAGATAACATTCAGTTGGTAATCCTGGGAATTTGTTTCCTTTTTCAGCAGAATGCCAGGACAGCTCTGTGGCTGGTTCTCATACTCTGGGTCTGAGAGGAAGAACTGTGAACGATGCTGGTCGTACAGCAGTCCGACTCGTTTCAGCCGTTTCTGCTTAGTGTGATCAAATGATCATGAAAGATAAACATTCATGAGGATTCAACGCATTTGCTCATTCTGTTTTTTTTTTTTTGTAGCTTACACACATGCTGCACATGATGTTGGAAATATAAAAATGGCTGAGATATAACAGAGGAGCAGCTGCTGTCAAAAGGGGAGATCAATGCACAACAATTATTCTGTACCAAACCACATGAATCAAATTTTGTGGGTTGTCATATTCATGGTCAGTCAAATCATATCACACCTGACCTGCAAGAACACAGCAATTTTTATGACACTCCAAGAGATATACGCCCACTCTTATCTACACACACACACACACACACAAAAGAAAAGCCAAAAGGGGCGAGGAAAAGTAATAAATATGAAATCTAATATTAAATCAAATTTTGAATGGACAAAGGCAAATTATAAGTCAGGCATTGTCGTCACCTCAGGAGCATGAAGGATGATATCCCATCGTATTTCTTTTTGGTGCCGAGTCTTCAAACTGTTCTCCTCTTCTGGTATGACACATGTCTGGTTGAAGTTATTGTTTACTTCTAACTCCATGCCATACATATCCTCAGTCACCTGATTATCACAGAGCAGTTAAAAGGTATCACAGAGTATGAGTGTGCAATCAAGTCAATCTTAAATACGTATGCTTGGTGATGGTATGAGTTCTCAATGAAATTAAAACTTCTGATGCTTAGAAAAGCAAGTCATGCTTTACAAAGTTCTACAAATGAAGAATATTCTCATGATTTATCATAAATCCAGGATGATGACTAACACATAGGATATGATTTGCACCTTTTTTTAATGATTTCCTCCAAATATCACTTGATTACATCCCCTTGATATGGACAACTAAAACAAACTGTTCTATCACAAATGAACTTCAATCTCAAGCTCTTTAAATTTCCACTGATAGAGCTGTGCTAAAATATGAAAAATAACCTCAATGAAATATACATCATATCACACGGAGTCTCAATATGAGTTTTGAAAATTTACAGTGGGCAACTTCACAATAACGTTTCACATGAATCTGTCTAATATACGCAGATATGTAAATCAAACTGTACTGAAACAAAAGCAATAGTTGTGCACGTAATTCACCATCTACCCTCAAGAAGTTATGTAAGACTTCTAAAAATCTAACATGGCTTCTCATGAGCATCTTTGAGCAGCCATCTTTAAATAGTCATGTGACTCTGATTACAGTTTCTTATTCCAAAGGTTCGTTATTCTGATGGTACATTTATCTGAAAATGAATAAAGGCTCATTACTTTGAGATTATAAAATGCCTGGACTTACTGCATTCTCTTCATCTATTTGAATGTCATGTGCAAGGTCATCCAGCCATGAAAAGAGCTTCATCTCATGAGCCTTGTCAAGTTTCATGATCAGATAGTCATGGCGTTCCCGCCATTCATCCAGTTCCTCTACACTGTGAGCAAACTTGCAGTCATTGTTGTCGCCATCTGTTCCAGAGAACTCACACTGACCCGTTTCATTTCTGGAAAGATATAGCATTTGTATGATGTAGCATTTATGTCTGAATCTGTTGGTTTCCTCATATTTGTCTTCAATTGTTTCCTCATTTGGTCCTACAGGTATGTCACCATTCATTTACTTCTCAAAAATATATCTTGTGCCACATATCCATATCGATACTTTTGAATTTGTCTAAGGCCACATATCAGTGGCGGATCCAGAGGGGGGCGCAACCGGCGCACGCCCCCCCCCCCCCTTTATTTTTCGTTAAAAACAAAAGAAATATAAAGACAAAAGATGAAATGAAACCCGGAAGTGGCACCAAAAATATTAGTCACGCCCCCCCTTTACAGAATTCCTGGATCCGCCCTTGCATATGAACACACTGTCCATGGTGAAGTGTACTTTATGCTCAAAAATACTTACAGATATGTACTTCACTCTTATAAGCTACATTTTCATCATCCTGATAACAGCTGACAAATATTCATATAAAAGTCTATTACATGTAGCAATAATTATGGTATTAAAAAGTAATTTCAAAGTGACTTTAAGGAGTTCAACGGCCAGTACTCTCTGACATACATGCATGAGTGGAAATAGCAACAACTTACTCCCTGCACATCTTGTAGCGACCATCTGCATGGGGTGGGCTGCGGTATTTCCATATGCGGTCAGAGTCTGAAAGAATCCTGGCCTTGTGCCCAGGAGATTGGCAATGAGCCTCATACTGCGTCTGATCTGAGGTAGAGAACCGGCAGTAGGAGCAGTGATACTTGCATGTTGGTGCTGCTGTAGAGTCTGGTGTGGGAGTCATTGTTGGCGTTGATGTTGAAGGGATGCTCCCTACTTGGGGGGATGCAGTCTGAGAGTGTTGTTGCTTGTCAATGACCTCCTTCATTGATTTCACTGAAGGAGTAAAGTGGGATTTAGTTTGTAATAGCAAGGCACAAAACAAATATCAATAAAGTTTCGCTTGATCTTGAATCTTCCTAGCCTATAATCTAGACAGTGGATGCAGTTATTGCCTTTGCTGTAACGCTGGGGGTCTGATGCGGCAAGACTTTTGTCTTTGCTACGTGAGTGAAACGTCTGATGCAGCAAGACTACAAACAGTGGATGCGTGCAAAGCATCCACCCCCTATTTCCACTCATCTTGCTGTAGTCATTGTTTTCTATTTATCGGTTTTGAATTGATGGCAGTTTTCGTACAAAAAACTGTCAATTATTAGTCGATAATACGAAAGCAATGACTAAAGCAAGACGAGTGGATATAAGTGGTGGATGTTTCCATTGTTCAGAGCCTCACAGCGCATCACACGTTAAGTGTTACAGCAAAGACAATAGTTGCATCCTCTGCCTAGATTATATGCTAGAATCTTCCGTGCACAAGTCACATTACAATAAATGAACAACAAAAACATATTCGATTTTTGAAACCCTAATAACATGAATAGAAACTTAGTTTGCCGAAATCATGGCCATATATCCTGTAAGAATATCAAATACCAAGCTTTTGATTAATGTTTTTTGTGGACAAACAGGAGTATATCAACCCCTCCAAACTCAGCTACAAAATTTAGTGCTGCCATCACTACAGAAAAATGATAATCTCCACCTACTTCAATATGCCTTAATGAGTTTTTGATGTCTGCTTTCTGAACACAACTTATGCATTTAATTTGGGTTTTGTGTATATCATAGCTAAATGGGGCAACTGCTTTGGACGGATGAGTTAACTACAATGTATCAAGTACTAGCAGTCAACTGTGCCATTTCAGTACAAAACTGTTATTATTCTCATTCAAGCTCAACAAAGCTCTCCGAAAATTTATTGAAATGGCAGCAGCTGAACATGTGCATTTTCTCAGTTCTGGTTCCCTTATTTTCTTGAGTATGAGTAGATAGGATACAAAAATGTGAGCTCTAATTCCAACACACAATCTCTTTGTATGGCACTATGAGACAACTCAACTGCAAATTGTTCTATGAACGTGAACTTGTATGCATATAATCAGTACAGTGGTTTTGGAGTTCTACAAGTTGTTTAGTTTCTGTTTTTAGCTGGATATTCACAGCATTAGGTACCACACATCAGCATAAATGCTGGAATCAACAGGCAGTCTGTTACCTTTGTATTTCTTTTGGTAATCCCACAGCTCCAGTTCTTCCCAGAAGTGAGGAAAAAGACACTGTTTGCCAAACACACGCTTGCATGATTTGTTCTGCCAGCAGATTTTAAGGTCGATCTCTGGTCGCAGCTTAAGTGGTCTAGGGAAGATACGGAGCCATTTTCCCTGGGATGAGGCCCAAACCACTCTGACAGTGTACTGACCCCATGCATGTCTCTTTTTTCCTGAGCAGTACGATTTTTTCTTTGAATCTTGCACCTGAATGACACTGGAATCCTGGTCAAAACATGATCCGCATACAACCTTGAGGGAGAGAGAGAAATCACAAATAAAGAAATATTTAGAGTCTAACCATCCACATGTAAAAAAGGAAGCTACCAAACAGTATTTCATCTATTTGTAAATATGCTGATAGCTTACTAATAGTGCATGCATATGTTGCAACTATTTAAAAAAAAAAGTGGTAGATCATAAATCTTTCTACTGCAGTCTAAAGTAAATTGTACTGGTCAAGAAAATCAAGAGGAAATTTTTAATGAATACAGTGAAACCCCGTTATAACGAGTTCGGTTATAACGAGGAACCGCTTATAACGAGGTGATCGCGTCGGTCCCGTTTTCCTTTGCGTGTAAATCTATGGCAAAACGAATCGGTTATAACGAGTTCGGTTATAACGAGATTCCGGTTATAACGAGGACAATTTCGGTGCATCATGATAAAGAAAAACATAAGCAATTTCATCGGATATAATGAGGTTCCATTTCTTGACTTGCCCCTTTCAAACACGCGACAAACAAACATTGAAAACCGAATTCACGCTATCTATTCATATCTCTTTCCCGTTTAGCAGAGTACCGTTCCTTCCATGTTTCCTTCTAACCCACACGTTAAAACACAGGAATACCTTCCAATGTTCCGACTAAGTTATTGAATATCATCATTCTATTTTCCTTTTTCTCGAGATACGCATGTGTGATAGAAGGTCGATCAGACCACACCGCAACGAGAGGGGAAAAAAAAAGCGCATTCAAAAACTTTTCATGTAGCGACAGTCGTGACCAAAAATGGACATATAGAATGCGTGTGTAACTCATCATTCATAGCCTTTCCATTTTTCGTTCCGAATTACGCGTGTTTTGCTGATTAGTAAATATGAGTGTTTATGATAATATTAAAGCCGAAATGATTAATGAAATCATCACGATCCCGCCGGGTGACAGTACATGTACTAACTAGCGTGAAAATAGTTGAGTAACGCATGTTAATCTACTTGAGTCGGTGTTCAGAAAAAGAAACTAATGCATTCAACGGTTTGAATAAATCTGGGTTTGTTCATTATCATTTTGATAACAAATGATAATGTAAATATGAATGTGTATGATTAAAGCCGAAATAATTACAATTTTGCATTATGAAATCAACGCGATCCCGCCGGATGACAGTAGCGTAAAAATGATGAAATAACGCATGTTAATCTACTTGAGTCGATGTTCAGAAAAAGAAACAAACGCATTCAGCGGTTTGAATAGATCTGGGTTTGTTCATTATCATTTAACAAATGATAATGTTAACATGAATGTGGAATAACAAAGCCGAAATAATTAATGAAATCAACGCGATCCCGCCAGATGACAGTATCTATAGCGTAAAAATGGTTGAGTAACGCATGTTAAATCTACTTGAGTCGGTGTTCATAAAAAGAAACAAACGCATTGAACGGTTTGAATAGATCTGGGTTTGTTCATTATCATTTAAAAAATGATACTAGTAATGTAAATTCACCTGTATGAATGTGTATGATTAAAGCTGAAATAATTAATGAAATCAACGCGATCCCGTTGGATGACAATGGCGTAGAAATAGTTGAATAACGCATGTTAATATACTTGAGTTGGCGTTCAGAAAAAGAAACAAACGCATTCAACGGTTTGAATAGATTTGAGTTTGTTCATTATCATTCAATACTGCATTTCACAACGGATTTTTTTTTCTTTCAGAATGATAATGCAAATATGAATGTGTATGATTAAAGCCGAAATAATTAACGAGGTACAGATTTGCGTAAAAAGGATCACAACCTTCCAAATTTCTCGTCGCATATATGTAGAAAACGCGAAGAGATTTTCGGAAGAAAGTAAAGAACGCATTTTTAATCCCTTTGGGCGCAACGATCACATTGAATAAGATTACAGCCGAAATGATTCATGAAATCATTGCATTCCCGCTGGGAATCAACAGCGTAAAATACCTCGAAAGTTATGGTAAACAACACATGTATGTTACTCTATTTGCGCTGGTGTTTAGAAAAACTTAACAAACGCATTTTATACAATCTGGTTTTTGTTCATTAATCATCTTACGCTGTTTTTCACAAATGAACAAGGAAAAGTAGAAATTACGCGGTGCGTAATATATGTCCCCGCCGGAAGTAGCATTTTGTAACAAAATGTGCAATATCAGAGACTCCAACCCCAAGCACCTTCTGATCTGGAGATTCTCCCGCCCGAAACCCCTAACAAACGGGAGACTCCAAGTTGATGTGTGCGAAGCGCGAAGTTCTTAGGATTCTAGATGTTCTCTGGTGCTATCTAAGGCTTATTTTTTGAAATTACGACAGAAATAAATAAGAAATCCTTTCCACCGGGAGACACAGAGCCAGGGCGGGAGAAATCAAATCTCAAACGGGAGAACGGGAGATTGTGCAAAAATGAGCTTTTGGCGGGAGATCTCCCGTCGAAAACGGGAGAGTTGGAGTCTCTGCAATATAGGTAAAAAATCAAGGTCAAAGGTCAAAGAAGTCAAAGGTCAAAATTCTGTGTAGAAGTTTTGAAGCCCTCACCTAGTGCCATTACATAAAGCAAATGGAATCGAAATTGGGTTAGAAATGGCGAAGGAGTAGCATTTTGTAGCCAATGTACAATATAGGTCAAAAATCAAGGTCAAAGGTCAAAGAAGACAAAGGTCAAAATTCTGTGAAGAAGTTTTGAAGTCCTCACCTACTGCTATCACATAAAGCAAACGGAATCGAAATCGGGTTAGAAATGGTGAAGGAGTAGCATTTTGTAGCAAAATGCACAATATAGATCAAAAATAAAGGTCAAAGGTCAAAGAAGTCAAAGGTCAAAATTCTGTGTAGAAGTTTTGAAGCCCTCAACTAGTGCCATCATATAAAGCAAACGGAATCAAAATCGGGCTAGAAATGGCGAAGGAGTAGCATTTTGTAGCAAAATGTACAATATAGGTCAAAAATCAAGGTCAAAGGTCAAAGAAGTCAAAGGTCAAAATTCTGTGTACAAATTTTGAAGCCCTCACCTAGTGCCATCACATAAAGCAAACTGAATCGAAATCGGGTTAGAAATGGCGAAGGAGTAGCATTTTGTAGCAATATGTACAATATAGGTCAAAGGTCAAGGTCAAAGGTCACAACTGAAATTCTGTGTAGAAGTTTTAAAGCTCCCATGTAGTGCTATCATATAAAGCAAACAGAATCAAAATTGGCTCATAAATGACAGAGAAGTAGCAAATTGAACATTTTGATCACACACGGACGGACACACGGACGGACGCACGGACGGACGCACGGACGCACGGACAGACGCACAGAGACACACACGTACGGAGCCCGTTTCATAGTCCCCTGCTCGAACTCGTTCGGCGGGGACAAAAAATATACTTTCAGAATGGTTCAGTACAAGAGGAAGAGACAGGTGTAGAAAGAATCACGAATACAATATAGGCCTACTTGTCAAGAACATAATATGAACTATTATGCGAAGAGATTTTCAAAAAAAAAAGAAAGAATTCATCCATTTTCAACCCCATTTTTAAAAAATACTTTTTTCCGTCTTTTTTGTATCAATTCACAAATAATATCCCTTAATTCTCGCAATAATAATGATCCATAATTGTGTAAAAACAACGCAAAGGATGTTCTTAGCTTGATTGATGGGTATATGACGTCATGCTTATATTTTTCTTTGTTTTTGATGAGTACGGTTATAACGAGGTAATATCGCTGGTCCCACGGACCTCGTTATAACGGGGTTTCACTGTACAAATTTTTGAATGACTACTATTGCACAAAGCTGCATCAATTGAGTTTTTGCTCCAATCATGATCAGCTGAATTTTGAATTCTGCAGTGTATATTGTACCTTGATGGTATGAGAAAATGCAGGGTGTTCCTGGAAACTTTGCGTAGCGCCACAAGATGGGGCCAAGGTGGCTCGAGTTGCAGATGCAATCTGGGGCTGGTTCCTGCTTTTTCTGTCACTTGTCAATGAACCTTGGGGCTTAGCACTTGCTCCCTTGGTGCTGAGAGGTCCCAGTGCTGAGCCCTCATTGTGATGAGCTCCATTCTTCAGTTCAGAACAGATGGGCCACAGTTCTTCCATTCTGATGCCATGGGACAACTGGAGTGCCCACAATTCAGACTCGGCTAGACTGTGAGCAAAAGAGCACTTGTCATCCAACCGACATCCAAAGGTCTTGTTTATGTGCCAGCAGAGAGGGATTTTCTTAGTCTGGCGCCGGAAAGGACACTCCCTGACCTTGAGGTACGCTCCATCACAGGAATGGACCAAATACTGCCCAGCAGCTATGGAGTGGTCTTTGCTATATTCACAGATTTGTGGATTCGAAGCCCTCGGCCGGCTAATTCTATGAGGCCTATCGTCGTAACACTTTGCACAAAGAACTAGAATCTCCCCACCAATTTTCTTTAGTACCTCCCTGACTGCCTCCATCTTTGTTGGGTCGGGATTTTGCTGCCCTCCTCTCTTTGCTTTATTCTGTCTGATACCTCCTTGGGCTTTGGCTGTAACAGACAGGACACCTGAAGAGACAGCTTTTGACAAGCCGGAAGGGTGGTGCATGAGATATTCCATTATCTCTGCTCGATCAAAAGTTCCTCGGTGTTCAGCACGCCAGACTAGTAGCTCAATCCCGCTATGACTGTAGCGGCAATCCTCTACCTGGAAAGTAAGAAAGAGAAAAAAGATGCTGCAACGATGCCACAAACATCTTGAAATATTCCATGTAATTCTGATCTACCCATTTCCAAGAGGCGTATCTCATGTATTCAATACATGAAATTCACTTGTTATCTCTGATTTCATAACTGACAGGATATTAGTTACAGAAACATGAAGAGGTGCACAGAAGTACACAAACTGAGACAGGACCCTAAAAAGTAGGGAGAAACTAGAGTAATATCAACAAAATTGTCTGAAAGACATCACATATTTCATCACTTTCCCACACTGAGAATGGGATGGATATGGACAAGATAGTTTCAGAGAGAAGAGCATGGCAGTATTGCACAAGTAATATTCTGGAACAACTTGCGTTAATTGTACCTCGACCTTTGACAACTAGAAACATTCACTTTTAACTGGTTCTTTCTCAGTGACTATAGTGAAGTATAAAGGCATCCTAATAATTATATTCCTGCTTCAAGAAAAGAAAATCTCCTAATATGGTACAAGGTATCAAAAGCAACAATCTCTGCTTCAAGACAAGAGAACCTACTCATCAAATATTTGCATGAAACTTCAGACACTTGGTTACAAAGCATGTAGGGAAAGTCACACCACATCACAATGCCTTTCAACACAATTCCAATATATGACAGCAACCATATCTTTGGTAATGACCCTGTATTCCTTCTTTCTTGCTGCAAAATTTTCTCTATTCTCACACAAAGTACTTGCATGGAAAGAGACTATTTTTACATTACTATAAATGTGTCTTAAAAACTACATTGTATTCATAAATTCAACATCATAACAAACATCATTTTCACTATCATCCTTAACAATTGACCAGTGTGAAATAGCTCTACCTGGCATTTGCCCTTTGGGAACTTGTTACAAAGCAATTCTTCGGCACGCTTCGGGCGAGGGCGCACAAGTCCATACACAGTACTGGAATCTGCTGAGGGACCATTTTTCTCCAGCTGACAGAGCAGTAGGTCTTTCCCACACTTGGGTCCATGAGCTGGGTTGAGATTCAGGCTGAGGATCAATGAAAAGATACATGGCATCAAACAATATCTCAAGTACTAGTAGCTGCTTCTCCTTACTCATCCTCCTCTTGTCATTCTCTTCCTCTTCCTCAGTTTTTCTTTATCTTTACAGTACTAATAATGTGCTTAATGACACATTATCATTTTATCTTATAAAACAGAGCGGTTTATCCAACCATTTACCTATCAGTGTCCCATGTACAACAAGTGAAATATTCTACTTGACTGCCTTCCCTGTCATACTTTTCCAATGTGTATGTCAATGTCAAACTTCCCTTCAAAGAAGTTTAAAAACCATGAACTAGCCTCTTTTTGAATGCATGACTGAATGCATTTTGCACTTTGTAATTCGTTTGTAACTTTTAAAACTATTTTCAGTCTATTCTTTGCTGTGAGTAGATATCCTTTTGCAGCAGTTACAAATACCCAGATAAAATGCACTATCTGAAATGATCACACTTATTGCACTAATAATTTCAGACATGGTCTTAATCAATGCTTTGAAGAGAAATAAAAAGAAAAACAGAGTAAATCTCCATCTCGAATATATGCTAACAGTTTCTCTGTGAAAAAGAGACAGTCCACAAGATTCCCAGAGCTCATGAGCTGTTCGTGTGCCAGAGATCAGAACTGAACTGCCGTCTCACCTGTAGCAATTGACGCCATCTTGGTTCCTCTTTAGGGTATAGCAGGTCTTGCAGGCGAGGCGGAATTGATTCTGCTCCAGCCATTCTATGGAGACTCGCGACAGAGGCTGCCCCAAATCCTGAGAGGACCGTCCTGCACTGCCTGGCTGCCTCTGCTCACATGGTGAGGAAGTAGACAGGGACGGGTCATTGTTTCTCCTCGCACAGGCAGTTTGGCCTGTGTCTGTGGACCCAGCTTGACTGGATGATGATCCTCGGCGACCTGGCTTGCTTTTCTTCTGACAAGATATAACATGCACATACATAATGTATAGACATGGACAATACAAAGTTGCACTATAAAGCTGCTTTGTTTGAATATTCAGTCTCTCTCTAATCACTCCTTGAAAGAAAATGAGCATACTACAAACATTAACATACCTGTACAAACATGAACTCATTCACACACACACACACACATATTGGCAATACATTCATTCATCATGTGACAGTACTACTGCAACTGCATCATGGTTAATTAATATTTGAAATTTTCTGACAAAATTCTTGCAACCATCATTGATCACAAAGGCTGACATATAATTGATTCCTCAAGACATGGAACCCTGCATCCTAGATGTGCACTATACACTTTGTTATGATACACTTGCCTGTCACTTGCCATGTGACTTTGCTGGCATTAAGATTAATCCCTGATAAAACTTAGCCTTTAAGCAAAATGAGCAACCCAACTAAACTGAAACAGTGCAACATTCCCTTACATTATGATGTTAAAGTAAGAACTGAGAGGAATACATAATCCCTAGTCACTGCACAATAATGTCTTTCTTTTTTTTTAACCTGTTGAGGAGGGTATGATTTTGCTACAAACACGCATTTCCCATAGACGCTTGCCCGAGTATATACTCGGGACTCATCCTCAAGGGTTAATAACCCGTGACCATTCAAGAAGAGAGCACATCAGCAGCTGTGCTGACCATGGAACTTTGCACAGTAAGGCTAAGGGCAAGTTAATATGTGTCCTTGGGTTGCTGGAGCCACTGGGTGAGGAGATGGTCCACCACGTACAGCTTGGTGTCTGTTCAAAGGCACCTCAGTGGGCTACTGCTCTGATCTACTGTACATATTCGATGGCATTTGTATGCATGATGCATGCATAGGCCTACAATGTACACACGCAGGCACACACATGCACACACAAAATAAAATGTGATACAAACGAATGTTTCATCCTTGAGAACCACAAGCAGACTGGTTATATACCAACAAATGTATTTACCACATACACAAAAGTACACAAAGACACAAAGGACAGAAGGTAACATGAAGCAAGGCGCTCTATTTTAAAACATACATTTTCTTCACCAGACCAGACAATATCAAAATGCATTTTTAATAGATATCATTTTTCATTGCATGTTACTGATATTCATTATAGCAAATTCATGTCCTTTTAAAGAGACCTTCACAACTTTCTGTTAAAGCTCAAATTGTTCAACAATAGAGGTAAATATATAGAGACCACCATCATTCAAATTCTGCACAAAAAGAAAAGTTTGGTCTGGAAATCAATGTAAATTACCTGTTGCTGCAGTACAGCACACCAAATTTTGTCCATGTCTGGTACCTGTACACATGTGTGTAAGTGTGCGTGTGTGTCTGCCTTTGTCTGCATATACATTGTATGTGTGCACATGACAGCTTGCCAATTCAATATCCTACTTTGTATTCACCACGGCTAGAGTCATTCACACACTCTATCATGATTCTTAACATGACTCTTTTTTATCTACACCACAGAAACTTCCAAATATGTATGATATCTTTGCTTTCTTTACTTTTCCCTCTCTCCTTTTCCACTTCTCACTTCAGCTGATCGTCAACTCCGACATATCTACATGTTTTGTGTCTATATGAACAGAATGATATGACAAGACAGTGATATTCATCCAGGGTAGCATATTTGGCGTTTAGGTAGCTCTTCCAGAAGACCCACAATCATTATCACCCTACTTGTAGTCTTGTTAGGTTCTCATGTTTACACCTAGGTGAAGAGGGAGATCATACCTAAATGTATTGTACATTATGCATAGAAAAACACCTGGCAGGATTTGATCTTGGAATCTCTTGATTGAAAGTCCCGAGACTTACCCACAATACAACAGTGTTCCAAACTGACTTAAACTATGTTATTGGACTGCACAGAGTCTGGAATGAATTAAATTTGCATACGGATGTGAAAAAGATCCATCAATGTGGACAAGATAAATGTTTCTATCTTTAATCAGAGTGAATGATGGGTGGAAGAGAGCACAAGTCCAAAGATTAACTAATACCTGCTTCTGTTTTGTCCCTGTCTTCATATGTTCCTCGCCGATCCAATCCATGTCAATGTCATTAGAGTTGGTGGAGGCATTTCTAGTGGATTGGATGATGGATGCATTTTGCTCCAGCTCCTCATCTACCACTTGCCTCAGCTGGCTAGCACTCCAAACGTTGAAATACTGAAGCACAACTTGCTGAAGGGAATGCCACAAAAAATCAACATACAGTGTACAGTCAAACCATCATACACACAATCCTGTTCCATTCAACACAAAGTGCAAATTTTTATGCCTCCGCAACGAAGTGGCCGGAGGCATTATGTTTTCGGGTCGTCCGTCCGTCCGTCCGTCCGTCCCGTTTTGTTTTTGTCGATATCTCAAGAACCGTGTGGTGGTTTTATATCAAACTTGGTATGAGGGTATATCCTTGGGGGATAATACTTTGTGTGGATTTTAGGGTCACAGGGTCAAAGGTCAAAGGTCACAGGTTATTTTGTGAAAAAAAATTGAAATTTCATGTTTTTCTCCATATCTCGCAAATGGTTCAAGGTATCTTCATGGAACTTAGTATATATGCTTGTACCGATGGGCAGTGATTATCTACGGAAGTTGGGGGTCATGGGTCAAAGGTCAGGGGGTCAAAGGTCAAGGTCAACTCCTCAAAATATCACTACTTTCCTTAAAATGCAATATGTCTGAAGGTTTTTTTTTTTAAACTTGATGTATGGCATGTATTACCCAATATATATTTTTTGGGAAGTTTCTTGCCAAAAGGTCAAAGGTCAAAAGGTAAAAGGTCAAGTGAAAGTGCTAAATTGCACTTTTTCCTCCATATCTCGAAAGTAACTCAAGGTATCATCATGAAACTTACATATTTATGCATGTTCAACCTAACAGTGATTCTGTTTGGAACTGTGAGGTCAAAGGTCAAAGGCGAGGTTTAGATAATGCTATTTTCCCATTTGATACTGAAATTATACTTTTTCTCAATGCATAAACTTATAAAAGGGTCAAAAGTCAAGTAAAAATCATCAGTAGTCCCCAAATACCTGCACTCTGACATTTTAATCATTCATCCAATTGAACCTAGTTCTAGGAAAGTGAACATTCAGCACATTTGTGTCAAACCTGTCATTTTAATATTTTGCCAATTGTGTGAAACTGTCATCACACATTGTCAAGACATTGTACTATAGACCTATTAGGAGAACCATGCATTATGGCGGAGGCATATCAGTAGCCATAGCGATATATCTAGTTAGATCATGTACTTGTTCTGTTCGTTTAATTGAAAAGGTGCCCGTTGTACATCGCTTTTATGTTGTATACAGCAAACCTTGCCAAAAATCAACATAAAATATTATTGGACCAATGAAAATTTGTCATTAACTTAATTGATTGTTGACTTGTACATACATCAAATGGTTAACTTACAGTCATCGCACAGGCTTACATAGAGTAATCAGTAACTATAATAGGTCAACTTAAGTTGTGAACTTAATGATGAATGCATGTATCTGTATGCTGAAGAGATTATGTGACAATGACTGCTGATGCTGGAAATTTGGAATGAAATCATCTTTGAACTTCTTCACTTTCACTCTATGATGGAGGCAATTTAAACAAACAGATAGGCAAGGTTAAAGTATTAAAAATGCTTGTAATTTAAGCCCCGTTTTAACAGAGTTTTTCAAACCACAGTTAGCGTGACAACATTCGGGCAATCTCTTTTAACCCTGCCTGTTAAAATGGTCCCCACAAAATGTTTCTCAGATGTTGTCGTGGTAACTTTTGCCAATTCTGCTCTGACTACCCTGACATTACCCTGACAACCCTTCTTTTAAAACGCTCTTGTGGTACGCATGCAAAACAGTCCAAATAGAATGACACACCACTCGCTGATCATGTGCACGGATTGTAACCACACCCCCTTCGATAATGAACGGGAAGGTTCTTATGGAAACCCACCCAGAAAAGGTTTTCAGTTAAAGGTTTTCAGCTAAAATGGTGCCCATTGCTCTCTCCTGCAGATTTATGCGTGATGCGAGGAATTTTGCTCTCCAGACATTGTCCCGACATTGTTAGGGTAAGGTCTTCTCAAACAGGGCTTGAGTTAATTTATCGCAGAACTGAAACTTTGACATATTTCCTTTTGGTATCTAATGTATCGAACATGTTCAAAACATCAATCTGTGTTCCTGTAGCATTTCCACTTTGCTTTTTCCACATCGAACAGGCATTGAGACTGTATCGAATGAAATTGAAATTTAAAAGGAGCTTCCCAACCAGAGAGGCCTAAATGTAGCAATAAATCTATCAATGTGTCATGATCAAATCAAAGTACTCTCTGTTACAAAGACATCAAAATTAGAAATGTATACTGCAAACCCAGAACACATTTCAAGGAACTATAGTATGGAAATGCATGTTGACTTGTACTGATTCATAACACTCTGATTATTATGGGAGAAAAAAATATAAATTTGTACAATATTTGCAATTGTTATATTCCTATTATTTTTCTTCAGATTACTTGAATAAACCCACAAAATCAACAACTTCCAAACCAACATTCTGCCAGTGACATCATGTGTCAATCATTGCTAAAGAAAATGATTTACAAAAAGCATTGGAATGCCCTTTCCCTAGAAAAAGCATAACTGATATGTTTCCCTGTGTTTCTGTTGAATAATCATAAATCAAAAAGTGTATCACCCAGAACTGTTTCTAATTTGTGTGCCATATTGTACTAGTATTATGTTGAATCCCATCATACAATATTTCATCTGATGGCACTCAAAATTCGCATTCCAGCAGAATTTGATAAAGTCACAACTTATGAATGGGTACCGCAAAATGAATGTTCATTAGTTCTTCATAATTAAATCACATTTTTCCACAAACTTTCACATGAAAATTCCTGACTTCTGGAACCCATTTCATAAAAAAACTGATATGATAGCAACTCTTGATGGAATGGCAATTGTCATAGTAATGAGAAGAATCCAGCTTCCTGATTGGCTGTTGCTACTGGAAGTTGCCATTCCAGCAAGAGTTGCTATCCTAAAATCTTTCATGAAATGGGGCCTAGGTATCCTAAATTAACCTAAATAATTGGACAAAAACATCTTAATAACAAAGCCTCAAATATGATGAGCGTTCTAACCAACCACTTTGAACCAAGAGGTAGAAGGGAAAAAAAAATGTATGAGTAGATGAGTCAAATACTGTATACGCCGAATATTTTGTGAGGTTTTTATTTTCACGAATTTCGCGAGTCAGCTGCTATTCGCGAAATTAAAAACACGCGAAAATATTGACTCTAATGCCAATATGAATGTGACGTACGCGTATACATTTCTCCGTTCAGTACAAGACTCCACAATCGCAAATTTAACCATCCGCGAAATTGCCAGGAATTCCTGATTCACGAAAATTTAGACTGGTGAAATATATGGCGTATACTGCAGACTTTTCTACGTGTCTCATATCAATGACGAAGTGGTATGGTACCATTTGTCTTGGAGCCAGTCTCAGAAGCTGATGGTGACATTCTCGCAGCTTGGCTGCCACCCTCTCGGAAGGAGGCTTACTCAGGAGTGCACGTTTAAATTCAATGACAGATGTGAGAGTCTGCCGCTCGTCACATTCCCATGACACTGCACAGAGAAAACAAAAACAAAAAAAAAGCAAATGTTGACAGTGACTCAACAAAACTTAAACTATTCCAGTCTACAGATTCCACACTTTAAACTGATCTCTCTACAACTAGAGGATAGCATTCTGATCCTTCCTTTTCCCCATGCCCCTCTTCTTTGCTTCTTCATAAACTCATTTCTTCTTCCCTTTCCTTCATCCTCTTCCTTTTTTTTCCCTCTCTCTTTCTCTTCCCAATATTCTCTCAATGTTCTCTTCCTCCTCCCAAGTCTGTGATCTCATAAAACTGGTGCTACTGTCAGTTTACAAGGACCTGCCTGCATAGATGTACATCTCTACAAAACAACCATCTTCCATTCTGTAGCAAGTTCCTTGGAAGGCATCTCCGCCTTGGTTTGTTCTAGTTATTGGCTTGAGTGACTTGTACAATCATACCTAAACATTGACCAGACTAACTGCTACGATTGCAAACACACATACACATTCAGAACAGCAGCTGAGTATGCCACCACACTGAATGAACAATACCTCAGAATGCACACCCAACACTGTTTCAAGGACCTACATGTAAATATGAAATGTACTGTATCATGTGCTGGTTAATGACACATGCAAAATGTTTGAATTCGGTATTTGTACCCAAATTTTCTCAGAGCACAACACTTGTGTAGTAGGTTTCAACAGGGATGACTCACCGTTTTGTACACTGCATTTGGCAATTTGAAGGAAACGCACGCAACAATCTGGCCTTCCGGTATGTCCATTTGCCTAGAGAGGTGAAAGAAATTATAAAAAGTGATTAAAAGTTTCAATTGGCTGGTTTACTGAGGTGATCAAGTTAGCAGATTTATTTTTTCTTCAAATTGTTTAGGAAAATGTGATAATTTTTGTTTGATTCTCATATTCTTATCGAAAATTTCATTACTTGGAATCAAGTTTGCAGCATTACCGGTAGTTCCAAACTCATCTGCTAGTTTACAAATGACGCACGTGTCGAAGTGCTTGAGTCAGAATTGTGCACATAATGCAACTATGGAATGCTTAACCCACAAAGCAAAGCCGAGTGCGTTTAGGCTAAATTCCATAGTTACCGCATGCACACTATTCCGACTGACGCAAGAAAAGACAAGTGCGTCATCTGTGTTACAGAATGCCATATTTAGGGATATTTTTCTTGCCAAAGTCAATTTTTCTATCATGTTACCCAATGGCAAATTTACTGGATGCATTTCCACTTGGCTTGCCACAGACAAGAGCCCGAAAATCATGCATCCACTACTTCAAAACCATGCATCCAGTATTTACTAGATGCATGATTCTTAGCCAAAAGGCGACTTGTACTGAGTGCACAAACGCTTGCTTGATGCGTGAACCTTTGCTACGTGTACAAGTGCGCATACTCTTGCTAAAGGTGCGCTATTAACATGTTTACCACTGTGACCCAGCATGCAGCCAGCAAAAAAAAAATCAACATATAGCTCTCGACGAATGAGATTGCAGGATTCTCACTACCAATTCTATAATACATGATTGCATGAAAGAGCTTCACATGATTACATGCATTTTCAACTATTTCAAAATGTTGGCATATTCGATACTCCTACGGTAAATACTATTTGGAATACATTGTATATGACATCACTTTTTCCAAATAGGACACTACCCTGTTAAATGATGTAGCAATTGTGACCAAAGATTATAAACAAGCTGCACTGCAGTGGTGCACTATAATCTTTGACTGTTACATCATGATCATTCACGCTTCGTAAGGTCACTGTAGTATCCCTCCATAACATCACATCCACCACATGACTTCTCATCTCATTTTTTCCCTTCTTAGGGCCCTGGTGCCTCTAATAGCACTATAATGGAGTCCCCTCTCCCCATAGTTTTAAGCAGAAACTCTCAAGGACAATCATATCTGCATCCTAATTCAGGCAGTCCTTGGGCAAGCTCTCCAGTGTCAAAAGTAACACTTGCATGATGTACGAACATACACTGTATGTACAATGTATTTAACTTGAATATAAAATATAAGTATTTAAACCGACCTACCACTCTCTAAGTTAACTGTTGCTTTGACAGTATAAGTAATTGTGGTGGGGCTGGAGTTATCTGGTATTTGAATTGCAAGCATTTCAAAATTATTTGAAAAATACATTGACAAAACATATGACTATCATACTAATATCAACAATTCACCATTGACAGAAATATCCAATCATGACAATTAAATATATCAATGAATAGGTTTAGAATCATGAATTCAGGAAATTGCTGAGAAATAGGCACATGTAACTTAAAGAGGGCACTCAAGAAATCCTTTTCATCTAATAGGCCAGTGTGACATCTACATCTGCACCCACAGATACACTGACACTACTGCCTATAATTCAAATATAAAAGGCACTGAAATAACAGGGTAATTTCAGCAAGCAGTCACCTTTCTTGAATAAAGTGTACTTGTTTATACAAATTTAAATCATTGCATCTGGACATACTGTTTCAAATTCTGAGGACAGTTTCATGCCAATCCTGGATGCTTCATCAGCCCATCTGATCAGTAATTCCTGTTTGCAATAATTTGATTTTGTACCTTTATTGACCATTACCTGGCTGAAGCCAAACTTACATCAATTGCTTACACAATTGTAATTATTTCTGGTTTTTATTAGTGGAGGTCTCGGGTTCGAATCCCGATGGAATCCCATTTTCTTTGCTCAATTCTCCACTAATAAATAATATTCATTTTTGGTAAGAATAATATTAATTTTTGGTCAGTTTTTTTGTTTGTGTTTTTACATACTCAAAAAGCTGCATCACTTTGATGATCTCTCACATTTATCTCCAAGTTGAATTATCCTTCGGGTTTATGCCAGGTTCAATTGCGTGTGTGTCACACACAATAACACACTGCTATAGCTTCTGACCATTCGAGCATTGAGAATTTAGGGTTTCTAGGATGAACACTGAACTAGGGCTTTCTATAGCTCAGTCGGTAGAGCACCGGGCTAGCATCCAGAGGTCTTGGGTTCGAATCCTGATGGAATCCCATTTTCTTTGCTCAAGTTTCCACTAATAAATGATATTCATTTCTGGTCAGTTTTTCTGTTTGCATAGTTTATTTCTGGTTTTGTCAATGATTTTCACCATTAGCCAGGTTCTATAGCTTCTTACATTTTTTAGCCAAAGAAGGGTTTACTCCATAAAGGGAGACAAAGGAGAATGAAAATTCATCTCTGGGTTTTCAAGAAAAAGATGAAAATGTACAATTTTTTATAGGTTGCGTCTTTGCGTAATCTAAAGCTGCTTTTCTACACGGCACAGGGAAGGGAACGTCCAGTGAAAATCTGTCATGGGGTTCTCAAGAAGAAGATGAAAATGTACAATTTCGGCCCCATTAGAGCCCCTCCCTACCCTTCTCCCCTGGGTCCCAAGGGGGGCACCTCTGATTCCGCCATGAACAAACCTGAAACTACAGTCATCGATGTACTAACTCATAATATTAACTTAGCTCTATCACTTTTAGTTCTAGAGACAAAGATTTTTTAAAATTCCTTAATTTTGGGGAGTTTACGCCCCCCCCCCCCCCCCCCCCCCCCCCTGTGGGCGCCAGGTGAAGAGCGATCGCAATAGCTCACTTTAGCCTTCGGCTCAGGTGAGCTAACAAGGAAATGCTTGGGCACACACATTTGATTCTACATGGCACGTAAAGAAGTTGGATCAGATGAGGGTTAGTACAGAGAAGTTGAGATGGATCCATCAAAGTGCTGATTGTTGCTCTTCAAATAACCTCTTCCCTGCCACTGGCTAATTTGTTATAAAAGGCCCATTTCTACTACTAACAGAAAAAAAAATCATAATATTGTGGCATCAGACAACTTACCAAAAGTATACAAGCATGTGCATGTCTGATATATGCCCTTTCTCGCCCCTTCTCATGTCTCTGTCCTCCAGAGTAGTCATCTTCCAGTAATATATTATACAGCTGCAGGCAATCAACAAATAACCTGGCTGCAGTATGCAATATGGCTGTATCCTGCAGCTTCACACCTTCCTTCAGCAAATATTCTGCTTCTGCCTGCAAAGTTGCTATGAAGTCAAGGATCCATCTCTGAAAAAAAGAGGCGATGAGGTAATGACATGTCAAACTGCATAAATAAGAGCTATGTCTGGACTTGTATTTGCACTTGTGTCGAAAGACCTGCTAATGCATCATATTTCTCTCACACTGACACTGCATAATTGAGAAATGCATTTTTTGGCAGTTTTTCTATTTGGAATGAAGAGAGAAGTCCATGAATTGTTCATGTTGATATCGTGAGAGAAAACAGCAAAAGTCTTCATTAGAATCTGACCTCATATACAGTAATCAGAACATGGGAAGAGAGACTCCATGGTCAAGCTGTATTCAACTTTATACTGTACAGTTGAACCTGCCTTAGCGGCCACCTGTCTATAGCGACCACCTGTCTATAGCGCCCACTGAAAAATCCCCGCGAGAGAAAAGCCCTGCTAAAGACCCTGTGTATAGCGGCCACCTGTCTAACGCAGCCAGCGGCCACAAATTTTGTTTCCCGCAGTAGATTTTAACCTGTCTATAGCAGCCAAAAACCCAATGGAGCCATAGCCGAGCCGATAATTTAGTGTTTTTCTGCTCTGTAGACAAGCGGGCAACATTCAGTGATTGACACTGCTGCATTCATCCCTCATTCAGTCATAATAATGCACTAGTGTTAAGCTTTCTTCACGACAATACACATACTACTGTGCAACAATTTCATATACACCGGCATGATTAAATGCATGAAACACACGGTGTGTACACATGTACACACATACATGTACATGTAAGGATACAACGATGATACATGTACATGTAAGGATACAACGATGATACATGTACATGTAAGCAATGCACACAAAGTTGGATTACCTGTCTATAGCGGCCACCTGTCTATAACAGCCAATTTTTTCGTCTCCCTTGGGTGGCCGCTATAGACAGGTTTGACTGTATCTATCATATTGTATGCAAGCATAGTATTTGATGAATCAGGACATGTAAGACTATTCAGCAAAGAGTTAAAGATACCATCTAATAACCAAAGGAATGGAATGAGACATTCATGATAAGCATTAAAATCCCTTGTCAAAAAGAATTAATGACTTTCAACCTCATATAAAAAATTACACTGCATTTGTGTCACAGAAGGCATTATTCTGGTGTGTTGTTGAGTTTGCAAACATCAGTTGATGAGCAAGATCTGTGAAATAAAACTCAAGTTACAAAATGATTATATTGGTGTATGCAGCAGAGAAAAATCAAGCAAACAGAATGGTAAAAATTTTATCAAAGTCTGGCATGTACTGCAAAACTGGATATTTTCGCACAATTAATATTTCAAGCATGGCCAGGTAAGATGAGTTTCGCATGTTTTTAATTAAGCAATTAAAGACATCAACTAGCAATTGGAAGAGATGGCAGGCAAAAATATTTGCTTGCTTGTGTTTTCAGACTAGTTTCTGCTTGTGTGAAATGCACAAAAATGTCAACATTTACTGTAGTAGGAAAGTTGTAGAAAGGTTGTTTACACAAGACTGCCTTATTTGTTGCAACCACATAACAAATGTGCAATCAAATAACGCAATGAAATCAATCACCTTCAGTTTATACACAAAACTATCTTAAAACTAGAAATGTCACTACGGCGACTGGTGTATGCCTCCGCCATAATGCATGGTTCTCCTAATAGGTCTATAGTACAATGTCCTAACAATGTGTGATGACAGTTTCACACAATTGGCAAAATATTAAAATAACAGGTTTGCCACAAATGTGCTGAATGTTCACTTTCCTAGAACTAGGTTCAATTGGATGAATGATTAAAATGTCAGAGTGCAGGTATTTGGGGGAACTGATGATTTTTACTTGACTTTTGACCCTTTTATAAGTTTATGCATTGAGTAATTTTCAAGGTATTGAGAAAAAGTATAATTTCAGTATCAAATGGTAAAATAGTATTATCTAAACCTGGCCTTTGACCTTTGACCCCACAGTTCCAAAGAGAATCACTGTTAGGTAGAACATGCACAAATATGTAAGTTTAATGATAATACCTTGAGTTACTTTCGAGATATGGAGGAAGAAGTGCAATTTAGCCCTTTCATTTGACCTTTGACCTTTTGACCTTTGACCTTTTGGCAAGAAACTTCCCACAGAATATATATTGGGTTATACATGCATACATCAAGTTTAAAAAAAATCCTTCAGGCATTGCATAAATATAAGGAAAGTAGTGATATTTTGAGGAGTTGACCTTGACCTTTGACCCATGACCTTTGACCCATGACCCCCAACTTCCCTAGATAATCACTGCCCATCGGTACATGCATATATACTAAGTTCCATGAAGATACCTTGAACCATTTGTGAGATATGGAGAAAAACATGGAATTTCAACCTGTTTTTCACAAAATAACCTGTGACCTTTGACCTTTGACCCCGTGACCCTAAAATCCAAACAAAGTATTATTCCCCCCCCCCCCCCCCCCCCCCCCCCAGGATATACCCTCATACCAAGTTTGATGCAAAACCACGTCACGGTTCTTGAGATATCATCAAAAACAAAACGGGACGGACGGACGGACAGACGTACGGACGGACGGACGGACGACCCGAAAACATAATGCCTCCGGCCACTTCGTTGGCGGAGGCATAAAAATGATTTGGCAACTGCAACCACTACTCCCTTAAAAGTACTTGTCATATCATCACAAAAAATCAAAGTGACCAGATATTTTTCCTGATTTCATTGCAGAAAAGAAATTCATTAGAGATTAATGTGCAGGTTAGTGGGAGACGTATGAAAGCTGACATCATTGCTTGATGAAATTTGCATATGTGGTTCCAACTGAAATCAGTTTTATGAAAACATTGTGGAATTTCACAATCACAGAGCCTCCTAACTCAGAATGAAATGAAATTCCCTGTCATTCATACTAGTATTTGTTTGCTCTTTCTACAAAATCTATATGGGGAGTGGATTTTATTGCTTGAAAAAAGTTTTGGTTAACTGTGAATTTTACAGCTTAATCTAACTTGCAGCAACAATAATCTTCATAAATTAAAAATTCTGTAAAAAAAGTGAAATAAATAATTTTACAGTAGTGTGCTTAATTAAAACAGACAGATCTCACTTAATTCAAAACAAACGGTGGGGCTAGTGCTCATCGGAGTATCTCAAGTTCACCCTGCACATTCTTGCAGACTATTACATTTCATCAGAATTTAGCAAACTTGGGGGGGGGGGCAATTGTGTTTATAATTTGTATTTTATCACACTGGTAACAATACCTGCCAAGTGTGTAGAAATCTATGTGTTTTCTAAAAGAAGATCAAAATGTGAAAACTGGCCCCCAATTTGGTCCTGACCTCCAGGGGGACCACACGTAGATGTGCCACGAACAAACGTGAATGCATACTCACTAATATACTTACTCGGAGCATTTTTGGTTTAATAAAATACTTTTAAAGAATATCTGATTTGGGGGTTCTGGGCTCTCTTGTAATTCCAGGGGAGGACCCCCAAACACAGGCATACACCTCTATATAGTAGGTGCATACATACATACATGCATACATACATGAATACATATAAATAATAAACACACACACATACATATAAAATCATACTGTTTCCACTAATGTACATTGTTTTCTTTCTCTCACAAGCAATGTGAGTACAGATTCATTTCACCTATTTTATCCTCACTAAAATGCACAACTGACTAGAACACAGAGATATTCATTAAAAAACATACAAATCATAAAATATAGTTACCAATACCTCTGATTGTAAGTCATGATAAATCCTCCACCTGCAGACAACCACAGAACTGAAAGAATAAATGTGAAGATGTCAGTACCATAGGATTGGCATCCATAAGTTATCAATCCAGTAATTTGATGAATGTCTGTTATTATTATACAGGAATTTCCTGTTACAAGTTTTCCACAATCAGTCAAGTCCTTTGAATTTCACAGACCATTGACACATTATCAGTGGCATAAATGCATTTGGACAACCAAATATCTGCATACTTTCATTTTGGTAATCATATCGCACAAAATGTACAAAAGCTACTCTATGATTATTTAATATTCCACACATATAGCAGACAGCAAATTGAAAAAAAAAAAAAAAAAAAAAAAAAAAATGCTTGAAGCTGCCAATACAATATAGTCATTCATACTGTTTCATAGAAAATTGAAAAAGTAACAGTGCTGAATGAAATAAAATGTAATTTATGCAGAAGTAGTCACTTTTGTCATCCAATTCTGTGATTTAATACTAAAAGGGATCATAGCTCAAAGGCACAACATTCACCAAGAGGAATTATGAGGAACAATGACCCTGTACATAGCATAGGGCCTACTGATGGAAGAAAATATCGCAGTGAAAACAAGTTTGGCCATCCTACATTCAAAAACATGATTGTCACTGCAATGATCTTGTACATTGTCTTGAAAAAGGTATTTACACATAACATGAAATATTCAAGCTTTGAACTTACGCTTCATCAAATAATTCTGCAATTCGGGGATGTATGTGATGTCTCTGTAGCTGTTGCTCCATGCCTCCTATCCCTCAGCCTATACCTATTGTCAGTATTCAGTATGAGAGCAAATTATACAGTTAACAAATCAAATAAAAAAAAGAGGAAGAGAGAAGTGACACATACATTGCACGTACAGGAATTACTATCAAAATGAGTAACAACAACAAAAATTCCATTGGTTCTTTCATTATAAAATATACAAACATGGTTTCTACTAGTTTACAAGTTGTACAGCACTAGAGTTCTATATTTTACTTAAATTGCACACTACATTAGTTTTACCAAAATTAACAACAAACTTTCATCAACAATTTTTTGGCAGAAAAATATGTGACCATGCATCACAAAAACCAACAAAAAGTTGCAAGGACTATTTTTATATGTGAGGACTCAAATTATGTGAAAAGGGTATAAACCCTCTCAATCTTGAGTTTTCCCTATTTCCTGAAACCTTTGAGCAAATTCTTCTTCAAAATTATTCGAAAGTTCGGTATCATAAAATGAACAGATATTGAGCTTTAGCAGTTTTCTGGAACATTTTTTGGTAGAATAGTGTGATTGATAGGCACATTTTAGAGGCCTCTCTTCATTTCTTTAATACCCTGTACACACATTTTTAACCCTAATAACTTTTGAAAGGATGATATATAGTCGCTTTGACAGTTAGTATTACTCATGAATAAAATGTGCTAATAGAGCATGTTCAATTTCGTCCCATAGATTCATTGCACAGTTAGCACGGCTTGGTAAGATTAAGCGCTTTACTTTAAAGGAAACAACAACCCAAAGAGAAATGAGGACCGAGTGAAAGCAGAAATAGTAGGACACATCAGTGAAAGTTTGAGGAAAGTCAGACAAGCAATGCAAAAGTTATGCATTTTTAAAGTTTTGGTGTTGTAACCGCTGGATGAGGAGAATACTAAAGGTTTTTATGCCTGATAGTGATGTCATGTGTAGACAACAATATGAAGACAATATAGATATTCTAGAGGAAATTTCACAAAAAATCATTTTTCTAGCATAATGAAAGAGCACTTGACTTACCGCTTTTAGAAAGCATGTGAGTGTAAGTAAAAGCATAATTCTGGGCAAAGCACCACGATAACGCTATTACGTTTGGCAAGTGTTAAATATTGATTCTAAAAATGTCAAGGTTCCATGACTCTCTCATAGCTCATACACTCATCACACCATTCTGGTCAGCTTGTTATCTAGACTAGGGCCTGGTAGAGGCCAAACCAGTTAATAGACATCTCAAACGTTACAGTTTCTTGCAAATTTACCTAACCCTGAATCACCCCGATAAATCATGGCACTATGGAAAAAGACATTAGCTCCATACATCATACCATGGACCTACTACACATGGACTATGAACAGAGGTGGAGATCTTTCTTTGAAATTTGAAATTGCTTTAGCGATGATTTTGCAATATACACTAACATGTTACAACTGCACACATGCATTTTTCTTGATTTAAGAAAGTTAACGTTAGAGACGTGTATCTTCTGCGCATGTAGTTTTTAGATTTCTCAAAGCACCGTCTTTTTTTATCTAACGTTAGGCCTAATGTTAGGCTGGCTGTCAGTGGGCAACACTGGATCAGAGCAGGAAAGCATGTTCAAAATGCTTTTGTGACACTTTTGACAGAAACACTAACAGGTGCACGTATTAGTTTCTAATTAACGAGCGATACAACGGTTAGTAGGTCCATGGTCATACAGAGCCTCGGCTACACTGAGCTGACCCTGTATTGATGTCTTAATTGTGACTAAACTAACTGTTAGGTCTAACGTTAACTGTTAGATCTACTATTAATAGATCTAACGTTAAATCAAATCACACAGATACTTTTTTGTTTTTGTTTTATCGTCAGTCACAGAAAATAGAATGATTAGACCCTATCATGTGCCATGTGGGGTTGTGTTTCCGGACACTTAAGTTCGCGAGTGAAAACTTACCTATTTTACATAGAATATGCACCCTTCTTCACCTCAAAGACCGACACTCCTTCAACTGGGTGCGTCATTTTCATTACACTAGCAGACGCACACTTACATTACAATACGCGTCCGGTCCCACAACGCTTGGCTTGGTCATATTATGCCATGGTCTATTCAACATGGCATGTAATGTATGCCAAAATCAAATCTCTAACGTTAAACATGCAAAAGTCCAACACTGCACAGTTATAAACTTTAACTGTTAACGTTAGATCTTAGATCTAAAGATATCTAACATGTTAGACTCTGCATGAGCATTACTAGACTTTAACGTTAGATCTTATTAGCAAACTGAGTGTAGCAGCATCTTAACATTAAATTTACTAACGTTAGTTAGCATTTACGTAGAAATTGCCTAACTGTACGTTAGGGCTTAATCGAGGGTGCCGGGTGGCAAGCAAGTCAGTCTCCTATTCAAACTGCATGAGCGACCTGTATTTGCACTTGCAAGTTGCAGGTCTTGATAACCTCTAATATACGATTACACGAATATCTCACCATTTCTTGGTTCTGACGTGACATGCATGATTTCTTTGGTAATGTGCAAATGAAGTGTATTCAAATGACGAGTCATTGCGTTGGAAGTTTTTTCAGCAAGACGATTTCATAACTGCCACCGAACTCATGAACTGCAATTAGTGCAAAGCCCGTCAACTGGCGCTCCTAGTGAGTATAGTAGTAGCGTTATAGCTAGCTTGCTAGGCTAGAGGTAGGCGCACTACACTGCATGCATGCATCACATGCACGTAAACGGTCACGGCGAGATGGGTAAATGGTTGACTGGGGTACCGCCGGCGCGGTGCGGGGGTGATTTATGTACGAGGGCCCCCGGAGCTGTGAACTGCGACTGGCATAAAATTATGCGTATCGATAGCCCATATCGCCATACACACGATAACCGTGAGCGGAGCAGACGACTCATAATGACATGAGGCCTCGGAGCTCGGAGGCGCCCGAGTTGAAAAAGAAGAAGAAAGAAACATGAGCAAAGGATAATGGTTACTGTACATGTTAGAAGCAGATGGGGGAGCTGGAGAAGGAGGAGTTTCCTTCGGGTTTTCTTCTACAGTCACTGATATGGAGAGCTACCGATCAATGGGCGCCTAGCAGCCTACTACAGACACGTATAGCATGCAGTATGTCGCAGCAAGGTTGGGGAATCCCACAAACACAATCAAGCGGAAACGGGATCCGGGGAATCCCCACTCCGCCTCTCCCTCTCTCTCCCTCTCTCTCTCTCTCCCCTCCCCTCCCCCCCCCCCCCCCCAACCACCACCATGCACACACTCCGTTCGTATTCTTTATTCGCACGAGTTTCGTTCAGTGATACAGGACACATATGACACAGAACGTGATACACACACAAAAACAAACAAACACCAGTCTGAGTCACAAATTCAATAGCAGCTGGTCTTCAGTATGCTGTTTGATCACATAGGCCCTACATTCCATGTACAATGTATGCACACACACAAACAGTGCGAAACCCCAGGAACTCTGAGGTTGTTGTTGTTGTTGTTGTTTTGTGTTTTAGAAGCGTTTTCCACTCTCTTTAGAATATTTACGCCACAAACAGAAGTATATTCTCGACAAACAGACAAACAGAAGAATATTCTCGATCCAGCCGCTTTCATTATAAAGCTCACTCAAGATTGTAAATTGATGATAAAAACAGTATTCCAAACAAGGGGTTTTTAGTATAATTTAATTGGCATTATACCCGACGTGGTAACGTTCAGTTGATTTGGTCCAATGTAACATTCGACTACCGTTACATAATTTCATAGATGCGTGATAACACTAAGTATAAGAAATCATACTCGCCGGATGCAGTCTCGATTTTTGTTTGACAGAGCCATCTTTACAAAGATGTTTCCGCCATTCCTCGGGTCCTTGTTTGTGGGTCTTGTTTGTATGTTTGTTTTCGCTTGTTTTTTTTTTTTCCTATAATCTGTAGAAGTAGTCCTGGAGCTATTATACTATGTTGCTTTCTTGTTTTGTGTTATCGTTTTGACACAGAGCCGAATTGGGGACAGAGCTTTATTTTTTTTTTCTGTGCGTTTTGGGAATTTGAGTATATCCTGGATGGGGGATATAAATACAGTCCAATCTTTAAGTTTTAGACCTGCTAAAACATCAATAATTTGAATGGTTTTGTTCAATTGATAATGACCGGTGACTTTGAAGGGAGAGAGAGAGATACCGGGGGTGAAATAAGTACGGAATCGTATGCATGACGATTCATGTAAGCCATATGTTGGAATTGGTCCCAGCTTAATCTCATAATTATCAGATCGTATTATCATGAAATTGACCAGCTCGAGCGCTATCACTTGGTCGTACACTTATACAGACGGTCATACTAAATGAAGCTGGGACGTACAAGCTGTCTTTATGATATAGATAATCATGAATGAATATATAGATGAATTAACAAATAAATAAGTAAATAAAAAAATAATCACATTTCTGGAGTTGCCTTTATAGATCTTCGGAAGGCATTTGACACGGTAGATCATGACCTACTTTTACATAAATTAAAGTGTATAGGGTGTAGCAAGACGACTGTAGATTGGTTCAAATCCTATTTAAGTGACAGACAGCAAGTGACGCAATTCAAAGGAGCCAAGTCCTACTCTTCAACTATTAAATTATAGGTGTACCTCAAGGGTCAATTCTTGGTCCCCTTTTATTTTCAATTTATGTCAACAGTCTACCCGAGTGTACTTCAGAAGGTGTTACTCTAGTATATTATGTACGCTGACGATACGACTCTCACTGTCAGTGCTATATGTTATCTGTGGTTTATATACGTTTTGCTATTTAATGTACATATGTTCATTAATATTATTCAGGGCTCCATGGAAGACCATTATTTATTGGTGAATGGGCTACCCTGACAAAAGATTAGAAATGAATAAATAAATAAATAAATTAATTAATTAATCAATCAATTAAAACGCTAATTCCTGCAGTAAAGTGGCATACAATCGTACATGTCATATTGATTATCAGCTCTCGTTGTACACATAGGTGCACTCACGAACGAAAACAAATTCAACCAATGGCCAATCATATTATGTTATCATGTTACAAAATTCCCCACTCCGCTCCTTGCTGAGCGATTCAATTGAACCTTGAACTCAAGGCTCTTAACGCTGTAACATATGATGGCTACTGCTGACAGCAATGAGCTGACGTGCGTGTTTCCACCTTGTAGTGGGGATTCCCACTGTTTACAGCCAGGAATAAACAAAAGATCAGAAAATCTGAGGCTGGCGTTCAGCTTCAGTTCAGTAATATCATCTGAGCTATTATGCCAAATAACAGCCATACAGAAGAAAAGAAAATATAGTCACAAAATGTCGAAAAAAAAAAAGATTCCATCACTAAAACATGAGACGAATAAACATGCCACAATCCTGCTTAGTCTTCGCCAGGAGTGTAGCATGAGGATCAAGATCTTCCAATCAGTTGATGTACTGAAATGCGCTGTGATAAAGAAAAAAAACCAACATAAAACGTGAAATAGTTTGATTGTCTTTCCTTTAGCTCACAGGGGATATTCGAGTTTTAAAACTAAAATAAACAAGACCTTTCTTATTTTTCTTTTATGATGATGATTGCTGTTTGTAGCAGCTGGAAGGCATGATAAATATTGCATGAACCCAGAGACACACAAGCAACTGATCAGATATAAGTGAAAGCGAACATAATGGTAAAAAATGTGACAAATTTAGTTAAGCTTGACTAAACGATCAGAAACACTATGATATTTACATAAAAAGCGAAAAGAGAAGCCAAATAAAGTTAGAGTGTGTTTACAGTAAATCCTACAAAGATTCGAAAGTTCGGGGTTTTAGATCTTCATTCAGTTCCACAAACCTGTGATATCGGCAAGTTGAATGGACTGATGATGTCACTTTCCCTAGTCTTCGATACTAATTATCATTATGTTTCTCATAGGAACTGCAATGTATATCATTAAAGTACGTTATCAATATAGTTTACAGTAACTTTCAATATGATTAGGATTATGATCAACTCACTCATTACATCATTATAATGATCATATTGCAGGTCAGTCTCTATCCATTGGTAATAGTAATTAATTGGTAATCGTTATTCCACAGGTTGTTTTTTTTTATATGAAAATGAAATAAAGTTCGCTATTCCAGAGGTTCGTTATTCCGAAACTTACAAATCCTGCATACCTAGGCTAATCCGAAAATGAAAAAGGGTTGGTTAACCCAAACATTTGTGGCGTTACTTCCAAAGTTCGTTATGCCGATTCATAGTTCCGAAAATGAAATAAAGTTTGCTGTTCAAAGGTTCGTTAAACCGAGAATGAAATAAGGTTCGTTATTCCCAGGGTTTGTTAATAATCCGGAAAAAAAAAGAGAAGATGGGAATAGACGAACTTTCGGAATTACGAACCTATTTGTGGGATTTTTAATGTAAGTGTGACAATTTGAATTTCCCTTTTTTCAAATTCAAAAGCAACACCACAGCTAAATTCATATTTGGCTAATTCTTATACGCTATAACCACTTATCAGAAAATGTGTCACTTCCCTGCAACAGCACAAAAACACAGAGTTTTCATTTGGACTCTGATAAATTAAAGCATCACATACGTGCATTAAACACAGCTGCAGCTATAGGTATATAAGTAAGAATTTAGTCTCGTCTCGGGATTCACGATCTCATTTTAAAGCCTTCTCATTAAAGAATAGTAGTAAAAATATACATATATATATATATATATATATATATATATATATATATATATATTTTATCATCCCCTGTCACTCTGCCAGTCATCAACAATTAACTTTAATCGCTTTGTTTATTTGCTGTGGTGATATTTATGTTCTCCGTGAGAAAAATATAATCTCTTCGACCTTGATATATACGCTCCCCTCATATGTAATCACTTAAACAACGTTTCCGCATTTGGTTTTCATGACATGGAGGTGAGAAAGATATAAATGGTAGAAGAGTCACAAGGAAGTATAGACTCGTGTTTAGGCGATTATCTTTTATATTCCATAGCAAGTCGAAGTCCAAGGGACAAAACACACAGACGCCACACACACGCATGAAGCGACATTAGCATATAATCATACTGGCAGACACATAAGCACATTTTTTCTATTAGCCCGAAGTCACAAAGATATAATGTATATAAATGTAAGTTTAACTTCAATCCATGATTTAAAGTTATAGTTCATAGAGAAAATCTGAACTACACATCTACATCATATATATGTATCATGAGGAGTTTAGTGTTGATGCGAAAAACATAAATATATCAATTTTTATATTTGAGATTACAGCTGAGAAAAAAAAATGAAAACATACATCATAACAATTTAGAAATCTTCAGACATGTTTACAAAAAGTGCATTATCATTGAAAACCTTTTATTTTTCTCTATTAATTTTGATGATGACCTTACTTAAAGATATTTTAAAAAGTGTTTATCTGGGGGTTTTTATCTTGAGGCATGCAATTGCCTAATAATAGTATACCTCATGTCATCACGGTATAATGATATGCATGAAACTCGGAGAAGGAATAAAGTACCATAAAATGAACCTCTCGTCAACTACCTTAGTAAATGTTATTAATTTATTTATCTAATTAGTTATTCCGTTCTATTTTCACATGGTAGCCCTTTAAGTAAAATAAACAAACAAACAAACAAAAACTTATATACAAAGAGGACCGGCACAAAAACAAAACAAAATACATAAACAATACAAAGTTAAAAATAAAGCAAACAAAAGTACAGTAGATAATAAATGTCATATGTTTTATATATACATATATACAGACTGTACATAAGTATACGTATATGTATATCATATTTACACATATTATATGCGTATAATAATGATAATGTATGTATATCATATAACATATCACTGACATTTTGTCGTATTGACTTCATGCTATATGAACGTGCTCCCATATTACCTGCATGCTCGTTCGGACAAGCTTGCTTATCTACCTAGATATAGGGCTTTTATCTGTCTGTACACACACACACAGACACACACACACACAAACACACACACACACACACACACACACACACACACACAGTGCCATGCATCTACTGCCCTGGACAATATTGCGCCGTACCCGCTACACGAAAAGCAGTAAAAGATTCATGTGATATCGATAGATTTCAAGACAAGGTCGCTCTTAAAGGACCTGTGCAATGTATGCCCGCTGACTCGTGTTTATTTATTTTTTGCTTTTGTTATTCCATTTTTGTTCTTTTGGCGGACCCAAGTAATCAGGAAAAAAAAACAGCAGAAATATAATATATACTATTTAATATAATATGACACATATCATACTCTTCTGACCTGTACACAGTGTTGATCAGAGTATAATCAAGTAAAACAACGATGTAACATGCATTTTCTACTGTATAGGTCCTACTACATGATACAGGAAACGCGCCATGCACACGAGGAGACAGATCACAAAATGGGCGAAAAAATAACGCACAGTAACTGGTTTATGTATCGAGCAGTTGCTGTGTGTAGCTGATGCATGCACAGTTTGTTTATGATAATATGCCTGGATTATGCATAAGCTCAATGATGATGTTGGAATGTTTTTTAAAGGGGCGTAGGAGGAGAACCACCTTACTAATGACATGATTCTATGAAAGCAGGAGAGTGTTTACATGCGACTGAATGCAATAAACATGATACTTACTCGACTAGGCATGATTCGCAGGCAATCTCCTCAGTACTGGTAACGGTGATGATGAACAAACTCACTACGTGCAGACAGAAATTCTGGAAACGCTGATTACTGAAGAGAATCTGACCAGGCAATCGTTTCGACGTTCTTTCCGTTTGTAGCGACGATACATCTCTGGGCCTTCAACGATGAACGGGGAATTTATAAATGGAAGCTAGTCTAGATTATAGACTGCTTTACAACCATGTATTAGATAGTTTACAGCATAGCATGCACTAGCTCAACGTTTATTTGATAAGAATTGGTTTTTAAATGGCCACGACTTTATTAGGATCTCTTTGTTTCACCTTGTTTTTGGATATCTCGGCCACTTCAAAACCTATTTTCATCAATGTTGAACTTTTAATACCCCTTAGAATTGCATGCTTTTTGATATCTCATAGAGTGGTTTCTGAATATCTCGCAAAACGATAAAAGCTAAATCCTCACCTCAACCAGAACTGTACACACCCTTTAAACTTTGAACGGTACAATGATGGCATCTCTAGAATCGGTTCATCCGAAAAGATTTTAGAAATTGCGAATTTACCCTGCTTGAAGGATATTGGTATGGCGTGTTGTGCATTTGAACGAAAAATATAAAGAGTTTAGAATTTAGACTACTCAAAGCAAACGCTGATGGCGCAATCGATAAGATGCTGGGGAATCCCAAGAAAGCCAGTGAGATTGCAGAGTGTTCTGACCTGGCGACAGTCACGACATACGGTATCGGAGGAACTCACATGCAGTGTTTTGTACAAATCGACCAGCCCGAGCTCCATAAACGGACAGAATACTGAGATAAATCGCAGAAATATTGCTAGAAAATAAGCCATATCAGTAGTCTTTCACAAGGATCACTGAACGTAGATTTAGCTGAACCCCCCCCCCCTTGCGATCTAATGTGAAGCAAGGTTGTTTACCGTACTTATAATGAAACACGAAAGACGTATGATTTTTTAATCTTTTACGTTTAACACGTGTGTTTACGGCGACTTGTTTACAAGTGGGGACCGCTGTGCTAACAACGATACACGGAGACCGTACGTGGCCGTGAAATATCGCCTAATACACGTTCGTCTGCAGTGTATGGTACATTTTTACCTATACGAGGTAGTTTTGCGAGGCAATTGCAGTTGGTATTTTGCAGGGTCGTGGAAGTCAGCAGTCAATATTCGTTGGTATTTTGCTCCTTCCGGGTTTCGCCATTCACTTTACATGTAAACGAAGAGAAAACATTCAAGGACGTCGCTGTGTGTCGGTTACTCGCACCGCAGAAGAACGCCGATAAATCAACTCATACAAGGTCGACCAGTTCCAGGTAGTCAAATGTGGCTTGACCTATATCATAGTGTATAGCCGTATTCACATATTTTCCTAACTTACCTAGGGGATAGGTAATAATTATGACATTGACTGGCCTCGAGGGAGATACCAGATAAATATTGGCCGCACTGAAAGAATATTGCCCTCGTCTTCGACTCGGGCAATATTCTTTCAGTTTGGGCAATGGTATCTCCCTCGAGGCCAGTCAATATTATATAAATGTGCGAGCAAATCGGTTATTCGATGAAGCAGCAACCATGTATTATTCCCTCTGAATAACAAATGTTCCCGCTTGTAAAGGAATACACTGTATCTATAAACAAAGCTAATGCTCATGGCATTGTCGTGCAGGGTCGTGCCTTTGATCCCTTATTCACTTTCTACTGAAAGATAACATCTCAAAGATGTACAGTTTTAGGTTGATCTACTGTAATATACATTGCCAAATGCCACTTCACATTCGTGCAAGCATATACGTGGCTAGCTCATACGTGCTGTACTACGGCTCCGTGCAGGCGAACATTCACGTTTGATCACTAGAGAAGGACATCTTTTTGCTGAATACTCGAAACATTAGTCGATTCGCGTTCCATCACCTTGATTATATTAATACGTGACATCACCTCAATTTGTTTATTGTATTCATTTTGTTCATTATTTCGTTATTTATGTTTTTTATTTTATTATCTATTCATTTATCTCTTTATCAATCTGATCATCTTTTATAGTCATTCAATACATGTTTGACTGCAGACATAATATATCATGCTTGCTCAGATATACATGTATACAAGAATTCAGTCATTCATGATATCTTTTTTCTTTCACCTCTTTATCTGTGACATTGAGAAGATTGACGAAATTGGAAACATCGATTTCCTCAATGCTCCTAAGTCTCTGCTGACTGATGTACCGGTATGTAACATGCTAACCAACAAAGAAAAAAAAGATAATTCACACTCAAACGTCATACACATACACTCGCACACACACACACACACAAACAAACACATACCAACGCATGCACACGCACATTAAACAGAGGCAAATAAGAAGGAAGTATAGACATTGGGAATTCCCGCAGTATCTCGTCCCCATATTATGAACTTGAATCATGCTGTGAAAAGCTATAGACGGAGCCGAGCAAGTACGTGATGTCGTTGAAATCAACGAATAAAATACAGTAGTAGAAGCACACGTTGCGCATGCGCTGTGTGCGCTCCTGTAATCCTGGGTTTTATCACCTCCCTTGCTGCAATCAAGTTGCAAGATAAATGTTGTATGAAGAACCCTGCAGGCGGAAGACTTTTGGGGTGCGGAAAGGCGTGGAGGTGAGATCCGGGATCTCTGCATGTGGTTAGGACTGGGGTTACCATGTCACGCTTTTTAAGATGACTTCTCCAGTCCGCGAAGGCAACTTGGAGGTAAAAAGAAGTGAAAACGTATCCCGTGACCGGGGTATAATACCATGTACTTTGTAGGCGCCTTCAACACTTTACAGAGACATGGCGCAAAGTTACACTATTAAGAAAAGATCTCAACAGCCCTTCTCGGGTGCTTCTTGCAAGCAATATACATAAATGACTAATGCAGAATTTCTATGAAAGGTCATTATCAATATATAAACCTAAAAAGGTTTGACATAATCGGTTCCCTGCAAATCAAATTATCAATACACCTTGTTGTACTGATAATCTATGATCAGGAAGGAAATTTTTCTGATTACATCTTATTAAACACCATTGATTTTTCTTTTTTAATTTCAGAAATAACTTATTTGAATATAAATAATCTATTCATTCATTATGATACACTACACTAATTTGACAATTGGTCAGGTGATCATACCTGACTGAATGAGAGTGAGTGACGTACCATATCCAGCGCGCTTCTTCTTGTAGTCAAATTTCTGTGCAGGGACACTCATCATATCAAGAGATGTGCCGGGCAATACATCATGATATGACATTGGCGTCAATAAATATGACAGACACATTTTGGCCTTTACATGAAATATCACTTTTGTCACTTGCTTCCTTTCCCAAAATATAGGGCAGTACAGTGGGTGCACCTCATGAGACAGATACCCACGAGTCATAAAGCCCACGAGTCATACAGCTCATGAGTTCGACGATAAACAGACAAGGCCCACGAGACTGACACATTAAGCCCTGTGTAGTTTCTGTCGAACTAGAGCACTTTTTTTTCCTAGTGTCGAGCTTATGGGCTTTATTTGCCTAGCGTCGAACTCATGGGCTGTATGACTCATAAACCTGTTTTTAATGTCGAACTCGTGGACTGTATGACTCGTGGTTGCAGTCTCGTGGGATAACCCCAGTACAGTGTGCTTGGCAAGTTTCGGTAGGTTTTTGAAATAGAAAGGAGAATGGTATTCTTTTCACTTCAGGTTGATTTTTTTTTCCGTGAGGTCGGGAATCGTTATACCTGCGGCTGGCTTAAACTCCATTTGCAATTTCAATACTATTCATGTTTTAATGTCTTTGAATGAACAGTTTCAATTCAATACATGTAGCACTCCATCAGAGGCAAGTTTGCTGGAGGAAGAGCGCCATCATGCGTTGCACGACGAACATCCGATAATTATTCAAGACTGACCGAGTCAGGATCATCTTCGACACTCAGGACACAACCTCTCTGGAAAGAAAGCAAGCAAGAAAGAAAAAGTTACTGCAAAGAGATGGTGAACAGAAATGAATCTTAGTTTAGACATTGTCATAGAAACTCTAGAACAACTTCCCTTCTCACATGTTCAGAGCTTCTACCTCCATTGACATTTTCAAGAAAACCCCATTATATTCTAGAACATAACTGATAATTATGTAATATCGGATTATTTTCCTCCTAGTCGATTTATATGCTTGTTTCCTTTTGTTAATTGTGGAGAGCTTAGAAACATTTCGTCATAAACGCTATATAAATTTTCGTATCATTATCAATATTGAGTGGTTCACCATATACAAGCTTGCTTTTTGGTGTAGATCTCAATTGTTTCTTTTTCTCAACTGAAGCATAACTATATATTTTGCCAGTATGCATGAATATGTTATCTGTATCATTCTTCGTTTGCAAAGTCGAATGTATATATTTATGATGTCATTCTTGATTTATTATGTGGTATGTTTTGTTGGAATAAGACGAATGAAAATAAATTAATTAAATTGAATTGTTGCGATGATAATCTTGGTGTCAATTGAATCAACAGGATTGTCGTTGATAATGCTGAATATGATATAAATAGTAAAGGAAAAACTATAATGATAGTATTGATCATTATAAAGTAATATTAATAACAACGATAATTGATAGAAGTAATGTAAGAAGAAAAATTACAGGAAATAAAATGATTACAATGATAATGATGATGATAATGATAACGAAGATGGGATATTGTTATCAAAGTAAAAAATTGGCACATGTGTGATTCTACAGGCAGGAAAAAGCTGAAACACGCATTTGACTGAAATGATGAGACTCAAGTTTTCAATCTGACGCGGTTCTGATTGGTTGGTTGCCACGTTGCTTTATGCAAAGAATTGTTTCTATTGATGGCTTTTTAATCTATGACATGACGTCAGTGGCAACTATTTTGTTTGACATTCCTTCCGTCTTAAAAAAAAAATCAAACAGGGAAATTCAGAAGAAATGCAGATATGTAAGCAAAATTTCTGCAAATTCACTAATTCATTCGTTCACACTACATTTAACATACATCTAACTTACTTGGATGAAATATTCATTTGCAGAAAAAGGCACTTCGTATAAATTTATAGAGTGCGTAATGCTTCAAAACATTTTCAAACTGACGAGTTATTTTCAGAGAACTATATTTTGCAAGTTCGCAAGGTGCATTATTATCAATTTGGCCAATTCATGTTTAACTTATGTAATAAGAAAATTTCCTTCAGCTTTAGAAAATATATTTAGCAAAAAATAAAAAATAAGCAAAAATATTCACAAATACCCCATTCGTCAAACAGATCTATACCCGTGACCCTTTCTCCAACTCTTTTAACTAAACGTTTATCCATAGTGGCCCTGGAAGTTGCAGCGACATCGCGGCGACATTTCTTCTTAGTCGCCGAGACGCCTCCTCGACGACGTCTCCACATTGTCGACGGTAGGTGGCCATGAGGCTCCGCATTATAGCGGAGACGTCTCGGAGACTTACAGGACAAAATCAGTCTCAGCGACTTTGCCGAAATAAGGAGCGAGACTCGAGTCACCACCAGACCGCCATCTACAGGCCAAAGAGATACCAACTCCAGGGCTCACACCTGTAAACAAAAATGTTCCAAAGATATTAAGATAAATGAAGAAAAAATAATTAAAAATCAGAAATGCATTTTGATATATTGAGTATGAATTCCTCTCCAAATTGCATTTTGGTTGGAAGGTGAAAGCTTTTCTCATGGGATTTGAAGGGACTATGTTTTATTGGGTGCATGTACAGAAAATATGTATATTTGGAGCGAAAAGAACTCGTTGTCTGGCTTTGTGGACCCTTGGACAGAGTTTGAGCCAAAGAACCCCGCCTTGGGAATTTGATGGATGAAAGGATATTATCTCACTTGCGCAGGTTAGTGAAGAAGAAATACCTTATTTTTCCCAACTATTTTAGAGAATTTTTTTAAATTTTGAATTTTAACACACGTATCTATGGGGAATTATTTACCCGTGTGAGCCCTCTACGAGCAACAATTCGCAATTTTGTCGTGGAGGGCGCTTTTGTAGACTTCGTACTCGTGTCCCTGTCAGGGACAATACTTCGTATATACGGCACTGCACTGCTTCGTAGACACACTTGTTGAGTTTGCCCCCAGATTGCTATTTACTTATACCCCAGTTTAAATTTGATGAACTTAAATGAAATGGTAGAGCATTAAAAAAAGCAACAACAAAGAAGACCGGCACGACCATGAAGGCCGAGCTGAGAAGGGCAATCCACCCCGTTTATGGTCGGTTATATACTCCAGTTTTATTGTATCATTGTTGTTTTGTGATTTTACGGTGATTAAATACACAAACAAACAAACAAACATGACCCATTAAGTGATATCTTACAATCTCTCTCTCTCTCTCTCTCTCTCTCTCTCTACATATATACTGATATCATATATATATATATATATATATATATATATATATAGTCGAGACAATGTAATGATGACAAAAGATGTCGCATGAAGCCGGCTGTTACGAAGCTTTCGACCTTGGTCTTCCTCAGCTTTATTATCTGTTTATGAAATGAAATATATGTTTTGAGCATAACAGATCTGGAGTCATGAACATAATACACTAAATACAAGTTCAGCATGAATTAACAGCTTCATAGCATACTTGGCAACATTTTTGGCAATCATAAAACATTCAACAATGTATAACTGTAAATGAATATATAATGAGTATATGTAGCGTGCACACATATCATACAATAAAAATATCAAACACATATCATAGATAAACTTAGTAATATGATTACCTGCTAAGCAGACGTATGAGTTGCTTTGGTGTCTTGTGGCTGTCTTGTGTCGGGATGAGAGTGATCATGTGATATATTATTGGGAGGAGTAGGGTCCGATGATAGAAGAATTAGGTTCAGTGCTCATACAAGTCTCGACTACAATTCTTCCTAAGATGACAGAGGCGTACGGTACGAGTATCAGCCTCATCGCACTATATATATATATATAATAACTGGGGCTCAGTTCAGCGCGAACGAAAAATGGTTCATGAGCCATCAAAAAAAAAAAAAAAAAACTCCAAGGGCCATTACTTTTGCATATTGACCCAACTCCCCTCCCAAAAAAAAGAAAAAAAAAACCAAACAATGAATTTCTACATATACTAGGCTGAAAAAAAAGGAAAGAAACCACAATTCAGAAGCTCATTAGATGGCATAAAATTGAATTTCAGAGATAACAGGGAAAATGGATATTTATAGAAAAGATCATCTAATCTACACTGTATTTCCTAATCTCCATCTAAACCCTTGTCTTCCAGCGGAACTAGATGTGACAATCCTAATTTTCACTTCGTGCTACACTCACAGGTTTAACCACATAACTGCGACGTGTTATTAGATGCAACGATCGCCGATATTATGCCGTTTTCCAATACCCAGTTATATGATGGTAAAGTGTGTAATTATAGCGAAATGGTACAAAATGCACAAAGACCGCAATTAAAGAGGGAAGAGTGAGGAGAGAAGGGACGTGTGAGAAAAACAGGTGCTGCTTCCGTTATCTATAGTATACAGGTTTTCTCATGACACTTTTTATTCCTTTCTCTTAAATCATTTGGCAATTCGTACCTACATCTTACAAATTTTGGGAAGATAATGTACACAACAACAACAACATTATATGATAACTCCTTCGCAATCGATTTTTGAACTTATAGGATTTGAGCAGAATAATTTTGAAAGAGTATTTATTTATTTATTTACTAACCTCTGTGTGAAAATGAGAATAATCAGTAGAGTCATGCATGATTAAGCATTATGCTCGATACAGAATGATCACTTTTCAAAAGTTACAGGAGTATTTTTTGGGGGTGGTCTGTGGCGCATTCTGCTTCAGGTGCAATGCTTAAGTGCTGTTGTTTTATCTTCCATCCTCTGATCCACTCACAATTTTTTTTTCGGTTATAACGTCTTATTTACCCGGGGTAGCCTCTTCAGTGTTGCCACTGCTCTACCAGAGGGCCCTGCCATTATCATTACCCTGGGTAATGGTGAGTCAAAGCATCTCGTCCAAGGATGTAAGCGCTGGGCGGGATTCGAACTCGAGTCCTCCGATCGGGAGTCGGGAGTCTTATCCAGTACGCCACAGCGCCCCAATTGGTCAACTCAATCCTAGGTGAACTCAGGGGAATATGGATATATTATGTTCAACTCTCGTATAACTGCATACTCCATTCGGTCTATGGTGAGAATCTGATATTGTAACCAGCATTTACAGCACATGTTGGTCAACAAAGGAGGGAGTTGCTGTGTCGTCGTTGAGTGAGTGGGCACACTTGTAAAGATGGAACAAGAAAGGCGACAATGTAATGTGAGTTTGGCATAAGGGGGTCAAAGGAAGGATGATAAAACAATGACAGCATATTAAACATTCAACAGAAACAGAATGTTTTACGAAACCAAAAATTTATTTATGAAGTTTTAAGTTTTAAAAGTTATCATTTTGTATTCAGGATGTGCCTACTCATGCATGACTCAACAGATCACTCTCGTTTTCACAGAGAAGTTAGTCAATAAGTGCTAAGATATCCTTGGCAAAATTATTCTGCTCAAAACCGATTCGTTCAAAAGTTATGCTAGTTTAATTAGGGGAGGGGTTATTATGTACACAGAAATAAAAACATTCCATAATTCATGAATCATTCTATTCCTATCCGAAATCAGTCGGTTTCAAATATTGAAAGAATCTAACTAAATCAGTAATAATTTCTTCATTGGTCATCCCCTTTCAATTTCTATTGCTTTGTTGGTTGGGGTCAAAGTTAAAGAGGTTACAGTTCGTTATTTCGAAAGTTCGTTATTCCGAAGGTTCTTTAGTCCGAAGGTACGTCATTCCGAAGATTCGTTATTCCGAAGAGTCGTTATTCCGAAGGTTCGTTAATCCGAAAATGTGATAAGGTTTGTTAATTCTAAGACTCATTAATCCGAAAATGAAATAAGGTTCGTTATTCCGAAGGTTCGTTAATCGAAAAATGAAGCAAAGCTCGTTATTCCGAAGGTTCGTTACGGACTCTACTTCATTTCGGATCAACGAACCTTTGGAATAACGAATCCTATTTCATTTTCGGACTAACGAACCTTCGGAATAACGATCCCTATTTCATTTTCGGATTAACTAACCTTCGGAATAACGCCACAAATGTTCGTAAGCTTCATCTTGATGTAAACAAAGTAAGTGACGCATATCTTACTGGGGGAACGTCGTCGCCGCGACTGCCGTTACTGATCAGTCCCATCGACTTGTGCAACTCGAAAACTCCCAAAATGTCTTGCGCTCACAACAAGAAGACAACTTTGTAGTGCGACGGTGACAAGGTGAAAAAACAAAGATGGCAACTCTTTTCCCGGAAGTCGTCGGGACGTCGCCGCGACGTCTCCACCAGTCTGGGGGACTTCTGCGAGACATTTTCTCAGTTGCGGAGACACCTCTGCGATGTCTCCACGTCATCACCGGCAGATCGCCACCGGTCTCAGCAAAGTTGAGGAGACGTCGTTGAGACGCCTTACTAAATACAAAGCTTGTCGGAGGCTTGCCCTACCTAACAACAACTGATGAATGCCATGTGAATTCCTGACTAAGATAAGAAAACAGGTGAATGAGGTGGTTCTTTACTGGGCTGTATGAAAAGAAACACAATGATTTATAAAGATTGCAGAAGTTGTCTATCTAATGTTAGCTATCATTATTTAAAATTCTCTTTATTCCATTACCGTTTGCCATGTCACTTCAATATCAGTACGAATTTGCACTTGTAGTACCATTTAGATGCCAAGCGATGATAAAGTACGCCCTCTTTAGTTGACCACGAATCATATCAATGTTTCGTTGCACATGATATGCGTGCTGGACTCGCCGCCACACGACAGGGCACCTACTCGAAAGCCGCGTAGCCTACGTACTCGTCTCCGCACATGTTTTGATGAGAAGATAGCACAGTCAGTCGTGACCATGACAACGAAATAGGCGGGGCAAGATGAGGAGAGGAGTCTGATAGTCTTGGTTGCGGCTAATCGAGGTGAAGATGAAAGGGGGAGGGGGCGTGGGGGTGATGGCTGGGCCATGTCGGAAATGTCGGAAGATAAACTTCGTTTTCCATGTAGAAATGGTAATCACTTTACTTTTCAAGATTATTTTGGTACTTATGTGTGTTCTTGATCAATCACCGGGTTAGGTCTTTACGATTTTCAAAACATTTTGGTGTGGTTTACTTGTTTCAATCGCAGCGAACTAATGTATGTTTGAAATCATAGTGGCTTTTTGGCAAAACTAAAATGCGTCGTTAAAGAATCTCTTCGTAAGCAGCACTAGGCAAGACATAACGTTAAAAAAAATCTAATAGATGAATTTTATGAGCCGAATAAAAGCTTTGACAAAATACTATTTAGAAAAGATCAAGGAAAAAGCTTCGAAACACAAGGGTGATGACAAACGTTTTGATTAACTTGATAAATGATGATATGACAAGCTACAGTTTAACCAATTATTGTTTGCGTTTTATATCCTTTAACCATCACAGGAATAGTTTTCTAATTGCACATTATGACTGATACCAGGTGAAAATTAATTCTATTTCCATTTAAATAGGTGAATTGTGCACTGTGTTTGGGGTTTAGCTGTGTGGGTTTTTTTTTCTTTTTACTCATGAATATGACAAAAAGACGAAATACATGTATCAATGGTGAAAACTCTGTTTTCATTTTCTTTACATCGCAAAAGATACCAATGTAATGGATATTGTACAAGTTTCATAAGGACGTGAAATTATGAAGGAATGGTGATTTGTCATAACATAATCATTGGATGTAAGCTCGTTGACTTTCCAACTGATATCAATTGATTATTTTCGACGTTATCCAACTGAGTCTTTTTTGGGGGAGGGGGTTCTCGGTTCTTTTGACACGTGGAAATGTAAACACAGAAGAAGAGCGTCCACAAGTTATGGATAAAGTTGCTCTGGCCTTCAAAGCTAAGCAAATATTTAAACTTCTTCCTGTCGACTTCCTTGAAGAGACAATGACATCAATTCTCGTCTAACCTTTGTTTCTCTTGTTGTAACGCATTGTCATTTTACTGAAGGGATTGTGACACCTACAGGTAATGAGAGAGCACCCTGGACCAGTCAGGGACATCCGAAGGTCAAGCCCCTCCGTCGTCAAATTTGGCCCTCAGCATCACATCGTCAAGCCGTCCATCATCAAAAGACTAAGGTTGTCAGGACCGGGATATGATGGGCAAAGCCGCCACTGCCGTGAGCCCTCCCTCCTTCAGGATCAAATCCGCGCAAACGTTCTACAACTGACCCAGGGACCTGTAAAAGTGCTACCTACACTCTCTTTCTTTTCTCCACCTCCCCCGCCCTCCGTCAGTCCTTCTGTCTGTTTTCTATTTGTCTGACCATGTCTGTCTCTCCTTCTCCCTCTCATCCACTCACTCTTTCTTTTTTTTTTTCTCGTCTCTGCACAGCTTCCTGACATGACAAGCTGGAAAAAAAAATGAACACCCTTTCCCCTTTTCTTGTTCTCCCCTTCATCGGACTTACTGAGGGATGGCGAGGGAATATATGGCAGACAGGTCCTCTGTGCACCTCGTTCCAGTTGAATTTGCTTAATTTCGAATTTGATGCATGCTTTGTATGCAAACGTGTGCTGTGCATGTTGCGTTGGTCATTTTGTTGTGCGCGCGCGGCCGTGCGGCTCGATGCGTGGGCGTAGCTCCATGTGTATTCGCGTAGACCAACGCGCAAGTACTCGGTACTTATGCAATTCCACGGGCGCCACTCTATTACCAATCTCTGTTGTTATGGCTCATTAAGTATTATCCTTTCATATGGATTCAGGCCAAATTGATCGCGGAATACAAAACGACTATTTTCTCATACATGTTAGACCTACTGTTGCACGCAGACGAGAAGACTTATAGTGATTTCCTTTTCAAAAGATAACAGACAGAAACTGATTTGTTTAACCATTGGAATAATTTCTAGCTTGCCTAGGAAGTCCTTTGATATGATGCGCAACCATTTCCCATGAGAAAAGAATCCGTATTAGCCTAACACACGACAAATACACGTAAAATACAAAATCATACGGACACACTAACACACACACGGACACACACACACACACACACACACACACACACACACACACACACACACACACACTCACACGCACTTACACAAGTGATTGTTGTCAACATTAAGTCATTTCTAGTTTTGCGCATCATCGGCACTGTATTTCGTCTTTAGCAACAGCTTGTGCAGACAAATATCAAAATACTATTTGAAACGAAAAAAAGTGATCAAGCTACAGTGACGTCTATTGTAAATCGATGAGACTGGCGAAGCAACAACAATAATACCAGTCATCTTATAATAAAATGTGACAAATGTCCATTTATATTTACCCTACTATTTTCTGCCTTTTTCGTTTTCCACAGCTTTTTGAATACCGCATTGTCGATTGAAGATAATGAATTATATGTTATTGGGAAATTTAATGTTAGAGACCTCAAATCATACGATTGTTCAAATCAATTGCATTTATGAATACAACTCCTGGTTTAATTTGCGATGTTGCCACGTTCAGCCTGTTATGACAGGAAACTTTCAAAGATCATTAAATGGATACAGTCTTTGATCTTTGATTTTGTTGTTGTTCAGACGAAAAACGACACTGGTTTCTTTCCAAGAAGGAACAAAGAAACAAATAAAAACCAACAACAGGCACACACAGAAAACATCACTGGCAAGATCAAATAATCATTCTAGACCAAGGAAATCTAGCCAGACTGCTTTGAATGAACATATCTTTTTTGGTAGCATAAAAGTTTGTATTATTTTTTCTTCTTCTTTTAGCAGAAGAAGTGAAAATGTCAGCGCCTTTCCTATTGCAACGTAATCAGCACTTATGTGGAAACAAACTCTGTTTTACTATGACCCTTTTGCATAATGATTACCCAAGGCAAGAATATGTGTTGACTATGAAGAGATGCCGTAGAACTATTAACCGGTAATGCACAATTTTAGCATTATACGTGAAGAGCTCGAATCGAATGCGCAACGTCAGAGATATTTTTTAGTGAAAAGCACAAAAACTTTCATCGCCAAGTTTCGATTAACTCACATTTAATGACATTCCATTCTCTACTAGATATCTCATATCACTTATTTTATATCATTACGTAATAGTTTGCGTACATAACCACTTAATGGGCATTAATTGAACGTGATTATGCATATGGCAAAGTACTAATACGTAGTTTCTCCAAACATAATGATCGTGTTGAAAAATTAGCTTTTTCAATTTTGAAAGAATGAACTGATGATTTTGGGCAATGCGTTATCGCGCTTCTTGTTCCTTCTAGGTAGTTTATTGATATATCTGACGCTTAATATTACGCAATAAGTCGCGGGGCTGATATGCCCGTAGAGTCATGTTTTCCGCTTTTTATTGTGGATCGTACTTACTCTCCTTGATAAAAGACGTCGTTTGATATTCAAAGCCAGACACTGCTGCGGCAAAATGTCGATTCTTGCCACAAAGATTGAATGCAAACTGGAACCTTTCGTCACCCTCACTACAAGATAGGAAAGAAATTACATAATACAACAAAATGTATAGAGCTTCTATGCTAATTAGATTAACAAAGGGTGGTAACATACCCATGTCGTTTACAAGCAAAATGGATCACATATTGGCGATGAGGTTGACAGGATCTTACAAAGATTTCTAGGATATTTAGTCAAAATTTTCGTAAAGTCTCTGATTTTACCGGATTTCGTCACCCTCAATGTTTTGGGAACACTATTATGATATTACGTAATGTTACATAATAAAGTGGTGAATAATGTGGAAGAAATTCTCTTTCACAGCTTACCCATTACTGTCTTGTGCAAATCGAGTTCAAAAGAGATTATTTTCCGCCATGTTACTGAATGATAAACATTTATTTCATCGTCACTAAAATCTCGTCAACCACATTTTTAGCAATTTGTGGAACTTTCGTCACCCACTTGCTAATTAGGTTTGTAATTGACCTGTGACGTCACAGTATCCTTATACATTATTCCCTTTACTTCCTGCTGGTGTTCGTGAGTGCAGACAACGCCACCTACGATAGCAGCGCCTAATGCCGACAATTTTCCCCGCGATTTAATCCAAAATCTGCGAAAAAGATCGGAAATGTTCTTTCGATTTTCGAAATCCTGGAAAAGTCGTCATCCATATAATTGATGAACTACCCATCCACTTTAGTGAGCTGTCCTGTCAACTCTATTACTATAATAGCAATTGAGAAACCATTTCACGAATGTGCCTGCAGTTTTGTGAGGTCGCACTGTTGTGCAGATACTGCTAAACATTTTCAAGATTTCTCTCTTCTTCTTGTTTACTTCGCCTTTTCCAACTTTGACTTCGTCATCACGAACGACAAGAAGCGTGTGTCTCCAGAAGTATGTACTCATCCATTGTTCTCTCTATGATTACGTAACATTAGCTAACTCATGGCGACCCTGTGCAGTTCTTCGTTGCAATTGCAGTTGGCAGTCGTCAACGTGTTTTCGGGTTGATAATTGTATTTTTACCTAAAGAATTCGAAAATTAGTAAGAAAAAAGAATCGTTTTGAAGCCTCCTGTAGCAAACGCGTATTATATTTGGCTGCACTGTCGTCAACAATAGATCAAAGGAGTGACTTGCATATAGATTACACCTTCAACCATTGTGACGTCATCACCTTAGACTTTGATATGGCCAAAGTTAATAGTAATTTTGTGATTATTCTTCGGTAAAATAATATTACTCAAACTCGATGCAAAGTGAAAAATTGAATAAAAATTTAGCAAAGAGGCAGCATCTTGATTAAGCATATAACAACCCATTTCTTCAAATACAAATACCGTTGATCAGAGGAATATATTGAATCGGATGACGTAATGCATCATTTGCATATGAATAGACTATAACAAACGACCCACAACTTGTCCCATAGATGGAATTATCTCATAATTTTCAGAAAATTTTGTTTGAATTAGACATTAATTTAATTAAAATCATTTTGTATATACTCAACTGGCAGGGTGACGAAATTTGATAAAACTCGTCACCCTCGCAGATAGTCTGCCGAATTCACAAAAAACAGTCAATAATTTGACCTGTGACGTCATAAGGACTAAAAAAGGACTTACAACATAACTGTTATTCAAATCTTTATATTGCATAAACTTTGTCTCTCCGAGCAATTTCTGTATTTCAAGATTAGATCAGAGAAGAAAATGTTAGTTGATGAGATTTGCACATTCTTGTTGACTTCGTCACCCCTTCATTCAATTGAATACGATTACGTCACACCCATGGTTACGTCATAATACATGATTACGTCATATCAATTTTGCGCGTATGGCGTAGCTATGATTATGAAGCATGTGGAAATATGTGATTTTTCCAAAATAAAGTGTAGGAAAATTGCAAGAAAAAAATAAAACGTGATAGACAAATATCCTATTTAACTCTGTTTCGTACGATTTGCGCTATAATGTCTTCGGGGAAGTGATAATTAATTAGAAGGGGAAAGAGAGGGGCCCGGTGGGAGAGCGGCACATGTTCGTGGGGTAGGGGTAGGGAGGCTGTCAAGAGTTTCGGTGATTTCAAGAGCGGAGCAGCATGGCGGTTAGCGACTCGTGCGACGCTGAAAACACTTCAATAAGTCACATTACCAGAGAATCATGCCGGGCTTTCAGCCGGGTACCGCCCCGCGCCCCGTTGGCATACAAACAAGACGAGGCAACCTGCGTCCAAAATTAAGACTACCCCTATCCTCAGCAAGAATGAAAGGGAAGCATGCAACGAAGAGGCGATAAGAAGCCGGTTAAAATTACAAAGCTATTTTCAATGGCTCTGTCTGACAAAGCGAGGCGAGAACGCCGTCTCGCCGGCTTCTTGGCGTCGAGCGTCCTAAGCAGACACGTGGGCCCTGACCGGGCGTTTCAACACCACGTGGCCCTTGTTAGCTCCAGCTACCTGTTAAAAAATAGTCAGACTCTAATCAATGCAAATCACTCACATGAACACAGACTTTGGTCAATATTAGAAGACTCTTACTCTGTGATTTTAAGAATTTTTCCTATGAAACGATGGTAGGTTGCCGATAGACGACGATAAAAACAAAATGCCGAAAAATTCTCACGGATGAATGTTCGGTATACTTCGACAACGATCGTTGCGACATCCCCCCTATGCGCCTAGAATTTAGCCATCTGCTGTGCAAGGGAAGGCAACTTATTCATCGCTCTTTGTCATTTCGCTTTTAGTCTGCTTTTGCCGAAGAAACAAAGGATCTTGCGCTGATTTGAAATTTATTTGCAGCATCGTGCCAAAACCGATCTACATAAAATATGAGAGCAAGCGGCCAGATTGTGGCGAACGGCGCCCGCGCGATTATGCTCGCACTACGCCAAATTAATTGTAGATCGGCTTCTTCGTCTCTTATACATTTGTCCTCAGACCTCGGGGCTATGCTTCAAGTCACACGAAATGTAGTAAAAAGTAATTATATTGCAAAAAGGTGTGGAAATAAGATTAATAATCTGATGGAGCGAAAGGCAAGTGGGTGAGGACGATATAATGGGCCCGATGCTCACGACTAGACGCTCACAAAAGCAAGGAGCATGCGGCTCTCTCGTCAAGAAGCAGAGAAGGGAAATCTGGGGGTAAGAGTTTGCACGGCTAGATTTCACTTTAATCAATGCTACAGAGCAAGATGTCAGCTTGAAATAGCTGTAAGAGAGAGGAAAGAAGACGAAGACAAAGAAAAAGTGGTTCGGCCGGATCACATCGAGACACTGCCGACACGCGCCCAGCCCCGTGCCGATTGCGAGGCTCAGACCCACCCTAGGCTAAGCGCGTTACCACCGTTCGTGCTCTTATCGCAAGCTTCGCGAGCTTGATGTTGTTTTGGGAAAGAAGCAGCGTCAATAGGTAGACGTTGCCAGGCCTTGAGGGCCCGGGGAGCGAGCGGGCGGGCGATGGGTGCCGCTTGGACGGCCTGCCCAAGCCTGCCCAGCCGAAAACAGATGAGCTGTGCCCTTATCACGCTCTACCGCGGCCAGTAATTTATGACTGCAGCTGCATCCAGCTCGCGAGAGCCATTGTATTTTGGGGTAAACACATAGAGTAACAGAGGCTGAATTAGGTTTATATGTACAATTGAATGTTATTGAGTTAGAGCGCACCTGCAACCGACGCGACTCGGCCGCCTACTTGGACCAATTATTGGCGAATTAGTTTCATGTGTGGCCGATCATTAGAGCCAGTTTGATCAAGTGCCGATTGGCTGCAGCATGGACGGGTGGGCGGCCACTTCGTTTACTTTTCAATCGTGCTAGGTGCGTGTGACAGAGCGGGCACTATGAGCAGGAGAAGTGCGTTGGAAAGCAAAGCTTTTGTCAGGTGCGGCCTGGCAGCAGCGAAGCTTGAGAGAGTTCGTGCCCAGACCAGACATTTTGACGACAAAAGCCTGGCATATGGACATCCAACCCACATATGTTTCACTTGACAGTTATACCTAATATACGATCTTCATTCTCCTCCCACCCATCCCTCACCCGCTCCGCCATCTCCCTTCTTCCTCAGCCGTTCTGCTCCCTGTGAGCATTGGGACTCCGGTCAAGTCTCCACAAATCCGCCGCTGCCGGCTCTCCTCTTTGAATAAATAATGCCTGACTGATATCGCCGAATAGCCTTTCGATGTGCTTCATGAGCTTTTAAACCTGACACAATGGGCCAATTTGACAAGTAAACTGAGGCCCGGTCTCTCCCCCATGTTCTGATTTTATCATCATAATCAGACTGGACAGATGCCTGGCAGCTTCAAACGCTGTAAAATGTTTCAATTTTCTGCCTTTTGAGAACTGATTATTCAACGTGAAAAAACTCTCGCCTAATTGAGACCATTACCGACATGTTTCGCGTTTGACTTTTCAAAAGCCACGCTAAGAGGGAGTGGGAGGCAGCTACGAGCGCCTTGTTTGTGCTCCGACGGGGTATCAGTCTGTTCCGCAGCCTTAAAGTGTCATTGCGAATAAGGTATTGCCGTTACGACAGATGGCTGAAAAGATACGTGAAATCGTTTTGAATCAGGACTTAAAGACAAACGCTCAAGTTTATTAATTGTAAAATATTGAGTCACAAACGTTACCATGGCCACCGTCATTTATCACCGAGGGGTGCCATGCGTTCAAGAGTTTTAATTGACGTTAATGTGAAAAGGCAGAACTTCCTTCAAACGTCAATTCAAATTTATGCACGCTAAACTTTCCTTCTTACAAATAGTTAGAATTAAACATTTGACACCGAAAAATGCTTAACATGATCATAGTAATTGCCTTCATATATCTAAATAATACATTAAAAAAATAAAAACGCACAAAGCTGATCCACAATACCTAAATATGTAGAAAAATTTAATAAAAAATAATTTATTTGTTTTAGTGAAGTTATATCAATATTGATTTATGAAAGCCCCCCCCCCCCCTTCCTTTCTCTCTCTCTCTCTGTATATACACGTATATCTTGGTCGAACATGCACATACACATAGACACATATACGCACACATCATGTCTGGTGTACGTGCATAATTATCAATTGACTTGTTTGGAGTACATCTTATACACTCCTCTTCAATTTTCAAGAAAGTTTTCCTTTGAATGAATCTCGTTGCTTTCTGATGACAGAGGGGTCAAGATCTAAATCAGGTATTTCTGTAATGCATTACGGTACCACTATATCTTTTATAAGGACAGTGATTCGTTGAAATTATTGAGCTTCACTTGCACATAAAACGTAAGCAAACGAAAATGGTTGTTTCGAAACAAAGAAGCTGTGGTCTTCTTCGGGCAGGTGAACAGAATATCACAGGATAATAAGTTTAGAAATGAAGCCACCGCTTCCTTTTCTGTCGCATTCTTTTAGGTCATGCGATACGTGCATGTGCACTATCTATGGCAATTGTAAAACACAAATACGCCGAACTTTGGCAAAGCGCGAGAGGTTAAAACGTCGGAAGACGAAACAATGGGAAGGAGGAATGAAGAGGCCGATCTACAAAGAACGAGCTTGAAGAAAGTGCGTTATCATTGTCCGGCGATAGTCAGTGATCGCATAACGGATCGCTCTTGTTTTGTTGTCATTATCCCTCTAATATTTCATTTTCCGTCGATTTTCTCGCCATCTGTGTGCGATTTTTCGCATCATTACGCCCATCAGTCGAGCCCCGCGCGGTTTATGTGCACACATCCTCATCTCGCATTTCAGCCCCCTCATCACGTTCAGCCGTGTCTTTCGAGGCGTCTGCAGCTCTCGTGGTGTGGAATTCGGAGACCCTTCGAGTCATAAACCGTATTGTAGCCATCGGGACCACCAGGCCTCCTGACAGCATACAGATAAATCCCGCTCAAATTTGAGTACGATAAGTTTGGCAGAACAATGGCGATCATCTGGTCATATTTAAGTAATTTGCACGTACTCTTCCAGTATTATTTTTCTGTCAAATTTCGCCTCAGAAATTTGAGCTTGAATGATGAAAGAGAATGATCAAGATGCACATATATACACTCTCTGTATCATGCACACAGATGTAGATGTAGCCCAAATAAACATGGCATCGAGAAATTTCAAAGTAGAAAAAAAGATGTCATAAAACATTTTCAGATAGTTTAGATTATCATCAGACATATTTTACATAATGAAATGATCAGACGATATACTAACTTTCCTAAAACATTGCATCAGTTGAATTTAGAACATGAAAGAAGAGGATTATGCCCCCAAAAAAATCTTTTTCTGTTCAGTCAAATAACGACGACATCAAATTTTGCTCACCGGAAAGGTGCAGAGGAGAAAACCCTTAAAAGCTGTGTTTTTAGGACAGTGTGTTCCAATAACAATGAGGAAAATAAAACACTTCAAACAAACAAACTGTTTTTCTCATTTCACTGTCATGAATGCCTATATCAATGTTAAGGATTTGTCTTTCTCCTTTATTTCGGAGCATAGTCTCGGGCAAGTCTGATAAACTATTTAATCTTACTCGTCCTTGTATTCACTGAGAATTTGTGATAACCACAGGTCAAAATATAGATATTTCTTGAAACGCTGTCATACTATAGACGCTATGACATTCTTCCCATGTTCATTTTTTAGCACTTGACAGAGGGGCAAGTTCCACCTATTTGTCTCTGTGTATCTCTCACTCTATTTATAAATTATGTTTATTTAACATACATATTTCTTTATAAATGTGTGTACCTGTGTCTCCATATATTGACTTACACAGATTGATCGATGAATTGTAGGCCTACGCGATGGCAACTTATTCTGCTGCAATCGATTCTGTGGGAGCCTATCAACTTCATGCCCTCTTGCAATCCAATCAAAGGAAATGAAAGAATATCGGGGCATTATGCCTAGAAGTTATAGGTACTGCATATTTTAACGATAAGACTTTTTGGTGTCCTGTGTTTCTGCAGCTGCAATTTCTAATGTTTTTCGGCACCTACAGGTACAGACTGCTGTTATGAGTTGTTGAACTTTTAGTTGAAACAACAAATCAAAATCGACATTTAGTGTGAGATGGTTATTACTTTGAAAAGATTATCACTCTTCTTTGGTCTCAATGCACTTTTTTTTTCATAACTGACAAGCAATTAACCCGATATAGGAATGGAAGACATATGTTTGTACGTATGTGTCAGAAAGAGGATAGTCACAGAGTGAAGAGGTCTTGTGTTCCAGCGGTGACTTCGTCCGAACGTGCAGTTCTTGAAACAGGTGCTATTTACAACGTGACCCCTGCCCCCGCTGCGTGACCCTTGTAAATTACAGGTTGTACTTCCGTTTCCGCTCTCATTGGCAATGCCACGCACAATGCGCGGCGCAGCGTGGGGCTACAGCACGGCGCGTTGTCCGGAGCGACGCTGTCCATTCACCTACTCATGAGCCAGTTTGATTTCATTGACGTTCTCAAAATTCATCACGCCTCGCGCGATGACTGACAGCCTTCAAACCGTGATTTAATCTCTCTAATTCATCGAAGTCACTGAAACTGAAACGGAAAGTGAGAGGGAGAGCATGAGAGCCGGATGTACGAAGAAAGAGAGGGAGTGAGAGAGAGAGTTTGAGCAGGATACCTCAAAATCAACAGACATTTCATACGTCGTATTTTACTCTTGCCAGTTAGCGTATGATTGAAACGTCATCTGTGCATGTATATCATGCTTGAAAGAGTTACTAACAATCTCTTGTAGTGACGTCATCACCAAGTTTTAGGAGAACTCACAGGGACAGGCATCTATGATTCAAAACGGTCTGCCTTCAACCAACGATAGTATATAAACATGAATCAATCATACATCCCACCAACCATATATACATAATTATTACCAGTTTGTACGTAGAACTAAACGCCAAAGTTTCAACAGTGGTTGTGTTTTCCTTTAATATATGTGGACATTACTTGAACAGTATAAACATGATATCAAAATCTTGATCTAATATTCAGTAGTTTTGAATCTCAACGATTTTAACCTGATTACAATGATATTCATTCGCTTTTCTTCACTTTCTAATAGCTCCTCTGTCCGTTCCCAATAATAATTCATAACTATCAATTTAAAAGCATAATACGCAGGCAAAATAAATAAAACAACATTACATGTAGGCCTACATTTGGAAAAGGGTAATATTCATGGAACTTATTGTTGAAATCGTCGACTCGGTCATAACATTACACAAATGTGTTCGTTATTAAGAGATAAGTAGTATGTGACGTATGGATATCGTAAACCAATTGTACATTTCAAAATGATTAGAATAAGCATGGTGCTATTAACAGATATTACACAAAATGAAATGTGACGAACAGGTGGATATTTAACTAAGATCAAGGGTATTTTTCGGTCACTGACATTACAATGACAAGCTTTGAACATAAAAAAGTCACATCAATGAACAGACAATGGGCCATGAGATAGTGACATAACAAAAGAAGATGAAGGATAGGGACTTGATCAAGAAATTATAGATAAGATTCTAGGTAAAAAAACGGAGGGAAAGGAGAAGCCTTGCGTCTGGCAGCACGTACGGCTGCTATCGCAGTAAATGAAGGCTCCCGATTGTGAAGTCGGGGATCATGAGTTCTAATCTTGTTTAGGCAAGGATCCAATGTCTAATGGACGCTATCCCTCATGACCACGGTACCCATACCAAAACTTGGTGACTACAGCAAGGCCCTGGATGTCGAAGAGAAATGCTAACACTGCAGGGCCCCGTTTTATCAAAAAATGAGATCGATTTTAAATTTCCTCATTACACAGGCTGCCATAGACTTACATCTGAAATCAACTATATGATCAATTTTAACTCTTCATAAATCAGGGCCAGAAGAATCAATGAATAAACAGCATAATTATTGTAATCATTTTTCTTGATTTTATTCTAATAGTTGTCTATCTGTTGTCTTGGTGTCATGTCAGCCTTGTCTCATTATATATTTCCTGTAGTTTTGTTGTCGAGCCGGCCTTGCTTCATACCATTGTCATTTTTCTTCTTGTTGTTTCTGTTGTCATGTACTCCGTGTCTCTTTAATGGGCTTCCGAAACTATTTCTGTGCTGATTTTCATCTTCAGAGGGGCCCCGCATATCACAAGCATTGTCTTTTTAGTGGGTCCATCCGTTTTTCATACATTAGATATTGTTCGCTTTGATGATTGTGGATGCGATCATATCGTAATGTATCGTCTACATTATCCCTTTGTCACAAAAGGAGTGAAGTGTATGTTGTTATGTCTTGTCGAAATAGAAAAATAAATTTCAAATCGAACTGAAATGAATAGTTCTTACAATTCTTATCAACAAAGAATTTCACACCCAAATGCACACACATACACAGATATATATCATATCTGTATACATATACATGTATACGTAGATAGATAGATGAATAGACAGACAGACAGACAGATAGATAGATAGAATCCGATAGAAACATTACGATTATCATGCGAGCGCGGACATGGCAAAAACAGCGATTAATTCTAGCAAATGTGTATTTTAGTACGTCCCTTGTCTTACCAGCATGGCCAGGACCCATGTGTCCCCATTGCTTCGTGAAACCCTGCCACCAATGTCATCGAGTGTATTGTATGCCCTTTTCTAGGGTTCCGCCCCCTCCCTCCGAACTCTCCCCGATTTGTGAAATTGAGCGTAGCAGAGCGGCAAATCACCAGTCATGTTAATCTTAAGGTGATTGATTCCTCATCACTGCCATTTGGCACTGCCCTTTATCCGGAGATCAGTTGCCATCCCCTGTTGTTCATTTCGGCAAATCTATATACTACATTTGGAGCACAGTTTTTTGGAGGTTAAGTGCAGTGTGCACTTTTGCGAGGCCATCTAGGTCTTGAAACAACCAGCCTTTCATGTTACACTAACATGATCCCAACTGATATTCAAGGAATAATCCCTTCTTTTAACCCTTGGAGCAGGGAGGTTATCATGACTTACACCTCGGCCTAAATCTCATGGTTCGCAACACGGTATTACGCGTTAAAGAGATGAAACACCTTATGTAGAATATAGGTTATAAATTTCCGCTCAATGTATCATTGGTCACGAATTATCATTTCGATGACAATGATTTTGCTCGTCAAAGGTACGCAATTGGAAAAAAATCCTGAAACTTGTGGACAGACAAGCGATATATTTTCCAACCGTACGAAATTTTCAACGCCAAAATTTTAAGACGTTCATGCAAGCGCAGTGAATTTGGTCCCATTGTAAAATATGCTATTGCGGTATCGCATCCGTTCACTGGTTTTTGTTTTAAGTGGGTGTTGTTTTTTTTTTTGCGTGTGTGTAATGCAAGCAACATCGATCTCGATTCATTTCAAACGTGACACATCAGCTTTACACTGTAGCTGTTTAGTCGCTGAGGGCGTCACTACAACAAATCGGAAAAATAAAACCCCAACTCAAAACCGTAGAGGAATTTTATGTCAAGTTCTGGATCGTGGCCTCACATCTTTATGTCAAAGCTTTGGGATTTGAGTCAAGTTTAAAGAATAACAGTGTGAAATGGATTCATCGATGATATTTGTCAATAAATATTCATCCACGAGGAAAAAATGAGCAATGGCGTCAATGTTGTATAACATAAATTGTCAAGCAAGGTCATATTCGATGACGCAATTTTCGCACTGTTGCTATGTAATGCCACATTTCCCACTATCACGATTCGAGTCGCGTTTGAAATCGTGGTCTTAATCGTGGAGTAATCGTGGTGGTCTTATCAGATCTTGAGGTCAGTCTTGGCAATCGCGTTGATCGTTAGAAAAAAAAAATGCTAACGGTTCAAAAATGTTTACGACCAACACGATCAAGTATTAATCGTGATGATCATTGCATCAGAGCTTCTTGGATCGTAGCAAAACGCGACAGATCGCATCTTATCGTGCTTCTTCATCGTGATGTTCTGAATCGACCTTTTCATGTGTTTTGCATAGTTTCCATATTTACTCGAAGACCGGTCATAATGTATTTCCCACCATCAAGCAAGCAACTATTTTTGATGACTGTCTTTCCACAATTCCACGAAACTTCATATCTTTTTTTGATAAAAATACCATACATCCCTACGTCTTGCTACTGGAATGCTAATGGTAATATTCCCCCTACTTTCTGAAAAAAGCAAGTGCTGTTTCATTATGCTAGACATGTGAAAAGATGTTGAATTTTCTCCATATTTTCCTTATATCGTTATCCGTACGTGACGTCACAAAGTGTTGTAGTCTTCTCATCCAGCGAAGGCCGCACCCCAAATTTAAAAATCATAACTATTTAACGGATTTTCCAATTTTTCCCCAAACTTCGCTGAAGTGTTCTGCTAATATTGCACCTCCGCAATTCACATAATGTACATAATACTATGTAGGTTTCATTCTCCCTTAGTCTCTCCTGGAAACCTGTGGTCATCCGTCTAACTGGCAACTTGTGGGGAGTGTCACTATCCGTGTCAAATCAGTTATAAGAGGGTAGTATTATATTCATATCTCTCTCTCTCTTTTTTTTTTTTTTTTTTTGGGGGGGGGGGGGGGGTGAGGTCCCCCTCCAATCGTCTTCCTGGTAGTATCTTCGCAGATGACACGAAATATCACGTGCTTGGTCAAACTGACGGGGTGAGAGCTGACAGGGACGAGCCGGCCTAGGAAACTCTTCTTCAGGCACGATTTAGTATCTCTTCCACCTCCCTGGTCTCGTCAAGGGGCCAAGCACTTTGAGTGTCCCGACTCTAACTCATTTGAACCCTCTTCTACGGAGAGTAGAAGTGGAATGGTACTCCTCTACTGAAAAAACAAACAAAGAAAACATTGACATCATAGCATGTCCCCTTCCACTTGAATAGCGTGCAATGATGCACGGTGACATCTTCGAGACACTATCAAATGCTTCAGCATGGCATAACAATTTTCCACTCATCGATTCGTGCTTTATGAAGCATGGTGACCCTTTTCCATACTAATCAGTAGAATTGAGGTCAATATACAGTACGATTGCGACATAATTCACTAACACCGAACTATTTCCAAATGATTCTCGCGGAGCTTGGAACTAAACGAATGAACGCTAAAAGTTGGAAGTGGATGATAACAATGATGCTGCTAATGCTGATCACAGCCATAACAATATTGTAAGAATGATTACTATCACAAAAACAAAATAACAACAGCAATAATAGAAGTCAGTTCTACTTACTTTATGTCTCTAGAATATTCATAATTTCATAGTTTCTGTCGTTGCCATTTTTATTGGGATAATTTTCATAGTATAATACAACAAGCCACAAGCATTGGTTCAACGTATTTGTAGCCTATTACTTGATTAGCAGTCATATTGGAGGAGAAATAGCCAAACAGCAATTAATACAGTCAGTAAGTGCCAGATTTATATAGCCACAGTTACATTACAAGAACCAGAATATCTAAAGGATACTTCATTTCGTTGCTACAGATACTGAAATTAATTACACATACACCAATTGTGCACGGTTCGCGTAAGTATATGGTTAATTCAATTAAAAAAACAACAGCAACAACAAAATGCTCAGACAAGTACCTTATTCATCGACCCTGTTATGAGCTTGCGTCCCCATATTGCTTGAGGAGGGAGAGGGGAGGCGGTTGACTAAATTGCTGGTTGTAGATGAGACTGATGAAGACTAGTGGACTGAGGAAATGGAAGGAGGGTTGGAGTGGGTGGTCGAAAGAGCATAGAATGGATGATATGATCGGAGGCGGGTTGACAAGTCTTAGCGCAAGTCTCCACCCCATGTTTGTGTTAAGAGGTCGGCTCTCCCCTCAACACTTTGGCGGTAAATTGATCACTCCGCGAGGCCCCTTGTTTTCGTACCATGAATCAATGTCATTGGCGAGCTATGTCTTATTACATCAATGCGTCCGCCCATCCGTCTGTCTCGCGCAATATACCACTCTGGTAATACGCGCGTATATAAACACACGCGACTTACAAACTGCAATTCGATGTATTAAAGGGGTAGATATTGTTGTTTTTTCCCTAATCTCTGCCTTTTTTATTTTTGGTTCTTTTTTTTTTTTACCAACCAGATCGTCTGGTTATAGAACTTTGATTGGTGGGGTAAATGGAACTGGCTAAATTGTTAGGTTTGCGGAGCTCAAAGCTCGCACAACATGTGGCCTGGCGTGATTATCTGGATTCTGACCTATTCCTTATCAGTAAGGAGTCAATATCGTAGGTTGGCACAGCGCTTTGGTAATTTCGAAATCTATATCATTTCGCTCTAGCAACAAAATTTCGTACTTCAAGAAAGAAAAATAATACACACATTCTGATGTAAGATTGTCATATTGTGAAAAAGAGGGAATACATATCATCCACCTAATTGCTTGTTGATAGAATATTCATTGTACACAATATATCATTTTACATAGTGTTTAATTTTATGTATATAGCATGAATGTTAGAACCAAGGGCTGAGGGAGCTGTAATTGATTTTTAGCTACACGTCAAAAAAAAAAATCGATAAAATGCATTTGAGTTGACGGAAATGCAAAACCCACAAAAACACACACACAAACAAATAAACGAGAAACAGGCCTTCAAAGTAATCAATACATTTGTTAGTTTAATGCGCATGATTCATTCATTCATTTATTTTTACCGTGTAACTGAAATACACAGAGACTCCAACTCTCCCGTTTTCGACGGGAGATCTCCCGCCGAAAACCTATTTTTTGCAAAATCTCCCGTTCTCCCGTTTGAGATTTAATTTCTCCCGCCCTGGCTCTTTGTCTCCCGTTGGAAAGGATTTCTTGCATATTTCTATCGTATGCTTCGCACACATCAACTTTGAGTCTCCCGTTTGTTAGGGGTTTCAGGCGGGAGAATCTCCAGATCAGAAGGTACTTTGGGTTGGAGTCTCTGAATACATTGTATACAAATAAGAAGTACTGAGTATGTGAAAATGCTGGAAATGGGGATGAATGCTGAAGGAGCAATGCTTGTAGGGTGAGTTCCCCAAACATAATAACACAAATTAAATGATTAATATGCTCTTACATGATTATACAATATCTATTGTGACGGCCCCTGCAACACGTTATGGAAGAGAAAATGCAGCAAATTCAAATTCAAGTTCAAGTTGATTTATTTCATTTCCAACAGAATAATTAGGAATACAAAGAAATGTTCGCATATACAGATAATGTCACGAAATCGGTACAACAATGTGATGAACTTAATAAGATGAAATAAAGACACAGGTAAATTGTTAACAGAGATACAAATAAATGTTATATCATTATGGTAAAGTCAGAAACAAAATTCCTGCATTTATTATTATTAAATTATTGCATTATGTATCTAAATGATTTATTTGTTGGTAAACTTTGATTGGGGGGGGGGGATCCAATTTTACCAAAATTCTCCAAGTTACTGTAGGTTGTATTCTTGTTCGTGTATACAAAAAAAAAATGCAGAAATAAATAGAAATTGAAATGATATACGGAAATGCAAAAATCACTTACACAAACTACATAAGAATAGACAACTAACTAGCCCTTAAAAACACCCCTGGCAAATCCCAACACTAAGTCGCTTTCATGCAGAAAAAGAACGAAATGAGAGAGAGAGAAAAAATGATATCGTGATGTGAAAGTAAAACGAAAATGGCTACGACAAAAAGAGACTGATGGTCGGTTCTATTGAGCAGACGTTTGATATTGAAAGAAGATAAAAGTTTGATGTTCCGGTTCATTTGCAACTGTTAGCAAATCAGGAAGGTTTTACAATTTCACAGTGTAATTATACAAAGCGTTAGCTTTGACAATGAGACTTAGATGAATTCTTTTAGATAAAATTAAAAGATTATTTTTATGTTTTATTTATTTCATTTCCAACAAAAAAGCAATTGCAAAATGATTAACAATTGGATACACATACACAAAATCAAGGAAAATACTATGAATTGATATAAAATAAATGTTATGTCTTTTATGACAAACGCCAATTCAAAATTGACTGGAAATGGAGGAAATGCTAAAAAGCAGAGCTGTAGTTTGCAATCTCCCCAAAAACAATAACTAATGATTAATTGCTGAACTAACAAAACCTAGTAAATTGTTTTAAAGACGTAAAAGAAAGACAATAAGAAACACACACACACATATCACACACACAAACAAGCAAAGACAGGATAACTTCCTTGCAAAAAGGAGAGAAAATTTTCAATTCAATTCAGTTTTATTTTATTGTCCAATTACTATGGAAATTTGTTTTCCATACGTGTACGTAGATATTGTAGACATGCGAGAAATTACAGTAATATAACATCAATATCAATATCAAAAAGATACATATACATAACATTCAAAGAAAATTAAAACACTGTATATCCCTACATGCTTAAATAAACCTCATGTAATATACAAACATACAAATATATAAATATAATTACGTCAAATTACTAACTGCATAAACTTATCTAACAACATCCAGCTAATATATTTATCATAAATGCATTTACTTTCATTAAACTGAGTTTCATTTTAACTAGATAATTAAATCATTTAAGAGAGCAACTATGGGAAAAATTGTAACATTAAATTTGAACATTTCTCCTCAACATTTGACCCCATGGCGAAAAGGCTAGAGAATCGTTGTGCGATGATTAATGTGGAAAGAATAACAGAAAGAGACTGAAGAGGACAAGGAAAGGGGGAGGAAGAGGAGTTGAAAGGTCAAAAACAAAGCACGCGAAGCATGACAAATTATTTTGGAAAAAAAATCAAGAAACTTGAAATTAGGGCTTACAAGAATTTTGGTACATATAGGAATTTCTGAAAACAATTATCTTCCTTAAAATGAAAGTATTAAAACATAAAGCTTCTTTTATACTGTTATCAAGAGAATTCGGAAATCTGGCGTCAAAAAGAGAGAATACAGATTTGGCAAAATACAGTTCTAGTCAATGGCAATTGAAAATCATTGGATTGCCGGGCATACGAAATATGAATAGACAGTTTTGTTTTTAACGAGTGTAGAATCGAATACAGCATGAGGGATAGAATGGTTGGAAAATATGTACATTAAATTGGCAAACAATATAAATCATTGATCTTTACGGTGTTAATATACTTTTAGGAAATAGATCATCAGTATGGAATCTCCATGATTCGTTAAAAATAATACGTAGGGCTTTTTTTTCGGTAGTAATGATATGGTTTCTGTATATTAGGAATATGTGTTTCCCAAGAAGAGTGTGCCATATATTTAAGTAAGGTTATAACAAAGTAAAGTATGACATTAAAATATTTTTTTTTTAGGAAGATAGAATTCGACTTTATTTATAACACCTGTAAATATTTTTGGAGATGATGCGACATATAAATGTATGAATCCCAAGTAACTGTATCATCCAGGAAAGTATTCCTTGGTAAATTTTCAAGGGAGGTACTAAAAAGCATAAATTTCTTTTAATATTTTTGACAATTTGTTTGCTATCATTCATTGAAGTAATTTAATTGATTTGGTGTTTAAAGTATCAATAAATATGTCAGGATCGGAGTTAGACAGAAACCCAGTAGAATCATCAGCAAATGATAAAAAAGAAAGAAAATATGATAAATGTAATAGGCATATCGTTGATATAAAGAACAAACAACAGGGGTCCAGGCAAGCTGCCTTGAGGTACACCACAATTGACATCTTGCATAATAGATTTTAAGACCATTGATTTAAAAAAAATGTATTCGAAATTAGCAAGGTAACTCCTGAAAAACTCTAAGGACCTTCCTCAGATACTATAGTGGGATGATTTGCGAAGAAGTATATCATGTGGTATTATGTGATCTGTGGTATCAACAGCTTTGGAGAGGTCTAGGAAGACACGATAATATGATAACATTCATCAACGGCTTTTGAGACTTTATCAAGTAAGGTATTTATCAAGTAAGGTAAGGATTGCATTGTATTTTGTTTTTCTCGAAAAAATTTTGATAATCAGAAGCGATTCTATAAAAATCTAAAAACTCCAATGGCCTTGAGTGTACAAACAACTTGTGCTAATAACTTCGAAATAGAGGTTAGCAAGGATATTGGCCTATGATTACAAATATCTTTCTTTCCCTCTCTCTTATGGACTGAAATTACCTTGGAAATTTCATAATCTCAGGAACAACAAACACCATTACTCAAGGACAAGTTAAACACATGTACCAGCGGATCAACGATAAAATACTTATACTTACTTTTATTTCTTTTCAAGAAAATCATCAATACCGTCATTACCAGCGCTTTGTTTTTCAAGTTCTGAATTATATCTATTGGTTCATTTTTTCTTTGGTTAAGGACAAGAAAAAAAAAACCAAACAAGCAAACAAGCAGAGAGCTGGGATTAGGCGTTTCTGGGAAAAAAAAAAAAAAAAACTTCTTATGGTTCTGGGAAATATTTTGGGAAAGATGGTTCCCTATTCGCAAAGATTACCGGTTGAAAATATTCGCTGTTGATGTGGGGTTATCAATTATAGAATCATTACGATTGATAATGATAATGATAATAATAATAATAATGGACATATTTGCGCAGCTATTATAATGATATACTCTGCTGTGCATTACAAAGTAATAATCATAACATGCATAAGTCAAACATAAATAGCATTATTCAAAAGATGAGTTTTTAACATGCAGGGTGTATCCTATGTTTCCTGCAATGACTGTATTATAGTTTGTTTTTGTTTTTTTAAGAGCAGTTTCAAAGAATTTCTTTAGATTTCTTTTCTTTAGTTTCAAAAGAATTTATACTTCAGACCGCTTTCGCTTTTAAACTATTACGGAGATTAATCTAGAACTTGAATCCAGGGGTCTAAGAATACGTGATGGTGTGAGATGATATCAAAATGATGGAGCACACTAGTGAGAACCTCACCCTCTCCCCTCGCTAAGCTCGGACCATGCCAAAAGTGAAGTTTTCTCCCTTTAACGGTGGCAACCATTCCGCGAGGTCTTTGTCGACGATCGAGGTTGAACGCTGATGATTCGGAGCATCGGCAAAAGTAAAAATAAAATAAAACAACAACAACAACAACAACAACAAAAAACAAAAAGGTGGCAAGGTCGTCGGCGATGATGAGCGGAGCGAGCCGATTAAGGCGGCATCGCGGTTTCCATAGAAACGTCGATGCGGGCCCAACGTGTCTCGACTGAAATGCTGCTCTGGATGGACTTGTCTGCAAAGGATCTGACTCTACAGTCGGTTTTGCATCCTTTACTTCAGTGATTTTAAAAAAATATTTTTTTATAGCCGTTAATCCGCTGAAGCACAAGCGAGCGCGCCTTCGCAGGTGTGACAGGAACCCAGAGACGCATTGGATCCGGGATGCGCGCGCTTCCCCGGTACTGATTATGGCTCGAGATAAGTTCCATGACATAATTGTATGCTCCGCCGACAATTGCTCCGAATATTGCGACAAATGCTCCGCGACATTATCATGTTCTCGCAATGAATGCAATTGCTCCACCGACAGTCGCTCCGCCGACAATAATCAACCGACATTTTCTTCGAGGATACATTTGCTTCCCTGGCAAGTACTTTGTTTATACTCTGCCGAAGATTAGATTCTCAAATGAATTTCAAGCGATTTTGATTTAAGGATCTTCACTTTTTATGCATGTTGTGTGAAACTATGTTAGTCTTGCGACATCTAAATGTTATTTAGTAATCATCTTGTTCAAATATTGTTTCTTTTTTTAAAGGATGGTGTAATTTCGGTTGAGATGGGGCTTCGGGTTACCGGCGTTTTTTTTTTTTTTTTTTTTTTTTTGAAATGATAAACCTCTTATGAAATATGAAAGAGCATAACATTCTAAGAGGAATTCAACGTATATTGGATGAAAATTAGCTGGGATAGCCACAACAAAGCGATCCTAATAAAAGGTGGGACCCGTCTTTTATTAAGATTGCTTTGTATTTCTTTGTTTTGGGACATTTCAGCCATTTTGAAACCGATTTTAATCAAATAAGCTTTGAATTCCTCTTAGAATTGTATGCTCTTTATAATTTGATAGAGTGATTTCTTAAGTATCTCGCAAAGAGTTGAGAGCTGAATCCTCATCTCAAGCAATATTTTACCATCCCTTTAATCAATACTTCGAAAGAGATGAAATTGGAGTACATTTGAATTAGTAACCATCATTCATATGTTTCATTGGTTGTAGAATTAGAAAATGTTGTGATGAATATTGTTACTGGTTTCAGTAATTATCAGGTCAAGGGCACGACACAGATATGTAAATCGACCCCGAGTTAAAAAGCCAAAAAAGGGTTCTTTTTTGTCCCCAAATAATTTTGATATCATAAGGTAATTATCATTATCACTGACATCATTATTATCATTTTCAATATTATTATCATTATCATTATTTTCTTTTGTTTATAATGATAATGATAATAATATGAAAAAGAATAATAATTATTATTTTCATTATCTTTATTATCATCAGTATTATTATCATCATTTCTTTATTGCTTGTCAATTGAGCCGGGAGATCGAGCTGCATCTCGTCGGGCAACATGTTATTTGAATCAAAACAAAACAAAACAAAACAAAACAAAACAAAACAAAACAAAACAAAACAAATGTCGTCTCCTAGAAGGACCCCAATACTGTTTTGCTGGCTCGAAATGATACCCATGATGTTTCCCTGCGTGCAAACCCCTTTTCATCATCTTTTGGTACAACTTCTCTCATTTGAAATCACTTCATACTTTCCCTTTCATTTTAAAGTAAAGTCATCCTTTTAAGTGATGCGTTGTGCTTATTTTTGTATAAGTTTATGTGTCAGCAATTTGCCCATTGTGCTGCAGTATCTACGAAGAAGTTTTGCTATTTCGCTTTGAGCTATTACTTCTACACGTGTGCATCTCGTAACCATTGGAGTGTTGGTTGTGATTTTTGCACCGAATTGCTTAACTCGAATAATTATGACAGTGTTTGTGAATGCTTGGCAAAGGACGCAATGATTATTTTGATTTGATTAGCGTTCATAATTGTTGTTATGCTGTCAAACCGGTTTGCTTAACATGCGTTTCCTTCTTTCCTTTTCTACTCTTGACTGTCATTCAATATGCCACCAACCAAGACTTAGTGCTATAGCAGCCAATATAATGTACGTCTCTTGAGGCAAAATGCTTACGACTACGAAAACAAAAACTATTGATAGTGAATATTTGCTTGGTAATAATTCTCAAAAAAGACAAAGAGTTAGACTTAGGACGGGAGGGAGGGAGTCAATAAAAAAAAAAAGAATGCACCTCACTCAGATGCTCGTTCTTCTAGTTTAAATTCAAGATTGGTAGGGAGTATTACAGACGTAACGAAAAACTTATTTAAAAAAAATCAGAATCGATTTTAACACCCGTGTCGTGCCCTTGGCTTGATGATTAATCGAATTGGTAACTATGATAATCATAGCATTTTCGGATACTGCAACCAATGAAAGATTCGAATGAATCGATGGTTATTGACTCGACCACAACCATTCGACTCTCTCAAAGCATTAACTAATAAAAGAAACAACAATTGTGTAAAATAATTTCTGAATGATATCTAAATATTGCCAGACTATCATAGTTTTACACGAACATATTATTAGATATATATTTACTTGAGAATTCAATCGTCAACAGAGTCGGTGGAGCACTTGGCGACAGAGCATACACGTCGTATCTTCGAAGAAATGTCGGCGAAGCAAATGTCGAAGGAGCGATTGTCGGCGGAGCACTATATCGGCGGAGCGCCTGAGACCGATTACATGGGGACTAATTATAGGGAAGAGTTAGTATATCGCGAAAGAAGAGAGATAGGTGAATAGAAAATGCCAATGTTTGGATGAAAAGACTGTTAGATAACAGGAATGCAATGGTGAATTGCTGTACGTGTTCAAAGTGAAAAGTACAAGAAAGAATGTGGAATATATTATGGTGCCGAAAACTTGGTTTAGGCCATATCGCTGCAACCTGTTTGACGATGAGTTGTTTGCTAAAAGGCTGCTTTGCTAATACATTCAATTTCATGTGTGATATGTTCTGTAATTAGTACCATTATTTTGCACTAGCACAATACATGTATTGTCTATTCGAATGTCACTTCCAGACTGGGATGTGTTTTTGACCGAAATGATTGTCTACTGCTGACAGTTGCGGCTGAGATTCAAGGAATATTGAAAAGTTTTGATCTCCAAATTGTACCATGTTTGCACCTTGTGATCATGCCGACTGTAGCCCGCATGCACGTATTTGTGTGTGTGTGTGTGTGTGTGTGTGTGTGTGTGTGTGTGTGTCAGATTGAATGACATTGGGGGAATTTTATATAAAAATGATGGTAGGCCTATATTATGGCGGTTACTTGCCTGTGTTTGAAGAGAAGAATCTGTCCAACAATGCAGTATCGATTGCGACCAGTGAGAGGTGTGAAATCATGCCATGTTAACTGTTCTTCGAATTTGCTTTAAAGAAAGAGGGACCAACGCTATGACAAGTGACTGAAAGCAACTGAACAGAAGTAGGAAGGGACGCTCGAAAAGATTCAAATCAATACCAGAAATATTCACCTAAGAAAGCAAGCTCATGTGAAAAGAGTCTCTCCAGACTGCCTTAAAAAAAAGCAAAAAATCAAGTAAACCAGCGCGTATAGATTATAGTTAGTTATGAAAAACTACCAAGCGCAAATCTTGTATAAAATAACATGGATAATTGCGCAACATGTTGTGGCTTACAAAGAGGGGAAAAATATACAAGCAATTAATGTGAGCAAGGTATGAGATGCGTCCAAATGAGTTTGTCATATGCCGAAGGGAATTTTACGTTTTAGGACAGGATACGTATCTCGCGGGAACGATAGTATGTTGCTACAGGTATTATTTTTTTGAAGAAACTGTTCATGCCGTATAATCTCTGCTCGATTTTGCTTGGCAGGCGACCTGTAAGGCCAAAGCACTCAACGGTGTATAATAACCTCCGCCATAATCTTTGGCAACCTGCTCACTAAGCTTGTCATTGTCATATTTTGAATGCGGCTTTAGGAGGGTTAATATGGCTCGCAGCAGTTGGCGGGCGAACTGTTTAAGCCCGCCAGAAAATGATACATGCGTGTATAACTGTCTCTTCGGCCGGGCCCTTCCATCAGAGAGGCGGGAAGCATCTGGCTTGTCCTCCTCGTCTCATGGCAGGTTTTTTTTTTCCACACACAGACGGTGGCAGAGGAACATATGACTGATGAATTGGGGGAAATGGGAAGAAGAAAGAGAAGGAGAAGGAAAAGGAAAAGAAAAGGAAGAATGAGAAAAAACTTTTACGCGGGTGATAAGGTTATCCGAATCAGCCTCCTGATCGCCCCGCAAATGTTGCAATAAAACATGAGTGATTATTATATCGAAGCTCATTTAGCTTGCGAGCTATCGCTATCTTCTCGTCAGATCTGACGTTTCAAACTGGGTCGGGTGGGGGCGGAGATGATGGAGGGGGGATGGGGGGCTTGGTTGGAAGAGGGATAATACATTCATAGGTGACGTTTTAACCCTTGTCGTGATCTAGCGATCATCTGTGAGTGGCCATCACAGAAGGTGACTGTGTGGGACTACGGTAAGTTTGATAGCGCTTGAGGATATTGTTTGGCTTGCACGTCATAATCTTGTTGCGATACGCCTATAACTCCCGGCAAAGCTCCTGTAAAGAAAGAAGAGCGTAAAAGTGTGTTTGGTGTGTCTGCGTTTATGTGTTTGTGCGTGTATATTTGTGTATGTGCGTGTGTGCGTGTGCGTGTGTCATAGAGAGTGGTCATAGAGAGAGAGAGAGAGATAGAGAGAGAAAGGGTGTGATTACAGAGAGAGAGGGAGAGAAGAAAGGAAGACTGAATAGGGAAGGAGGGAGGAAGAATTGTGGTTCTTGTAACTGGATGACGATGTGAACGGGTATCGTACTGGACCGAGCCACGTCATTTGGCGGCTGCCTGGCAATCACTCATGCTGCTCTTATCTACGGACGATCGAAACTGTCCCCGTTACACGATGCCGCTCTGGTCCGCCAGAGCTGGGCCATCGGGAGGCGCTAAACCGGAGCTGCATACTTCGCATATGGGCTTTTACATGGCTACAATATCGGTATCACTATAAAAGTGAATATTATTGTGAGGCCAGAATGGCTCTGGGATATGAAATGAACTTGAGAAGAGGACGAATAAGCGCCTTAAAAAGGACAGCCGTGAAGTTCGATAAATCTTTATGGTAGATGATACCGGCCCGTAGTTATGACACGGAAGTTAGAAAACAATTTGTAAAACCGAGACGACGACACGAAACGGACGGAGTTGAATTTCATGGGTAATTGAGACCCGGGTGTTACAGATAACAGAAGAAAGGTATTTTTATCATTCGATCCGTGGGATGCACGGGCGTCTGCCCTTTCTTCAGTCTCGACACTTTCGGCTGCTGCGTGGGTCCTCGTGGGTCCTCGAAGCTCATTTGGCCCTCTTATTTTCTTTATCTCTAAAGTCCAGTCTTTTGTTTTGTCTTGTTTCTGTCTCTCTGATTCTATAAGCGTAAATCGAATTTTTATCAAAACATACTCTTTTCCGAGACATGTCGGATGGGTTGAGGATGTGCCAGAGGAAAGAGGGCGATAAAGTTAAGTAATTTATTATTGGAAGAAAAGTATCATTTGGTGACGTTGGTGGCAGTAAATTACATGACTATAGCAAAGACGTCGAATGAAGCCCTTTTGACCATGGAAGGCAGGTGGATCAACAGTTTAAAGTGGGTAGAACTGAATGCTAACCATTTCGACGAGGCTGTCGTGTCCTGCGGTACACTGTTCAGGAGTCGCGCGTAGGATGGCTGTTTGTACTGCGACCCACGGTGATCACAAGCATTCAGCACGCACGTCGTCTCAGATACTGAAAGATAGCAAGACAATGAAGAACAAAACCACGCACAACATACCCTCTTTATCAGAATTATTTCGTCTATCCAACAAAAATGGAAGGTTAAACTGCGGTAATTATATACGATAAGTTTTGTATCAAATATGATTTTTTTTTCACCAAGTATTTATCATAGTAGTGTTACCATGTCTTCATTGACAGCAAACAAAACGTCACTTTCTAAATGGTCCATAAAGTATTTTAATGTGATGACCCAACTCACAAATCAGTCGAAGGCAGATTTTAGACAAAGATGCAAACTCGTATGGCAATAAGGTGCACACCTCCGCTTCGTACGTACATTGCGAATAATTGCACAATTCCACATCGCATCATTCTCTTTGCAAACTCTGTCGCTCCGCGCTAATGCTCCCAAATGCAACGACAAACCTTATACTGTTTTGCAACACCGTTGAAGTGACATATCTGATTGTTTATATATATATATATATATATATATATATATATATATATATATTTGTGTGTGTGTGTGTGTGTGTGTGTGTGTGTGTGTGTGTGTCCTGACACATAAACACACAAGATATAAGAATGGAGACGGAATCTTCTTTCAAAGTCAGTATGATATATTATTTCAAAGTTCGTGATATCAGTCAACTTTGATACAAATTTTAGCCATTAGTTACGAGAAATTGGAATGTCAGGTATAGTGTGGTGCAGAGCAATGTACGCGTCATTTCAAAAACAAAATATTCAGAGCGCACCAAGATATCAAGATAAACTGTAAGTATATACGGATTGCATGTTGTGAAGGAATGGAGTTTTTCTAGTTACCGTCTGGGTACAGGAAACGGTACAAAATCCATTGTAATGCAACCCCTCGATATAAACAGAAGAATCACAAATCGATCAAGAGTATGTCTCTACAAAGCGTATGTCTCTACAATATTCTCTTTACTATGAATTATAATGACCATATTTGTTATTGAAATTCATATTATTATTTCACTGTGATCCTCTGCATTTGTACAAGTATTTCATTGAAAACGGTACATGTATTTTTACATTTTTATTCGTTTCATTGTAAATTAATCGAGGAAAGATGCAGTGCAAGTCATACAACTTTCCTTTTAAAGTCTGTTGCTTTGTCACTGTACTGTTAATGAGTTAGTTGACTGAAATAAAACCAACAGTTGATTCACTGCTGAGTAACTACGAATGAAATTATATCAACTGCAGATGAAAAGTTGGGGGGAAATTTGTCTTTGCTGTATATTCCGAGAAGGGGAAAATTGAGACAAGAATTTGGCTCGGGGAAAAAATGAAATCAAGAGGCATTTTGCGAATAAAGCAAATATGGCATGATTTCAAAGTGTAGATCACGGTCAGATTTACATGGATATGATTCTAGTGTTACCCAGATAACGTCGAAGGCACCCTTACAGAATTTTTCTCAATAGTTATGATTTACCTAGCTCTTTTCCAACCTCTTCCAAATCACCATCGATCCGTTTATTTATTTTTTCTCAGTTTCGTTCAAATTGGATAATTACTTCTTCATGGTTGGTCAGTTCAAGAACACTGCATGTAAGTGGAAAAGAAATTGTGATAAGCACAATACTGCTTAATCTGACAAGATTAACATAATAACAAACATTAAACACATTTCGAATAAGTTATTGTATTAACTAGGCCAATTATGGTAATAGTAGGCAACGCTTCGTGTTTCAGTATCATTACATTTCAAGACACCGCTGAGATATCTCATCATCAGATGTCATTATAACGATCGTTGATTTTACAGTTTACTTTGAGTGACAAAATACAAATGAACATGAATGACGTATAGTTTCTTCATTAACAACCACAGTGTACAATCCAATATCAAAATATAAAGCTGTATTCCAGTTTCAAACATAGGCAATGAGATGGCAATCATGGAATGAATTAAACACTAACTGAAGTATTGCTGGATGAAGAGTGTTCGTTCTTCCTTGTCCTTTTCCCCCGGCATGCGTTATCTAGCACACTGAACACAGAGCATAATGAGGCAGTACCTGCTGGCGTTGGAATATAACTTGACAATCTGCAACGGAGCGGCGATTTGACTCACAAAATATCATCATTTTCCCTCCTTATCGTGCATGTAGTCATCATCAGCATCGTTCAAGTCACCGAAAGCGATTGCCCAATGTATCTGAGAATGTTTTTGTCTGTTTGTTCTTGTCTTTGTGTCTGTGTGTTGGCTTTGCAAAATAAAAAAGTAACTCACATGACAATCAATGTATAGTGTGACTAAACATTTCGCGTGACTCGCCGCATGATTTCACTGAACGGGTTGAGGTCGTGCCGCAGGTTTCAAACATTGTCAAAAGAACGAGGCGACCAGGCGAATTTCGATCAATTGTCTGTCGTTTCCTCTGACGACAGCTTCCCTTCCTCGTCGCTCTGCGACATCGTCGTTGAAGTTTCAACGATGGACGTCGTCGACGAGTGATGTCGCCCGTGGCCGTTGCTACGCGAAGACGTCACCTGATGATGGCACTGGCAGTCGTGGGATTGGGGTGACCCCGGGTGACCTTTGCCCTCTTTCTTGTACTTGACCCGCCGGTTCTGGAACCAAATCTTGACCTGCTTCTCCGACAGGTTGAGGTAGGTGGCGATCTCGATGCGGCGTAATCGCGAGAGGTACATGTTGGAGGCGAACTCGCGCTCGAGCTCGAGGAGCTGCGTACTGGTGAACGCTGTCCGGATCCTTTTGCTGCTCTCGCGGATCTGATCATCGGGTGTCCTGTCCGAGCCTGGAGGAAATTTCAAACAGTTATCAACGTTACGAAGTGGATGGGACGAATATATTATTCACTGAACTTGTTCAAATATGGTTTCACTATACGATAGGGAAAACCGTGAGATTACAAGATCGGAAAGAACAAAACTGTTCCTATATGAGGGTCGCCAGTTTCTTCTATACTTCATGCATCATAAGGATAATAATATTATGATATCTCATGATACAGTAAAGTAGCTTAGATGGAATTATCTACAACACTAAGTCACTTTTTTTTTTGTTCGTAAAGCTTAACAGTTGCGACTGACATGGGGATGATTGTGAGCGTCATTGCAACAGCAAGTAAATAGAAATATCATAGGTTGTCTCATTGGTAAGTTGACAAGAACACTGAAATCGTTTTATGTTATAGTGTTGTAAGCTGCTGGAGAAAAGAAAAATATTGTAGTGGTATACCCTGCAGTTGTCAGCCAAATTTCACTGTGTTGCTATTGCGGGACAAGCTGATATTTTTTATTTCATTTGTGGCCAACTTCTGGAAATAGATTCATCCTCTCCAAAATGTGCGCTTCACGGAAAGGAGAAAGAGATAATCTGAAGATTCGATTCTTCTCTGACGTATTAGTTGCCAGAACGAGAACGAAGAAAAAAAAAGAGCAGTGGAACTCACTACCACCTAGGTTAGCAGAAATGATAGAAGATATACTGATGCAAGAAAATGAAATTCTTAGAATGGGGTTGATATATTTGTACCGTATTTTCCGCTCCCTGCTCTCCATCGACACGATGAGAAACTAAAGCGAGCTTAGGCATAGCATCATGAAAGGTTGCTCTTCCTAGTTGTGCTAAAGTTGATTTGCATGTTTGTTTGTTTTTTAAGTCATCATCAACGGCTAGCGACTGGAAAGTGTCGAGGCATAAGGTTTGTTTGCATTATTTACTCTGCTTCTCAAGTCAAAGCAAACTAGATTCATATTGTTGTAAAGAATTGAACAAAACTTTAACTAGATTACACAAAAAAAAATCAAAAGGAATGTATAATCTCATCTGATATTACTGCATAATTATTATAAAAACATTTATGGTTGCACAAATCATAAAATGCAATATATTTGATTCAACAAGGAAGCAGGAGACGGTCAGCATTAGCATGGCTTGACTGGGCTGGCGGCCTCATGGTACAACTTGAAGTACCAACAAACTCAGTTGTGTTTTCATGGGCAATATTGTGATTTTGCATTACATTTAAAATGTTCCGAAATCCGTGTTTTGAAAACTTAAGATATTTACATTTTGTAAAAGTTTAAAAAGTAGTATATTTCTATGTGTGTGATTTGATATTTTGATTTCGTGACTGTCATAATTCACTGCGCAGTCAGTAAGGTCAACCCTGGTGTGTTTCGACAAAACGAGAATGTGAACAGTTTTCACAAAGCATTTGTTATTATAATTCCATAAATAATACCAAAATTTGACATTCATTAATACCTCTCATGATCATAAAAAATCCTTGCAAAATGCGAAATCTTTCAAAAATATGTTAAAAGGTAGAGAATGGTTAAAGTGCTTGCCATTATACATAACAATCTTCTTTTAGTGTGAAGTGTGTTCAAAATTTTTAGGAAATGGGGAACCAGTAGTGGCAATGAGACTAAAGAGAAACGGAGTGTCTCGAGGAGAATGTTTAAACCAGTTTATTCTTGTCCGAATAAGGCCCTGATTACAAGTATCTAGTTTGCCCACAAGTCCATGGCCTCTTTGCGCCAAAATATGCACCCACTCCTCTCATCAAAATGCCTGCTCCTGTCCGTCGCGATCGTTTACATTTGGTAGAGGAAAAAGAAAATAAACAACTATCAGTTTTGTGCGGCTGGATTTGGATTTGGATCATGCGATTCCCAACAAAGAGCGCGACTTTGACATCTTTCAGAAATGTCGCTCAAGCTTCTCCGAGCGGGCGTGAAACCATTAAAGGCGGATCGTCCTGAACTTCACCCGCCCTTGAGTAAGTTCGCTGAAAATTATCGACTTATATGAATACATCAAAGTTGCCCAGCCGGAAAATTTGATAGCGCTAAGGTGGTGAAGCGAGGAGGAACTCGCATAGAAACTGGCTGGGTTATTGTGTTTCTTCCCCACTCGTGCGACGATTGTACTTCTCTCCTCTTCTTTTTAGGCTCTCTCAGAGCTGAGATTAATATTAATTATGATAATGACAAAAATCACTTCGACAAATTCTACCTTGTCGGATTTGCAACTAATTCAGACACAACCTGCCAGGAACGAGGAACAACGAAAACGGAGAAAAGAACGTGAGGAGCGCCGTTTCGGTTTCCACTAAAAAAAAAAAAAAAAAAAAAAAACACGCAAGAGTGTCCTGCACATCCTCGCCCTATGAATTATGTAAATACTTTCTGATTCTCGACGCTCATTGGCTCTGGAGTCTTTTGACGGAGAAACTTGGGAGTGGTCCATTTTCGGACGTTGGTGGCAGACTTTCACCCACAACAGGGGAAAGTAGAGTAGCTTTATCTCGGGGATCTGGTTTTCCTGGTTTGTCTATCACCATCGTTATCATTCCCTCCCTTCGTATCCCTGCCCCATGCGTGATTGTCAGAAATTATCTTTTTTTTTTTGGCTTTCTCTCTTTCCCTTTGACTGATTCTCTAGAATTGGTAATTATCACTTTTCTTCACCCTTTCCCCAACATCAGGAAAACCTTAAATCATCGGTCATGTTTTTGTTTTCTTTTGCTTGACGACATGAATAATAGGTCTTCCTGTGGTCATTTCCTGTCTTTCTGTTTCCGACCAAGTTCACAGGGTTGAGAGATAGACAAATAACTTTGCGTAATCAAAATCTAAGGTATCCGTTCATTCTCTTAGAATTTTTGTTTACGTTTTTCTTCCCTAAACTCCCAATTTACATGTTTATCAACCTCGACGTGAAAGGACATAAAGGACTAAGCACGTATATGATACACATACCCTGTCAAATCTTATAATCATCAATAACGTTGAAAGCTGCAAAGCTTACACTGGAAGCTTATTTCAGATCCACTTCAAAAATATTTTTTTTTTTCGTAAAGGAATCAAGTGATAAACTCACGCACTTGAGCAAACAAAATGTCATCGTCGCCAACAAACCAAACCTCTAATGTGGCAAACTTTCATAATAATTCATGATTACATGTATGCTGTGTGGCTATCTTGTTTGTATATTTATTTTTCCGTCTTTCTTTTCTTTTCTTTTTATTCTCAATCAACTCATAATCCTGCCTTCTCTAATCTTGTTTCATTTTCATTTTAGCCCTGAAATGTCTTCCTCGCCCTCATCCGCCTGCTCCATCGGGCGCATAGAGTGAGCTTTCTTCTTTCCTATCGTGTCTCAGTACGTAATGAAACGAATGTCTCATATGACTGGTTGCCCATGACCGCCTCTGCTTGCATTGACAGCCCAGGGGACCAGATCACGCCCAAAGCAAAGCTGTGCTCTCGAATTTGTCAGCAACCTTGAAGCTGTAACCGTCAAACTTAAACACTTTACATAATAATTCTCATCACTTTCCTATAAAACTATGGTAAATTGAGAACGGACATTCAGACCGGAAAAGGCAAAGCCGTTCTTGTACTGGGAATATAAAAGAGGAGAGTTTTAAATTCTGTCAACAAAATGTTGACAGATGCTTTTTAGGTCACTCCGTTTGATTGTAGCTTGTAATTTTTGCATCCCTCTTATTTTTGATAACTTTGTTAGCATTTAAATTCCGCATTGGAAGCTCTTTCTCTGTTTTTGGTTCTATAAACTTTTTGAGATTACCAATTACAGACAGCTCGCCAATTCACGACGAACTATCGAACTCACTTGTGATCATTTAGATAGTCGAATTTTGGAGATTGATTTTCTTTCTTTCAGTTTACCAATAGGAGGAATCAGGAATAGTAGGCGTCAAATCGCATTCACTCTTTCAGTGCTAGAGCCATTTTGATTACATTGATTAAATAAGATTATTCATGAAACATAGACTCTTCATAGATATAAAAACCTCATGAATGCGTTAATATTTCTGATGCTCACTGCTCAGTGACGAGGAACCATGCAAAAGTGTTTTCCATAGCTTTCTTAACCGCATCGCTATCTATACTGTTGGTTGGTCATTGTTTGCATTCTTCTTATTATATCCGAGAAAACAGTCATGTTTGCTACTTTATGCTTGCGAGAGGATGATTTCGCAACCCGGGTCAACCTTAAACCCACTCTTCACCGAATTCGGAGGCATGGTATCTCATCAGTTTTATCCTTCAGTGTTAGATGACCCTAATCAATCATATCAAGGTTGTTTTTTTTATTCTTCGCCATCTTAACAAAAAACAACAAACCTCCTCAAATTTTTTCTCATAAGGATACTGGAAAGAACTAAGCCGCAAACATTAGTTATTCTCCAAACTTGTTGCCATGCAGAGGAATTACTTGCGTTAACCTCTCAATATCTTTACAATGCCAATAATGTACATCTTTATAGAATTAGAAAAAGATCGAGAAATCTTCCAAAACTCACCAACAGGTAAAAAATGGATTCTTCTCGGGTCAGATGCAGGTCTGAAGGGTTCATGGTGTGATGACACAGGTGTGTGGTGAGGGGAGAGGCGTGCTGGCGAGAGGGGAAGAGATCCCTGCCTCAGATGAGCCTCCTGGTACGCCTCCAAGAACGAACGGGTGGCGCTGGAGTGGTGGTGATGGTGGTGGTGGTGGTGGTGGGGGTGCCCCGAAGTAGGGTGTGGTCCCGGAAGGGGAAGCGGCGACTTAAACAGTGTCGGTAGAGAGCTGGCGGAGAGGGGAGGTAGCCGGGTGTGGCAGGGGTGTGCGGCGGCGACATGGTCGCGCACACAGAGCGGACAGGAGGATAAAGAGTCGGTGTGAGGTCTGAAGCAAGAGAGGCTGCTGGACTTGGTGTCGGGGGACTGCCGGGCCGGGTGGTGGATAGCAACCGGTGGTCGGGGATGCTCGCTGCCGTTCGTTTGAGACAGAGGTGGGGTGCGGTTGAGGATCAGAGAGTCAACATAGAACGAACGTGACATGGTGACAAATCAGGCTAGTCCGAGGAGATGAGAAAGAATAATCCCCTGATCAGATTGGGAACAAAAATAACTTTGCGGTAAAGTCGACCAGTATTGCACGTAATCCCAGTGTCCTTTCTTCCTTACAGGCGTTTTCACAACATATCTACAGTTCGCTTTCTGGCCACAAGAAATAAAGCAAAACAAAATAAACACTCGGAAAATGAACTGAAAATTCGCATTGAAGTCTTTAGCCCTATTTTTTTGGCAAAACTTCAGTATGACCAAATGAAAACAACCTCTAAATGTCTCTTTTTGGAAACTTAAACGGATACTTTAGCACGTGACATGAACAATTTATTGCACTTAGTTCCTCTTCCAGACGACAAATTAATGTCCGAGGGGTAAAGCTATATCTGGCTCAGTCGAAATTTCGCTGCAATGACCGTGATCGGTAGTGATACCAGTTTGATGACTATCGTTCAGCACTCGCTAAACATTGGCTGCAAGTCTGTGTATCGGTGTGAGCGCGCGAATCAACACCCGCGTTATGCCCGCTCAACTTGGTTTCCTGCCAGTTATACCCACCAATAACCTACCCCCTTCTAATACCTGTACTTCTCGCCTCTTCTGCCGGTGATTCGGCGCTTTTCACCCCTCTACTCACATTCTTTTTTGTTTCCCTCTTGTCCTTTGAGTTTGGATACCGTGTGACATTGTACTCAGTTTTGTTTGGTCTACACTAACCGTGCTATGATGTCACCAGGGCTATCAGTGGTGATTGGCTCAGCGAAAAGCAAGCGCGTGGCTGACACGCGAGCCAGCCCTGCCAGCCCGGCTATCTCACTTGGCCAATCTCGCTCGCGTGGAGTCGAGGCAAAGGGGTTACGTGGTTGAAGGAGGTGTGTACTTGAAGCCTCCTCTCCCCTCTCTCCTCCTCTTCCCCTACCGCCTTATTTCTCTGTTATTTTACTTTCTTTCATCTCTCGCCTTTTCTCTTACCTTCTCCTCCCCCCCCCCCCCTCTCTCTCTCTCTCCTCTTCAAAATAGTCTCTCTACCTTTCCTTCGACCTCTGGATCTGGATCTCCTTTTTTTTTTTTTTTTTTTTTTTTTTTGGCCACGCCCACTTTTGTTCGGCGTCCCTCCGATTGGCCCCAGGGTCAATGAACACCTTGAATTAGCCGAAACAGACAGTCACACAGTTTGATGTCAGATTTTGTGGTGTGATATGTGTGTCTAGTTCTTCTCCCTCCCTTCCTCACGTTTACACTACGGGAGAAAAAGAGGAAACTGAAGGTAAGAAAAGCAACAAGTGGCACGTCCCTTTGACAACGAAAAAAAGAACAAAAATGGACGGGTGATACAAAGACAATGGTACCACGGTGGGGGGGGGGGGGCGAAGGCAGAAAATGTGTCAGATACTTGCAAAATTGATTTTGGTTTTAAAAAAAATATCCATCACTGATTTTCGACTCTAATCGATTAGTTTATTTCTTATAAGCTTTTTTGGGGGGAGGGGGGGTCCATTTCATTCATTCTTATATTTCCATACAAACACAAGCAAAATGATATATTATGCAAGCAACCCAAATTGCCACTTTTACACTTGATAGTAGCTGTTCGTATACAAGCAAACTGTAATAAAAGAAGAAAATGATAAGCAAATCATTGTTGAACAATGTCAACAATTTCATGACCGTTATAAAGCGTCTGGATGAAACAAAGACAATGCGTTTCAAGCAAAATTCGAAATGCTGAATCATCAAATTGTCAATATAACTACTCTTATCTTCACTACCTATCAAAATTTTACAGCTCTATTAGTTGTCTAAACCTTGCCCTATCATCATTACGCTTTCAGTTCAATTCAGTATTATTTCAACTTGTATCCTTGAAAAGTCTAACAAAGCGACAATAATGCTGATTTCTGTACAATACATTCACTATCATTTTATAGACTCATAATGAATATTGCCAATGTTACCAAAATAATTGTTACTATCACCCTTAGCCAGAATATTACTATCTTGTTATTTTCGTTATCATCATTGTTATTACAGTTATAATCACATTTTATTATTATCATTACTATTTCATTTTTACATCATTATTATTACATGATATCAATATTATTGAACTTGTTATCATGAATCATCATCAACATCACATTCATCATTAATGTCATTAATGTTATTGATGTCAATCTAATCGTTATCATAATCTGTATAATTTCAGTGACGCATACATATATATATATATATATATATATATATATATATATATACACGTCCACATACACACACACACACACACACTATATATATATATATATATATACATATAGATAGATAGATATATTACATATACATATGTGTAACCTTTGCACTTTATATAATATATTTATATAGATATATATAATCTTTGAATATAGCACCGTCAAACTCTTCGATTTCAAATAGGGATGTGTAGCTCGTATTTTTTAAAGGAATTGTCAGTTATGCCCTTTCCATGCTCGAACTTCCGTTTCAAAATTATTGGCTCATCCACTTGTCTCCCTAACCCGCACTTCCACAGATCACTTTATTGATTTCTGTAATGAAATAAAAATACGGAGTCGATTGGGCACGAATTTTACGCCCAGTCGCTCAGTGAAATATGCAATTGAAGACTAATTCGGGTAGGAAATAGCTGGTACATTCAGCAGTTAATCGGGAAAAAAAGGGAAAAGGGGAAAAAGACGGAACCAGAACGAACGTGCACGCGTTTGGCCTGCTATCCCCCCTACGACGCGCTCAGCCCCTGCTTCTCGTAAGCATTTCCACGCCCGAGAGGCGCGCCGAAGCGTTGCGGACACACGGCCTGGGGTCCGTGGGACGTCATGGAAAGTGCGCTCGAATAGAAGGGACGAAAAACCGCAGACGACGGGAGCAACGACGTAGGACGAGCCGAGAGCGAATTGAGACAATTCGACCCGACCTGAAAGAGATTCGCTGGTGATTATGCAAATAGTCCTGTTTAACCATGACCCGAAAACGTCAAATCAAAGATCTCACCTGCACTTCACGCCGAACTGCTCTCGTTCATCAGTCCGCTGACGGTAGCCCAGAGGATGCCGCGCACGCAGCCCGCCTTTCAGCGACAGACACTTGTCGACAGATACAAACGGGTGGGGTAGCGGTGACGGTCAAAGGGTTTACGGCTAATTGATCATGCACTTCACGTCCTACCGTTCACCGGTACCATACATTTTATCATCAATCAATCTGCAGTTAATTGTTAATTATATGATTCCGTGTATTAGTACTCGGGCGATTTTTTTTTTCTCTCGCTCTCCTAGTCCCTCTCTCTCTTTTTTTTTTCACCATGTCGTGCACAAGGTCGATACAGGTCTATTTGGTTATGCCCCGTTGCGTTGAAATGAACCGTATCTTGACGAAGAATAGGACAATAAAGATAGCTATTCATATCTAGTTAGAGAACATTCTGTGTGAGGAAGAAATTTAAATTTCAGTGGGGAAAAGCATCAGCAAATCTGATAAATCAGGATAGAAAAAATAAAGGAATCATGATATGAATTCAACTCTTCTTTGTTGGCTTGCACACAGATCAACAGTGTCAAATGTATTCCCCACCCCACCCCTTTAAATGGTAATATGATGGAAAAGTATTCAATAAAACAAATGAAAGGATTCTTACACTTTGATCCTTCCATGTACGTTCCAACATTAACGGAAACTCCTCTTCATCTCGATTTTTTTTATAGATATGATTAATTGATCAATTAATCGACTAATACAATAAAACAGTTAAACTTTCATTACAATCAGATTGAAAATACGACAGTCACGAAACATTCAATTCGCACTTGCTTACACAAAGGAATGATGTCGACTTCAGGGCACAAATTTGAATATAATATTGTCATTATCACCGTTTGTGTCATGTACAACTGTACAATTTCATGAAATCGTTTCATTTCGTCTCACAATTGCAATGGAATTTTCGGGGATTATTTGGCTTTGTTTTCCATGGTACAATTTTATTATTTTTTTTATTTAAATCATCGTAAGCTAAAAAGTGGTTTCTTTTAAGGAATTCTTCTCGATCGATGTATATACTGCAGATATATTGAATATGATTTATTTTGCAATCACCACAGGAGACCGAAACCGCTGACTCCTCTTTTCAATTTTCAAGCGGTGTCGCAGAAGAGCGTACCGTCGGCTTTTTGTCAAGTGAATTAAATGATTTTTCTGTTGTAGTTTTCTTGTTAGAAGGGAAAGACGCTGTGAGAACTAGTATACCTTTTGATCGGACCACATTTGACATGCTTGCCACATATATATTTGGATTGCAACATACTGATAGAAACAAAAAATTGTATTTACTCTGCCCTTTCCTTATGGCGAACTTGTGATTCTTTGAAAATGAGGGTTTAGAGCTTCTTTAAACTAAAGCATTATCCCCACATGAAAATTAATAGCCGTAGAGTTTTGCAATAAGAGTTAAAATTCATTATAATTCGGGGGGGGGGGGGAGAAGAGGTAAAAAAAGATATACGCAAATACATACGTTGAAACGCACACACACATACACACAAACACACATACACACTCATACATAATCATAATTCAATTATATAGATTAGTCCTACTGCGTTGAGCTACCATTGCAGGGCCATACGCGATGTTTAGTCGAAATTTGATAGATTGTGAGAATATCTCTCAATCATTCCTCAGTTTTGCTTTTTTTTTTTTTAAAGTTTCATTTCATTGCTTTAATTCGGAGTCATTTTTCGGTTCGTCACTGATCTCACATTATTAGAGTTTAGAGAGGTATTCTGCTTTTCGGACATCCCTGGTTTTGAAGCCCAGAGAAACCGGCTGCTCAGCCAATGTTGTGTGCTACCACGGCCTATACCCTCCACGATAGCTTTATACGTCCCAGGAACAGAGCATGGGTGACACGGGTGAGGGAGTCGCAGTTTGTGAAGGGAAAAAAAATCTCACTTCACTGCTCCACATAAAAAAACAGGGTTCAAACCTGGGGGTGTTCTTTAAGTTACGAACGACTTAAGAACGACTGGTGATCAGTTCTTGTGCTGAATTATTGAAATTCTGATAAGTATAGCTCATCAGAAGTAATAACCAGTCGTTCGTTAGTCGTTCGTAACTTTAAGAACAGCTTTATGAAACACCCCCAGGGGGGCGTTTGATAAATCACCTGTCGCAGCGACAAATGGCCATTTCAGCCACAAATCAGTGTTTCAGCGACAAATCTCAGTGCAGCCACAAATTTCCATTTCATAAAGAAGTTATCGCTATAAGCTGCGACAACCGTGTGATATCAGCGACAAATCTGGTGAAATTTTGTCGCAGCTCTTCACCTTGTGACAAATGCTCAATAGCTATGACAAGTTGTCACAAGTGTTATGAAATGGAAGTTTGCCACTAGTGACAACTTGTCACTGATAACAACGAAATTTTGTCTCAGGAACGATTTGTCACAATTACAAATAATTTCTTTATGAAACACCCCCAGGTGTAATGGTCCATCTCACTATAAACGCGCACACATTGGAAGTACGGGCGAACGATACACTTATCTCCATCTGCCCCCCAGTCATTAGCAGCACTCGGGAAGAGACATTAATTGGGCCGACCGAGCTAGGCATGACAAGAATATATCCGAGATTTGAAAGAATCTTGATTGACGAAGAATTGGCACAATATATCCTGAGGAAAATCGTCGCTGCACTCGTAGGTCATCGCTGCCAATTGAATAAGAATGATGTACACGCAATTTTCCATAGCCAAAGAGCAGATCATTGGCGGGGGGGGGGGGGGGGATAATAAAAAAAAGAGATAAACGATAAAAATCACTACGTGTTGCCAGGGACTAACAATTTGATTGACAACTACAGAGAAATTAACCTATGACTGACTAAGTAATAAAAAAGACAAGAAGACTCTAATTGAAATAGAAGAATGAATGCGAAAAAAATACAACCATTTTTTTTCTCCATTGGTAACACACCATTAAAACAGATAATTAAAAGGTTAATGCAACCTGTTGGCCAGACGCTCATTTCCAAATTGATAGAGCCTTCGTCTTCTATTTCTTGACAGGATTTGAAAAGACTTGCCTGCTGAGTTAGGTTAGATTCCTGAAGGTGAATGACAGGAAAGTACGTAATTGGTACACCACATCTCTGACGTGTCGTTTCGAAATAGGGGTTGGTGTGGATGAAGAGACCGGAAAAAAAAAACATAATGAAGGTATGTTCTATTGTCAGATGTCATGGTCACTTGGCACAGAATTGAATGTAGCTTAGCTTAAAGGACAAGTTCACCTTCATAGACATATGGGTTGAGTGAATGCAGCAATAACTAATAGAACACATCAGTGACAGTTTGAGGAAAATCGGGCAGTCCGTTCAAAAAATATGAATTTTTGAAGTTTCTGCTCAGTCACGGCTGGATGAGATGACTTCTATAGCTTGTGATGTCACATGTGTACAACGATATGAAGAAAGTATAAAGAAAATTTAACATATTTTCACTTTTTCTCGCATAACAAAAGAACACTCGACTTCTCTCTTTCAGAGGGCAAGGGGAATAATATCACCCTCAACATACGTAAGTAACAAGTCGAAGAAATGTGCACTTTATTCAAAAAGCAAACTTTTCTGATATGTTCTTTTTATTTTCTTTATATCGTTGTACGCATGTGACATCATACACTGTAGTAGTCTTCTCATTTAGCAGCTTGCGCAGATACTTTAAAACTTTATAACTTTTGAAAGGATTGTCGGATTTTCCTCAGACTTTCACTGATGTGTACCGTTCTACTAATATTGTTGCATTCACTTAGTCCACATGTATATGAAGGTGGACTTGTCCTTTAAAATGACACCAAAAAATGGAAAAAAAAGAAACGTCAAAAAAGCAAGGAAGAGATAGGAAGGACAAACTTCAAACAGCATGCCCTACTTCTGACAGCTAGTAGGCCTACTTGATATAGAGTTCGTTTTGTTCATTACTACTTTTTAGTTTTTAAGGCAACATAGCAGATAGATTACATTCTTTTGTTTGTGTGTGTGTTTTTTTAGATCAAGAAAAGTCATCAATATTTTTCAAAACTGAAATATCTAATTTCTGAAAATTATAGCTTTTATACCACAATTTGAAAGATCTGCATCCAGAGCCAATGGAACATACAACCTTCTCAGCAATTCAACTGAAGAGAGAGAGAGAGGGGGGGGGGGGGGGGAGACTTCAAGAAAAAAACATCTCCTGTTCATCATTACAAGAAATGTCGGATAAACTGAAACAACACTGTCGAATCCAAACAAAAATGAAAATAGGTAATGCCAAGTAGCCCTATATACATGATATAGTGGTTACTGGTCATGATGTGCTCAAATTATTAAAATCATGAAGGGTTTGGTGAAAAGCAACAATGTAGGGGATATTCTAGAGGGCGAAACCTGGTGGTCTATTAAATGGACTCGGGTGATATGCCTACTCGTGCCCACTCCCGCCGCCTCACTGATCGGCCGGGACATTAGCTCGGACACCGTGCTGCCTTTTCCAACATCAAGCCTGCACGCTCCGCACTATCCTCTACTATTTGAATACAATGGTCGACGTTTCTCCCCCAGTATTATTTTTTTTTTCTTTCTGCGGCTGGCCTATTCGTGTAATTGTATACAATGACAGTTGGAAAAAAGAGAGAGGAGGACAGAGAAATTGAAGAGAATTTTGACTAGCATCTATAGCATGGATGCGATAGTGCCTGTATTTGTTTACTGGCAGCCGTATTTGTGTATGATAAAATCATTTCTGCAGGAAAGAAAGAAAGAGGAGGAAAAAAAGGAGCAATGTCATCTCCTTGACTTCTCCGCCTATGCTGCTTTCATAACATGCTCCCTGCTCAGCAAAGTGCGCTCACCCGTCGCATCAACCCATGCACTTCTGGAGGGAAAGAAGGAGGGAGAAAAAGAAAGAAAACAAGGACAACAGGAGAGGGAAAAAAGCGAAAAGAAAATAGAAGTAAACCTGCTTTTGTTCAATTGTGGAAATTCGTTTGATGCCGGCTGGTTGAGGCGTGCATTTATTCAGTGTGCATCGGACAAACGTGCGCGAGAGGTTGAGCTCGCGGCCTTTAGTGAATGGTGAGACTTTGAAGGCGACTTCTGCCCACCCTCAAGACTAAATAAACCCCTCTAACCATCGACAGAAAAAAGTGTTAAAAATTTGCACCAAATGTGCGGACAATTCATTCTCAATTGTCATAATATGTATTATCCTCTCTCTCCCCACAGGGTTTATGTGAGGGCTAGAGAGTTCTCTTTCCCAAAATGAGATCTATTTTTTTTTTTCTTCTTCTTCTTCATCATGCTTTTGTTACCGTTTGCCCGGGGCTGAATATCAGGACAAATACTAGTACAAACACAAATCGGAACAGCGAGTAAGAATTAGGCCGTCCTTACGTGAGAGGCCCGATAGCCTAGTAGTGCTCCTCTCCGCACGCCAGGCCAGGCTGACCCCATCCCCACCCCTCCACCTTCACCTCACATCTGAACACCTTTTACTCATTCGCTCTGCTTTTCTCCCCACGTATTGCCCCACTCTTCTCCTTATCTCGCCCATTCTACATCTCGAAGGAGCCGAGTTGCACATAGAAAGCATAATGAATAAAGAAGAAAAGGAAGGAGAGGAGCGGGGAGAGGAGGAGGGGGAGGGGAGAGGTGGAAAAGAGAGAGCACGAGGAATGAAAGAGATGACCTTTTGTCAAGTTCATGGGGGTCTATTTCTGGTTCTCCATTCTTTACCACGATTTAATGCGTTTTAAATTGTTCGTAAATTGGGCTGGCGTGTGGCGGAGAGGCTTAGTCCGAGATCGAATTCAGATCGAAGAATCAAGATGAACGAGACGGTCTCGTGATGTTAACAAACCGGTCAACCACAGCACCTGTCTCAGCGTAAATCATACTTTTTTGTGAGTGTGTCCCTTTCTAAATCCTTTTCCTTTTCTCTTTTCATGTTAAATATTATTCCCTCCCTCCCTGCCTCCCTTCTTATCTCTACCCCCTTTCCCCCCTTTCCCTCTCCCTTTTCCCCTCTTTCCATTTTTAGATGTGCTCGATCAAGGTCCGATTTTCTGTGGTTCTTAAGATCATGATAACGAGGAAATAATTGTAACAGATTTTGGTAGAGAGAGAGAAAGGGGAGGGGGGGGGGGGGGAGGAAGAATTTATTAGAGAGAGACAGCAATAGAGACTGAAAGCAGCCGTGGAGGAAAGACGATTAGTAGAGAGCAAAACCATCTCGGGCTGACATTTCGACAAAGTTTCTAGTCAAAGGATTTGCAAGGACCTGCTGACTTGCGCTTGTGTTTTAATCAACACTCTGACGTCATCATCTGGACCAAAGAATTCGGAATTCGGAAATTCGGAATGCAAAGCTAAGGTTACAGCAAACTTCGCCAAAATGAACCAGATAATTTCAGTCAAGAACGCTCCATGATGACTTCTACCATCGAAAATCAAACTTTGACCCATCAGTTCCGGGAAACCACATTCCTGTAGTTTGGTGCTATACACATTTTCTATACCATTGATGTTAGTGATTCATAAGCTTAGGAAGAAAAAAAGATCTCTGAATTGCCCTTTTTGTTGTTCATAATTAGATCATTGTTCGTTTCGGCTGCAGATTATTTTAACAGCCTCCTAGTTGCTATAAGAAATACAACTAAATCTTGAATTAACGACGTATCAAATAATATAAAAGTCCTGTTTTTCATATTGGCAATTTAAAATATGTTTGAATTTGTGCAGATTTAGTAACTTATCGCAGCACTTTCATGTAGTTTTTCTCAAATAAAGGATTCGTAGTGGAATTCAGAGGTGTCCATTTAGGGATGTAAAGATGATAGTTTGTCCCGTAAAATTCCCCGAGACTGGCTAACGGATTAAGGAATGACACTGAAATTTCATGTTCTTCAACAGACCAAATAAAGACCTTCAAAGGCTATGGCAGAAGAAGATGTCACAATACACACGCTGACATGTGATTTCAAGTTTGATTAAATTTGGTTTAGTTGTTTTTATCATGGCCCTTCACGGCGTGACTATTAATGGCAGTAGTGTAGAAGCGATATGAATCAAATCATAGACTCTAACTCCAGATAGAGTTGCTTATGTATAGCTTGGAGGAGTTGTAACTGATGCAGATTTCCGAACTCTCGCTATATTTTACAAACGTAACCACACTGGAAAGAACACAGTGTCCCACAGTGTCTTCACAGTGTCTTCACATAGTCGACTATGTGAAAACGCTCGAATTTAACTGTGTGAAGATGATTTCACACTGTGGTGTGGTTTTCACAGAGTGTTCACATAGTAATGCTTTGTTTCACACTGTGAATTGATGACTCACATTGTGTTCACACTTGTTCACACTGAGTTTCTCACACTGTGGGAGACTGTGTTCTTTCCAGTAGGGAACATCCTCTCAGAACACTTACAAGCCTTTCACTTTCCGCAAAATAAGATTGTGTCCTTGAGAAGAATCCCGAAGTAGGGAAGGTTTTTAATTGAAAGTCTTAAAATTTGACGAAATTTTCCATGAATGCCATTCCGAATTTGTTAGAGTGCTCCAATTGCGTAGGATCGGGAAAGAATCGGGAACGGATCGGGAACATAATCATCCTGGATCACTGAGCAGAGCATGAGATGCCAGGAAGCGAGAACAAAAGATGTACATAAGAAATTATGCGACAAGGAGAGAGAAGGAAAGAAAGAGAGAGAGAGAGAGAGAAGGGAGGGAGAGAAAAAAGGTCATTCATTCTATTCAAAACGGATTACAGATAAAAGGGGCAGATGTGGAAAAACACAGGAATTGCTGAAGGAAAACCATGAGAAGAAAACAGGAATGAACAAGACAATGTCGAAACGGAGAATCGAAGGAAGTAGCCCTCTGGCGTCTTTCGGGCATTACGGGCCAAACTGCATCCCTCCTCAAAATTGCCTGTCCAAACCTTCCACCAAATCACTTATCAGGTGACTTAAGTTGTTTTGACACGACCATAACACGACGGGCTGACAGACCCGCCGCTATTACGTGGACGTTAACTCGTTCGAGAATCGTTTAATGCTCACAAGTCTCGCCGGATTTTTCTAGACGTCATTATTATTCCAGGCTAAATCTCGCGTCGTGAGAAATCCCGTCTCCCGGCCGGAGCGCCGAGGCGAGCCTGCCGCTCGAGCAATGCTTGGAATCCAGCCACTGTCCGTAGATCTGTTGGAGTCAACGACTTTCTGTTTTTTACGCGCCCCACTTTTTACACGTTCAAACTGTCTGGATCGAAGACGTCACAATAGGAGACGGAAAAAAGAACACCCTCTTTCCTCTTTCATCTGTTGAAATATTTCGAAAGCTGACCACAGTTCCCCTTCTTGTTCTAGAATATCCATTTGTCATCACTTCTTCATCTTCCTTTACCCTACTCTCAAGCGTGTCGGTTTGATCACCCATCATGTCCGTCCTTTATTTTTAGATTGGAGATTGAAAGATACCATAGTCATGATGTGTAAAAAGTTATATCGCACCGCATAGACGTGTATTATGCTCGCGGTATCATACTCTGAAAAGACAGAACAGAATTGTTATGCTAATTTCAATGTTTTACCGCGGATTTATATGAGTAATTTTGCCTTTGCATCAGTATGAATTCAACCGTATGCTTTCATCTGTAAATTGGTGACAGATTCTGTGGTTTGTGAGAATTCAAAGTCCTAAATTTCTACATCAAATTTAGAAATTATTTGCCATTAGTTACTTTTACGTCGCCCCACTTTTTCCTTTTCTTTTTTTAATTCTATTTCTACACACAACCTTGGATTCTATCAAAGAACAGGGAAACTATCATCGCTTCCACGAGTCCCTAACTTTACGATACATATATCTGTTAAAGACTATATAAAAATGATTAAGTGAATTGAGGAGAGATAAGTTGAAACCAATGAAATCAAATCATTAAGTGACACGAAATGAAATGAAACGAAATGAAACGACATGATTATAGAATCATGTAACGAAATGTTATGTAGTGAAATGAAATAGAATGCAATAAAACGAAACGAAACGAACTCAAGTGAAACATCATGAAGTATCCCAAGACAGGAATACTTAACTTAATCCGATGTTGACAATTTGGTGATTTACACTTTCACTCGTTAGTAGGGTGGAATTACACAAGGAAGAATAAAATAAAAAAGAAATGCATTTTCCTGAGTAAGCATTATGTTTCCGTTTGTTTGTTTGTTTGTTTGTTTGTACGCATGTGCTTATGTGTCTGTGTGTGTTCTTGTGTGTGTGATACAATTCATTCTGAAAACACAAAATTGTGTGAGATGACAGAATGATAACATAAGTAGAGAAAACAGATTAGTTGGATTGTTATAGAAACTGACTGGAATTCGAGAGATCTTCGCGTTTCTCTTTTAGAATCGTTTCTGTTTTGCACAACTGATACTATACAGTAGTAAAAATTCTAGTTGCCATAACAAGAAATAGGCACCGACCAAAAACGGCCTTCTGCGGGTAAAATGATGCTTTGTCACAATTATCAGCCAATAACAGGGAAGATATATTATCTGGTAACTAAGACTATTCTAACTTTCATCCAATGTATATTCCTCATGGGTATCCACAATAATGGAATCTGTTGAAAAACACTCAACTTTACTCTGTAGACTGATGTAATACCATAAAAATGAAATGTAAGAAACGGAGTCTATAATCATACTACAAATGTATCAAGGAAATATCAGGACAGTCGTCCCTCGTGACTTACCCTCTGAGGATTGAACAGTCTAAAACATTTAACGCCGTGCTCGTCTTTCTGGGATTAAGACACAGGCCGTATGTTTTTCTTTCTTTTTCTATTGTAATTTCAATTCATTGAGTGGCCCACATCTCTACAAATTTGCCTTTTTAGGTGGGCTTCTCTTTTCCAATAATCCAACTGTTTTGAACAAATAGTTTCATACACTGCATGTATGTTTATATATTGTATACATTGTTCGTTTGTTTTCCATGAACTGATATCGAAAACACAAATGTGATATTGGAAATAAAATTTGGATTGAATTGAATTGAATTGAGAATGATTTGGGGGAAATAGAATCACTCTTTTAGACGAGATGAGTTTGGAACATATCTTATAAACACCCGCTGTGAAGGTTTTGCCCCTTCACAGAGGGAACGCGCACGCTTTAGCTTTAAAAGCTACCAGGAGAAAAGGTTGAGTAGAGTGCTTATAAGCTAACAATCCTGATTGGAAGCTGTAACAATAGAAAAGAAAAGAAGAAGCAAACAAACAAATATACCAGCATCAAACGGACAGACAAACTAACAAGCAAGCCAAAAAAAAAAAATTGTTGAGGGGCAGAAATGGGTCACGTTCTTTGTAATCAGTATAGTTTTGAGGCCAAGCTTTGGAGAGGCGCGCGACAGGTAAAGTGCGGGACTCGGTGCATCAATCCAGGCAGTTGAAATCATCTCGCTTTTTTGTGCAGGCCAAAATTAATAGCTTATCTTCAGCCGCTGCTTCTCGTCATGATTCTCTGCGAAGATTTATCTCTCGCGTGCGCCATGGAGAGGGACCTTGACTCCATTGAGAGATGGCGTCTCATCGGGGCAGAGAACAAGAACAGTGCAAAGCCCAAGTGAAGCCATCGGACATGATGCTACCTTACGCAGTCAACTATTTATAGGTGGGACTTTTTGTCTTTTCCTTTTTCCTCAGTTGTTGTTGTTGTTGTTATTGTTGTTGTTGAAGAAGAAGAAGAAGAAGAAGAAAGGGAGGAGTTTCCTATCAGGACGATTTGCTACTCTTTTTTTTTCAGTGGTTCGGAAGCTTCGCCATGCAGATAGCTATTGTTTTGTTACTCTTGAACGGTCAGTCGGTCAACATGCGCATTAGCATAGGCGCCAAACAGTTCCCTAACATGACATCAAGGATGTACTGCCTAGTACCTCTTTCAAGATATCATCCCCGACTTTTCGCTTGCAGCCTATTTCACTGATTGAGGAATAAACTTTTCATTTTTTTCATTACTTTATCGACAGCAGAAGCCTAGAGATCTTAGAGATTTAAAATTTGAGAGTGATCAGACTTAGTAGTGACTCTTAATATAGTGCAGAGATGGACATGTATTTTTTTTTCTTTTTTGGATCTACATTTTATTTCATAGTATCGTTTCTGTTAATGAAATACATCGTAAGCACGGAAAAGTGGAAACAATCATTACGATTAAGACACTCCAGCCTCTCTTTGTTGAAAGAATTCTAGCGGTATCAGAAAGTCGTCACAAATTTTTGAGGGTAGCAAATGGGATGTGTGATCTCCACGTCACATTTGCCTATCAGGAGACTTGTGTTTGAATGACTAAATCTGTACCAAATGGAATGCCGGTTCGAGCTATTCTCTGGTGTAATATAGTGTGCCCTCCCTTGTATCGCAGTCATCACGATCAATAAATCTCTACCGCTTCATCGTTTCGCCAAGAGGCTTTCTAATGCGACAAGGGTCACCGAATCGAGGTCGAGGGTCACCGAGTGGGGGTCGAGTCTTTGCAGTTGTGTCGTATGGTTGGTCACACTCTGGCGGAGACGTCGGGCGGCGTCTTGATTTGCGAGCTCGGCCACCCCGACGGAAGAGATCTGGAGTCGCCCGCGAGTTTGATCGCGTGGGGGCATTCGGCCACCGCTCGTCGTAACTCATCCTCTATGAGCTCGGGAGAACTCTGTGTCAGGTGAGGGCACTGGTGAACAAGGCGTATTCGGAACTCGTTTTTTGTTTTGTAGTCAATGCTAATCTGTTAATTGCTTTACATTTTAGAATATGCTTCAATCAAAGTCTCATATAAATGTTTTTCATGATGTAGATATTTCGATGTACATCGCCTCTCCTCTCCCCTCCCTCAGCATTTATCCATTTATTTATTCTCCTTCCTCTTCATTCATCAGCCATGCAGCGGCCGACCTCTTTTTAGTCAATGATTTAGCCTATTTTCCTTTCCTTGTCCCACTTCTAGGTTAACGTTCATGTTGGGTTGTTGTTGTTTTTTTACTTCGAGTTCGCTTTCCGTTACCTTGAACGACGCACTCTGAAATTCTACAAGACACATCGTTATCGTCCTAGGAGAGCCATATCCTCTCTTGTGTCTTCATAATCACCATCATTGTAGTCATTATCAGTGTAGTTGCCATAATTATCACCATCATCATCATCGCCAGATTTATTACCATCATCTTTATCATAATTAGCAGCAGCAACAGCAGCATAAGCACTTACACCAACATTATACATGGACCACCATCACCAGCTCTAGCGATCTTCCCAAGCACTTCATCTCATCTGCTGTATCTATCTCTGTATCATTCTTTTTCGTTTGTGTTTCCTTTTATATTGCTTGTTGCTGTATAACATTTCTATTTCTGCCTTTCTAATCTATCATTCCCGCCCAAAATGATGTAGAGCTCGGGTTATTCGTAATGCAAAGGTTCATTAATCCATTTAATCCAAAAATGGAAAAAAAAGAGGAAAGAATGAACCTTCAGAATTATACGAACCTCATTCGCTTTCGTTTTCGAATTAAGAACCTTTGGCATAAAGAACCTCTTTTTTTTCTATTTTCGGATTAAAGAACTTTCGGAAAAACAAACCTTACTTCATTTTCGGACAAACGAACCTTTTTCAAATTCGGAATTAAGAACCTTCGGGATAATGAACTGTAACCGCATAGATCTCCCATCTCCCTGGCCAGCAACATGGCGAGTTCACACGTCATCATCGTAGTGTCGTCAGCGTCAGCATCATCATTGTCATAAATCATCACACATCATTAACAACAACAACAACAACAACAACAGTAATAATAATAATGCTGATAATAATAATAATGATAATAATGATAAGGATAATGATAATAATAATAATAATAATAATAATAATAATAATAATAATAATGATAATAGTGGCTATTTGTATAGCGCACAGGTCAACCTTTCGGTGCTCATGGCGCTTAAAACCATTACTATCTTCTTCTCTCACTCACTCCCTCTCTCACTCTATAACTCCATTCTCTTCCCCTCTTGCTTTCAACTTTTCCTGCTACTTCTTTGTTATTCTTTGCTTTTGTAACTTTCTTTACAAGCAGCATTGTTCATGTTCTGCGATATCAGCTAAAGTACTTCCTTGATGATCAACATCGTCCATATCTCTATGTTTTCTTCATTATTTACTTCTTCTTTGCTTATTTGCTCCTTGGTCTGATTTCTCTCCCCTCAAGATTCATCACCACGATCATTGTGGATATAAAGTCGTCTTTGAGAGATTTTCATATACGTGCGTGTGTGGTTCTCAGGACCTCTGGTCAATGATTACAATGCGGAATGAGGATTAAATGCCAAATATTGGGTAGCGCGAGATAATGATGGCTTAAGAGGTAATTAAAGAAAGCAGGTCGGAGCGGCTGGATCTTGAGTGAAATGAGACACTAAGCCTATTATCGCAATCTGCTCACTTCATATTGAAAGCAAGATCAGAAACTGTCTGTTGGCATCATGGCCTGCACATGTCTGCAGATACAGCTCACTTCGGCACTCACCAATGGTTCCATCAAGAAACTGTCGTCCAATAAAGGGTATTCTCATTATCTTTGTTAAGCCATTTAATGGGCAGAATCTAGGACTCCCTAATAGGATTCTATTTCTTATGATTAGAGATGACAATGTAAACGGCGATGAGGAAATCTTCATTCCCAGCTTCAAGAGGGAAACAAACGACGTTATTCACAATTTGAATAGTTCGATCTTTGTTGGGTCGCGGTGGGTCGATCGTCTTTCAGTGATGTCTGGATACAGTAATGACACCGTCATCTGAACTAACCAACCGTCAAAAACTACTTAAATTTTGTTACGACTATATGTGCTTACATTAGTGCATGACGCTTTGTTGATGGAGAGGTGATGTTTGTTTTGCCGTGCTTTAGAGTTCTGTAGCCCAAATTCGATCTAAATAATTGAATTAGCTAATCTTTTCACCGAGTAATTAACAGATACCCAAACTTTTTCTCTCTCTTAAAACGTTGTTAACAGGGATTAATCCTTTATCTGACAAATCCCACTGGCTTTGCGGGGAATGGTGTATAGATGTGTTTGGCGACTTGTAACTGTTACTGCTTTAATTTTGCACAGGACTATAAGCAGTTTTTCATTTTCAAGCAAATAATAGTGCGCGTAAAAAGAGGACTGCACTAGGAATGGTGCCCCTATCAGGTTCGATTCTAACAAAAACAAATTTACAGTACATGTACTAGATACTAGGTGGGGTTATACACATGATGCACTTTTGATCTTTAGTATGTTAAACTCAAAATGTATTCATCAGATAATACTGAAATTGGTGTGGGTTATAATCAATTAATAATTCGACTGATTTGAGGGGAATTAATTTCACATGCTCTGCTTTGTAGCTTCCCTCCATTTTCAACATTGTCAACATTATTCAGTAAATAATCATGCATCTAGGCTTCACAATTTGTGTTTATGTCATATTTCGATATACGTATATAGAGAATGTATATTGCTTGTTTTTGCATGATATGTCTTGTACACGATATATTCTTTGTTGAAAATAAAAAAAATAAAAAAATGATCAATAAAGATAAATAGCTAAATAGTGAACATGTTTGTTAAAGTTGGTAATTGAACATGATATCATGAATCAGTTTTATGAAATTCATGATTATTTTAAAGTAAGAGTTTAGGTTTTTGTTTTTCAACTCGCTGTATTTAAAAAATCTTAGTGCTGGTGTAAATAATGCTGTGTGTGCTTATCATGAATAAACACATCTCTTCGGAAATGAGATATTCAGGCCACTGCTAGTCTCAAGCCGAGATCAAATCCATGATCATGTTTCCATCTTTGGAGCATATACACTAGAATTTGTTATTCAAATGAAAAATTCTTCTTCTGTCTTACATGGAATGAATTCATGATTATTATCATTGTCATCATCATCGTCATAATTGTCATCACCATCATCATCATCATCATAATCATTGTCATAATAATAATCATCATAATCGTCATCATGAACAACAACAACAACATTGTTAGTATTCGATTTAATGAAATTACGTCTCAGCACTTTGGTTGCTTTAAATCCACTAAAAACATCTTAAGGGCATTGGTTTACATGGACTGTTATGGTGATTTTTGACAGGGGATGAATTAAGACTAGCAGTGACAGGAAAATTGCCCATGACGTAATAATGAGAAAGCGTTCATCTACTTTAGATCTGGATGAGAAATGCGTATATCAGGGCATCCAAAGTGTGGATTTCCCATCCATTGTCTGGGGCTGTGTGGGGATTAGCACACACAGACATCTACACATACATATGTTTCAAGTTCAGGGAGTTGGAAAATAAGCATAATTTGAAACCTAACGTCAAAATTTAACATGAGTTTCATAAAGATAATTCCTGTCATGTCCAAATCATCTTCAACAAACTTCTACACCTTTCAGCTACAAACCACATCAATTTCAGCATCATCTGATATATGCAATTGGAAAGATAAAATGATAATTATATAATATTGACTGGCCCTGAGGGAGATATCAGAAAATATCGCCCAAACTGAAAGAATATTGCCCAAGTCGAAGACGAGGGCAATATTCTTTCAGTGGGGGGCAATATTCATCTGGTATCTCCCGAAAGGAAGGCCAGTCAATATCATAATTATTACCTTTACCCTAGGTAAATTAGGAAAATATGAATACGGCTATACACTACGATATAGATCAAGCCACATTGACTTACCTATAGCTCATCACCAACATGTCGAATGGTTGAAACAAGCGAACAGGCGAACTTTAAACAAATCTTGACACACTGGAAGCCGCCATGTTGCACACGTTCGTATACACACGGCCCGGTGCACATTAGTTTTTGCTCAAATAGGCCGCGCCGTTAGTACTGACCACTGTGCCAGCTTGGGTGCTATTCGTTATTCCGAAGGTTCGTTAATCCGAAACACACAAATTCCCTATACCTAGAGGTTCGTTAATCCGAAAATGAAAAAGGGTTCGTTAATCCGAACATTTGTGGCGTTATTCCGATGCTTCGTTATTCCGAAATTGAAATAGGGTTCGCCATTCCGAAGGCTCGTTTATCCGAAAGTGAAATAGGGTTCGTTATTCCGAAGGTTCGTTGATCCGAAGTGATAATGGGTCCGTAACGTACCTTCGGAACAACGAGCTTTGTTTCATTTTCGGATTAACGAACTTTCGGAATAACGAACCTTATTTCATTTTCGGATCAATGAACCTTCGGAATAACAAAGCTCATCACATTTTCGGATTAACGAACCTTCGGAATAACGAACCTTCGGAATAACGAACCCTAGGACTAAAGAATCTTCGGAATAACGAACCTTCGGAATAACGAGCTGTAACCGACTCAACCGAGAGCTTTACGTACGTGCGATCGCCTGCTCAGTCATTGACATAGCACTGTTTTGCACACATTGTTTTGTGCACGGTGTGTGTAACCGACATACATCGACGTTCTTGAATGTCTTCTCTTTTGGTCGACCGGAATGTTTACCTGTAGAGTGAATGGCGAGACCCGGAAGGAGGATGATACACACTAATATCGCCCGCTGACCTCCACAATCCTGCAAAATACCAACTGCAATTGCCTCGCAAAACTACCTCGTGTAGGCAATAATGTGTCATATTTTTAACACCTAATATGTTTACAGGTCACTGTTTGTAATTGTGATGGGCATATGCCTGTAATACACAAAGTCGGTTGAGTTGAATCTAATCAGTTTTTCTTTCCCTTACTTTTCTTTTGCCTATCAAAACATGCCAAAAAGGGTGTTTTTGTGATTGACTGAACATAATTAAGGGCAAACGAAGTCCTGTGGTTGCTTTTTACAGAAAACGAAAACTACTTAAAACAAGCTGGAGTGTTTCGCAGAGTCTCATAGCTAACTTCTTTGTTATCACTAATGTTTAATGAGATTCTAATTTTTTAGAGCAGTCGAATTCTTGTATTTGGCAAGTTTCCTCGCGTGACACGTGATCAATATATTGTAATGTTTGTTTCTTTTGTGTTTCTATGAAAGTCCCGGAAAGTCCCTGAATGGGTTAACTCAATAATAATTGGACGGCATGCAGAGTACATCTCAATCCGACATTTTGCAGATATGTACATGCGAGGGAGGCGTGGATGGACTAGAGGTTAAACCTTTGGAAAATTGAGGGATTTATCGTTCGTTTGCGTCTTTTGTTGAGGTTGAGGATGTGTGTTTATCGAGAGGAGAAAATGGAATCTTTCGATTGAAAAAAAAGGGGGGGGGAGAGCGAGGGATATATGGAAAGCAATCAGCGTGCAACTGTCATGATATGATTGAGAGTAAATAGTCCGCGACGAACGTGACACAAAGAGAATAGAAATTATCCTACCGACTATGTTAACTCTGTGTTCGATGCTTGTCCAGCTTACCACTCGTAGGGGGAATTAACCGGGAAATGAAAAGGTGGTGGTGATGGTGGTGGTGGTGGTGGTGGTGGTGGTGTGTGTGTGTGTGTGTGTGTGCGTGCGTGCGTGCGTGCGTGTGCGTGTGTGTGTGTGTGGGGGGGGGGGAGGAGTTGGTGGCGGGGAGAATTCATGTAAAAAGTGATTCTAGAAACTTAGCAAAAGCCAGAGTGTGATGAGGTCAATCAGCAAAGTCGTGATATTGATATCTGCGATGATTGGATATTCAACGGGGTGATCGCAGAAATTGTACGAAGATTTGTCACATGAACTTTGAATCGAAGAAGAGTACTTTGAGGAAGAGATGGTGGTGGTTGAGGAACAAATGGAAGAGGAGGAAAGGGGAAGAGATGGAGGAGGAGGAGGAGGAGGAGAAAAGAGGCGGGAATGGAGGAGAGGAAGGCGGTATACCATAATATCGGAAAAGGGGCCCGAAAGAAATTGAATTCATACGAAGTCTTGTCTTGTCATCTCCGCTCTATTCTGTAATAATGTTAACGTTACGTTAATGTCATCCTTTCTGATTCTATGATTACATAGATTATCACTTAAACTGCATTTTAAAGCTTACTTCCTTTATTTCGGCTATGGTTGCAACTATAAAGAGAAAAATGTTGCTTCTAGCGTATACAGATTTACTTTAAACAATAATAAGTGCAGTTCATCACAGGATATTTTAGTTAACGCAATTGCTCCACAACGCTACTCGGGGTTTCAACTTTCCCGCTTCGACCTACATTCACTGCCGTCCTACGCGCAATTAGCACAGTCCTTTTTTTTTTTTTTCTTTGTAATGACATGAACGACAACCGATTCTGAATAAAGCACAGCCGATCCATCTTCCGGGAACAAAGTGAAGATGATGTTAGAAAGTTAAAGTTTCATCAGCAAGAGAAAAGGAAATGATGAATCACTACATTCAGTTGCTGAATGACTGGATGACTGGACGACTGATTCCATCGGAACACGCGCCATTCTGTCCATCAAACAACTCAAAAAAAGAAACGACGTGGGACTGATGTATATTGATCGCATTACATATCATCAAGTATATGTTTAACTCCTCAGGCAACCTAAATTACTACGTTGAATATAGGACAAAAGAAATAAGAGTAAACCGTGTACTTTAAACAGGTTCGTTGCACGTGACTTTGTTGTTGTGATTCTTGTTTTCCTTGTTCAGCCTTTTTTTTTCACCGATTTATCTTGCAAGTCGTGTTGTTTTGTTATTTTCTTCCCAAAACTAAATCGCGAGACAGTTTCCTGAACACGCAGTGAAATCTCTGAAGACGAGAAATGTTGAAAATAAGAAGAATTTGATAGGAAAAAAAGACGAAAACGGGGGAAAAGACTTTATTAATTTCTGTTGTTCATGAAGATAGATTATGACAAGAGCCGCAGGGTCGCCAGAGCAAGTGGGCGATAGCTGAATTACATGGTGGCGCCCCTGTTCATCCCTCAATCACAAAACCCTGTCTATTCAAACGCTAATAGCTTGTATCATGCTAGGTCTCTGGTGAGCAGTGACGAGTTCGTAATGCATTAATTTTATACCTCATTCAAAGTAAAGCTTTGTTCCAATCTTTAAACTCTGCCTGAAAGCACAATATTTTTCGCTCTATTGGCAGCTACGCTATATATACACGTCACAATCACAGGTGGAACTTTGCGTGTTGTGTACAAATTCACCACCAAACTTTGGTCTACCAGAAGAGAGAAAATGAAATACCCGATTCATCCACAGAAACCGACAGAAGATATCCTAATTGCAAAATCGACGATGAAAGGAGGATGCAGTGCTATCGCCTGACTCCTGAACTGAGAAAGGAATAAGCTTCTAGACAAAAGTTAAAGATACGACATTAATACTTCAAAGATCCCTCAAATCCCTCAAATGCAAATGTATATTTACACATCATCTGGCAAAGGGTCAAATTTGCAGAGCAAAGTTCTTCATATTGCGTTTCTAAATTTCGAGGTTTCAATCTAAAACGTGTTTACAATCAAATTAGCAGATTTCAGGAAAGTGCACTGCATAATAGATATGCGCTTGTACGTGGGTGTGATCTCGTTTTCTGTCGGTCACTTCGAAAGATTATGTGCTGAAAACATATATGTAACCTTTTTTCTTCTAGTCTAGATTCTGCGAAACGTGTTTTGCCCGCTGTGCTTAGCAGATTATTAACTAGTCTTCGCTCATGTTCTAGAGCAGATGTAGGCCTACTACTTCTTGACCACCAGCTAAGTGGACTCCTGTATAGTGATTACAACTGTCCACGTAGGTCATCGCACTCCTATAACTTTCTGTACCCTGAAGCCTTGTTTGGTCTGGTCACTGATTAACTTCTGACCGTCATACGACGGACATGGTAAATCCAAACCAACAAAAAACAAGAAGCAAAATCAATTGTTAGAGGGAGACAAAGTGAAGAAAATTCAAACCTTAAGAAAAATCATAATATGCATTCACCCATAGCGTTTGGTTCGCTTAACCTTTTGCTCGGTCCCCTTTCTTTGTTTGAGTAATTTCCGCAGAAACCCATCTTATCCACTCATACTTTTCATCGTAATCCTAAACTCTACTATTCTTCAGTTCCTTTCCTTTAGTCTATTTTACTCTCTCCTATAATTTTCTCCATCACTTTTCCCCATTGTTTGCTCTTTCATATCTTCTTTAACGTGCAGTCTCTGGATTCTTTCTGTGTGATGACTCCTTCTGTTTCTTTTTCACCCGCCTTCCCTTGCTATTCCTGTTCTTTTGTACCTTCCCATGCTAGCAAATTTCTTTCAAAACTTTGATTTTGTTGGCGGGAGGGGGTAGGAAAGGAGAGGAGGTTTCGGATGATTGTACGACCTGTTTTTGTTTGTTTGTTCCTTTATCCTAACCAGAGTCAATCACAGGACCTACTGGAAATGGTTTGGTCAACTATACCTTTGACATATCCTGTTTGAAATTGACATGCGAATAAGGAACGTAAACTAAGACAGAAAAAACCACACAACAAACGCCAAGCCTGGCTTAACAAAAAAAAGTCACTTCGCCATCATAAGGGCTTTTTACACTTGTAAATTTTTGCTTAGCCCCGGACCAACGGTGGGGCTAAGGGGGGGCCTTAGCCCCACTGTTGGTACGGGACTATCCTTAGCCCACTTTCTGTTTACACTCGTTTTTGCCAAAGTGGGCTAGCCCCACCGATAGTACGGTACTATCTGGCCCTGCAAAATAGCAGGGGTTAGCACCGCAATTGCGGTGCTAGCACCGCAATTGCGGTGCCAAGCAAGTGAGTGTAAACAGAACGAAAAAATAATCCTGGGCTAAGCGACGGAGACGAAGTGCGACCCTCACTGACCAATCAGAAACGAGGTAATCAAGTGCTGCCGGTGCGTGCGTGTACGTGTACAGTATAAAAAGGTCAGTTTTCTCCTTAGCCCCGGACAAGAGATAGTACGAGACTAATTGGCGAGTGTAAAAAGCTTAAAAAATTGGTACGGGACTAACGATAGTCCTGGGTCAGAGAAAGTCCGGGGTTAAGAAACACAAGTGTAAAAAGCCCTATACTATGCTAATAGACGAGCCTATAATGCTTGGTGCTGGATGGTTGAGTGGGCAGTAAGGACAAACTTGACCCAGAATCCATCTCGACAAGGGTCACTCTTGGACACAATGACCACCGATTGACTGTGCTGTGACACAATGTTTGTACAAAGTGAACTTCCGCTGGCGAAGCAATCCATAAAAGATAGTCTTAGAAAAAAAATATAAACGATATCGCCTTAAGAATTTGAATGACAGGTGACTTTACGTCAAACAGAAAAAAAGTAAACCAAAACACCGCACACATACGTGAAAGAGAAAACCCCATGGCGAATTAAAACCGCAGAGATAATAAATAAGCAAACTCTTTTTGTGCTGCAACACCATGAAAATACAGATCTTTCGAAAACTAGTGACATATAGCAATTATGATATCATTATTGCCTACCATAAATTTGATTTAAACATAATCATTGTGGTTTCAATTTACAATGTTTCATCAAACAAAGATGTTTGATATCATGAATCTGACTCTCACATTACGGAAATTGGGTTATTTTTATAACTAATCATAAAGAATATATTCTTGCCAGGTCTGATGTTCCATAGTACTTTGATCGAAATGACGTATAGAATGACCATAGTACATTAAAAGAACTATACAATGCAAGTGCGTGTTGACTTGTGTCGATTCACGATACCCTCAATATCTCTTATGTGGCAAAATGAATATCTAAACACGTGCCATATATTTTACGGTAAATATATTTCTACACTATCACTTAAATGATTAATAAAAGGCATTTCAAAGAAACATGCTAATTAAGCTCGGTCTACAGGAAGGTGCATTCCAATGTCTGTTGTTGATTATTTCACTACTTTAGCAATGATTGACAGATGATGTCACTGGCACAATCTTGGTTTGGATTTTTTTTTTTTTTTTGGGGGGGGGGGGGAAGGGGTGTGAGCCAAGCAATTTGAAGGAAAGAAGTAGAACTATTGTTATAAAATATATTGCACGTAACTTGTGTCGATATAATTTTGGCCACATAAGAGATGATTAGGGTACTATGAATCAATACAAGTCAATGGTATGGTCTCTTTAAAGGCATACTTCTGTCTGCCGTGGGTGTTTCAACTTCAAACGACTTCCTTTCATTGGCATTCTCATCTGAATTCATAATCTTCATATCCTACTCCAGCAACCTAATAACTGAAAGCTCTACATCCAAAAGAGCATGGAACTGAGATCATTATTCCTGATCCATCAGTGTTCTGTAAAGTTTGGTTAATGGGCGAGATGAAACTTGGAGAAAAGAAAGACAAGTAAGTCTCATCACCCACGTTTCGTCGTGAGCCTGCTCTGTACCCGAGCGGCGCGGACGTATTATGTCATTAGGCTTTGATTTCAGCATCATGTTGAGTATTAAACAGACGCATTGTCAAGGACGCTCAACTGGGAAAGAATACGCATAATGCCGAAGCAATTGACTGGTTAAGTAGACTCGTTTACTTCGATGTTGACGCATGTAATTCGGAGAGCGACTTGATCTTATCTGAAATGACATCTCGACTCTGATCATTCTGTATTATGGCTCATAATCTACGCCTCCGACCAAAGCTGTGAGCAAGGTCAATTTAGCACCTCAATAATGTAGCCTCGTCGTTCTCCTCCCATGCATGGACAATGAATCCTTTCTAATGAATAAAACATAACCATTTAACCGGCAACGGCCCCTTTCTTTGATACTTATAATTTGCTGGAAAATATCTTTCACAAAAAATGAAATCTTTAAAAAAAAAGTCTCGTTAAGTCAACAAACGACCGTGACAAGCCTATCATAAGATTCTCAAAGACGGTAGTGTATTGTTGACGAGCACACGATGAATTGCCGCTAAGCGTGTTCACTCACCCGTTATCATGTGATGAGGATTCGAAATGGGCGAAGATCTCCCGCGCCCATTTTGTTACGTCCTTTTCACCCTTAATCAGGCATCCATTCGTGCCCGCTGTATCATTTGATTCCACCTTCTTTACTGGAACTGTACTTATGAGAATTTCCCCGTTTCGTTTCGGAACAATCTCCTTCTAATGAACAGGAAGGGAAAAAGAAGACGAAGAAGAAACAACAAATATATCTGAAAATTAATCTGCACAGCTTTTGTGTCAAAGACAAGCTAAAATAACAAACGTGTATCTTTTTGTTTGTCCGTAGTTGCTTGCAATCACAGAGCGCTAACAACTGCAGTTGGTTGGGGTCATTGTTATCGTTAGAAAACGGATGTTCTGGTGCCCGCTGCCCTCGGTAGTACACATCTAAGATCGTGACACGTGGACTACAACCCGCGAATGCGCTCTTTTCACCACAGGGCTACAAAGCGGGGCGATTTGCAATCAATACCCTTCCACTTCCCATCATTAGTCAATTTTAATTCAGTTTTTGTCACTGCACCATATTTCTTCTCTTTCGTTCATTCTTCCCTTCTTTTTTGTATATGCTTCCCAAGGACAGCAACAATATTGGGAGTCGTTGCCTGGCGCTTTATGCTTCCATTTCAAACATTCTTCCCCTGCCATAAAAAGGGCCTTCGCTCGTGCTCGCGCCATCAACCGCACTTAAGTCATGCGCAAAACCGCTGCAGTTCTGGAAATAGGCTACATTAGGCATGAACAGAGACCCGTACCTTACACGAAAAAAGAAAAAGAAAAAGAGAGAAAATGTTTCACAGCTAACAGACATTCATTTCTCGATTGAATTATATTTTGTAACAATAGATATGCAATAATGACCATTATTTACTGTATTGAAGTTAATAATGTTATGTGAAAGGTTAAACAATGGCAATTACATATATATATATATGGAAAAACAATACTTTCATTAATACATTCAGGCAGTATTGTTATACAATGTGCATTATGTACATTGTACAATGTACATTCATGTCGATATCAGTACTGTGTGGGGTGGCGTAAACAGGTGCATGATGTAGAAGAGTGTCATGTTTTGATTTCTATGTTATACATCCACACTTCTTTATCATTGTAACATTTTGAAAGAAAAAAAAAGATTTTCCTTTGTTGTTGTTGTTTTTTCGTTGTTGTTGTCTTACACACCCAGCACTAATAAAACATGATATTAGAATTTTAAGATAAGGGCCCCTGTTCGAGAAGACGTATGCCACGAGACCATGATGGAACATTCTGAAGTCTTCGGTTGACAACTTTGAACATTCTCGTACTTTTGACTTCCCAGAAAGTGTGGAGATATCGAATATGCGATCACGTCAATGACTGAGAGCGAGAAATGAATGTAGGCACCCTATACCACGTCACTCCGGAGTGATGGGATCCAATTAGCTCATTGCCTGGTTACCGTGTGTCGGGGTTAACACGGACAAACCACACTTTACCACGCTGAGTTTACTTAAAACCTAAACAAGGGTTTCCCCCAGGGAAATCGAGTCTACATAATAGCCGATCCACACCCCGATCTTGCTGCTTTCCCCGCCGAATATCAATGGTTCTCTTCCCCTCTCCCTTAGGGAGCGAGGGGCTAACAATCCGCTCTCTGGTGACGCGTTGTCACCACATCGAGGGACTATCCAGTCTCCCTTGAAGTTTGGATGCTGTCACCTCGAGGAAACTGTAACGCAGCGAGACGAGAAGCCCTCCAGAGTCAACTAGGTCTGTTTAATTACCAATTTGTTCATATTTTTGCGCGCTTCAGCTCCGCCTGCCGCGGTTGTTTCAGTTTCCCTCGGGTCGTCGGCGGCAAAGAAAAATAAACTCGTCCATTGTGGCGTGCCAGTGAAAACAGTTTAACATGACTCTTAAGTATGGGATGGGTCTTTTCTTTCACTCTTTTTCCTTTTGTTAAAGAGTGGGCATTCTGTGGTTGTCGATCGAGCTCGCTCGTAAGGAGCCGTCGAGATCGACTGGTTCACTTCTCTGGATGTTTCGAAAGCCAGTGTGCGTCGAGCTGCCTAATGGGTCGGGAGATAGCATCTTCGGCGGGGAAGCTCGGGGCACATTGTTTACTCACCACGTGTGCTACGAGGATCGAGCTGGAGTAATAGTCACTCTTCTCTTTCTCTCCAAAGATATTTTGGTATCGGACCGCTGCAACGACGGAGTTTCTAGTCACGATACAGTCACAATACGCAGAAAGCTAGACAAGCCATCGCCTGTCTTTCGTAATAGACACAAACATACATTCGAATATAGATTTTATATTGCACACTGGGGCCAAGATATATAAAAGGCCTAAACAAACAAAGGCAAGTTAGAAGGAAAATGTACAAATCTCTTCAAGCATGCCCTTATTTGGTGTGGTTTTATTTCTCCCCTGTAGATAAATCAGGTTGTGATCATAATGTGAGAGAAAATATAATCGGGTAATTATACAGCGGCTTCCACTGTTACCAAAAAAAAAAAAAAAAAAAAAAGAAGTAACCAACAAGTTACAGTAATATGTCGAGAACAATATTGTATAAGACAAAAGAAAGCATCGATAGTATTTATCGCAGTAGTAGGAAACTTATCTGTTCGATTTAAATTGTTAGTATGTATAGGCCTATTAGTACAAACGTAGTGCCGGTAATGTCATATACAGTACAGCTAAGCTCTCAGTGTCAGTCAATCAATCGCCGAGTTGCTAGATGACGTCAGACAAAAAAAAAAAAGAAGAAATGACGTAGACAATGGGAGAGGTCTAAGCGTTCAAGGACTACTTACATGTGTCGCACTTGTTAGACTTTAACCCTGAGTTTACTGACAACTTTAGATCGTTGTGTGGATATTTGATTTGCACCCTGTTCTTGACTGACGCAGAAAAAAAAAATGCCCCATTCTCCTCGGAACTCTAAAGTTAATTTCTGTATCACTAGTCCGGGTTATCTATGCTACTATTGCTATCAATATTACTATTACTATTATGAGATAATCTAAGCAAGGAGGTTTAAAAGATGGCGTTTAACTGGCTGGAATTATTCAAGCAGCTGCCAGTTTTCTATTGATGCACTGAAGAATTCCACAGGTGCATTTTTGATGATGGGGTTCGATGCCGCCGTCTTTCTGCGCAATCTAAAGATCTATTTTGAACTCTAACATAATGTGGGCTGTATTTTGCTTGAATATTTATTAAATGAAATGAACTTTCTCTTAATGATAAAGCATATAAACAGAAGTAAATCCCGTCCAGAAATATGCGTAAAAGTGTAAATCTGAGCTGTATGTCATGACAATATTTGAAACTCTACCCAGAGATCCTTTAGTTAGAAAAAAAAATGTTACAAGGCATATGTTCAGAGGCCGTTGACCAAGGCAAGCGATTTGCTTATCTATAACAGACTCCCCCACACGTACACCTAAAGGATATGTAATGAAATTCATGTACTATTTCACATAATCATATACTTGTAACTTGAAATCTTGTTTGTATTTTCATGACTTGTGAATAATATGTTTGATTTTGTTTAAGATGTTATACTTATTTTCTGTTATGTATAAGTGGAGAAATAAAACTTAACTGAAACTGAAACTGAAACTGAATCTGGAAAGCCGATTTTATCATATTCCCGATCACTTCCGACAAAATGAAACTGGTAAGGTTTGTTTGTTTGTTCATTTCCATCTGAGAAGATGGCTGGATAGCCCATATTCAGCCACGCTAAGCTGGTCTTCCATGGGGTCCAGTTGGATGTGAGGTGGGACCACTTCACCGGGTCAAACACCCTGCTCTTTGCGATGAATGAATGAAGCGGGATCTTTTACGTGCATGAGTTGTGACTCTCTCATACACGGAACCTCCATTTCATGTCCTGTCCGAGGGACAGAGTGTTTTGCCTCTTGCTAGAGGGGACGGTATAGTATGATTACACACAACATTGCTCAGTCCAGACTCGGGTTCGAACCCGGGTCCTTAGGATCGTGAGGCAGACGCGCAACCGACTGAGCCATCTCACCGCCCTACACTGTATGGTATAATCTTCAAGTGTAATTCCTTATTCATTGATATGTTAGAGTAGTGTAAAGTCATGTTGAGTCGAGTAATTTTGATTTTCATTTAATCAATCTGCGCAATTTTTATTCGCACATTCCCATGTCTTTACAAGTATGTACCGCTCATGTTTTATAAGAACGGACGGCGAAATTTAATTACCACCATAAAGACATTATCTTCCTTAGAGAATGACTAGCTATGATGCAATGGCATATGAATCAACTGTCTCCCTATCTGTGGGGCGTGCAGACCCAGTTTAGCACATACTTCATATATTTCTGAGTGGCGGCATGAAATATGTGATCAAAGGGAATAAGACTAAGATGCCATGAATTTGTTGCCTGGATCTTGTTCCTCCAACTCCCTCAAGTCCGCTTCGATGTTGCTCAATGTTGCCCATCTGATAAAAAAAAAATTCTCATGACAGGCTCTGCTAACTCTGAACAAAATATTCATTCACATAATTCGCAAAATAGAGTCTAAAAGCGTAATCATATCAGTGGCGGATCCAGAGGGGGGCGCAACCGGCGCACGCCCCCCCTTTATTTTTCGTAAAAAACAAAAGAAAAACAATGAAATGAAACCCGGAAGTGCCACCAGAAATATTAGTCACGCCCCCCCCCCCCCCCCCCTTTATAGAATTCCTGGATCCGCCCCTGCATATCTACTACCGTGTGCAGCGAGCACCAGTCCCAAAGCCCCTGTCATGCTTTGCCGGATAGGCCCGCCGTACAAGAAACGGGCGATATGTTGCTCATCTGTTGTTCAATCGTCAATCCGGTGGACAAGGTGTAAAGCTTCCGTTTTAGAGGAGCGTACATGCACGGTCTAGAGCCAGAGCAAAACGATCAAACAACGCACTTGGGGTGATTGAACGTGCCCAATTGCATGAGAAACGAATATGAACCTCATGCCCACAGAATAAAACGCACGGGGAACAAATGGGTGACGCACGAGACGTACATCGAACGTCAGAGAACCGTGTGTATGCGTTTGATGTGCTGTACATGGCCGTTTCATCCGTTCCATCTCTTGCAGCAATGGACTCTTCAGGATGCCTAACGGATGAAAACCCGTGGAAAACAGCAAAGTACAGTACAGATGCAGGATAAAACGTACAACTATCGAATAAGGGTCAGATCGCGCTGTCCGTTTGTGCATGCTCAAAGTTTTCTGGTTGCTCTGACGGAAATCACCGGAAGATAAACGTCTATTCAAAGGATAAAAAGGACATAAAACGCAATTTAACGGATATCAACAGATGCCAAAAATCGACATTCGTTTCCCATACGTTTTCCTTATCTGGCAAAGTGTAAAGGGGCAACAAGCCCCACCCTCCGCATTAGTCATAAACGTTCCCAAACATACGACCGTCTAAACATTTACAGCCTTAGCTTGGGAGCAATGTCCAGCAAGCTTTTTTTTTTCCACCCGCTCCAAACAAAAAGAATTTATATCTGTATTTTTGTGTGTAGGTGAAGTAGCTTCTGCGAATCTCCTGTCAAAACTTAAATCTGACTCAATTTGCAGGTATAAGTTGTTATTGCTAGGTAGAGCACAGCTTGGCATGCTTTCCGATTGCAAAGGACAATCTTTTGTCCTCAAGCTGTGCATATAATTTGAATACATTTTACCACATCCCTTATTTCCTTGAAATGCACGCAATGGTTCACGGAAAAGGACAGATATAAACAAAATCAATATCCCGGAACACAAAGTACATTAGGGATTTAAAAAAAAAAAGAAGAAGTGAAAACCACGCCAGCCAATGCTTTTTCGCCAATCAAATATTAACTGCTCCTCTGAAATTGTAGAAACCACAGACATAAGACGGCGCACATGAGGCCAATTTGTGATCAAACATACCACATCCACACGCACGTGTGCAGATAATACACATGAGGGAGTGCCGATGTCGTAACGGTGCAGTCTCTTGTCCTTCCCGTACAGTTCCCCCGAGTTGGAGGTGGCGCGCCCTTGTTGTACACCCGGTCGGTGCGACACTTCCCGCGTGTATTCGGTGGACAGGGATGTTTCGTTTCACACGTTGAGTGCAAACACTCCACAAGCTATCGACCGCTGCGACCCAGGGAATTCCACTGCCTTTATGACGTAAGAGAAAAAGAAAATAACAAGATATGAAAATGCATCGAGGAAATGGTGAGTGACTTTGGCCACGACTTCTCGGTTTGAGTACGGTTGTGCCTGCATCGTTGCACAATTGACCGCCGAAAATCGTGAAAGGAAGTCGGAATCATGGTCTGTAGAGGGGGAAGGTAGGTACTATCCCATACCCCTTTGCTCTACCTACCAAGAGAACATATATGTCATACGTTTCTCCCATCTTTTTACACGAGTATAGGATGATACTCCGTAAAATTAAGATTAATGTACTCTGAAAATGTCTACTGGAGCCCCCCCCCCCCCTTGTGCACGACCATTATTTTCTAGACGGGAAGCATGAAAATGCAATGAATGGTTTAGAGTCTCTCTAAGTGAACATGCTAATAATATTGTGATCAAATCCATGATTTTGTTTGTTTGTTGTTGTTTTTTGTCACAGTGTAAAGACGCATGATGGGATGGGTGAGAATTTTATTCAATCTTATACAATAAAATAGAATTAAGGAGTTTGAAAATGTAAAAAGAGAATAAAGTGATGATGTCATCGTCTCATGGGTCACCCTAAGATCATCTTCATATAAATCATGAATGCACGAACATGTGTGTGTGTGTGTGTGCGTGTGTGTGTGTGTGTGTGTGTGTGTTTTGCTTTGTTTTGTTTTTCATCAGAGAAAATAAATCCTTTCTTTGGCGTCGAATCCTTGATGAGTTGAAATAACTTAGTTATTTCGATCTTCAAGGGGTAAGGAAATACATAGTACCTGAAAGCATGATCTTTATACGATAAAATTCCTATGTACAAATCATTTTCTCAGCTAGAGTTAATGCATATTATTATCTGGTTGTAACCGATGTCACTGTTTTGTAAGAATGTGTGAAAGTTCGTCTCTATTGACTTTTTTTTTTAATCGTTTGTTTAATTTTACTCTACTTTTGTCCACTCAACCTGAACGTTTAACGGTGTTTCACTTCAAACGCGCCCAAGTTTTCCAGCATAGACCAACAAGGGAATTTGGATTTGTTTAATTGTGTGTTTGTGTGCGTGTGTCCCTTATGGACAGGACATACAGTCCCGTGTGTATGTGTGAAAGAGTAACAACCCACGCACGTAAAAGATCCCGCTTCACTTATTCCTCGAAAAAAGCAGATGGCTAACCCGATGAAGTGGCCCACCTACTGTACCTATACCCACACAGAATCATCTTTGTGGTAGGCTGTATAAAATAGCCCTTTGGAGATTACAAACAGAAGAAAATTGTGTATGTGTGTGTGTGTGTGTGTGTGTGTGTGTGTGTGTGTGTGTGTTTCAAAGGCAAGCGTGGTATAGTGGTGGCGTCCAGAAAAGTGGCGTTGAATGGGTAAAGAAGTGGTGTTCAGAACATGATACAGTTTGAGCAATGAAGCTTTACATAAATGGCGCTCCATATAACGGGACCGGCGCCGCGCGTTTTTAAAAGTTTGGGGACCAGTTTATATTTCTGGTGCCATTTCCGGGTTTCATCAGCTCAAAAAAAAAAAAAAAAAAAAAAAAAGGCCTTCAGCGGCAACTTTCTCATACAATTTTCGAGGGCGCAATCCTACGCTCTGGTTTCACAGTATACTAGAGCGTATAATGTTGAATAAAAGTGGCAAGATGAAACATTCTAAACTGGAAAAGTTTTTTTGTAGGTTATACATAAAAAGAGAAAGCGAATGATTGATGTTTCTTTTTGAGATGTCATCGTAATATTGAGTACGTTTGTCCCTTTCCAGAAAGCCAAAATGAAGCGTGTCTTTGCTCCATCTACGTGAAAAGCAATTGAAGATTTGTATTTATATCACATTATATCAAAATATCACGGCCACTTCAAGCCTATTTCAATAGATGATTAGCAGCTACTGATAATTTCTCTTGTCCTATATAGTTAGTTAAAACTTCGTCTGAATTTTGCGGTTCATTTCACACCTTTTCCCGAAAACGAAAAAAAAATATTTCGACGGGCAAACGCGCAAAAAGAGGCACATCTCTTTTGAAAATAAAATTTTCAATATAGACCTTATAGTTCGTCTAGTAGTAAAGAATGGGGATGCATGTCAAGATATATTACAATATTACTACAATGCAGCATTTGAAACACATTGTGTACACAATGCAATGAATTCCTTATGATTGGCAGTTAGATACACACATATACATACAGATACAGATAGACATTCGAATATGTAATTGAAAACGAGGAATATCCCATTCAAATACTAACATTGAATCGAATTCAGCGTTATTTTTTTTTCTTCTTTTCTTTAAGCAACGCTCATCAAGTGACATCTTCATTAGACCCACACTAAGCTCTGGCTGATTGACATCCATTGATCACATTTCACCGGATCTGAAGGAAACACGAGAGATAGCAGTGAGAAAAAAAAAACAACAACAACCCTGAAATTGAATAATTAAGACACAAGGAATACGATTACATTGATCTCGACTTCTTGGCAGCCTATTTATCATAATCATATTCTAATAATTTATGTTGTCTTCCTTTCCCCCATCATGCCTTGATCTTGATACGAACCCTTTTCGTATCATATCGCACAAAGAATGACAGATATTGCCACGGATGAATGAGATGGGGGAGAAATCGGCGTGTGAGTTGTGAAAAGGAGGGGAAGATTAGATAAGTAAGCAGAGAGGGTGAGATAAGGAGTGAAAGAGGAGAGGGGAACGAGGGGCACGAACTGGTAGGATGCGGTGGTTAGCAACCATGAAACGCGCCCGTGACCCTAACTTAACTGCATCCCTCCTTCCATACACAGTCGTGTAATCATTCGTCATGAGGCGTGATGAGCTAGGGAGGATGACACCGGGGGAAAAAACAGAAAGTAAAGAAAAAAGGTCACTGTCCCTCCATCAAATCTGGAAGTATCACTGCGGATGGCACAATGCCAACGAGCATTTATAAGGAGGGCACCGTCGAACAATAAGAGTGCGAGAGAAGCCGAGAGCCGAGTGTCCAATGAACAAAGGCAGACGGGCAGAAAGAGACCAATTACCCACGGACCGTTTTGATTCGGACAAATTAATACGCCATTGACAATTTCCGAGCAAAACAAAGACGGCATGGAGGGGGGGGGGGATAAGAGGGATTGGATCAGGAGGTCAAAGCAGACAGAATAATCGATTGGGAAAAATGGCTTACCACCGTTAACTCACATCACTGAAAGAATGATTCATTATTTTAGTGATTTGAAGCGGCGGAACAAGGCAGAGACAAATTGTCTGAGAAAAGTGGCTTTTGGGGGGCTTGTTTTCATTCGGAGGGATAGAAACAGTGCATCCTACGCATTATCGTGGTCATAGGTCAGTATTGAAACGTGGTATTGCTTTTATTTTTTAATGACAATTTCATCTCGTTCAAAGTATGATTAATGTTTATATTTCATAGACGCTTGAAACGTGAAATAAAGGAGGAGAGAGGGGGAGGGAATTAGGAAGAAAGAGAAACTAAGGTTGATAATGCGAATTACTGATGGAAAAAATACAGAAATACAACTGGGCTCGATTCTGTCTTCAACTGTTGCATCAGTCACCATCATCAAATGTATTTGGTACCATTTTTTTATAGAACACCCAATTTGAACTGTTCCGTATCGTATAAACTACAATTTATATTCATTTTGATATTGTATATTTCTCCCCTATACGTTTTCTTCATACAATCGTACCCCACAATCTGTATTAATGCATTGGAACAATTCATATGATTTATGCCATGTCGTCTAATTTTTTTATACATTGTAATGAAAATGGAATGCAGAAATAAACTGAACTGAACTGAACGTTTAGATAAGTGGGGTTTTTTTCTGCAAGATTTTACGGCCTCGCTGTTATGAGCTGGTGCATGAGCATGCTACCCACTCTCTAAAAAAAAAATCGAGTGAAAATTTTCACTCTAAAAAGAGTGAATACAAAAAAGAGTGAATTTCGAGTGAAATTGGAGTGAATTTTGAGTGAAAATGTTCATTTTCACTCATTTTGGAGTGAAATTTTTGGAGTGAATTCACTCCAATTTCACTCGAAATTCACTCTTTTTTGTATTCACTCTTTTTAGAGTGAATATTTTCACTCGATTTTTTTAGAGAGCACTATTATCCCCATGTATGTGAAAGCTATTCGAAACGAAATAATTTTCATTCTATGTGACTGATTCTACAGCATAGGGGCTTCATAGTTATCTATCATTAAATCTTGTCAACATTGACACTTTTTAATACAATTAGATTCTTTCAAAACACTATTTGACATTGATGAATAAACAGAAGCAGTCCTGCACAAGTTTGATTTCTTTATTGCCTTAAAAGAATAAAATCAAAATCCAATTCCCTCTTTTCGACTTTAAAGTGGAAAGCCGATCTAGGCCCGAGTTGACTGAGGTATGGAGTAAAATGAAATGTTTAGAAAGTTAGAAATGTTTCCATTCAACGTGAACATGATTTCGCCACTCAGTGACATTGGTGTCACAGGGGCAGACCCAGGAATTCTGTAAAGGGGGGGGGGGGGGCGCAATGAATATTTCTGGTGCTACTTCTGGGTTTCATTTCTTTTTTTCTTTTTCTTTTTTTCTGTTTTTAACGAAAAATAAAGGGGGGACGTGCGCCGGTTGCGCCCCCTGTGGATCTGCCACTGGTTCAAGTGACCAAGTGACGATAGATATGTCATCCATGGTTTGCACAAATACGAAATCATTCTATTAGTCAATACCACTCCGCAAGTTTCATTGCTTAGATCGTTACAATCTCCAGAAAAGAAAAAGTTAAAAGTTTCATCCTCTCCAGTTCATGTCATAAACAGAAATGATTGATGTATTTTTGAAAGCGAATTGCACAAGAACAGATATAATCACCTCTCTAAGATGGGCTATCTTTTTTTTTTTTACTATGAGTAATGCCGTGATTTCCACACTTCTACCTATTCGACTTCCACTCATTTTTCACTGTTCTTCGAATGAGATGTAACTCCTTTCATCATATTTAACGTGAACACAGAGTGGCTACGTAACAGCAAATGTATAGGATGTCGTCGAATATCTAAAACCCCAGTCATCAAAAGGTTGTATACCCTTCCCATATGACTGTCTCATCATTTAAATATCCCATACACTTCCCACAGACTCTTTGTTATTTCTTAATTGACGCTATGTAAATTGCTCCAACTAGAATAATGATTTCTTTCAATGTTGAAAGGATATTAAACAATTCAATGAATTGACATAAAAGAATTAACAACTGACTTTGAAGAACAAAGAAGTAAAGACACTCGCTACACTCGAATATTCTGTTAGAGCGACAATTTATTTTTTTACAGTACTTATTTCTCTATTTATAAGAGAATGTCCACCGTCGCTCGTATTGTACAGTAATAAGCTACACGCTCATTATAGTTGTGATAACGATGCTCCATATTACATGATGAACAAAAAAGGTAATTGTGAGAGCATTAGATCATAATGGAGAGGCAATGAAATGCAATATCCCTCATCATGAATAAATCTCCCATCCAGCAGGGTCATGTTTGAAATAATTCTTGTCTGATCAACATTAATTGAAACACATTCGCAGCAATCACATAAATCTTTGCAGTGAGCGAGGCACGTTTCTAAAAGCTGGTTTGATCCATCTTTTCCCTTGTCGTCACACTCTGCTTCTTTTAAACCCGGTTTCTGACGGAGAAAACGTAAACCCTCATCGAAGACGAAAAAGACAAAGGTCCCAGACAAAGACGTGGTAAGATTGCTGAGATTGGTGTGCACATGTTATGTACATATTCACCGGCCTGGTGACAGAATAACCTGTTTTAATGTGTTTGGAATTATCCCCAGAAATCTATGAGTTCTTAAATTAATTCGACGACTGTTATGGACGACTGCAGAGTGAGGCGGGGAGACCCGGGGAGAGTTAAGCTCTTTGGGGCCTTGGAAAAGTCGGACAGACTGAACGTTTGGAGATGGGCTTTGGTATGGGCCATTTCCAACGGATTCGGGACTGACCTTTCTGTAGTGCTACGCTGTTTTACCCACGTGGGAGTAAGTTTTGCTACGGTATTAATCTCTGACACATTTGTCATGGGCAAGTATTTCCAGACTTCGAACACATGTGTTCACGCTCCGGAGATGTGTATGTGTGTGTGTGTGTGTGTGTGTGTGCGCGCGCGCGCGCTCGCACGCACTTTGATTTGGGGGAAGAATTGAAGGGGTCGGTGCAATATAGTGCTAACCCACACAATAGTCATTTTGAGATAATCGCTGTTGAATGTTTGGAAAGTCCATACATTGTACATTAATAAAACATGAATGCATGCATTTTCCCTTCTTATTGGTTGAATTCAAATATGATATTTTCACGGAGGTTAGAGTGAATGGTAAGGATTATGAAAATGCACGTAACTCAATTTTGACAAAAGTGTGGGTTAGCACTATATTGCACCGACCCCTTCAATTGTGTTCGATATATATCTTGCTTAATACTGGAGTTTTGGGGAGTGAGTAGTCAAAGTATCAGATGTAGGCCTACTGTTGATAACTGAAATTTTCATACAATTACGGGTGCTACTACTTGTGCTATAGATATAATTAAAGTCATTCAACATTGTTTTACCTGAGCAATTCTGTTCAGAGAAATTATGAAAATATAAAGGCCCAGCGACGGAAACCCGAGCTCTTGAAAGGGCGTACTTGCCAAAGCAATGTATAGTGGAGGGTTACACTCTTGGATAAGATTTATGTAATGCAAAGTTTCACATTTTTTCAAGAAGCAGTGACATCGGTCAATATATGCAAATCAATATGCAAATCAGAATCAAAATAAGGTGATGAAGTCATGGCCTCATAAATCGTTCATTGCTCTGTGTACATCACAAACATCTTCCGCTTATTTTTGTGCCATGAAAGAGGAAATCCACCCCAAAAATAAGTAAACTTCAAAAGAAAGAGAAAAATGTTCCTTACAGAACGATATTAAAATAACAAAAATTGGATAAGAAATAAGGAAAAATGACATGTTGAAATTTTACATTTTTTCGGGAAAACATTTCGTGACAAGTCTTTATGAATATTCAATTTTTCAATTTTCCGTGAATGTCGTATATGAAATTCGAAAAATTTCTTGTTTTTAGCTAATACAAGTAAAAGCATGTTCCCATATCAAGATATATCAAATTAATATCAATATATCAAGTTTTTTTATTTATACAGCTGAAATATGAGATTTTTTTTATTTCTTTATATGAAACAAATACAAAATTGTGACTGCATAATTGCATCGCCAACTTCTAATTTGAATAGACTGATGTAAATTCTTCTCATTCATCCAGTCGAAGTACAAGATCAAAGATTAGTTGAATCAAGAAACTGGAAATAAACTCACTGTTGCGACGTTTCGCCAATTATCAATTGGCTTCTTCGGGCGAATGAAGCTCCCGATGATGGAATGGCCCTTAAATAGTGCGAGATTGTGCAGAGCGCACTGGACCTTGTCCAGCGCGCGAAAGACGGCTTGGGATCTTGCGAACTACATACAACAACATGGATGTGCTATGGGTTCACCAGTTTCTCCCATAGTGGCCAACATCTACATGCAAGAGTTTGAGGCCACAGCACTGAGTACCTACTCTGGACACAAACCACGTATCTGGCTCCGCTACGTGGATGACACTTTTGTCATCCTCCATGACGAAGAGAGTGCGTCTTTCTTTGGTCATATCAACTCCTTGGACAAGCACATTTCCTTTACACAAGAAACATGCAAGGATGGACATCTGGCATTCCTAGATGTTGAGGTCCACGTCGATTCAAATGGTACCCTCTCCACTTCAGTGTACAGGAAACCGACCCATACGGACCAGTATCTTAATTTCCAGTCACATCACCCCTTGGTTCACAAACTTGCAGTCATCAGGACCCTCTTCCACAGAGCAGACACCATAGTTCACAGTCCACCGGAGGTCGAAAAAGAAAAGACCAACATCAAAAACGCCCTGGCTGGATGTGGATACCCAGACTGGGCATTCTCTAAAGCAGACACCCCGAAACGACAAAGCAAGAACACACAGAGAACCTATGGTACACAGGGACGGAAAGTCACCATCACTATCCCGTACGTGCATGATCTGTCGGACAAGATCAAAAGGCTGTTTCAGAAACAGGGCATCACTACTGCCTTCAAGCCCCACAACACATTAAGGCAGAGATTAGTTCACGTCAAGGACCGAGTCGCCAAAGAAAAACAGAGAAACGTAGTCTATGGCATCCGATGTGCCCAGGAGGATTGCCATGATTTCTACATAGGGGAGACACAACAATCACTAAAAGCTCGCATGAACCAACACAGAAGACCCAGCAACTCAGAAAGCATCCCGGATTCAGCAGTATACACACACATCAATGCCAGCAAACATTCGTTCAACACCAATCAAGTGATTATTCTGGATAGAGAATCCAAGTGGTTTGAGAGGGGCGTCAAGGAAGCCATTTGGGAACGTGTGGAGAGACCTACACTTAACAAGAGAGGAGGTCTCCGCTTCAATTTATCGCACGCGTGGGACCGGGCCGTTCGCAAGATCCCAAGCCGTCTTTCGCGCGCTGGACAAGGTCCAGTGCGCTCTGCACAATCTCGCACTATTTAAGGGCCATTCCATCATCGGGAGCTTCATTCGCCCGAAGAAGCCAATTGATAATTGGCGAAACGTCGCAACAGTGAGTTTATTTCCAGTTTCTTGATTCAACTAATCTTTGATTTTCTAATTTGAATATTCATAAGGACTGGTCAAAGAATATTTTACTTCTTATGAGAACACGATCACAACATTTTGAGAATAGAAAAGAAATTACTTCACAAACCAGAAGAGCTTATTGAAGAAATGACATGAAGGTACTAGTAAGATGATGAAAAATTGTCTTTGTAATACTGCTGAAAATAAGTGTAATGCTTCCAAGATTAAATGAGGGTAACTTCAAATGAGGATCTTCCTCGAATATCGAATATACTTGTAATGATTATTTTTCTTCTCTAAAAATTAATTTCGCTTAGAACATATACATCCCTCCAATAAGCAATTTCACTAATTTTGGTTACCAAATCTGAACACCATACTGTTTACTCCTATTCGTACAGTGAAGAGATTATAGATTACGTTTCAAGTCTAACAAATGAAAACGAAATCTGTGTCCACAATGATACAAGTGGAAATTATCTTATGAAAATGAAATTTATTACACTGTAAACCCTCTCTTTCATAATTTGTCACTCACGCTATAGTGTGGCGTCTTCTGCCATAAAGGTTGTAAAAGTCGTTCCAACATTTAGAAAAGGAGATGGATATGATATAAAATTACAGACCAATTTCATTGTTAACCGGCTTTTCAAAGACTGTCAGCACTAATCTATTCCTGAATCAGTGGCGGATCGGGGCTGGGGGTGGGGGGGGGGGTGGGGGCACACCCTTTATTTTTTTAAATAAAAGCAATAAAAAAAGTAAAAGGGGGCGCATGCTCTCCCTTTAATTTTTTAAGAGACCATATATCTTTGTCAGCTGATTGTAGTGGCACCAGAAAATTACGCTGAAGCCGTTGTTGTTTTTTTTTTCGCTTGTCAACCGATGGAACCCGGAAGTGGCACGAGAAACGAGAAAAAAAAAACAAAAACAAATATTTGCACGGGAGCCTCTTTTTTTTTTGGGGGGGGGGGGGAAGGGGGAACTTGTCAGCTGATTAAACCCGGAAGTGGCACTAGAATTATTATTATTATTATTTTTTGCGTCCCCCGCCTCTTTACGGAATTCGTGGATCAGCCCCTGTGAATTATATTCTCTGATCCCTTAAATGATTTGTAAGTTTGGGTTTCTACAAAAATACAGTATTACTCATGGTGTTATGACATTAAAAGAAAAGGTAACCACCTCATTAGACAAGTTTTCACATACAACAGGCATACTCGGGGACTTCTCAAAGGCCTTTAACACTATCAACTCAGAAATTTTACTCCACAAGTTGCATCATCATGGCTTTCGTGGAAAGGCCCTGAGGTGTTTCAGGAAAATATACCTATCTAATAGACAATAGTTTATTTCTGTTCTACGACAATGATTCATCTACGATAAGTCGTTAAACTGCGATGACAAACTACGATGCGTGTCATTCTTGTTGAGTACCCCAAGACAAAATCTAGGCCCTGTTTTATACTTGGTATCAAACACTAACTTGTAACAGTTCTTTCGATTTTCTTTCATCTTGTTTTCCGATGATTGTAATCTCATTTATTCTCGTAGAGAAGTCCATATTATTTTGTAAACAATAAAAAATGCCATGCTGTGGATATAAGGCAACAAATTATCTCTAAACTTTCAAAAGACAAAATACAGGCGTTCTAGCAGTTTACCTGAAACCTGCCAGGCAATGTTGTGTTTGCTCCTTACATTACGCGGTAACCGTTCGATTTATGTACTACATGATGTAAGTTATAAAAATCGCCTGGATTTCCTTTTTTTTTTAAAGAAACTGCTGAAAAAAAAGTTGGTAGTATAGTTTCTTTTAAAAAAACAGCCTCCTTTGAGAGATCCTTGACGTCATCCATGAACAATATAAAAATGATTTTAGCCGATTTCACAGTGGAAGTACTTAAAGGTGAAGGGTTCTCCGTACTCTTCAAGCGATTCTGTATAAGTTTGATTCCTGCCCGCCTCTGTTGACCCAGGTGTACAAATTGCACTTGACAAAAGGCTGGGGTGATGATAGTGGCAAGGCCCTTAGGAAGAACAGTGTTAACACTGATTAGGCCACCCTGGAAAATGTAGTACTTTGTGGCTGCTTTGGGATTCTGAAAACTTGTTTTCTTCAGTAAATAAGTTTTACAAATTAGACGCTTTTTGTTGTTTAAAAGGGGTGTAAAGTACGACTTGAATCTGAAGAGCGCGATATCATGAGAATTGTTGAGGCTGTATGTCACAAAATTTAAATAAACGTATGACATAGTTTTAAAAAGTGAAAAAAAAGGTGAAAGAAGAGTGAAAAGTGAAGTCCAGCAACTTTCGGCTTTCTGGAAAGGATCATCTTGTCTAGGTTCATGCGGCATTGATATCACCGTGCACTTCGAATCAGAATGATTCCAACCCGAGAGAGGAGACTAACTAAGGACAGGTGGCGGTCTGTGATTTAGAGTGGTTCTGTGTTTGATAATAATCTCCGATCTCTGGTCAACGGAAAAAACTAATGAAAAGAAAAAGAGCACAAAACAATAACTCTATACAATTTTGCTTGTTCCGTACATCTCGCAGTATTGGCCGAAGATATCAGCTTTCGTGACTATTGAACCAGCAGAGAAACAACCAATACTCGCGTGAGCGGTACGGGGACGGCATCGTATCAAGGGTAAACTCCTGTAAGCTTTGTACCCCGTGTTCTCCGCCTTATGTCCGGGGACTTTGTAACACGACGACTTCACAAGCGCGAGGGAGGCAAACGCAAAAGGGGTATGGGTGGGACAGGGATTTCAGTTTCTTGGGGGCGAACGTTAAGTTTGTTGCGGTCCGACAAGACGAGAATAAACCCGATCGGTCAATATTATCGTATCCTTCAAAAATATGTACTTTTCCTCGTGTGCCAACGGCGGCTCTCAGGCCTTACGGAATGCGAGCCGCCCGCTCGCCCACACACAGGGGAATGACGAGAAATTGGGGGAAGGGACAATTTTTCTTCACAATGTGGTAAATATTGCCGACAAAAGATGAACCAATTAGGGATGAGAGAGGCTGGAATGACCCTATAATTACAATTTGTATGCCGTTTTAGAAAAGCTCTCTTAATCTCCTCAACAGATGGCTGCTGCGAAGAGAGGGAGGGAAAGAGACTCAACACATACATCAGGTTTACTTCTGCTACGAGAAGATACGGGAAACGCTAAGATAATACTCTTTCATAATCATGCTTCTGCCCTGTTTTTTTTTCTTTTGTTTTACAGTTACATTCTTGTAGCATCTCGGCAGATGTGATCATTTGAACTGTCCTGGTTGAGTAAACAAATTAAGACTCCATGCAGTCGAAGCATATACTTTCAATTCTTATACCATCCAAACGTCAGTATTTTACACTGCATGAAACAAACGATCCCAACCAGACAAGATCCGTGCACGCTCCTCAGGACGAGGGAAATAAGGATTGCGTGGTGACCTTCGCTCCCGTCAAAAGCGGCCATCTAAACAGTCGAAGAGCTTTCTAACGTGTGGCGCTGCCTAATACAGCGCGAAAAATATGCCGATTATTGAAAGGAACCGCTCGAGTTTACCTTAATGCACGCGAGGATGAAGATCCGTGCGGATTCAAACGCGCAACATTAAAAGCGCAAAAAGAAAAGAAAAGAGGTCAGGAGGGGGGGGGGGGGGGGGGGGGGGGGGGGGGAGGACATGTTATTTTCGTAAGCCAGACGTGCATTTGTTGGAAGGGGAAAGGAGGAAGTGGAGACGAGCAATGCTAAGAACATACAATTTTGAAACAGGCCAACCATAGACGAATTAGAAACTGATATGCTACCCTCGGGAATGTGGGGGAAAGTTCGCTTCTTAAAGGGGCCCCTGACGTCCATTCTATGTTGACTTTTACTGATGTGAATAGATTTATGACTCACTAATTCTTCATTTTTTTAAAAATTAAATCTTTTTAAATATTAGTAAGAATCTTATGTTTCATTTTTCTCTGCACCCAAGCAGCTCACCCCCTAAAAATGACAACTTTCTCGCCTGTCGTAATGTCAGTATTGGTAAAGTCAGGTGAAATAAGCATTGCACTGCCTGATATGTAGTCAACATAATGGTACATAATGGTAAAAACAAGGGAATGCGCGTATAGAAATTGCGCAAAGATTGCTGAAATAAAAATCAAATTTATTCGACTTTGCTTGTCCTGGCACACCTGACAAATTAATGTAGTAATGTACCTGAAAGTCGTTAAACCGTATCATTTCATCTGTCGGGAGTTGAGTGGAAGAAATTATAAAATTTCCAGTGAAGGTAGGCCTAAAGTTTCAAGTACTTTCACAACATAATGCTCAGATTTACACTTTTACATATATTTCTGGACGGGATCGACTTTTGTTTTATATGCTTTTTAATTAGGTGAAATTTCATTTTCTTTGATAAATAAACAAACAAAAATATACCCAACATTACTAGCGCTCAAAATCAATCTAAATTTTCCTCAGACAAGACGGCAGCATCGAAACCCAATCATCAAAGGCACAAATAAACGCACATGTGGAATTCTTTTGTGCACGTATAGAAAATAGACAGCTGTTTGAAAAGCCAGCTGTTGAACCTCCTTGATATTTGGCAGTAGGCCCTATCAATAGAAAGTTTTTCATTACATTCAATGTACAGTAATGAAGTGGATGTTTTGAATTCCCTAGGCGTTAATGACGGACCATTGTAGGCATTAGGCGTTTTCACATCAGCCCGATGTTTCGAAATAGCGCGCTATTTTGCTGACTATTTTCTGCGAAAAATATCTCGAGCTTGGATTTTTATCGGGCTGATGTGAAAAACGCCTATTGTTCTGTGTAAGTTCATTCTTCTACTGAGCAATTGATGAATTCTACAGTGTTACGTCGGGCAAGCCCTATGCATTGCGCCGCTTTGAAAACGAGTGAAAGTGCCTAACCATGGCATACGAAACTTATGAACTATGAACGGAGGTCTTTCTTTGGTCCCATCGTCACTGTCGCCACCTGACTATGTGCATCTTAATGAGTACATTCCTCAAGGCGTTTGGACAATAGCCATGTTCAGACGTATTCTATTCAGAGTAAAATTTTATGGCGCAGCAATTAAAATTAAAATTTATGCTTATCTTACCACGACCCTGTGTCCACACGACGGTCGTGGGAAGAATCTCTGACCAATTTACCACGGCCTTCGCGGGGATCACCATGAAGGGTCGGTGTAACTTCCGGAAGTGGTAGCGCCGCGCACGTCGACCATACGAATACGATTGTTTTTTTTTTTAACCAGCGGCATTGTCTTCTCCATTCTTCTTGATGGAAATTTCTGAGCGCTATAGCTTCTTCGTCGCGATCGACTAGGTTAGAATTGCACTACACGTGCACGTGTACTCGCAAAATGTCAACATTGCTATTTGACCCCGGAAGTTTTACTTACGTCGTAAGGTATGCAAGTGCAGAGATACTCCGAGGGCTTGTCCGAACGGGCAATTTACTCCGACCGGTTAGTCGTGGTAGCGGGATACTCCTGAGAAAACTCAAGAGTATCTTGGTCGGAGGAAGAGGTCGTGGTAAGTTCCTCCGACCGGAGGAAGTTACCACGACCTTGTTCAGACGGGCTCTACTCCGACCTTTCCTCCGAAGTTATTCCGACCAGGCTTCCTCCGACCCTTCCTCCGAAGTTACTCCGACCAAAACTGCCCCCATCTGAACATAGCTAGTGACGGTTGTAAAATCGTGCTTCGTTTCTGACAAAAGAATCGTTTCCCTCATTTCGGTTTTATTTGGCTGAGGTACCTTTTTAGACTCAATTGTACACTCTTGAATAGACACCAATGACGGGGAGCAGCAAACCTCAAAACATGACAAAATTTGTGTCATAAAATGGGTAATTACTGAATTGGACACATGTGGACACGCATGCTAAGTTGGTATTTAGACCATGGACCTATAATACACATGGACATTCATCGTATCGTTAATTAATTCATGAACCCGTACATCTCAAAAGCGCCGCAAATATATTTTTGGCATGCTTCACTGCTTTGATCCCATGATCGTCACCGCCAGCAAGCCGGGAGAAGAAAAGCAAGACGGAGATTCGAGAAATCTAAAACTATATGCGTAGAAGAAAATAATTTCGCAAGTGACATTGCTTAGGCTAAGCGGTGATTTTAAAATATAGGCACAACTGCGGTAACACAACATTATCTTGTTCCTGCTGCAATTGCTCCGGTCTTATTTTCTCCAAGGACTTAAATTTAGGGCTAGGGTTATGATAGGGTTTAAGGTTTAGTTGGATGTTAGGATTAGGATTAGATCGAGTTAGAGTTATGTTCGTGAGTAGAATTGTATGTTTGGCTTTCAATAGCGTGCAAATATTTCATGAATGCAATTGTCGCAGGAGCAAAGGACATGGAACCAGAACTGCACATGTTCTTTTCTCAAGAGAGTTTAACTTTTGCGCATGTAGCTTGTAGGTTTCGCAATGTGCCGTCTTAGTTACTTGGGTTTACTTGGTGTAAAGACGTACCTGGTAAAGCATCTGCTGCTTATGTGCCCCTCGTCACAGGTGTTTCCATGGCATGTCTTTTACGTGGGTGGCTTCTCCAGTGTCTTTCGAGTATAGACTTGAACTGATTAACGCTTGGGGCTGTGACTATTTCTTCTGGCAGAGCATTCCAGTTGTAAATGCTTCTTACGGCAGAAGCATTTTGTCTGAGCTGCCGTCTGATTCTCGGTTTCTTTAGTTTCAAGTCGTGGCTTCTGGTCTTGCTGCTTTCAACCAACTCGAAGAATAAGCCACTTCGTAATTAGCTCACATGCACATTAGTACAAAATAATGGCCTTCTTTTTTTTCTCGGTTGGCTATGCACTTCACTTGTTTTGAAAGTGACAAAAATGAATGCATACCGTAAGCGTGCCCGACGTAAAAATTTATGGAATCCATGTTCAAACAAAGAATGAATTTGCTCAGACCAGGGGTGACCAGAATGGTCCGTCAACTTGAGGAAGCATCAATTTCTTTGTTTTTGCGTTGCGTGCTTTAACAAACTTATTTTGTTAATCTTGCCAAAATACCAGGCCTGCTGTCGGGTAGATGTGCTTGCAAGTACCATTTGTAAGGATAACATAAATAATCATCACATCACAAATGCTTATCTCACTGAATTAAAAAACCATCATGCCTGTTAGTACAAATTACCTTTTTCTGCTCATGCGCACACTGGCTACGATCTGGCTCTATTCACTTTATGATTCTGAAGATCCGAATGAGCTAAACCCTTGTTGCAGCTTTCTGTATGCAAGGGTGTGTAACTTGAGGATTTTCAGTCGCTCTGTATATTCCAGATGACGAAGGTGGGGGAGCAGTCCTATTGCCCTCTGTGGTACGTTCTCAAGGAGATGCTTCCTCATTCTTGACAGTAGAAGTCCATACTGTATTCAAGAGTCGGTCTTATTTGAGCTTTGTACAATTTGAGCCAACCCTTCTCACTCAATGCCGAGAAGGATCTCTTAATGATGATGCCTTGTTTTTATCACGGCCGGCTGTCGGCGGTGATGATGAGATCAAAGCAGAAAAACATGTTCACATTTTTTTTTTTTTTTTTTTTTGTTACGCTTTTGGCAGAAACGGGTGCATGAATTACAGTAATTAACGAGCGATGAATGTCCATATGTAGTAGATCCTGGTTAGCACATCTTACTGCCATCTTTCTGAGCAATCTGAAGACTTATCTTTTGTATAAATATAACATCGGGTATACATTGCTTGTTTATATACACGTGTAAAGTATTAATTTAATGAAACTTCATCTAATCACGAATATAAAACAAAGTCAAACCTGTCCAAAAATATGTCCAAAAGTGTAAATCTAGCTGCTTGAAGTGAAACTGTTTGAAATTGTACCCTGGAATTTAAAGCCGATTTTGTCACTTTTCTGATTATTTCTGACAAATGAAGCTGATATGGTATAATCTTTTTCAAGTACACAATTATTTAGTTCTTTATAAATTGATGTTTGATTAGTGTTCAGACGTGTCATATACAAACGAGTAATATTGATTTTTATTTCAGCATTATTTCCACAATTTCTATTCGCACATCCCCCGGGCTTAGCCATTATCTACTGCTCAGCTTTTATAGGAAGGGATGGCGAAAAATAAGCATCATTAAGACATGTATATTTCTTAGAGAGTGACTGGTCATTATGCAATAAGATGTGAATCCATTGTCTTCCTATCTGTGGGGCAGATCCAGTTGGGCACAAGTTTGTACTTCAAATATTTTTGAGTGGCGGCATCATTTACATGGGATAAAAGGGAATGAGACCATTTTTGTAATCAACTCCCATTGGTTGAACCGTCTTGGTTGTGTCAAGTTACAAAACAAATTTATATCGATTGTTTTTCATAAACTTATTATGGCTAATGAATGAGCACACAGAACAATAAGAGTATGACTTCTTGTCATACTTATACTTGTTATGTATAATAAGAGTAAAATGTATACCTTCAAAATACGGTCCAATATCGCAAAAGTTAGAGGAAAGGAGACAATCGTCAAGTTATCTTGATCTATACTATATAGTACAGCTGTATACATTCAGCAAAAAAAAATAAAAAAAGAAAGTAAACACTTTTCAAGTTCATATTTCTCATAGAATATTTGGCTATATATTAATGTTTTGTATACCATATTAGAGGTAATTTAATTTCTATCGAACTGGTAGGTCAATAAGAATGAAATCTTTACGCAAGAGTGAACACATTCGTTTTTCTCTTCCATGGCACAAAAGTAAAAATTCCAAAAATGGACAAGTTGTCATTCATGTATGCTCTTCCATATAACAATGAGAACAAGACAATTCAACACAAAAGGAAACAAAAATTAATTTGCAAAAATCATCCTATGATCCCTGTGTTTACAGCCCCCAATGATAAAGAAAATTCCAAATTCAAATGGCATTAAAGAGGTAATACACGTATATGTACAACAAAAAGGGTAGAAATTTGAAATGCTACGTTAAATTAAGAAAATTGAAAATGATATTTGGTTTTTGAATTTGTCTTATGAATTCTTAAATTCCTAAATTAAAAGAATGAAATAAGAAATTCTGTCCATGTTATCACCTTTGCAGCTTGCTCCCCATGTCATTTGAAGTTTGATTCAACATGTCTTTTCCCCTTTAGTTTCCCACTTTGTTTTTGAGGATATAAAGAGATACAAGGGAACAAAAACTGGTTTTTGCTATTCATTCATGTCCCTCATTATGTCAAATTGGTCTTTTCTTTTCATTGCTATCATGAAGGGCATTTGCAAATCAATGACAAAATGTCAATTTCTGCAATTTTTACTTTTGTGCCTTGGACGACAAAAACAAATGTTTACTCATGTGTAAAATTTCCCTTTGTATTAACCTACCAGGTTGATAGCTGTATTTAAATAACCTTTACTATGTGACACAATGATTTTTATCAAAATTATCTATGAAAAATATGTGGTGGAAAAAGAGATTACTTTCTTTTTTATTTTTACTGAGTGTACATACTGTTTAGTCATGGTGCTGAATTAGGAACTAGGAACTGCAATCGCTCCAAGCTCATTCTTGTCACAAATATTGGTCCCAAGGCCGTCAAGTGTGAGGAGTTGCTAAGTGACTACTTAACCCTATTCCCACCGGGGGGGGGGGGGGGGGGGGGGATTTGCCCCCCCATCCGACGTTTCGCGTGATTATTCCGCAACGTGTGATGCTCTCGCCGAGACATTTTATGACTTTTTTCTTTCAAGTATCGCGCAACTTTTGAGACCAAATGTGTCGCTCCCGGGCATACCGTTTTGAAGCCACGCCCCTTTGAAAAAAATTCGTCGACCCAAAAATTGCTCAATAACATGATTTTGTGTACAAATCCAATGTAAATTGTGTTTTTACAATTAATTCATATACAAATAAAATATCTTTATTTCCAATGGCTCATGATTTATTTTAGCTTGATTATGCTTTAAAAAGTTTCTGTGACAAATTTTGACGAAAAAAAAACACCGAAAAGTAAAAAACAAAGAAATACATAAGAAATTCAATAAACAATGAAATACATAAGAAATAATTATGAAGCCGAATTTTTGCTTCAATATTATTGATGAAGATATTGAAAATAATATGTTCACCAAAAATTTAAAGTCTTGGAGTTACATTTTTTGATTTATAGGCAACAAATTTTTGTTTGCATAAATTATTATAAAATACATAAATCAAAATTTGAAAAATCTGACTATACAGTCTTGTAGATTACATTGGCCTCTACCTTAGTGCAAATTTTCGCAAGGATTTCGTGATCCACGACCTAGATCTGAAGGGAGGGCCAAAAAGCCCCCCCCCCCCCCAAGTCCCTCAAAAAACCCAATGGGATTAGGGTTAACAGTCAATCATTAGGTAAAGTTTAGATAATCAATACATGTAACATCCATAACATCATGACACCATAACATCATGCATAACATCCTGAATGGTTCCACCGGTTATGCCTGCATCCTTCACTCATGTCAATCTACATGTTTGTTTTATAGCACAGGACAACAAAGAAAAGACCCGAATATAGGAAATTTTGGATGATTCTGATTAATCAAAAAAATCAAGGTGTCAGTTTCCTCACCAATTTTAATATACAGTATCATGCATATAAACATGAAGGATACTTTCTGCAATTTTATGACATGACATAAACTTAGTTATATTTGTGATTCGGTAACTGGCTTTGCGGCTTTTCATTGTACTGTAAAGTAATCCAGCAACATACAACATTTTGAGCCGTAATAATGTATTACACCATAGTCTGTCATAGGGCAACCTGTAATACAGTATTGTACTCAGCATAATATTATCTTAGCATTTCAACAGCTGGAAGAAACATTAACAGGCTACAACCTTGTATAGCTCTTCACCATGTCTTATCATCATCAATGTCATGCAAACCTGGTACAGTACTCTCCGCGTAATCGGGTATCGCTTAAACGGGTACTCCGTTTAATTGGGTAGTAATGTCAAAATCAGTTCCAATGCACATTAAAATTACCTGATAATCGGGTTGCCTCTCCGCATAAATGGGTAAATAATTTTCTTCTAATCTAATTTCTACCCACATTTTATCGCAGATATAACACTTTAAGAAATTATGAATGTCAAATTTTCCACGGCTAATGGCATTCTCTGCTTAATTTGCAAAGAAGACGATCATTTGGGGAGTGATTAAACATGAAAACACATGTACCAGTACCAACTTGCCCCACGTAAACGAACATTAAACATGTAGCTGGCACTCACAATTGCATAGACAGACAGGAGTTGAACACACTTGCGCTACCTCCCTTGCTCCGCAACAACATTTACAATACGAGAAGTTTGCAACGAAAATCAGGCAATGCACCAGCTCCATAATTTTGTTTTTTCTCCAGTATGCCCTTCTCGAAAAGTAACCCGACGTTCTACGTGACTAGTGGACACTAAGAGACGTGTTCATTTCGGAAAACGCCTGCATAATAGCGATGAGTCTATAGTCAAACGACAAAGTTTTCCGAAGACATATACATTGTATATCCATAAAAAGAGTGTAAATTATTGTTCGTGACTGAGCAAGTGTTGTTCGTGACTGAGCAAGTGTCAGGTACAACACGTATGTATAAGCACGCATGTTAGTTAAGCATAATAGTGTAGGTGTTTGGTGCAGTGTACAATGCATGTACATACACATTGTGTGTGTCATATTGTGAATGAGACGTATTCTTCTGTTAAACGGGTACTCCGCTTAATCGGGTAAGAAACGCTCTGTTCGTGCCTACCCGATTATGCGGAGAGTACTGTACTACAATTCCAGGACAGTTTATGTTAACATTGGACACATTAAGGTGAAAGAATTTTCTTATCTGTTGAATGTAATATCCCTTGCACATTATTATGACGTGGAACAGTGTAAATAAGAAACCTAACAAAAGAAATCCTTTTTTGAGTGCAGTTCTCCTGTTACAGTATCATACTCAGAGTTACGTAACAGTTCTTTCGAGTTCCTTTGAGTAGATGGACCTACAGCATATGTTTCTAAGGCGATATCTCTCATACCACTGAACTCCGCCATGGATGACTGTTAATTACTATATAAAGTGTATGTTAAACACCAATACTACAATGAGGTTAGCTAATCAGGACAAATCCAAGATCTACACTTTTACCCTGCTACACTGACTGGGTACATTTCAGTTATACACGTATTAGTGAATACTTGGATTGTGAATACATTTGTATAAACGGTTACATTACAAACACCAAATCAATGTCATTAGGATCTACATTACATGTAAGTGACTACACATTTAACAATGACTAAATGCACATCAGCTGTCTCTATTCATTACAGTAATGAAAGGACAATGAAGTAAATGCAAGTACATTGTAAAAACTAAATACTGTATTTGGCACTGAAAGTAATATGGGGTTAATCATTGAGGCAATCAATGATGATCATTAACTGATGTATGGAATAAGTTTCTGTTTTTTTAAACATAGTCTCACTTTGTCAACAAAATGAACCTATTTACATGTAGTTAAAAAAACCGAAAAACATTTGAATTTATTTAACTTTAACTGTAATTGCACCTTACCATCATTCATTTGGCACATTAAGTAGTCCCTAGGAGTAACACCAATGCCCAACTTAATTATACTTTTATCCGCACAGCAATCATGCAAGTTTGAATTCTCTTTGTAGATGCAAATCATAAATGGCGAATTGAATGCAAATACAGTCAAACCTGTCTATAGCAGTCACCCAAGGGAGATGAAAAAGTGGCTTTTATAGACAGGTGGCTGCTATAGCTAGGTTCTTTAACATGCTTTTTCTCTCAGAGGGAAGTGTTTTTATAGCGGCCGTATACAGAAGGTGGCTATACAGTTGTATATATATAAAGGTGGTCGCTAAGACAGGTTTGACTGCACTTATTGAAAACACTTTGTAATGGTAACTGCCTCTTTGGACATTTACACTCGACTTGAATAAACTTTCACAATTAATTTGTCATTCCTTCCAAAACGAAACTCAGATAAAATGCATTGTCACATTCAATGCTGTAGGGTTTTCATACACATCTTCTGCATACAACTGAGTTACAAAACTGACTCATAACAAACATGTCCTTACAAAAATTTATTGTAATGATTTATACTTGTGCAAATTCTATATGCATGCACATTATCATAAACATGGAAGCCCAGAATAACACTTCTTTCCTTCTTCAGCTAGTCATTTAACCCTAACTAGGCCGGGCTATTTAGGTAAATGATAGAGCTGGGGGGGGGGGCCTCCCAGGCCCCCCTCCAGATCTCGGCCATCGACCGCGCTATCGCGACGAAAATTGGCACACACATTGCCTATGATGTAATCTAAAGTACCATGAAAGTAATTTTTTCAAAAATTATCATTTACACTAAATTATGCTAATTTATGCATAATGATGCATGAAATCAGACAATTGGGTATAAATCACTAAATAAAGCTCAAAACAGGCACATTTTTTGTGTAAATATTTTTTTTAGTGTCCTTAGCAAATGTAAGAGAAAAAAATTGCGCAATCAGAAAAAATTTCCTAAGTATTTTACTGTTTTTTTTAATTCGTATGTATTTCATTGTTTTTCGACTTTATGTTTTTCATTGTTTTTTCGATGAAATTTGTCCGCGACATCGTTCCGAACAAGAAAATATGTTATAAATTGATTTTAATAAATAAAACCCCCAAATAATCATGCTTTTATGAAATTTGCCTGTAAACATAGTTTGCATTGAAATTGTAAACGAATTCACATTTTTGAGCAATTTTTGGTCCGACATGCACGTGCATATTTATGCGCAACTTCGGAACCGCGCGCCCGGGTATTGCAAATTTGGTGTCAAAAGATGCAGGAGACTCGAAAGAAAAAAGTCATGAAACGCCACGGCGATAGCTTTTCACGATAGCGATACATGGCGTGAAATGTTGGGGGGGGGGGCCTCGGAGGCCCCCCCGGCCTAGTAAGGGTTAAGACTCAATAAAGTTAATTTACTACGTGATGCAGTAGAATGAGTTAGGAATGTTTGCAGACAAGTGATCTCATACTCTTCACTCAAAGGACATTCTTCAATGTTCACAATGTTTTTGTGACCTCAAAATTTCAACACCTTGGTGTTTGAACAATTCAAAGTGAAAGTATATATACAATAATTGTTGAAATATATGATGCCACTTTAAAGAACATCAGCTTATATAAATGACCGACTTGCTCAAATGTACTCACAGTCATTAACCCATTGAGGACAGTTTGATTTTCGCTACAACATGCATTTTCCATACACATCGACCCTCAACAGGTGAACATCAACAATAATCTCCACACAGATAGCTCATCTAAGATAAAAGAATACATTAAGATTTACTGCAGATTGGAGATAATTGCATTTGCTAAGAAATAACGCTCACAAAAAACGTACATTAGTACTGAAGTAAATGATAAGTTTTGTATCACAAGCTAATGAATTGTGTTTTAAGAGGCAAATGTTACATGCCAATTGCTAGGGTCATGTGCAAGCTCAAATAGAAGTGTTCCTCTCGAGTGCTCAGCAATTCGCATCACTTCTGAAGCATTGACTACAACTTCTTGAATAAACAGCATGATGAACTGGTAAAGCGTGACATAATACTATCTTGCCAAACTGATGACTGACCCGTCACACACTTTTCTAAATTTTTATTTCCTATTGGCTAGTGCCTTTGAGTCACTTTTTTTTTAATAACCTGCCATGTTTGAAAAGAGTTACTGAACAAAGGTGTGTATGAGCAATGTAGAAAAGACAGTAACAAAATATTGACATAGTATACAATATTTCATCATGATCATTCTACAAAACTCATACTTGATAATGGAGGATCTAACTCGGTAAAACTCTTCTGTCCTGCAAAGCCAGAAATCCAAAATCAATTCAGTGAAAATATATTTCATCACGTAAGTTGAACATCATATTCAAACGGGTCTAATGTTTCTTTGGTGAAACAGCTTCGTCCCACAGCTTGCAACATAGCAACGATCTGTAGCAGACTGACATCAGAGAAAGCACCATACATAATACATGTGTACATGAACCGCACCATGCAGCTTGTCTCACTATCTAGACTTTATAATTTTTCTTGAGCTGACCTCGCAGCCTGGAAGAACGCTTTGGCTGGGAGGACGGACTCTCTTCGTCCGGAATCACGATCAACTCCACAGGGAGCAGGCTCTTTCTACTGCGACGACTCAGTGTCTTCCTTCTGGTTGGCTTAGAGACAGAAGTTTGTGCATTGCCACTAGGCACAGTCATCTTTTGTTGCTCGTCTGCAGTAGTGGTATTGCAGCTATCTGATTGGTCGGTGAAAGGGTTGGGGGCTGCTGCTTCTTTGTCTTGTAGTGAATGAGCTACAGTCACTTGTTCATCAACTGACTGGCCAGTGATGAGTTTTGGATCAGTTGGGTTAGCTGACTGATCCATCCCATCAGATTGGGCTAGACTGGTGTGATCAGAGGGATCGACATCACCACGAGAGGGGAGGGTGAATCGAGGGTGCTCCAGAATAGTAGATGGCATACCAGCTTGGTGTGCAGAGTGTTCTGCAGATGGGATCTCAAGTCCACCATGCACCTCAGTTTCTTCATGGATGACATCTAGTTGTTCAGAGTTTTTCTCACAGTGGGTGGGTACGTTCGTACAGTGCATACTTGTCTCATCTGCTTCTGAACGAACAGGTTCAGATGCCACCTGAGACTGGGACCAGCTCATCTCCAGCTCCCTGATGCCTGATGCAGACAGCTCGAGCATTTCATCAAGTGGGGACACCCCCTGTCCAGATGCCAAGTCTTGGTGGCTGTCAAACGCATCAACTTCTTTGGTGATGCCTGTGGTCTCCTCCTCACTTCTTCGGGATGACTCAGTGTCTGGGTTTCGCGTCCTGCATTCACCATCTTCAATTCTCTGCTTTTTGGTTTCAGTGCTTCCGTCTCCAACGAGCTTGGTTTCTTCCATTGTGCAAGGCTGAGAGGTATCTTGCGCATCATCTCCCAGTTCATCCCGGAGCCGCTTCCTCAGCATGCCTGCCGGCCCGGCTTTTGTTGCTGCGCTGGTGCAGTGCCTCAGAGGAGTCTTGAAACCTTGCCTCACTGCAGAGGATTTGCTGGGGCAGGGAAGTGGAGCGAGGGGAGGAGGGGATGGGATGCGAGAGAGGAGCTGGGACCGCCTGGCTGCCTCCACCTGCTGGGCGGCTACCCTCGGGGAGACTTCGACTTCTGCTACTGCTGACCTGGGTACAGCAGTTCCGACTCCAGAAACCCTTCCCGCTGCACCAGAGAGGACTTGCTGCTCTGCCTCTGGGGCCGGGCGAGACCAGTGACCATGTGGGAAGTTCTTCGGACAAGAACGGGCCATCATTGTCTGGTAACCTTGCCCCTGGGGTGTCTGAAATCTAGCTGCAAGGCTGTTTGGGGTGACAGACCGGTTCCTGGTCACCCTGGCCTGGGTGACTTGTCTGGCAAGTGGAGTAGCCATTCTGCTTCTTGTCAGGGTCGATGAAGGGTACCTACTGGCAGAATTTGGTTGACTTGTGTAGTTGGAAGAGACAGTTTTCAGACTCTCAAGCTTCCTTCTCATCGCTTCCAGAAATGCTGAGACATCCTATTTAAAGAAGAAATGCAGAGCATACACAAAACTACATTAATATCCATGTATAATGGAATCCTTCGCATCGTAACTAGAACACAGATGATAATGATTCTATTCTTGTCTAGCTTTCACATGCTCACTTACAGTAGCATCCTCTTGAACACAAATTCTGCAGCATAGTAGAGTAACTATGAAGAAAATCACAATTTTTTTTTCCCTCTTATCATCACTTATGGTAGAAAGTCTGATCAAATTTCTTTGTTTCTTTCATTACAATCTCAGGAACATTGAACTTGAACCTTATACATTTACCTCTTCTGAAAAACATCAATCACTCCATCAATGGCTTATAACATATAATTGTACTGGTTTCCTGCAGTACTGAAAAAAAAAAAGTTGTTTAAGGTCATAATTGTTCATTAGAAATAATTACTTACAAACATGTAGGAACAGAACAAACTAAAGTTCTGGAACAAACTACAAGCATATACCATAATAGACCTGTGTACCAAAGAAAAACAAAGTAGTCAAAAAGTGTGGCTGACAGAGTGTACACAAGTCAGCAGCCTAAATATGACCACTAACCCTATAAAACAAGGAACAGTGAGGGCAGCATGAATAAAAACGGGAGTCTAGATTTGATCACCATACACCCCAGTTCAAAAGTGCAACAATATCTGTCAAAAACTGCCATCTGTATGGCGTACACAAGACACCCACCAAACTATTGTGTATGACTATTGACCATAAAACATGGAACACTAGAAGTAGCATTACCAGAAACATTAGGAGTGTAAATTTCACCATGATGGAGGCAATTTTCATATAAATTGTAAAAATATAACAGGTGGCAGTCTTTGACAACTACAACCAAAAGTTATAGGTGGCTAGCTTAAGATACACCTCCATACCAAATTTCAAATAAAATCCATCAAGAAACGTGGCCAGCATCCTACACACAAATGTGACAAGGCAGTGGCGGCAGCATAAACACTGCTATATCAACAGCATCCTCCAGTACACGCATCGAGGGATGCATTGGAAAGGTAATATGCAAACCTTGATAAGCCTCCTCGTCTGTAGAAGAGCTGACTGAAGGTGGTGTGCTCTTGGATTGAGCGTGAATGATGAGTAGTCCGAGGCAGTGGCCAGGGGGAGGGGAACTCTGGCCGCACCTTGTGAGGAAGGCTGGCAGTACTGGAGGTTACTGGCTGCGATGAAGGTTCCAGGTTTCAGCAGGTCATCCAGATGGAGTGACTGGTCAAACACAGGCAAAACAAGAAAACGGACAAAGTTGACTTCACAGTGTTGGTGAAACACTTTTGGTATACCATGCTGTATCTCAATGAAGCCTTGCAGGCATACGCTGTTCTCAGCTGTCATCATGTTAATCAAAATCAGATAATCAGTTGATTTCCCTATAAAGCTCTGCCTTTGGAACAGGTTTGCCTTGTTCTTCACTTTCATTTGTTTTGTTTTAATCTATTTGGGTCATCACATGCATGGAAAATGGTCAACCAGGTGAAAGATAAACAGCTACAAAACATACTGTGTATGGCATCCTTGACATAACAAGTGTAAAAGATATCAAGTGGCAGTATTTTCTACCATCTGCCACATCGTTGGTGGCTCTGCCTTGCTCTTTTGCAATTAATTCTAAGAGCTTTGTAGTGTACCTAAAACTTAACATGAAAACAAAATTCACTGCCAAAATGATACAGTCTAATGTACATACGAAAAAAATTGAATCATTTTGTGTGTGTGTGTGTTTGGGTGGGGGGGGGGGGGGGGGGGCGTGAGGAATTGAGAAAATACAGACCGCTTTCCTACCTTTAGTCCTGCCCAGAATTTGATTGCCATGAGACAGCCATCCTCATCTGCAAGGTACACAATGTGACCATGAGAACCAACAGGCCTGTAAGAAGAACAATATAGTGAACACAATTTCTTCCTGACACAGTTTCATATTCTGGCTGTATTAATGATATTCTATACATTAGCTTGATTAACACAATCAAAGTTCAAGTGCTTACATTGTCATTGGTGAATTTTCATCACCAGTCACATAGTTTCTTGAATATCAACCTCGTAAATAATATCCCCAAATTGCATTTGGTGACCTTCTTTCTCTGTCATATTACTGTAACTCGGCCATTTGATCATTTATCTTCACAGGCATCATTACCGTCACAGTCATCAAATCATCACTGCTAGCATCACCACCTTCCCAGTCACATTATAATGATGGTCATTATTACCATCAACGTCATTAAAATCATTACTGTGATAGGTTCTCCCGCCTTCATTATCACGATCTCTACCATTACCACCACCTAAATCACCCCTACAACGTGCCTCAGTACCTTCATTATCTTTCTTGTCATTACAACTATCATTAATATCATCATCACTGCAAGCACTGCCACCTGCAACTACCAACCACTACCACTGCCACCATCATCAACATCACTGCATGCACAATCACCTTCAAAATTTCAAACACTATCATTGTCTTGCTGATCATACCAACCTTACTCACCACCTTAATTACATTTTTTTTTTCACCACCAAGTACCATCATCATCATCACTATCAGTCATGATCACCCTTTCATAATCAACATCTTCACTATAACTCATTTTGTTATTATCAATCAGCATCAGCATCATCAAAATCACTGCTATAAGCATCATATTCACTATTATGGCCTTCACCTTCTTATCATCTTACAATGTATCATCATCTTCATCACTTTTGTTATGAACAACACATATCATCATCAGTAGCAACATCATCACACTCAACACCATCATCATCATCCTGAACATCATCATCATCATCATTATCATCAACATCATCATCATCACCCTCAACATCATCACACTCAACATTATCACCCTCAACATCATCATCATATCATAATATCATCATCACACACAATTACTACATCAAGGGATTGCATCATACTTTGCCTCCTCGACAGAGACCACTAGACCCACTACATCCAGCTCTCCGTAGACTGCCTGCCAGTAGCCTCTTTCCAGCCACTGGAGAGATGCAGCTGCCCTGGGTGTGTAGATCTTCTGCAGGAGATGGCTCCCCGAGGGAAGCTCCTCATACCGTGTGGCTCTGGTCGAGGCTAGCTGCACAGGAGCCATGCCATGCAGATTTCTGGGAGGGAGCAATGTATACATTTACATATGTGAATTTGCATTACAAAAACAACAATATATTGCTGGACAAGATTGGAACATAGGCCAGGTCTCAAACGAAGCCTCTTAGCCTTAAAACCACTGAACACAAAATAGAAAAAATCAAATCAATTTCTAATTCCAAGCTTCAGATATGAATGGAAAAAGAGGTACTCTGTCTCGAATGCCCAAAATAAGGAGATCAACACTGATACCCTAAATTGACACATTTTCAAGCCTACCGGAAAAATCAACTTGTGAACAACTTTGCATCAGTGATGCAGGGTCACATATTCAATACATTACAACAAAGATAGGATAGCTAGCTAAAAACATAGATAACTAGAAATGTCGCTACAGCGACTGGTTATACCCCCGCCAAACAACATTTCATAAGCTTTGGTCAAAACAACATTTGATAAGCTTTGGTCAAAAAACTGAGGAAGTAGTTAAATCCGCAAGATCTTTCCTTGATCTTCTGCCATTACTATGCCGTTACCATGGCAACGTACTTTCGGGTACTGTCGAAAAATGCGTCTTGCACATCTACAACCAAAGGCACACATCTGTACCAAGTTTCATGGAAATTGGGCAAAAACTGAGGAAGTAGTTTGCAACACAAAATTTTCCATCATTTTGGCTGATAATATGTGAGTTGTTACCATGGCAACATACTTTTTGTCACTGTCAAGAAATGTGTCATGCTGACCTATATCCTAAGACAAACATTCAGTATGAATTCCATGAGAATTGGAAGAACACTGATGAAGCAGTTTTGCCATGAAGCATTTTGCCCTATATTTTACTAATAACATGCGTTACCATGGCAACACACTTTTTGCCACTGCGGAAATATGTGTCTTGCACATTAACATATTCAGATGAACATCTGTACCTAATTTCATAAAAATTGATCAAAAACTGTGGGAGGAGTTCGCGACGCAAGATTTGTACCCATTTTTGCCCATAATATGCCGTTACCATGGCAGCATACTTTTGGGTACTGTCAAAAAATACGTCTTGCACATCTACAACCCAAGGTACACATCTGTGCCAAGTTTTATGGGAATCGGTTGAAAACTGAGGAAGTAGTTCGCGACGCAAGATTTGTACCCATTTTTGCCCATAATATGCCGTTACCATGGCAGCATACTTTTGGGTACTGTCAAAAAATACGTCTTGCACATCTACAACCCAAGGTACACATCTGTGCCAAGTTTTATGGGAATCGGTTGAAAACTGAGGAAGTAGTTCGCGACGCAAGATTTGCAACGGACCGACCGCCCGACCGCCCGACCGACCGTCCGCTGATTCCTATATACCCCCTTCAAACTTCGTTTGGCGGGGGTATAACTAGATAGACAGATGAATAATCGCATAGACAGAAAGAGAAGTTGAAAGATGGATTGATAGAGAGATGGATGATTCATATTAAAATCGAAAGCAGATAGATAAATTTAGTTTGATTGATAAAAAAATATATATATAGATAGATAGATAAGATAGGCAACAGCTTGCAAGAAAAGGTTCCTTTTCCTTTAATCCATTGATGACGTCCTGAATTTGCTATAACACATTTCCCACAGACACCTGCCCGAGTGCACTCAGGACTAGTCTTCATCGGGTTAAAGGATACAAGGTCCACTGGGATGACACAAAGGTTTAGGTACTGAGCAGGTACACTGGAAGGGATTGTTCTATAAGTGCTGTTGTTGTTTTTTTAAAGCAATATTCTAAAACAAGGAATGTTCACATGCATTCTAATTTCACATCAAGATTTGCGAAATTAGAATGTATGCAAAAATTCTTGTCTATCTTATGTGTTGAATACCAGTGCCACTTCATGAAAATGTACTGAAGCACAAAAGGCTGTAGGCTCCAATTGTAAAAATTTCATGCAACGAAAATATCTTGCTTTACAGTAAGCAGTACCTTCCTGCTGATGCTGAGAGAGCCGAAACTCTGAATCGCTTTCCTTCCTTCAACTGGGAAACAAGGTCATCTGTGGGTCGCCAGATGGTCAAAAAAGTAGTCTGCTGCCATCTAGTGGCAGGTGAGGTTTTGTAGTCAGCAATGCGAAGCTTGAGGAGGGGGACAACTGATCTCTCGAAATTGCCCTGAAAAACAAATAGCAGAAAAAATCATGTAGAGAGAAAAAAATGAGTCGCTCATTGAAGCTGTCTGTAGTAGGTTGTCCCTGTTGTCAAGCAAAGAAATATCAACTGAAGGTGGCAATTAGCATCACAGCAGCTTACAATGAATTTTACATATTATTTTGTTATTAGGTGGCTGCAGGGAAATGGAGATGCAGACATATGTTGTTGTTGGTTTCTTTTTTTCTCAAATTCTATGTCTTCTCTTTTAGAACTGTCTTCATTCCCCTGAAAACAACAAACCAATGCCCCTAATTCAATGGTACAGTTTGTCGGTTAATCTGTCACCATTTGGACATTTCTTGCAATGGGAATGTCTAGTCTCTAAAGGAAATGGAATATTCCATATCATGATTGAAGAACAGGATGATACTGACATGTTGTGGCATAGACAGATAATCATCTTTAGATTATACACACCCAAGAGGAGCGAGCACACACACACACATACTCATACACACCACATACATATGCTCACGGGGGTAGTTAACGGGTGATTAAATGATTTTTGACGATTGCAGCCAAATGCAGTTCAAGGCACCAAAATTGATACAAAATTCTTATTCTACCTACCTCTCTGGCCTGTTCCTGCAGAGCCTGATTGAAGGCTGCTTGGAGGTCGGCCTGCCTCCTGTCACACCTCAATCTCTGGTAGTCATGGAGACGGGACTGCTGATGTGCACTAAGCATAGCCTATGAGAGGAATGAGAGAGGCAGGTCAATGTCAAAGTGCCATTAATATCACCTACAAGCAATGAAGTGGCAGCACGTCGGAGCCACGTTCCTATCAGAAGTCCAGCACATTGTGGTATGCCAATACCTCAATCCAACTAAGCTTCTTTCAGTGGCCAAAGAGGGAGTGCTTCAATGTAGGTACGATAAACAATGCATTTTGACTCTGAATTAAGAATTTCTGAAAAGGAGATTCATGTACAGAAAGCAATGAGCTCATGTCAATTTGGCACCATCTAAACTTTGCAGGTTACCAAATGCACTGAACCATGAAATCAAGAAAACCAAACATGGCAATACTGTAGTGACTCTAGTAGTCCCAGCTTGCCTGCTTTCAAAAATGCAGAAGTTTCAACAAAATTTCATGCATTGGTGGCAACTATATTGCCAGAAGACATTCCATACTGTGCAGCTAGAAATGAAATGTTGCACAATCTTGAAATTTCAGCATAACTCCTTCAAGTTGCATATGACCTTCAGTTTACAGACCACCTTCCGTTCCATGCTGCAATGAACACACATCTTATGGAGAACTCTACACAGTGTCAATTGAATGAGGTTACAACCTTTAGATGTACAATCATTTGGGCTGCAATTATACTTTAAAATACTGGACATTTAATCAAGTCTGCCAACATTCACTCATCATAATAATCAGGGAGTTCTGAAGAGCAATCAGATGATTCCCAAAGGAGGGAGGCTTTCATATTCTCTGGTCAGGACACAAAGAGAATCTTAGGGGAGCATCCTACAGAGCCTGGGAAACTATGCAGCTTTGATTTCACTCATGTGTATCGGTGTCAGCAAACACAGCACGCATAGAAGACCTACCTCAAAGGCTGCTGGATCTAGTGAACTCTCCATCGCCTCATACAGCTCCTCCCCTGTTTGTAGTTTCTTCACATAAGACACGTTCATGCTCCTCCTCTGCGGCAGATTCCGGCGTTTGTCGCGAGATCCTATGATACGTAACAAATTACAGTTATTTTACAATGGGACACAAACTGTTACGAAGTGACAAAGTTATGTTGTTGTACACTTGAATTTTCACTCTTTACTCTACACAAGCATGTTAGTGAGGGAAGACTGTTCGTAGAGGCAACAAGATGCCAAACTTTGCTCTCTCTTTTGCCTTTTTGTTTCTACATCAAAAGCTTATGCTATGGCAATAGATATGTGGGTGACAGGGAAAAAGGAAGAGTTAAGCCTGAACAACCATAACAATGCTATACAGCTGTTTATGCATTGCTTATAATCAGAAAATGAGGTGTCTCTTGTATATAAATGTCATACACATTGCCAATGGAATTTGGCTCATTTTTTTACATGGATCACTATTTTATGTATGCAAGAAATAGACAAAGCTGTCTCTAACACCCCTGTTTATGCTGTATAACGTGCACATTAACAATCCAACACATGCAGGAAATTAACATAGCACAACATCATGTGAGTATACACTATTGTATCACTTGCCATTACATACCCTTGCCACTCTGGTTTGCCTCAAACTGTCTCTGGGTCTGAGCAAAGAGCTCCTCCATCCGGCTCTGTTTCTCCTTGGAGTGCATCGCTGCTGCCCTCTCCTCCTCTCGACTGGAGCGGAAGATGCTTCCTCCACCGGACAACTTCTCCATGAACTGGAGATGATAATGAAGAGCATGTGTATCATTTCAGTCTACATTTCAACACCATTATCATCATCATCATCATCATTACCATCATTTTCTTTATCATTATTAATATCACTATAATCATCATTATCATCATCAACATCATCATCATCATCATCATCATTACATTTTGTTTCTATTGCCAACATGAAGTACAATTTTGATGATTCTGTTTGTTGGAAGATATGCCTATCTCTCCATTATCATCGCTATTGTTTTCATTCATTTTTCTAACTCTTAGAGAAACCCATAATGGTGGACATTCTAAATGGCTAATTTTGATATTCCAGTTGAAGATGGCAATTCTATTACAGCTGATAAAGCAACTGAAAGTAAAAAAAAAATGCACAAAAAGGGTCTAATGGAACATTCATGACTTTATGATCCTTCCCTAGACTAAAGGTTAACTCTACAAATCCAAGTTTCTACTGTGTAGAGCAGAGAACTTAACACCAATAAACAATATTGGAAAAAATAATCAAACACTATAGAGTAAAATGTCAAAACATACACAAAATTCCTTCTTTCTTTTTTTATTCTTTTTAATACCAGGAATCTTCAGGGAAGACAGGCCAATCAAATTCCTCTCCAGTCCTTAAGTTAGATTTCTACAAGACAGGATCAAGGCAGAGGATTACACAGTAGGAGTTAAGGGCTGAGGTTGGTGTAACAGGTGGGGGTATATAAATAGACACCAACCTGCATGGGGTACACCCTAAGCACCACAATGTCCACACATCCAACCAGTCCTCCGTCCGGGTGGAGGGAAGAGACGGGGAGGGGGAAGGGGCGGGGATCAGGCTGGACACCTAGCCGGGCATCGAAACGAGCTCGTCGAGTGGAGTTGGCTGTAACCTTCAGGGCAAGGCCGGCAGGTATCTGAAGATGTTCAGAAGGACAGCCATGATGACCAACAACGGAAAAAATCAGCTGATTATAGAAAGACAAAGGGGATTTTCCTTGCCATGTTCTAATCCCTTAACCCTCAAACTGTTATGGTATTCATTATTTTATATTACTTTGATATATCACACTTAGTCATTGTAAGTTTTGGAAAAAAAATTATGTCACTCTTCTTTGACATATAAAACTGTGTTTTATGATTCAAAGAAAATTTCAGGCTTAAACATGATGAGCATATCAAGATTAAACTGATTACTGTTTTTCTACAAAGAAAAGAATTTATCCTACAAGAAGGCAAAGATATAATACGACATATGTGCATGCATGTTTGTAGTAAGTACTGGAATTTTGTTCAAATCCTACTTACAGGAAGGGAGTTTCCTTGTATCGATTTCATCTTTTTCATATTGCTGTACACACACTTATTACATTACTTACATTGACCCCAGATAACACTAGAATTCAAAAATGGAGTTTGTATCTGGATTCTGATGCATATCAATGAGAATGAGTGATATGAAAAAGACCCTACGAATTTCTGAAAAAATCAAAGCACAAGTGGAACAAACACCCATTTATCACTTAAAATTTGTGATCATCCAAGGGGTTGATAACAGAAATGTAGACAACACACTCATGAGAAGTGAGAAACAAAGCCCAGATAGAAATACTGTACACAGTCATTTGTAACTTCTCGTGATTTTCCAGACTTGTACCTCTGCAAGTCTACTCAAAACATACTGGTAATCACAACAGGATATCAAAAGGAGAAGAACATAGTAATGCATCTAAGATATTTCAAAGTTATACGACAGAATTTCCAGGGGAAAGAGATTTCTGCTCATACATGGGATTAATAAATGGAACATGTACTACCTCGAGAGGAGAGCAAGCATCCTGGGAACCAATGATCTCAGCTCCGTAGACACACAGCTTGGTTCCACACTTGATACGGCCAGACTTGACCAGTCCAGCCAAAGGGGTGTCTATGACCACAGGTACACTGTACCAGCCATCGGTCAGCTCAAGCGTGGGGTGACCTGCGCCTGGCAATGACTGAATGTAAAAAATTATAGACACATTGATATGCAGCTGTAAGATAGTATGGTAATGTTTTGTTGTGAAAAACTGACTACTGTATATGCCATATATTTAGCGAGTCTAAATTTTTGCTAATCGGGACTTCCGGACTATTTCGCAAGTGCTTGAATTTGCGATCGTGGAGTAGTTGATTGAACGGAGAAATGTATACGTGTGCGTCACATTCATACCAGGATCAGAGTCACTATTTTGGCGTGTCTTTGATTTCGCGCATAGCACCTGACTCGTGAAATTTGCAAAAATACAGACCTCGCGAAATATTCGGCATATACAGTATCTGCAATTTTTTCTTTGCTTTACTAATATTTCAAGGTTGTCAAAGAAGTAATTTCTAACAATCCTTGGTCAGTCCTTTTAGAACATCCAATTGATTATTAATCTGTACTGTGCTTTGTTCGCCAGACTGCATGCACACTGGAGAGCTTTCTTTACTGATTGCCACAGATGTCTGAAAACTAAGTGCCAAGAATAAAGATTACTGCAACTCGCCTAGAAACAATTCCCTAAGCTTATGTAAATGCCGACTCTAACCTCCATCAATCTTGGTCAAACTGTGCATGTGACCAATGGAAGGACCAGATAGAAATCCCACCCTTTACTTCCTTGAGGATGGTAAACCTTGTATGTAGGAATGCCAGTATGGCTGTAGAGGAGGACCTGGAAATCATACTTTCCAGAAAAATAGGCCCTAATATCAAGCTTTTGCCTGCAATCTAATTGATATTCCTGTAGGTGGTATAATCATTATTATTTTATTTTTTTTTTTATTCATTCACTTATTCATTCATACATTCATTCATTTATTCTGTATTTTATTTTATTTATGTACTTATCTATTTTTTTATTTTTTTATTTTTTTATTTTTTTTATTTATTTATTTATTTATTTATTTTTTTTTTTTTTTTTGGGGGGGGAGTTGATTTGTTCATTTGTTGTTATTGTTGTTTTCCTTGCTCATGAGAGCTTAGTTGTGGGGTTACCTTTCCGATTGCTGCATCGTTGTCCCCAGAGACGGTTTTGTCACACCCATCCTTGATGGAAGCCACACACAGGACCAGTCTCCTGGAGGCCGTCTCGTCTCTCTCCAGGATCTTACGCAGGGCGGGGCGCTGGGCATGGTCGACCTCCCGGTCGTAGCGGTACTTCAGCTGCAGCAGTACCCAGTTTGGTGTCAGGAGTCTGCAGGGTGAACAGATATATGTGCATGATATCAATGTAATATCTCTTATCTTGCCTAATTGTAATTTGTGGGTAGAAACCTTCTATAATACAATTTCTGACTTCAAACTCTGTCTTCACATGGCACTTGAGTGCTAAGTATCATGTCAACAATATCTACTCAAACTACAAGTGGCTTTCTGTGTTAACTATCAAGATATAAGCAAACAAATATTGCAATGATGGTAAGCTCTTTCAGAAGTAGTATATTCACAAAGACACACAGACACACAGACACACACACACACACACACACAAAGAGAAGAAATCAAAGGGTTTCATACCTCCCACCAAAGTGTTGAGGGTAGGCTACCTCCATGGCTGCTAGCTTCCATACAATCCATCGGTAGTGGTTAAAGACCCAGTTCTCACTCAGGAGTTTGGGGTCTACTCCAGGGGTGTCCAGCAATGCACTAGGAGGCAGGGACATAAAATAATTGTTCATTCACTTTCAGCCCTGTCAATCTAATATGAAAAAATATTACTCAAATTATCGCGTAAACGAAAGCGGACATACGGACGTACGGACATACGGACGTACAGATGTACGGACGTACGGACGGACAGACAACCCGAAAACATAATGCCTCAGGCACCACTTCGTGGCGGAGGCATAAAAACAATACAGAATTAGGCAAAACAAAGTCTCTTTTCTGTTTCTTCTCTTCTCAAAAACAGAAATAATCACTGACAGACAAACATGAATAATCTGTAACAAAAACATAAACACAGCATAAGCATATTGTTACGGGAGGTTAATTTGGCCTAACGAACCATCATAACCACCAAAATACCCAGACTCTCAAACAAGGTGTTTGGTCGATCTCGGTCATCTTCCCGAACTCTTTTATTTACATATTCCTCCGCGGAACAATCAAGTGCCCAGAAATGATAGTACAATGCACATGTATCCATAACACTTCCCCCCTAAAAGAGTGCATTTAACGTTTTAACACAAATGGACTCTATGTACGTTGGCACAATATTTTGGAACAGCATTGTACATTCCTCTTCCAATTCACTCTTATAACTCCATGAGTTTACCATGGTTACATCATTATAAGAACACATAAACAAAGTATGCTATGGCTATATCATCATCACAACCTGTGATAAAACATGTACGACTTTAGTACCATTCAACATGTTCCAATCTTACACTCTCGTGAGTTACTGCTGCTTGTGAGTTACAGCATACTGGCATTGCATGTAGTTGTGCAACACTGAATACTGCAATGTTAACTTTCTCAACACCTTAACCTTTATGCAATCATGTTATGCATACAGCACAAACAATACATTTGTACCAAAATCATGTGGTTTCCTCGTTAGAACACACATGCAACATAAATCAATTTTTTACACTGTCATTATCAAATGATTAACCTGTGTACAACGATTATAAAACACGTCATCTCTTCCACAAGCAACTGCATATAATCCAACTGTTGTAATCATACAACCTAAAACCAAAACATCATATTCCATGATATGTGACTTGCTTATACCTGTAGACGTTGTATTAGCATCTATTGAAATGTCAAGATATCAACAAATGTCATATACCCTAATTATGTTTCTGAAAACTTGCCTGTCAACATACAAAACACCAAGAGTATGACCTACCTAACAAAGCATCAAATGAACCTGAATGAGATATCCCCGATGATAACCTGTGTGTATACCTGTATACATCCCTGTATAACACAGTTCGCTTAAATACAATTGTACATGCCTGTTGGTATATTGGATCAACTGTGAAATACTGGACACCTTCGCCAAGGCAATGATTGAACTATAACAATGAGCAAAAGCTATGTACATGTATAACTATATAATTTCTGTACCTAATACAGTATACATGCTAATTAAATCCAAAAGGCAACATCCAATAAACTTAGGGTGTATGCCACAACAAATTTAACCAATACCTGTACATGTACAAGTATAAAACTTCAAATACCTGAACGGTACCTACATTACTCGATACATAAAATTCTCTATACGAACAGCAACACTACCTGTTTGAAGTCATTTTACCAACAACTCACATTCTTGACAACTGTTGATGGCTAGTGTAACTTAAAACAGCCTTCATAATGTCTTCTTTTGGAGAGTGACTCAAAGCACAATTATAGCTTGCTGTGTTTCCTTATTAACACAAACATGTCTGAAGATACTTCCTTGTTATTTACACATTCAAAGTGCCATTCATGCTGTTGGCATCACAATTATAGTGTATGCAAAATACATACATAAACATGATGTACACACACTTTCCTGTGTACTTGCAAAACAGAATTACACCTGTTTAAAGTGTCACAAACATAAAATACATTTGCACAATTGTTGCATCTGGCAACAATACAAAATATCGAGATGTCTCAATTAAGCACGGGAAAGTGTGTCCGCGACAATGTTTTCCTTTCCGCGAATGTGCCTAATGTCAAGGTTATACTCCTGTAGGATTAAACTCCATCGCATCAGTCTCTGGTTTTTGTTTCTCATTCTGTTGACGAATGTCAGTGGGTTGTGATCAGTCCACACAACAACGGGTTGAGTTGTGCTGCCCACGTAGACATCAAAATGGCCGAGCGAAAGAATTAACGCTAGGGTCTCCTTCTCAACGGTAGAATACCTCCGCTGATGCGCGTTGAATTTCTTTGAGAAGTAGCAGACTGGTCTGTCCACTCCATCGTCATCAGCTTGCATCAGCACGGCGCCTGCTCCGACATCGCTGGCATCGACAGCTAGGCTGAAGCCTTTTGTGAAGTCCGGCGCTGCCAACACAGGACCACTCGACAGGATTGCCTTCACTTGGTCAAACGCAGACTGGCATGCGGCTGACCACTGGAACTTCACGTTCTTCCGCAGGAGATCAGTCAAGGGTGCCACAACATCCGAGAAGTTATGGCAGAAGCGACGGTAGTATCCGGCCATGCCGATGAATCTCATCAGCTCCTTCCTCGTCTTGGGAACGGGGACATCTGGGACTGCTTGGACTTTAGCCGCTGCGGGATGAACTCGACCATGACCAACGACGTGACCAAGAAACTGCACTTCACTATGTCCAAACTCACTTTTCACCAAGTTAACTGTGAGACTGGCTGCTGACAACCGCTTGAACAACTCCCTCACCGTTCTCACATGGTCATCCCAAGAATCGCTGTAAACCACCACATCATCGATGTATACCTCACAGCCATCCAATCCACAAATCAACTCATTCATCATGCGTTGGAATGTAGCCGGGGCGTTTTTCATGCCAAACGGCATCACGGTATACTGAAAAAGGCCCTGTGGAGTTACAAACGCAGAAATCTCCTTTGCTCTCTGTGTCAAAGGTACCTGCCAGTAACCTTTCAGTAGGTTAAACTTGCTAATATAGCTCGCTGTTCCAATACGATCGATGCAGTCATCGACTCTTGGAACAGGGAAGCAGTCCGATTTGGTACATGAATTCACCTTCCTATAATCAGTGCAAAAGCGATATGAGCCATCCGGCTTGGGAACTAATACACATGGTGAACTCCATGCACTAGTGCTTGGCTCTACAATGTTATGTTCTAACATGTACTCCACCTCAGTCTGCAAATGTTGCATCTTCTCTGGGTTAGCACGATAAGGGTGCTGCTTGATGGGATCTGACTCCCCCACATCCACATCATGTTGCACCACACTTGTGCGACCAGGAACATCTGAAAACAACTCAGGAAAATCTGCAATGATCTGTTTCACATCATCTCTCTCACCATGGGACAAATGAACCATTTTCCTGTCAAGATCACAAAGTGCATCCGAGTTCTTAAGCTTCACACTTGAACACTTCCTTTCTAGTTCAGCACATTGGTCATCTCTTGTGTGATTCAACTCTTCTCCTACTACACACATGACTGGCTTCACACTCTCACCTGCACTTCTCTCAACATACTGTGGATCATTCTTCTGTGCATCAATCAAAGAGCTCTTGTTCAACCCAATCTCAGTTTCATCTACAGGCCGAGACTCATCCACTATCTGATGTGATTTTGATGCTGCGGTTCTACTTGCTTCTACATCATCTAACCGACAGAAGAAACTCCCTTCTAGACTGATATCCTCTGGACTAGCCTTCAATTCAGACTTTTCTGATTTTCTAGACATGGAACGTGTGACTACACAAGCTGGGAAAACTTCAGGGAATTCCTGAACCAATGCAGCTGTCTCATTTCCTTCTTTATCCAAAGGGACTGCACTGACCACTGGAATAGTCACTTTGTCTCCTGCAAGATCATTGCCTAATATCAATGCTACACCATCCATAGGAAGTGACTTCCTAACACCAAGGCTCACCCTTCCTGAAACTAGGCCTGACTGCAAATCGACTGTGTGAAGAGGGGCTTCAAAGTAACCTCCTTCTACTCCTTGTAACAGTACACTTGTGCCTGTGGACGAAGTTTGCCCAAAAGGAAGGACACTGTCGAGAATCAATGACTGGGATGCACCAGTATCTCGCAGGATGGTAACCTTTCTGGCTTCATCACACCCTACCAATGACACATAGCCTACAGAAGTGAATGGTTCATACTGAGACTTAATCTTGTCTTGATCAGCTGACTTAATCACACTCTGAACTTGTTCACACCAATCACCTGCCGATTCCACTGAACGACTCACCAATCCATTGGGATGAGACTTCTTTTCTTTGTCTTTTTCCTGTTTTTTCTTGTTCAGAATGGGACAATTAGACTTCACATGCCCTGGTTGCCTACAATGGAAACACACAATAGGCTTCTCAGTGTTCCTACCTTTCTTGTCAGTCTCATTTTCTACCACTAGACCAGCTTTCACCTCTGTCTTACTGCTAGAATTTGTCTTGCCAACACTTGGACGATTAGGAGCTGCATATTTGCTTCCTACATACCTGTTTCCATGACTACGGGACAAAGTATACTCATCAGCCACTGTACTAGCTACCAACAAAGTTTTCACTTTCCGTTCCTCAATATGCGAACGCACCTCTTGAGGTAGCGAACTCTTAAACTCCTCTAGTAGCACAAGTTCCCGCAAATCATCAACAGTATCCACGCCTACTGATTGCAGCCAACGAGTGAGGGCAATTTCCTTCACTTTTGCAAATTCTCTGAATGACTGTGACTCCAGTTTTCTACTATTCCTGAATTTTTGTCTGTACGCTTCAGGAACCAAGGCGTACGCGTTCAGAATTGCCTTTTTTACTGTTGCATAATCCTGAGCTTCTCCGCGTGACAGTGAAGCATAAGCATCACATGCCTTTCCCTTTAACTTAGTCTGCAAAAGATGAGGCCATTTTTCTTTCGGCCACTCCATGCTATCCGCCACCTGTTCGAAATGCAGGAAATATCTATCCACATCTCCTTCATCGAACTCAGGGACCATTCTGACATTTTTGGCGATATCAAAATGCCCACCACTGACGCTTACACCATACTCTCTCTCACCGACTTGACGAGCCCTTTCAAGAGAAACCTTCTCTCTCTCTAACTCAATTCTCGCTTTTTCAAGTTCAAGCTCTTTCAGACGTACTTCTACACTCCCTTGCACATCACCAGGGGGACTACCTGATATGCTACGCAATGCCTGGAGGGGAAATACTTCTTCATCTACAAGAAATTTGATCGTGTGCTGTGTAATCTCTGACTTTTTCATTGTGCTCTTCACAGCAGGAACCTTGTAGTTTTCTGCAACACGCAACAGATCAACCTTTTTCAAGGTTAGCAACTCCTCAACTGTGGGTGAATCCACAAACTTCTCAATGGAAAAATCTTGATCTTTCTCCATTCTGCACCAATAATGTACAGTTAATAGTGCAACAAGAAAACCTGACTTCTCACCAGCCAGCCAGCTGAAAAAAACCCTTTTCAACTGAAGAAAACCAGTCGCACTATAAACAATAACCCGTATGCTATACCACACACGACCCGACTGGGAATAACCCGTATGCTACACCACATACGAACCGACTTGGAATAACCCGTGTGCTAAACCACACACGAACAACAATGGCATAACCCGTGTGCTAAACCACACACAAACCACCGTGGAATAACCCGTGTGCTATACCACACACGAACAACCATGAAATCACCTGTATGCTAAACCACATACAAACCACCGTGGAATAACCCGTGTGCTAAACCACACACGAACCACCGTGAAATCACCTGTATGCTAAACCACATACAAACCGCCGTAGAATAACCCGTATGCTGAACCACACACGAACCACCACGTACGGGACCAACGACCAACGTTTGACCAACGTTTCCACGCAGACACTACACACACGCAGCGTATACCCAGATTAAACCATCCTAAACACTACGCACGTGCCAAATTAACCCTTTCGATCCCGAAAGAAATACGAACGTGAGTTTCCCTCACGCAGACACAGAAAGACGACCGATTTACATCAAAATGTAGAACATATCACTCCGCGTCCATATCCGTACACACACACACTACGCCGTAAACGCACCATGCTTTCTCAAATCGTAACACCTTCACACATACAGTACACTGTAACAATCACGATGCAAACGACATACGTAGTTGCGCGACGTAAACTGTATCGCGATCGCCCATGTCCACGACATAGCATAGAGTGCTACACACGCTACTCACCGAAATTCATCGGCCAAGCGAGAACGAAAAAACACTCCTGGCATGCCTGGGATAACATCAAACCCGACCAAATCACCTAAGTCCGCAGAAACCCTGCCGAACTCTCGTGACGTGCCCCCAATTTGTTACGGGAGGTTAATTTGGCCTAACGAACCATCATAACCACCAAAATACCCAGACTCTCAAACAAGGTGTTTGGTCGATCTCGGTCATCTTCCCGAACTCTTTTATTTACATATTCCTCCGCGGAACAATCAAGTGCCCAGAAATGATAGTACAATGCACATGTATCCATAACAATATGTATGTAGGAAACCAGAAACTCATGCTCCGCATCCATCGTACAAAGCATACAATCATGCAGCCCACCTGAAGAACTCTCTCTTGCCAACCAGGCCCTCGGGGTTGAGAACCAGCCTCCCGCCATCCGCCAGGGGAACCCCCTCGTCGCTCTCCAGGCAGGACGGGCTGAAGTGGTCCTCCCCGGCAAAGTGGAACTCCTCGGCACTATCCGCGCGGACCGAGAGCGTGCTGGGCAGGATCCCATGACCAAAGAGCTGCAAAAAAGAGTAAAAAAGAAATTAAAAAAGTGGCAGCAGCATTCCAGAAGATATTGTTGGTCTGACTGGAGACAAGAGAAGCCCAGTCCTTCAAAAGTTGCTTGAACAAGCACTTACTGCAGATGGGGGTGTGTAGAGAAGGGCTCAGCAACTTTGAAGTCGAATCAAAATTTTAATATAACTGTGTTGAGCTGAAATAAACACTTACAGATATTTTTGCAAATTGCTACTTGTCTGACATTTTCGGTTGCTGCTAATTGCGCGGCTGCGAGGATCTCATAATTGTTACGTCACCTTTCACTATATTAATACAAATAACCAGCAAGTGACAATACTAGTACTAAATGTTTTTATTCTGTAATATTCTGTCCATTAACAAGTAGTGTGTTCTGCATTTGGAAGCATTGTTCTAGCTCATTGTTATGCCCCAGGTACCGCTATTTCACGGCCCACACAGCATGCTAGACCTACCATAATCACTAGTTACACCACGATCCAGGGCTGGCAGGGTTTGATTCGTTTTTTTTTTTTATATTCATATAAAAACGATACTTTCCTGCATTGTTGTTTTCACACATTTTTATATTGGTGCATTGTTCTTTCTTTAGCAGTTGGAATAAAAATTAATTTAAGCTTCCAATATCCTGTCAATATCATACTGTAAATGCAGAAATGTTTGTGGTACTTTAATTTTTGCATATTTTACACTACTTTTGGCTAGCGCAAATTCTAAAACCCATGAAAATATCTTCACAATTTTCTCTGCGTATTATGAATGGGTTGACAATTGGGTACCGCGAATTCAAGAACCCCCGAATACGTTTTTGAACCGTTCAGCATGAAAAATTAATCACACAAAAATATTGATGTTTACAGTAAGTTGTTTTTCATTGCCATCAGGTCACATCTATTGAGCAGTAAGATGAAATTGTCATTCACTGACAACAATGGACCCCTGTCTTTCATGTCGCCTTTTGTCAGTGGAGACCAGCGACCTATAAATTTAGCTTGAGAAACTACTTGATTAGATCCTGGATAAAAGCTACACATGTGTGCTGCCTGCGGGTGCAAGTGTCTCATTACGAGTAATCAATACACCTTCAGGCCTTATCAGAAAAGCAAGGATGAAATGTGACACATTTGCAGCGCTCATTCTGGAAATTATCAAATGTCAGCTGAGAACCCAGAAATAGCTTCAAAAATGAAATAAGAGTGGAATCACTGTACATGCCATATATTTTACAAGTATAATATTATGCAAATTTGGACATGGAAGGCAATTTCACAAGTAGTTGAATAGGTGATCAAGAATTTCCAGAATGAGAAATATATTAAAGTCTAAATTCTGTTTTTCACAACAAAAGTTAGTGATTCTCCACCTTGAAGACAATGACAGCCCCTTTCTGTTACAATGGCACTATCTTAATGTTGTAAATTCTGGAAGTCCACTCACTAAATTTGACAAGACAAGCTGCAAAATATCTCACACATACAGCATTCCCTTCAGTTCTTCACATTGATACTAGCAGGACTGTGAATGCCTTCATACCAAAAACAATGTCAATATACAGTATTTGAAGGCAAAACCTCATATTAAAAAGTGCCCTACTATGCATGCTTAATCATATTAATCTGGAAAACAGATCATGAAGATGAACTCTTTGCTTTGTCAGTTTTGTTTTATCTTTTTTTTTTTGTAAGTGAATCAGGGAAAATGCCATGGGAAGGGAAATAGATGCGGCTATTCGTTTGGGTACCTCAGAGCTAGACACAGCTGCTGGGTGCTGGCCCTCCACAAACTCTCGGAGAGTGATGCGCTCATTCTGCCTCCTCGCTCTCCACAGGCTACCGATCTCTGGCTTGGTGACTCCGCCCTGTTGATGAAACATTTTAAACGGAGCTCGGTTTCATGCAAGACTCACTGCAATACAATTGCTCCTGCTCTTATTGAAACACTGGATGTGTTCTTATCATGTGGGAAGAGTTGGCAGATGTGCATCAGCAATATAGCTCATTCATGGCTACGTAAACATGCAAGACTAAAACATTCAGATTTTATACCATTTTTGCAGATTTATGCAGACAATGAGCTGTGATCAGTGTGAACGAAGTCCTCGTAAGGTCACAGCAGATCAAAGGAAGAGACGATGCAACATGAATCATTTTTCACAGTGCAGGCATGTTTACGGGAAAACAAAAGCAAGAGAGAGATGAAAAACTCAATGTTGTAAATGCAGAAATTTTTATGGTACATTAATATTCAAGTATTTCTCGCTACTTTTGGCTAGCACAAATTCTAAAACCCGCGAAAAATATTTCCACAATCATATCTGCACATTTTGAATGGGTTGACACTCGCACAGCACCTTCATGAAAACTCTCTGTTTTGGGGGCAAATGTAATAACCCTATCACTGCTCACGGTTCTCATGTACTTCTCTTTTGCCAGTTTTGTTTATTGTTGTTGTGTTAACGTCAACATCGTCTCACTATGGTTGATAATCTCTTTGATACTTTTGGAGTTACACATAGAAAAATTCAAAAAAACAACATAATTATCTTGGCATATGAAGGAACTCTGAATGGATGACTAAACACACACTGGAAACAATCAAATCAGTTTGATGCCTTAGGCAAAAAGGAATGGCTCTCACTAATTAGTGAGATGACTAAATGGGGAATTAATTTGTCTTCACGCTGCTGGCATTTATCTTTTCGTAGTCACAATCCCTCACGAATGTTTTTACCATTTCTGTTTCCTTCTCTCTTTCTTATTTTCCCTTCCTTTCACTGTTAGTCTTCATACTATCTCTGTAGTAGCTCCATGAAAGTTATTTGGAAAAATTATAGATTAGATTTTTCAGAAGCTCTATAAAAATACATGTAATCTTATTACATCAGGCAATCAACATCTGATTCAGGTTAAGACCACACAAGTCACACAAAGTGATGGATAACAAAATGTGACTAGAGGCACAACAGCCTGCTCTCCATTCTACACAGAAAGTAGCTCGTCTGCTGTCAGCCATGACAAGATATAATTGTGACAGCAACACCCAAGCCTTTTGATAGTTCTCACTTCCTTTTATGATATCAAAATCATGAAAGAGAAATTTGTCCCTGTTTTTAAAATCAGACTGGTAAAGGATTACAAAACAAAGTCTGCCTGCTTAAAGCCAAAACATAGTTCTGGTACGCCTGCAAAAGTTGTCAAATTTCGCTCCTAAATGTGCACGTATGCCTAAGAAATGTGTGGAATAACACTGTAATAACAAGATATTCGATGGGTAACAACGAAAATGCGAAATATTAACCAAAAAGGTTCGCCGGAGTCGCAGTCTCAGAACTTACCCAATCGGGGTCCGGCTAAACTCGGACTCGGGGACAACTCGGCCTTGCTTTGACGGCGGGGCCGAGTTGTCCCTCTGGATTGTACAGTGTTGTACTATGGGAGAGGCCTGTAGTGCTTCGCGTTCTGGCTAGATGCAATTATGGTCCGAGTTGACACAACGCGCGCATCAAAGAACCTCTTTGGCACGCATGCAAAATTAATGTGCGCCTATCAAGCACCTATGTACAGAACATGGCGATCACGAACTGCGTGTAAATTGTCTGAAATAGGGCCGAGTTTTCCCTGAGACCGTGTTAGTCTGGATCCTTCTGGAATAAAAGTTGGTATACCGACTTCTTTTTTTTTTCGAAATACTCCAAAACAACTCATCATCCTGGCAAATCGCGTCAGCCAGGTAAGTTTCTTGGTAGACTCTTTCGATATATTGCAAGCAAATATGAAATGGTGCCAGACAGATTCTCAAACCCTTACCAAAACTATGTTTTCACTTTAACCCCCTTAATGGACAAAAAGAATGTTTGACCATACCATGAAGATTGCAGAAAGCGTGATTTTGTCCTTGATGGGCAAATTTTAATCTGTCTAAACTGGACAAACTGTCAGTCTGGGTATTACAACTAATCAGTATCACAATGTTTTCTTTGATGCAGAGACAAACACTTGCCATATGGTTGATCAATTTGATTATAACATCATCACATCCGAGCAGACAAGATGTCATACAAGTTGCAACAATTCTAGGTAAACACACACACATACATACTGTAAAATAAATAAACGCCTTTAAAAAAAATTGTTCTTTTCTTTAATCTCAGATTGTTGGGAGCTAATAGTAGGACACAATAATACGTACTGGCTGTCTCTACTATGTTCCTTCTCATTTTCTGCTTTCTATGAATTGCTGAAGGGTGTCATCAAGATTTAATTTGGTCTCATATCAATCAAATATAAAAACAGCAGCTCTCTGCATCCTGCATAAACACAAACCCAGAAACTCATCAATTCATCAACTGAGACAATCATTATATTACAAAACCAAAATAATAGCCAGAGGAAAGAAGGTGGAATAATTGCTTGACAAACAGACAGACAAACAAACAAAGAAACAGACATTGAATATCATTCTCTGTATCATATAATTCATGCTCATGGGAGGGAAGTGAATTAAATGCAAGCCACAAGGTACATGTACCTGCTTTGCTTGAAGTCTCCGTTTCTGCAACTCCCTCGCCATCTGCCATCTTGCTGGCAGAGAAGGCTCATCACAGGGGGTGTGTCCAGGCTGATGGTCAGCTTGTGATTGGTCAGCTGATTTCACATCGTTGAAGGGCTTTGCAAAAGGTCCCCAATTTGACAGGCTGCGTGAGCCAAACCTGAAAAGAGAGGAAGAGGGAGAGAGAAAGAATGCTTTAATAGAGACACTCTGCAAGTGCGACCACAGCGGCGTAACAAATAGGACATGTTAAAAATGACCCATGGGTATGACAAAGTTTCTGTCAGTATTTGTTTGTCATGCAATTTCACCTGCAATGTATATTATGTTTACTCTTTAGCAGTGTACAATGTATGTAACATAACCAACCAAAAGTATTTTCATTTTGGTAGATATGACACCTATACAAAATAGAATTACAAGAAATGTGAACTGAAACCAAATGAAGCAAATAAGCAGACACATATAAAGAAAGGGATATCTTCACGATTAAACTAGTTGTAGCACCAGTAGTTGCCAAGTTGCAAGACAGCGTACACGGACAAATTTCTGTATTTCCATATAGTTCAAGGCAAAAGCAAAAATTCTGTACTGAGCAATGTCAATGAAAACAAATTAAGTATCCTCAAAATAGCATTATATATGACACAACTTGACCTTTTGCAGTGTGAGATATCACTCCCTGGTGGGAATGTTCATTGGAATGGGACTTAGCGAGTTAATGTACTGTATGTTCCCTCAAAATATCACAACCGGAACCTCCGCAACGATAACTTTAAAAATAATGAATCAATCCAAATACAATTTCAGGGTATGAAACTATAATTTTTTTGCCCATATTTTTTTTTACAGAAAACCCCATCCGATTTGCTTCAGTGGTCAAAGAGAAATGAGGATCTTTGTAGAGCATGTCAGGAATCCCTTCCTTCCAAGTTCTGTCCATTGTGTTCACACATTAATATGCAGTTTCAAGAGCATCCAAGTGCTAAACTTGGAAAAAAATGACTCATAATAGGCCTTACTTTACAATGATCCACATTTCTCTTTGACCACTCAACCAAATTGAATGGGGTTTTCTGTAAAATACAGGTAAGATGTTATAATTTTAGACCCTGAAATAGCAGTCAGACAGTCTAATCAAATTGAAAGTTGCCAATGCAGAAATCCGATGGTAATTTTTTTTTGGGACATACTATAATTAAAGTCATGGTTTGTAGGTTGTACTGGTCACGCTAGCACCCTAGTCTTATTGTTACAGGTCTTGCTACAATCCTCACCCTGTAGTCGTGCCTTCAGGCCTGGCTGGTGGACTAGTGTGCAAGGACCTCAGCTGGTTGGTCCGATCACTCAGGACGGCTTCATTTAGGAATGCCAGGAGCCACAAATGAAAGGGAAATGGACAAACAGATTGATAGAAAATTCAGCACAGAGATACACGACTGACACTTATATTTTGAAGGATACAAATGCACATACAAAACGGGAGCAAATAGCAAACATATACATGAAAACTGATTAAATCTTGCAACTAAACTAAATCAAGTAAAAGCTTTGCGAAAGAGATTAAAGTCATTGTGCATTTGTTTCCATATGAATATGTTTATGATCACTAGCACAATACCTTTGATTTTTTTCAATACCTCTGGTCTACAATCCATGCACACCTTACATGAGTGATTAAAAAATGACATTAAAGATATACACCAAACACTCACTAAATATTATGGCGGTTTCATGAGTATGAAGCAATTAGCACAATGAAGCACTTTTTAAGCAAAATTTTGCACTCTCTCTTCTCTTTCACTCTCAGGAAGTGATCAAGGATTGTCACATTGACAAAACTCTAAAACAATGCATTACATGACATATGCTCACACAGGCAAAGTACTGAATTGACTTCTAAACCTCACAATAAGCTAGCCGAGCAATGACAGCTTAGTTGTGAACAGGGGAAAGGGCATAAAAAGGGCACTGGAAAATAGAGAGAGATGTTCACACTACAATTGTACCTGACGGGTTGCTGTGTCTAGGTGAGATGTGTCTGTCTGCCACGGGTTGTCTCTTGTTCAGTCTTCTTGGTGCTGTCGGATTACGTGGAATATTCACATTCATTAACCAGTTGAAGACGGACTGATTTTTTGCACTATCCACTTGCCCAGGTATACTTGGGAAAAGTCTTCAACGGGTTACAGTACAGATATTAAAAAAAATTAACAGAGCACGTAAGGTGGCAAATACTGCACACAATGTATACACACACACACACTGAGGGGAGTTTTCTGCTAGTAACTGCTAATCTGGTGATTGTTGTTTAACGAACAAGGACATTCCCCATTTTGCATTTCATTGAGTACACAGTCATTGGACAATGCAAAACATTTCACTCAATTACACTGTGCCACAAGACAACTTTTACAAGCAGAACTTTATAATTCTACATCAATTTGTGATTTTGACCCTTCAGCCCCAAGTTAATGTCATCTTTGCATTGTGTTTGTATTCCCGCTTTAAACTGGCAATCAACTTGCCAACATTATTCTCAAGCTATTGTGGTTAAAAGATATAATGTTAAGACTCGGGGAAACAATTTTACCATCATGCGTTCAAATTAAGTCAGCACAAATCAGATATGTGCAGTATACAAAACCCCTTTTTACTGCTATTCAAGCACTTTGTGAAATAATACCTCTATGAAGCTATACAATTCATATGTTGTGAGTTTGAATTTATTCTTTTTTTTTTAAAGAGAGAACATGTCTTTGCTTACACAACTAAACATTATTTCCTTTGAACTTGATGACCCAAATATCATTCCTCTTTTATCCTCTAGCAGTAAAAAACATCACACTAGCACTGGAAAAATATCAGTACTCGATGCGTTGGACAAGTATTTTCAATCTACTCTGACCAAGAAATGAAGTCAGTTGCAAGTACTAAGTGCATTTGTCTCATTATACTCACGTTTGTAGGGCTTCTGGCCTGTTGCTAACTTGCGTTGCTGATTGTTCTGCCTCCTCTCCAACTCAGACGACCTTGAGAAGACATTTGGTGCGTCTTGCTCTGCTGGCCCACTTTGACCTGTTCCTCTGGACACACGATCAGGAAACTCTTTCTCATCCGATGCTGTGCCTTCTCTGTGTCTGTCTGATTGTTCACTTCCTGCTTTGTCTCTGTCTACTGCACATTTGCTGGATGTCTTCTTGGATTCACGCTGCTTGGTCTCATGTTCGGAATTACTTCTACGATTTCCTTCATCTTCTCCTATTTTGGAAGCTTCACTCAAAAACTTTTGCTTGGCGAGAAGCAAGGCCTCATCAGAGATATGGACCTTCTTCCCTCTTCCAGTTTGAAAACCTCCCACATCTCTGGGACCTGCAGATGAGCAACCTAAAGTTTCTTCTACTGGCATTGTGGGAATGCATATTGCCGGATCCACAGATAAATCACCTGCTTGTTTCACTCTTGTTGGATTCATCATGCCCTTTAGGTCTTCTTGTTTTCTCTCAGCTCTGGTAGGCAGCTTTAATGCTGCTTGAACATCAACCGGCTTGACTGCAACCACACCAGAGGAGTCTGCTACAATTGATGGATGCTCCCTTCCTTCACTTTCATCAGAAAACATCTGTTTCACCTTCAGTAAGGCAGATGCAGATACTTCAATCTTCTTGCCCCCACCAGTCTGAAATCCCACTGTTACCCCGTGACAATCTCTTGACTTCAGGTCTGTAGTTGGTTGGGTATCCTTGACTGTCAATGGATAATTCACATCATGTTCATCACAGAGTATCTGCCTGGCCTTTTGTAGAGATGATGCAGATACCTGGATCTGTTTGCCTCCTCCTGTTTGAAAACCAGCTATCTCCCCTGGTCTGCTCTGTGATTTCATATGGGTGGTTTGTTGTGTGTTCTCATGAGTTGAGGGATAGTCTCTGTCCCACTCATCAGAGAGTATTTCCTTGGCCTTTTGCAAAGATGATGCAGACACTTGAATCCTTTTGCCTCCTCCCGTTTGAAATCCAACAATCTCTCCTGATCTACCACGTGATTTCATATGGGTGTTTTCTGGTGTACCTCTACCATGTGACTGTTCATCGTTATTGTCATCATTTTCCGACAGCAACTTTCTTGCCTTCTGTAAAGATGATGCAGACACTTCAACCTTTTTGCCTCTACCAGTCTGAAAACCTACAGTTTCCCTGTAAGCACTCATTGAATTAATTTGTGCAGATTGTTGGATAGTTTTGACTTCTGGAGGGTGATCTGTACCACATTCTTCAGAGAGTATCTGCTTGGCCTTCTGCAGAGCTGCAGCAGACACATGGATCTCCCTACCCCTTGCAGTTTGAAAACCCACTGTCCCTTCGGAAACATTTACTGACTCAATTTGATCAGACTGCTTGACATCCTGATAATCTTTGTCGCATTCTTCAGAGAGCATCTGCCTTGCTTTTTGTAGTGATGACGCAGACACCTGAATGTGTTTGCCTCTTCCTGTTTGAAAACCAGCTGTTCCTGAACTGTCATTTGATTTGATGAGATTAGTTTGTTGGATATTTGTACCTTGCAATGGATCATTCCCAAGCTCTTCAGACAGCAGTTGTCTGGCCTTTTGCAAAGATGATGGACATATTTGAATCTTCTTGCCTCTTCCAGTCTGAAAACCTATTGTTTCCCCAGGTACTCTGCTTGAATCTGCACAATCAGATTGTTCGCTATTCCCATCTTTTAATGGATAATCTTCGTCACGTTCTACACACAGCATTTGCTTGGCCATTTGCAAAGACGATGATGACACATGAATCCTTTTACCCCTCCCTGTCTGGAAACCTACAGTTTCTCCTAGAACCGTTGTTGAATCCACTTCAGCAGATTGTTGGATGTTTTGAAGTTGCGATGGATAATCTTTGTCATGTTCATCAGAGAGCATCACATTGGCCTTCTGCAAAGATGATGAGGACACTTGAATCTTCCTTCCCCTACCCGTCTGAGAACCTACTGTCTCTCCACGAACCCCTGTTGACTCCTCATGAGGTGCGTGATGCATGTTCCCAACTCGTGATGGATCCTCTCCATCGTCGCATTCAGAGAGCAGTTGTTTTGCCTCTTGTAATGATGAGGCAGACGCTTGAATCATCTGGCCCCTACCAGTCTGAAAACCTACTGTTTTTCCTGCAAGACTGACTGCTTCTACATTGCTTGGTGGTTGAATATTGTTGCTACTAGATCCAGATGGTTCAGCATCAGATGGAGCATCAGGAGTGACTGACGAATCACCCATCTTGTCACGATCATCAGACAGTAAGTTTCTGGCTTCAGCACTAGTGTGAAATCCCACAGTGTCTCTTGGGACACCATCAAGCTTTGCATCTGAAATCACTGGACCATTTTTGGTGGGTGATCCACTTGACAGATAATCCAATTCATTGTCTACAGAGATCAACTTCCTGGCCTTCTGAAGGGCATCCTCTGAAATTGTGATTTTGCTCCCTCCAGCTGTCTGGAAATCAATATTTTGCTCAATGGATTCTGCATCATCACCATCATTTATGAGGGATCTTGCCTTCTGCAATGATGCCTCTGAGATTTTGATGGCTCTTCCGGAAGCAGTTTGAAAGCCAATAATTCCTGATGCAGGTTTTACTGCAGATGTATTGTCAGCCACAGAATCTATCTCATTTGAAGTAGTCTTCATGTTACCAATTGATTGTTCTGGTGTCACAAGCGTGGATTTGGAAGTTCCTCCCTTTGTCTGAGAACTAGCATGACTGGAACACCCATCTCCTGTTTCTTCACTACCATCATGGATCCAGTTAGAAGCTATCATGACACAATCTAATGGTTTGTCAGTGCTAGAGGTACATATGGTATCAACATACCTATTTTCCTGAATGCTAGAGATGCTGCAGCCTGGTGCATTACCTACATCATTCCCTTGTGCTGTTTGACAAGAAACATGGCTTGGAATCAACAGATCATTATGGCTGGCTTCTTCACTATGGCAGTTTTGATTCACAGATTTGTAGATGGATTCCACTTCATCAGCTGGAAGCTTGACTTTCTGCACAGACACTTTTGCACCCTCAGCACCTTTTCTCATCACTGTTTGAATGCCAACATTTCCAGAAAGCTGTTGAGAGACATTGCCAGTTGACTGTTGAACTCGAATCCCTTCTTTTCCATCCTCCTCCTCAAAGAGGTGTTTCACTTTCTGAATGGATGAGCCTGATATGTGTATTCTTTTACCACCAGCTGTCTGAAACTGAGGAAAAGGGAGACCATTGAATTCTGCAATTGAATCTGACTCCTTAGATATTCCAGATGAGCCCTCATTAGTGCAGTCCAATAGTGCAACTTTGCCATCAGTAGCCCTGAAGTTGGTAGAGCCCTTCAACAGCAAACATGTTTTTAGTGGTGCTGTTCTATCAATGTCTTGGAGATCATGAATATCATGGCCACCTTGTTCGGCCAGTATGGGTGTGGAAGGATCATTTCCGTCTTGCCAAAATGCCAGAAGTGATTCACTACCCTCATTGCTCTGAGGTGAGGAAGTGGGGACACCAATGGCATTCTTTCCTTTCACTTGACATCCTGAGACACTTTGTATTTTCCTCAAGGATTGGCATGATGCATCTGCAAACTCTGTATCACAGTTGCCATCAAATGTTCTATCATCACTAAGCAAAGTTCTTGCTTCTTGAAGTGCAGCATCAGATATGATAATTTTGCTTCCAGAAGCTGTTTGAAATCCACAGTGTGGGGGAGGAGTATCTGAAATGCTGAGAGAGTTCACCTGAGATTGACCATGGGTTGGTACATTGGTGGCTTCAATGTCGCTTCTGTCACCTCTTTCTTCTGCACAGCCTTGTCCTCTGGTATTGCAAGGTGATGATACACAATCTTTGGCAGCTGCCTGAATTGGCACTGATTTTAACAGTTTTTGGGGAGGCAAAATTTGAATTTCATTCCCATTGTTTAACTGCTTCCCTGTTTCTACAGCTGCCTGAGAATTTTCTACACAGATTCCATCTTCTGTCTGAAATCCAACTGGTATTTTTGCCGATGTATACTCCATTTCCTGTCTTTGATGAGGTAGGATTAAAATGTTGTCATTGTTCATGTGATAACTCAATGATTCTTCTTTTTCTATCGCTGCAGCAAGGATCTTGCTCTGCTGTACAGGGGTGTTGGAGTGTTCCTGTCCCTCTGGCATAATTTGAGTGCTGCAATCTGCAAGCGCGGAAGAAGTTCCTTCAGCTGGTCTACCATTTGTGTGTTGATAACCATGAATGTGGATATCTCCTGGTTCCACTGATGTGAAACTCTCATCAGGCAGTTCTCTTATGGTACCAAGGGATATATCTGCCATAGGTCTACCAAACATGTTTTGGCCTGGAGATTCTACTTTAGCACTGCTTGTTTTCCATTGATTCTCATTGTCCTCCTCCTGAGAGGCATCCTTGGACTTTTTATCCAGAAGCAAATGCTGCTTGGACATTGCATGAATGCCTGACACTTCTGATGACTGCATGGCAGTCCCATCCAAGTTGCCTTCCTTCTCAGCACTGCTCACAGAATTACTCTGTGCTACAATGTCTTTGCCTGAACCTTCACAAGCAATTGATTTTCTGAGCATCTCGGCATGCTGGCTGTCTTGAATATTTCCTTGTTTCCTGAATAAACTGCTAGAAAGAGTATCACCTTGTTTCCTCACCGGAGAGTAGTGGCCAAGTTGATGCTCTCTGCTGTGAGTGGCCAGCAGTATGGATGAAACATCCAGCTGAGAAAATCCAGCATCCTCTTCCTGCATGAAGTTATAAACAAGCTCCATTTCCTCCGCTGCCTTGATTTCTTGTTCAGTCTGAGTTGATGACAGGCAATCATCCATGGATATGTCTTGGTTCTCACCAGCACCTTGCTTACAGTCACCTTCATGAACCCTACCCTGCTCATCAGGAAGTAGGTTGTTGCTATTTCTGAAGATTTGCTTCTCCTGCATGAAATATTCATGTGAGATGTTTGTACTTGTCTTAGCAACATGCGACATGGTCTCTCTATCCTGCTTACGGCCCTCTGCAGCTTCTTTTGAATTACTAGAGCAAGCTTTGGCCTCTGATCCAACTGGGAGTGATGTCATTGGTGGTTTGAAGGGGCGAAATCCTTTTGGTCGCTTGTTGTAGTCCTTCCTCTCTTTCACTGTGCCCTCTTTGTCTCTTCCACGCCATCCTTCCAGACAGAAATCCTCTTTTGCTTGAATACCACCTGCATCACCTGTCCTGCCATCTTTCAGTCTTGTCCCAGATGGTGCCTGAGATATCAAAGGAGGTGGTCTTTCCAATTCACTAATCTCACTCATGAATTTCTCTGCTTTGGCTAATGCAGCTGCTGAAACACTGATGGTTTTACCACTGGCTGAGGAAAACCCAACATCTTTGGGCACAGTTTCAAGTGGCATGACATTCTCTTCCTGTGCTAACTCACCAATTAGCTGCTGTGCCCTGGACATAGCAGCATCTGATATCACTATAGATTTTCCACTTGCACTTTGAAATCCGCAACAAGCATCTCCCCCTGGGCCCATAAGCAGATAATCCTCTGGTGTTGGTAATCTTTTAACTTCTGTTAAAGTTTCTGGAGCCTTTGTATGTGCTTCTGGAGATGCAAGAGGAGGTTTTCTAATGGTATTTGGGGAATTATCCAGTTTATTGGATTGTACATCACATACTGTAGGACCTGCTCTGCAAGGAAGGTCGACCTCCTCTGCCCCTACCTTGGGATGGGCAGACCCAACCTCCACTGACACTGGTTCTACCAGATCCATGCATACAGAGACATCTCCTTGTTCTTCTTCCAGCTCTATTGACTTGGATTCATCAATGGGATGGGAGTTGTGCTTCACCTCTGCTGACTTCCCCTCTTCATCCAGTCTGAGTCTCTTTGGAGAGGGCAAACTGTGGTAGATCTGCCTGCCTCTTGAGAGCATCCTGCAGTGTGGTGGGGCACTTAGCACACTAGGCCGACTGGATGTAGGAGTGGTACTCTGAGACTTAGTCCGATGGCAAGGAGTGGTCATTGGCTGAGAGGATGCATTTTTTCCAGAAGTCTTGCAGAAAGTTGAGAATGTAGTGAAAGCTGAAATAAGAGCATGGGGAAAATGATATTGGCTTTAAGTGACAAGGTGTTATGACTTTTCCTCTTTTGACTTTTGACAGAGAGTACAAGAGGACTGCTGAAAATTAAAGATGTCATACAACTGACATTAGTTTGACATATTTGTGAAACTGCAGGTACCAAAAACATTGTCTCCCATAACATATATATGCATTCTACATATTTTTCGAAATGGGAAATTGCTAACTCTCCTCTTGAAAATATCTTAAAGATAATTCTTCTTTCTCATTCCGTCAATGATGTTCTTGATCACGAATTCAACCAGTCATCAAATTGCTTGTGAAATACTATACTCACAAAATATATGGTGTATACAGTATACTCAAAGAAGTTTGCACTATTCTTATGCTGCAGTCATCTGGATAATAGCAGCACAAGAATAAAGCAGACAACTTTATTTCACATACTGTAAAAGTGGAAATTTTTGCGGTGTTGAAATTTTCGCGCATTTCGCGCAACCAGAAACTAGCGCGAAAATAAAAGCACGCGAATATTTTTGCTTGCCATACGTTCCTGTGCTTAAGGTCTTGATTCCGCGGAAGTAAAACCACACGAAACTCTTCTGACCCGGCCAAGCGCGAAAAATTAGTTGCGCGAAAATATCCACTTTTACAGTACATGTATATTCATGTTCTTTTATCAAATGATTTTGCACTTATATTATCTGCATCCACAAACAGACTCCCTCCCTCCAGTTCAGTAATCAGCACATTTTCATCCAGAAGTAGATTGAAAATGTGTATGTCACCTCAACAACAAAAACAACAAAAATAATGTAATAAAGTAAAATAGAATAGATACAACAAATTAAAAAAAAAATAATCACAGAGTTTGCACAGCAAATCCACTACACATTAAAAACCCACCATAAAACACATCTTTAAAATGACAGAGCTTCCACTTACATGCTCTGGATCGGTGTGGCTTTCTCATGGGACTTTCTCTGGCTGAGGAGGCATTTATGGCTGCATCCACTTTTGCACTCCCATCTCTTTCCTTCTTTTTCTCCTCTTCATCCTCTTCCACATAAACAGCATGTGTCATCCACTGCGGAGTGCTGTTCAGTGATTTCGTGCCACTGCTCTCTTTGTATGCTGAAGCTGAATACCGAAATCTGGATTTCACACCTTTTTGACTCTGAATTCTATCCCTAGATGGCACTATTGCTGATGAAACAGTACACAGAGAGTTGGGTAGGTTCTGGGCACCAAGAGACAGAGAAGCTGGTTGTTTTGTGAGGTCTACATGGTTTTCTGATCTATAATCAGGATGTGATTCATCACTCATCTCTGTTACAAGACCGAAGGAATCTGATCTTCCAGTTGTAGGGACTTTGCTGTCAGTTGCTTGTCCATGTGATGACAGACCTGATGACTGGCTAGGCATCTGGTATGTACTGACTCTATGAAAAACCTCTATAAGATTCCTCTCTGGACCAAGACTCTGCAAGGCAGCTCTCATGTGTGTTTGTTCTGCAGAAGCTCTGTCGGTCACCCTGCACAACGCCTCGGCAAAGTTTGGCGAGATTGGTGACAACAGTTCAGCTTCTCCCATGGGTCGCTTCGCTGCACTGCGTACCTGCTCCTGACTAAACGTTGGAACACCTGAGCACACAACACAACAGGATATGGAGCTACTACCATGTGGACATCTGTCACCAGGATAAAGCACATCTTGGCTAACAAACACATCCCTGGGTTTGGTGGGAAACTCCCGTACTCCACAGTCAATTTCATCCTCGGGAAGTGGATTGATGTGCCCCTCTGCTTGAAGGTGATCAGCATTACCATTTGATCCTTCTGCAACTCTTCGATCAGGCAAAAGCTGTCCAACACTGGTGTCCCTGATGCCCAGTGCACAGACATCAGTCAGGCTCCTTGCCTTCCTACTTGGTGGTGTAGCCAACAAGAATGCCAGTGTCTCTCCTATTGCGGGTTTGTCTTCACCATGGACAGCATTCTGCGATCCTGGTGGTGTCACACCAGGTTCTGCTTTTCTCTGACAGGATCTCGATGAGTCAGTTTGAGGTAAAATGGAATACACATTGTGGTTATTATCCATTCCCTTCCTCCCGACATACTCTTGAGCCGTGGTGACATGCTTTTGGAAACATCCTCCTGATTCTGACTTTTCCAATACTTTGGAGACAGGTGTGAGGTGCTCAAGTTCTTTACTTGCGGCCATCTCTTTCAGTACATTCCTGCCATGTTTCGTTCTTTCTTCTGCAGGGCTAACCTCCATATAATTCATCTTCTTGTCTGAATTGATCATTGCAAATGCTTCCTGCCCCACATGAGCACCAGCACTGATTTTTGAAAGAGTAACTAAATCTTCTCTACCACGAGCTGTAACTTTGTCTAACGTTTCCATACTGCAATGGTTGTTATTGCTGTAACTTGTGTCATTTTCTTTAAATATTGCTGTCTTAACCTCTGCTGCACAACCACCGCCATTCTCAGCGATGATGTTAATCTTCTCTCCAGCTCTAGCTTGTGCAACTTCTGACTCCACAAGGCTTTCTGCTGAGTCTTCGGTCTCCATGGTGAAATCCTCCTGGCTCTCATCTGTGATGGACGGCAGTTTGACCACTGGTAGTGGTTGGGTTAAATTTTCTACTTCAATGTCATTTTCAACCCGAGGGCTTGCTTCCAGGAAAAGCACCTTGGCAACATCCTGTTCAAAAATGGAATATGAAATTGTGAAAGCTTTTAAAACAAAAAGTCCTTAACAACTTAAAATTTGATATGTAAGTTTGAATTAACTCTCAGGAAGACTTCCAAATGTGACATGGAAAGTAAATGGAAAAAACACAGCATTGCAATTATTTCTTGTCAGCCAATTTTTCATGTCTGCTGGGTTATTGAAATACAGATTCATGCTTGATATTCAACTTTGAACTCTTAATTAAGCTGCTATGCATTACAGCTGTAAAATTCAGGGCTAAACAACACTCACACATCAATTTTAAGGAGATTCCATAGAGCTACCAGTGAGATACCTTGATATGTTTCAATAATCGTAATAGGTAATAATTCCCAATTAAGAGAGGCTTTCTGTGAGCTCAAAATGAGATCAGTCTGTAGACTCACATGTGACTTCCAATACTCCTCTTCTGCTGCCTTCCTGGTTGAGCTGGTTGCCATCTTTGAGCCTCTCGAAGAAATGGGAGGTGTAGCCAGGGAGCTTGTCCATGACAGATTACAGTCGTCAGACTCAATACCTAGGCTTCTGGACAGACGCTTGGGCGTCGGCTTCAGTTTAGGAGCACAGTGGATACAAGATTAAACATACAAAAAACAAAGTCAAATGCTACCCACTAAAATAAATCAAGTGATAGAGAACAGACACATGCAGAAAAGACATATTTTCAAATTGTATTTCTATGTCTTTGCTAGTATGACATACGCTCCTCTGCTAGGTAAGCAATAGTAACAATAGTTTCTATTCTCTTACATTGCATTTCCTTCAATGTGGCAAGTTGACTGCAAATCTGACTGTTTTTATAGAATTTCCAATTGATGTATGGGTATAAAATAATCATGAAGGATTAAAGGTCCTGTTTACCTTTGGGAGCAGTTATTTAAAAAATGTTCAAGATATCACATTTGATGCAGATGTGTAGGTCAGTTACATCACAAAACATCCTGCCATATTAAGAATTTTTCAATAAAACCTAAGATATAAGGAGATATCACTATTTTTCTCAATAAACCATAACTGTCGACGGTTTAGTCTGGAAACATTTTTATTATAACCATTGTTCACATTTTGTATATTTAACAATACTTTAAATTGATTATACTAATTCATATTCTTACATTGGTTGCTTCTATCCCTAACTGACATTTTAGAACTATTTTGAAGCACTAATGCTGGGCTTTTATTTCATCTGCGAATGGTAAATTATGCCTTTAAGTTGCAGTAAATATTGCAGGGCATTTCCACGGTAACTCACGTTACATTTTGAACTCAAAATTAGGTCGTTGAGATCAATATCCTTAAAACCTAATTAGTGATATGAGTTACTATATGTGAATGAGTATCATGCACCTCCATCCTACCTCACAGCAACATTACATCCACAGACTCTTATGAGAACTATGAGAAAAAACACTACAAATGTCGGTAACTCACGTTACATAATTTGGACATGCAAAAATTTGACATGTCTTATATTCAAAAGTTTCCTCAAACAAGAAACAGAGAGACTTTAAAGTCTATTATGTCAAAGTCATGGACTAACAACATACATCACCGAGTATGGTAAAAATTCAAATTGTCTTACATTCTCCAGGTATCGTCATGTGAAGCGGTAACTCACGTTACGGTAACTCACGTTACAGTTTGTCCACATGATCACAAGACAATTTTTTGTCTTAATAATCCAAAGAAAACTTAACAAGACAACTTTTTTTCACAAACAAACTCCATGAATAAAGAATCTAAATTGATTTAAACATTGATCTGACAGTAATTAATCCCATTTAATCCATGAGATTACCAAAAGGCAGGAAACTTTACATTTAGAATACCAACTTGAAGATAAATTTCATTTTTAATTGAGTCATTTTCCAAGCTTTCATTTGTACTGAGACAAAAATTGTATTCAACAAAATGATATGAAACAGAGTCTATTTCATTAAATTACACTCTTTTCCAGTTAACAAATGCATCAGAAATTGAGGATTTAATTGAGAATTTGATTTGTTTTTTTTTTATTTTACTAGATTTAAATGGATTTTCAGGCTATCTAGATAAAACAAGTCGTCCACAAACTATTCCATTTAATACACTGAGTCACGAGACTAGAGACCTGTACATGTAGTCTGTGGAGAGTTTAAAAGTTCAGAAATGAATATTTCAATAAATCTTTTAACTTTTAAACAATGCAATTTATATTCCAATTATTTGATAATTGTTTGAATTACTCAATAATCAATTGTTTGTATGTTTGATTTGTTTACAAATTCTTATACTAAACTGGTACAGAAATTAGACTTGAATTACAGAAACTGCAGATAAATTTTAGTTATCTGCTACCAGTAAATAATGATCAGTTTAATAAAACATGTTCATAAATGTTTAAGCCTTAAAAAACAATGGCTTTGGTCTATGAAATGTCAAGTAGCCATTATTTAAATTGTACATACATGTAAAAAGTATACCAGTATTTTCTAGAGTAATCAAGCAGACTGAAGCAGTAAGTCCCAATGAAAAACATGAATAGTAAATATTTTGTGATCAGGAGGCTAACTATTAATATCGCAAAATGTTGATAGTTTGCTTTAAGGTACATGACTGTCCAGCTCTTAAAGAAAATGTCTGATAATGAGGTTCACATTCAACAAGTTTTTGGTAATAGATCAGCATGTAATGTAAATTATAGTAAACATGGAAAAGTTTCATTGTAGGATTTTGCAACAATATAGCTAAAACCTCAGAGTAGAATAGTATAAAACACATAAGCGTGTCAAATTCACAATGTTCAGTTCTCAAAAATCTCAGAAAAAACAGCAGGAAGCGAGCTCCAATCTTAAAATTCTGTTCACATGTAAATGTTTCAGCCTCATAAACAATGACTTTGGTCTATACAGGTAGGTATAAACTATGAAATGTCAAATAAAAATCACTTGAATTACAGAAACAAGAACTTTTCAAGAGTAATCATGCAGTGATTATCCCAATCAGGAGGCTATTAATAGTTATCACAAAATTTTGATAATTTGCTGGAACAAGGTCCATGCAGCTTAAGAGGAAATGTCTTTTAACAACTTTCGTAACAGATCAGTATACATGCACTGTAATATTAAATAGTAAATTTGGAACCTGTTGAAGCACATGTGATGAACATGTGTAATTAATACTTTGTACATGTAGACCAGTTGGTTTGGTGATAGAGAGAGACCAAGAGAATAACAATCTACTGGAAATAGAATCTTAGTACAAGAGTTCAGTAATCATGTACTCATTGGTTACTTACAATCACAACCTTCATATCATTTCTTGGTATTAAAGAAAAATCATGTCGGTAACTCACGTTACATTGTGGTAACTCACGGTACATGGTAACTCATGTTACAATTTTAAGACCTCTGTTATGAGAATTTGAAGCAAAGACTGTAAGTCCCATCATATTTCTTGGATGTGTGCTGCATAGTTATTTGATAATCCAAAATACCATGTCTCAGTTGGGCATATTAAAATTGCTAGGTTAAAAAATTCATGTTTCGGTAACTCACGTTACAGCAGCTTCTTGAGCTATGTAAGAGCACGCTGGTGTCTGAAGTACATATCTTATATCGGGGTCTCCACTTTATTTACTGCTAGATTAATATATTTTTGATTTGTAAAACCAAACAAAGTTTGATTTGAGCCTCAAATATAAAAAATAATCACAAAGAGCAACAAAAATGCATTTTTAGGGATTTTTAGGTCAAAAAATGCTTTCTGGTTTCAAAAGGTATAAAAATGCACAAAAGGGAACTTTTCTTAAGGGTAAAGTTGGTTTCACACACTTCAAACTATGGCTAACAAAGTAAGATTATTAGTTGTCCTGAAATATGCGGGTAAAATTTTGGTGGTCATGTCGCACAACTCACGGAAATGCCCTGCAAATCTAAATGCCTATTGAGTGGTATTTGACTAGGAGGTAAGCCTTGAATGCATGGAAAACAACCCTCTTCCCTGCCCCCAAATAAGAAATGCAACATAAAGAGATAGAAGACTTACAATATGTTCTCCAAGGTGGAGAGGAGTACTGGATGCCCTCTTTTCTACTCCCTCAAAGGGACTGGAAGGTGTCTTGAAGAGGTGCTTGGTGAAGATTGGCACAGCTCTGTGACTGGTCGGGTTCCATGTTGTGAAGGGGCTGATTTGAAGACTCTGGAGCTGGTCCTGGGATTGCACTTGACCAGCCTCAACCTCCTCTTCAACCTCCTCCTCCTCCTCCTCCTCCTCCTCCTCCTCATTCTTTGATGGGCTTGAGGCGGGCTGGTGTGATGTGATGACTTGAGACTGTGGAGTTGTTTGAATGTTGCTGGGAACTGAAAGACAATCATTTTCACATGAAAAGATATTAAAAAAAAGATCTCCTCTGTTCATGGGATGCTCCACAGGCAAGAACAAAACACATTGGCATCATGAGTAACATCATTGGTGGATATGTATTTGCGATGTTCTTTTTATGCCAGATTTGGGGGAAAAAAACAACAAATGGCCAGTGGAGGGTGAACTTGAGGTACAAAAGAGATGACTCCTGCAGATTTCATTCATTTGTTTAGGGATAAAAGGATATTGTGCTATCAGTTGGATGGTGGTGAACGAAACAAAAATCCACACTTTACCAATGTTTTTATCTCTTTACTTTCAAAGTGCATTATGCTTTCAAGCTTTCAACACTTGGAAGTATAACTCATATTACAAGGTGAAAGCCTCATGCAATGAGTGTGCTTCATTCTTTAACCCCTTAATTGCCCTGACTCTTAGCCATAATTTACCATGCTTTTCATCAGCATGCAGTTAATTACTTCAAACTTAATTTACTTTACCTACATTGGTCTACCTACGCAGGCATAACACTGTATGCAATTATTAAATTTAAGGGTATCAGGTACTCTCAGATCACTGGCAATTACTTTCCAGACAACTGGCAAAAGCCTTCAAACAGAAATCCTAACCAGTGAACAAAGCACAGTAAGGTAATCCTAGTAATAACTTTAAAAATTACCTCACTGGTGTTTCTATTAATTCTAAACTTCTGTCTTGCTCCATCAAACACATTGCTTTGTGTTTTTTCTTTTCATTCATCAATATTCTAACACTTGAACAAAATTTATGACATTATCCAACATTTAACACTAGCATCGATAAAATCACTGTCAGGCCAGTAATTTTTCAGGAATTGGTAAACTTAAGTTACAGATCCAACATGACCAATGAAAAAAAAAATTGTCAGAGCCAGCAAAAAAAAAATGAATAATAAAAAAAAAAATGCTGTGTCAGTCAACCTGATGCAAGAATTTCATGAATTTGAAGGACCAGTTCAATTTATCTGCTGGTCTGACAGGCATAGGTCAGACCAGTGGAAAAAAAAAAATGTTTAGTGTGCAGCCCTGTGTTACCATACCTCTATGCATCCTACTGGGTTGAGTAAATGCTTGAGAACTACACGGTGACTGAGCATGCTCCTCATCCACCTTGTGTATCTGCCTAGCTGGAGGGGCATCAGGTGTAAAAAGACCTGGCGTGGAGTGGGCCTGGACTCTTCCATTCAAAAATAGGGGTGTCTTTGGGATACCCTGAGAGAATGAAAGAAGAGAAGGGAATCATAGTGAATGCATAATTTTCATCCCCTTCAGACAGTTGAATCAAAACCCCCTAAGAACATGAATCAAATGCTTCCATATCACAAGGACATCTCACAAGATCAGCTACCAGACGTTCAAAACATTGGGATTGAAGAGTTTTGCCCTGCAAAATGGAATAAGATGCACCCTTCCAAAGTTTCACCAGAGAGCAAAATACCATGTATTACTTCCTACAGGAACATATTTCTGTGGCTTTATCACTGAACTGTTTCAACTTTGTATAAAAGCTGGATAAAAAATAATGAAAAGAGTTGAACATTATTTTTAAGACCTACAAGAAATCAATCATATAATGTAAAATGTTCATAAACATTTTCCTTTTCAAATCTCTCACACATAACAAGCTAGAAGCATACATCATGAGAGAGCCAGGTACTTTGGCATGAACTCACTCCAGTGAAAGCTTCAGGTATTCCTTGCGATGGGAGTTCATCTTTCTCATCAACACTCCATCTCTGTTCACTGAACCAGTCAACATCTATGTCCCCAAGCTGACTCACAGCAAAGCTCCTTTCAAGCAAGGCTGTGAAATGCATCTGACTTTCATCTGGCCATTCTGCATGAAGGTGACAGAATAATATTCAGCATTAAATATAGAATTTACACACAAGTTGCCTCATTAGGGTTAATCAAGTACAGTCAAATGGTGAACCTGTTCTACTATCTTGTAGTGACCACCTGTCTATAACATCCACCTGCCCCCAGTGACCACATGAAAATAACCTGCAAAGGAAATATGCTATTAAAAACCTGTCTGTGCATAGTGGCTACCTGCCTAAAGTCACAAGTTACTATCAGAATTTGTTCCACTGGACAAGCAAAAAGTGTGCATAATGACTGCCTAGTAGTACACAGTGGTTGAGCTGTTACATCAAACAAACACCACTAAAACTTGTCTACAGCAAAGGCATCTGGTAATTGCTTGAAAGTGCAGGATGGTTTATAGTCAACACAAATGATTTCATTTGTGGTGAACATGTAAACATAATGGGACATTGATTATATCTATATCATGATGGCTACAGTACCCTACAAGACCACCTACTTTTTAATATATTAAAACCATATTTCATCTTTCTCTTGAGCCGCTGCTGTGGACAGGTTTGCCTTCATTGATTGGACTATTAAATCTCATTAAATGGTTTTTACATTACGTGCTTGTAAGGCTTTTTAACTTAAAAAAACAAACAAAAAACATTAAGTACTTTTCATTTTCCAGTTACCTAAAGATGAAAGGACCTCATAGTCATAATGTAATCTAATGCTGATATTGTGTCTATGGATTTTTATACTAGTTCATCAATGACCATCTCCTTCAGAGACTCCTACATGTAGCTATGCTAGGTTATTTTGGTAATGACAAATGCCTGTTCTACTGATAGTTACCCTACATTTCAAAATAAACGAGGACTTGCCATGTGATCACAAGGGTTCACTTATATCTATACAGTGCACTCCCGTTATAACGAACACGGTTATAACGAAATTCCGGTTATAACAAAGTAAAAATTTGGGCTGCAATGTCATCCACTCTATGTATTTCTACTGTTTATTTGTTCGGTTATAACGAAATTCCGATATAACGAAAGAAAACTGCCGGTCCCGAGGACTTCGTTATAACGGGAGTCCACTGTAATGAAAATCGACATGTTACCTACATGCTACATGTATCTCAAAGATGATGGTGACACGATGAGATAGAATTAACAATATAAAGGATCAATATTGAGCTGCTACTGTACCTTCTGAGCATGGAAGGGGCTGAAACTGCAGTTTACAGTGCCTTTGGCAACCGTGATGCACGGCTGATGCACCACATGTTCTTTGATCACCATCCATGATGAGTGTAGCCACCATCTCATGACTGGGCAGAAGCTCCTGGAAGAATCACATCTTACCTAGCCAGTTAAGGCTTGGTGTTAGATCCTGTTCTGGGAATCTGTTTGCAACCAAGATAAAGATTCGTACACGTCAAGTTTTGCTTTCAATCACTTTGGTCAAGATATGGAGGCTTGTTAATGAAGTGGTTAGAATACAGTTTACTATGAAGGGGAAAATAGTTGAAAACTCACACAGATCTCCTGTGTAAGAATTCCTCCTGCTACACCACCATAAGCTCCTGTTAACCCGTTGACGAGGACACGTAGACACTTGCCCGAGTATACTCAGGACTCGTCTTCAATGGGTTAAAAGATAACTTACTCATTTTGCCTCTGACGAAGATTCTGCTAGGATCGAAAGGTCATGCCCCTTTTGACTCCAACTTACTCTAGACTTAGAGGAACCTTTTCTAATAAAAGCCATTAAATGTACAAATAGCACATTGGTGAAAATGTGACAACACACAACAAATTTGACAGCTTACGACTGTCCCTTTGTCAGCATGCACAGATCCCTAAAGACCTTTTGACTTGAAATAAGCTTTCTTGTTTAGCCATGTGATATGACTTGTGTGTAGTACTGCCATTTGATTTATGAACACAAAGACATGATTTCTGTACAATTTGTGTGAAGGTAACTTGTAGAATGGTCTCATTTACACACAGTAGCCTCTTCAGTTGAAACACAACTCTTCCTGAGGGCCCTGTCATCACATCACCAAGGTATCTGTTTAAAACTAAATATTCAAATCTTACGGCATACAGGGTATCTTTCTTCTGAGGACCTAATAGCTATCATACTTTTTTTAATCATTGAAATACTTCCAAGTTCCATCACTTTGTACAGACTCTATTGTTTTTTCCAGCACTTGAAATCAAATTTGCATAGATCACTCGTAATCATCATTATGTACATGTTGGGCCCATCACAAGAAAGTTTTCTTTATTAGAGCTCAAACTGCTAAATACTTTACTAAAGTGTTGGTTTGTATGCAATTCATCAATTCATGTGCCCTCAAGCTGACTCCTCTCCCCCCCCCCCCCCAAAAAAAAAAAGAGAGGTGGTCCTTGGGCAACAATTTTAGGGAGTATGTGAACCTTGCTACAGCAAGTAGTGTTAATGCCCTGCCTCCCCCCCCCCCCCACATTTAATGCATGTTGAGTTGTATGAGCCCTATATGAATGATGTAGAAAAGCACCTGTCTCTATCTTGTGTCACGAACACATAAAGTGTACGCCACAAGTAGAACTACACTGTATTACTTCCAGGCTAGATATGCCAACTATCAGTATAACGGCCACAATGCTCAAGTATAGCTGCACCTATTTACCAAGAGACTGATGGGATACTCATCAACCCTTTAGCAACTACATTTATAATGGCCTATTGTTCCCTGGAAGGTACAGCAATTTTACTCTCATTCTTTCATTCTGATAGCTTGCTAAATTATGCAAAATAGATCACTGCATGTTTATTTTTGTCCAATTAACAAATACAGTGTGTAAGTTATGTTTATTTGAAAGCTTATTAAGACTTCATCAAGAGACTTGTGTGTCACAGAAATAATTGTAACACACTTTTGTTGACCTTTGACCTCTTTCAAATTACATAATCATATATCTTATATGAAAACAATAAAACTGATAAAGTATAAAAAAGCAGACCGAGGCAGTTTCAGGCAGTTCAGTTACAACTGGGTTAATAGGTGTAAGAAATGGCAGAAGTGGTGTAGACTAGATTCACTTCATGTACACTGTACAGATACAGTGTATCTACAAGGTTGTATATAGGTCTTAAATTTCTCTACCCTCTGAATACACTCCCCATCCCCATACATCCAAAGGGAAAATGTTAGGTATATGGAACAAATGCAATGGGCCTTTACCGGTATTCTTCAATTAAAGATAGCCCTTCCCTTTTGCATTCCTTCCCAAATAGCACAGAACATGATATATTCTACCAGAATGAAAAGACTATTGTAAATCTATAACAATTATGTGATATTAGAAGGTTGTTAGCTGTTAATATACAAATGATGCACAGGATAGAGTGCGTTAGTGGAGGCGTATAGTGCACTCGAGGGTATTTACAATTGTGAAACATGCACTACATTGTAAATACCCTCGAGTGAGCTACGCCTCCACTAACGCCACAAAATAATCCTGTGCATCATTTGTTTTATAAAATGGGTCGAAAATTCGAAAACTAAAAGCAATTTTCAGCGTTTTTCATGTACCTTTGTGGGTCAAGACGTCCGAAGATGTTCGTCCCAAACATTTACGCACGTTGCACTCGGAAATCCCGCACATACAGTATAAGTATGATGGGGGGTTGGGTTTCCGGACACTTACATGTAAGTTCCCGCATGAAAACTTACTTATTCTACAATGTATAGAATATGCACCCTTTACCTTAAAGACTTGATATAGACTCCTCATATAGGCCTACTAGACAACATACTCTGAAAACGGCGTGAGAATTAACCTGCTAAATCGTTGGATTTGCCCTTCAAAGTGACTCCATGTATGCGTCCGGTCCCACAACGCTTGGTCTACTGTACTGTACAAAGTGTACGTATATAAGAGTATACGTACGCCACACATGTTATGCACAAGGGAAGAAAGGCCTGCCAGCCGGCAGCCCGAACTAGAAGTTGTTTACAGGATTGACAGCGCGTACTGTATGTATGCATGCAATTCAAAGGAGCCGCCGCGCGCACAGACGATCGGCAATAGGATTTTACCACGGCGGATTTAACACGCAGTGCGATGGGACTAGAATAACCAAAGCACACGTGACTCATTTCAGCGCTTCCTATTGGCTACATTCTTGAACCCATTTCTATTGGCTTCATTCTTGAACCCATTTTATAATATACAAATGATGCACAGGATAGAGAGCGTTAGTGGAGATGTAGCGCACTCGAGGGTATTTACAAATGTGAAACATGTTACACTACATTGTAAATACCCGAAAACGCCACGAAATAATCCTGTGCATCATTTGTTTTATAAAATGGGTCGAAAACTAACAGCATTTTTCATGTACCTTTGTGGGTCAATACCAGTCAAAGAGTCAAGACGTCCGAAGATGTTCGTCCCAAACATTTACACACGTCGCACTCGGAAATCCCGCACATATAAGTACTGTACGTACGCCACACATGTTATGCACACAAGAAAGGCCGGCCGGAAGCCCGAACTAGAAGTTGTTTACAGGATGGACAGGGCGTATAGTAGCGCGCGACGCACTTGTAACAACTGATTAAGTGCGCACTGCTAGTGTAAACACCGAGACGTTAGGCCGCGCATGTTAGTGAGAAATTAATACACGCACACATGACTCATTTCAGCGCTTCCAATTGGCTACATTCTTGAACCCATTTTATAAAATTCAAATAATGCACCAAACGCTCACCGTAACGTATTCTGTGTACTACGCACAGCTGCATGTAATGTATGTGACTCCAGGTAGAGCCCCATACATCAATCCTCCTGTTGTAATAATCATATACTTCGAACAAAAGATATGCATATTAAAGCTGTCTGCTAGAAATGAAGAATTCACTAGCTTCTCTTGACCGAAAGATCGGTCTGTATCTGGTCGTCAGGGAATGTTCCGCGGAGACTGCGTCTGGCTTTGCGGATTCCCTCCTCCGGAGAGCGATAACGTCAAAAATATAAAAGACTCCTCCGGACAGACGGATCTTTCTATCTATAGCTTCTCTTACTTTGTTGTCGATAGTAAATAACAACACACCACTTACATGAACTACACATGCAACTAAGTGCATCACAAAGGTCTGTAAAACTAGACTAGTAGTTTAGATTTGTAATGTTTTCGTAGTACGAAAAAAATATTAAAATCTTAATGGTCAATTTACTAAACAAATAAAGTCCCTCTTGAGTTCAAAATCTACAGGAGGTTTCCAAATAATGTTTTCTTCATTACCTAAGTGTTCTCACCAATTTTTCAAAAATTTGCATGTAAAAGGGATTGGCTGTCTTTAAAATGGTAGCTCATCATTTCGCTGTGTTGAAAACTTGTTCATATCACAGTAAGTTTGAGCTCACAGGACATGATGACAGTAGACCCTCATGGCCTCTATTATCAATGTTATTAGTGTCAGACATTATTAGTTTTATGCATGATGACAATGCTTGCAGCCTGACTGTTACGTCTGACATCTAAAAACTGTGCAATACTTGGTCTGTCTTGTGAAGTTACAAATGCAATATGCGGCAGCAGGGCTGCCAACCTCAAGTGAGAGTTTGGAGCGAGACACTGTGAGGGAGCAAGTGACCAAACCTGAGGGATCAAAGCGACAATTGGTGGGATGGGGGAGGGGGGTTGGGGTAGAAGGGGAGTGTTCCCCCCCCCCCTTTCCACTGGAGGGAGCTTTGACAATTTTACATTTTTAAACTGTGCACTCTGGTGGACACTTCAGTCAAGATTTCAACACCAATTATGCATAATGTTAGAAAGAGTGTGCCTGTGGGAAAATCTCTGTTTGGGTTTGGGCATACAAAATTTGTAGTTATGGAGGTAGATGTGGGGAATGTTCAGATTTATCGATATCAGATTATCAGGCAGGGGCGGATCCAGGAATTCTGTAAAGGGGGGGGGCACAACTTATATTTCTGGTGCCACTTCCGGGTTTCATTTTTTCTTTTTATTTCTTTTGTTTTTAACGAAAAATAAAGGGGGGCGTGCGCCCCCTCTGGATCTGCCACTGTCAGGGATGGGGAGAGGGCAATTTTCCTTTATTACTTTCTGTTTTGGGGTTTAGTATGAAAATTCTTTCATCAGAGCAAGACAATTGAAATTATGTGAATAGTTGGGAGCCCTGGAATATGCATTAATTCACAGGAGTTAGTAGGTCTACAGGAATACACTACCTCCTTGTGACTTCTGTACAGCGACAGGGCTGCCTGTGTACTGTAAAACATGATATATTCGCGGCATGAATTTTTCGCGAATTGGAGCCGACGGCCTTTTTTGCGGCATGAAATTTTCGCGAACTGCCACTGGCATTCAATGCATGTAGTGTAGACAAGAACTTTCGCGTGCATTTTAATTTCGCGAATCTTGGCTCTCGCGAAATTCGCGAAATTAAAATGCACGCGAACATTCCTCCTTTTACAGTATTCTTAATGTTAGGTCTACAGGTGTTGTACTGTGACCAGCCTGAACACGAAGGTTCCACCCTACAGTTTAAAACTGTGCAATCAAAAGGGAGCGCCCGGGTAGGGTTACAGGTGTTGCGTTGCGGCTTAAATACGACGCTAGACTTCGACAAATACAATATCAGAGACTCCAACTCTCCTGCTTTCGACGGGAGATCTCCCGCCGAAAGCCTGTTTTGCAAAATCTCCCGTTCTCCCGCTTGAGATGCAATTTCTCCCGCCCTGGCTCTGTGTCTCCTGCTTGAAATGATATCTTACTTATATATAGCTTTAAGGGCCCTTAAGCGGGCCCTGGACCCAGGCCGCAAGGGACTTCGCGCACATAAATTTGGAATCTCCCGTTTGCAAGGGGTTTCAGGCTGGAGAATCTCCAGATCACAAGGTGCTTGGAGTTGGAGTCTCTGCAATATAAAGATTCGTATTGAACTTTCCAGGCACAGGGTTGGATTTGTTGAAGGGCTCTCTAACGTTACAAGTCCTCTTTGACTAGGCGTCATCATTTTATTCATACATTAAAAGAAGGATCTAATTCGGGTAGGAATTATCCCCGGGCCCGGGGCACTTTTTGTACACGCTGTTATACTGTGGGAGCCCGAACGCTTCGCGTTGGTTGTACAGTTAGTACAGTCCGGGAAACCCGCTCATGAGGACCGCTCCCGCATACGAGGACTGCCCCGCCTCATGAGGACCGCCCCCACGCCTCATGAGGCCCGGGGGGGAACGCCTCATGAGGCCCCCTATTCACTTCTATTCATCTCACATCTGACATTTAAATTGTCGCAACTTTGCACGGTGATTTTTTGTTACACACACATGTCCACACACACACACACGACACACACGACAAGTCGGATCAGGCCGCTGGGTGCGGCAGTCTTGCATTGTGCAAACACGCTGGCGCCCGTGTTTTGATGGGCTCTCTGCATCAGTTGATTAAAACTCGATTTTTGAAGAAAAAAAACAGATAGGATTTTTTTCTTCTTTTCATCATGGATAGTGGACATGTGTGTGTAACAAAAAATTACCGTGCAAAGTTGCGACAATTTATACGTCAGATGTGAGATGAATAGAAGCGAATTGGGGGCCTCATGAGGCGTTCCCCCCCGGGCCTCATGAGGCGTGGGGGCGGTCCTCATGAGGCGGGGCAGTCCTCGTACGCGGGAGCGGTCCTCATGAGCGGGTTTCCCGGACTGAGTAAGGTAGGGATGAATACATGGTAATCAGACTTGGAGTTCAGGGGCTGCAGAAGGCAGTTTAGACAGAAAGATTTGTCTGTCTGTCTAAACATTAGAGGCTATTTTTTATGCTATCGCTCTCCTCCATACCGTGAATCTTATAGACATTTGAGGGGATTCCGTGAAGTCAGACGCTGTCAAAAGTAGAGTAGGCCCTAGTCTTGACCGAAAGATCGGTCTGTATCTAGTCGTCGGGGAAATGTTATGCGGAGACTGCTTCTGGCTTCACGGAACCTAGACAGAAAGATCCGTCTGTCCGGAGGACTCTTTTTATATCTTGCCATTAACGCTGTCCTCCGTAGACAGACAGAAGGTTGCAGTACCCATTGCTGTGTGGATGTTCTTAACCACTGTCTCTATGGAAAATTGGGTGAGGTACCTCACCCTTCTCGATGGCGTCTAATTCACGGCCCTAGGTCGGCAAATTTAGGCTTGTATAGTGAAATTAGCTTTTTAAGAATACATTTACACTCACCAGATTAATGAATAATCCAACATTTTAGTAGAATAATACAACGTAAAACACAGCCTGTCGCGTCGTCACGTTCAAACTGCAGAAACATACACTATGAATCTATTAGCCAATCACATGCGAGGTAGTTTCTACGTGTTTGTTTTACTAAAACAGGTACCTCGCATGTGATTGGCTTACAGATTCAAAATGGCAACTTACAGCTTAATGGCGATGTTGCGAACGGCGATGTTGCGATATCGATAAAATTTCGCGTTATAACCGAGTTTATGTGAGTATTTCGATTGCACAATTGAGAAATTTATCCCAAATATTGCTGCATAATGTGTCATGTCATGTCAAACTTGTTTGAATGTAAAAAAGCTGTCTGAAATTTGGTTTATCGTAACGTTTGATCTGTGCGCGACTGCTCCACACAGGAGCCGCAATCATTGACTTCGGTCTGTATATGGAGGGGATCCGTGAAGCCAGACGCAGTCTCCGCGGAACATTCCCCGACGGACCGATACAGACCGATCTTTCGGTCAACACGGAACCTAGCCCGACCAGACGCTGTTACTATGCTATGCGAAATGTACAGCGACTGGGCGGTGTATAGTTACACGGAACCCCTCCTTATACGGAGAGCGATAATGTCAAAAAAATAAAAGACTCCTCCAGACAGACGGATCTTTCTGTCTAGCCCATGTCTCACCCAACTTTAATAAGGCATTTACGCTTCCACCCTTGACCGAAAGATCAGTCTGTGTGTGGCTGATCAAGAGAGAAGCGCACCAGTGCGCCCCCTCTCTATTTTATGTTAAAACAAAAGAAATAAAAAGAAAAATGGGGTGGGGCACGTACACCCCCCTTTTCACTATTTCAGATCATTCAAATGACAACAGTATTCTTATAATTAAGTAGGCCTACAGTGTTATGTTCATGATGTTTCAGCTTCTCAGTGCCGTCATTACAGTTAAATTTGAGCAGTCAAAAACGAATTTAGAGGTCTAGTCTGCAGCCATGCTTGTTAAAGGTTCAAGATTTACGTCGAGGAGCTTCGTTGCGTTGGTCGTGCTGGCCATGGACTGGTACAAGTACAGTACCATGGTACACTGTATGTATGGACATGGAGTTACCACAGAACTACAGCCCTGTCGCTGTACACAAGCACGGCGTCTTGTCGGGCTATAACGCGCTAGAGTGCTCACTATATCAAAACACACATCGTCAGCAGCAGAAAGATTTTAATACTAGTGAGTTCTTGCGGATAAAAATCTTGAAATGACATGATTATCAAAGATCCACCTACCGAGTACATGCATGTGTCCTTATCATACAAACATCAGGCTGAACGCTATGCTCCATCAAAATATTGTAGTTTCATCAAGCCTGCTGTCGAAATCGAGTTGAAAATGCCGCCACTTGTCCATGATACAGCTTGTAAGCTGGCGCGCGTGTCGAAGGTTTTCGGTTGTCATATCGTGCCGCAGCGCGGCCACACACGGTACACCGCATGCATGCAGTCCGTCCGGAAGATTTCTCTCGCGTCGAGGGCTTCGACATTCACGTTGTGTTGTTGTGGGGTCCTACTAATTTATTTCATTTATTCATTTATTTCATTTCCATTTCCATTGCATTGCATTGATGTTTACATATTGACACATAATATTACAGTAATTCAGCATGAATTAACAGAATATAGGGTACTTGTCTTAAACAAACGGAAATGGGGTGACCCAACTAAAAGCATAGCTTGTAACATTTATTGTAGGTCACCATGACGAGTAATATTCATAATTATGTACCGTACAGAGTTATTGAGAATATATACAGTATACAGACTCCTGAAACATATTAACGGAATTACATAAGTTATACATATTTACATCTTAAAGGTAGTAAACATGAATGAGAAAGAGAGGGAGAGAAGCAGAGAACGAGAGAAATACTACTAGAGGAAATAAAATGAGAACCAAAGGGGGGAGAGGGGGGAAGAAAAAGAAAAAAAGAAAGAGAAAATAACAATGGAATTAAAATGAATATACATGTACATAGAATTCCACATGAATAATACACCATGTAAAAAATTATATAAGATTACCTTATAGGGTGAAAGTGTCCAGATATCTGGCATAGGATTATAAAAAAACTAGTTACATCGTAACATATTTACTCAGAAGACTTTGAGGCTAATGGTTTGTTGAAGAGAATAGGCTAAAGAATTCCAATATTTTGGTCCAGCGAAAGCAAGTTTATTGTGTTTAAAGTTGGTTCAAATGGATGGCAGGTGGTAAGAAGAAGACTGCCGAGTGTAGTATAATTGTGTTCATTCATAGCAAAAAGTGACGAAATAACCTGTGGAAATTCAGAATCCTTACTCGAGCTGTACACAATGGATCCTTAGATTCATAAGATATATATCCTGTACTTTTAAAGATTTATTTTCATAGAAGAGTTCATTAGTGTGAGAACGTGATGTTGCACCAATAATAATTCTCACTGCCAGTTTTTGGAGTAATAATAAATCATCCAAGTATAATTTTGCTGAGTTTCCCCAGGCAAGAACGCCATAATTGAGATAGGGTATATAGTACAAGGGTTGAGTATAGTATACGCAATATATTCTTTGGAAATATAGATTTTATATTATTGATAACGGCAACATTTCTGGAAAGAAGTTTACTTAATTGTATATGCATTCTCCAATTCAATTTGTCATCTATAGGCCAAGAAATTTTGTATTCGTGACTTTGTCTATTTGCACATTATTAAAGAGTATTATGGCCTGGTAAAGATGATAATGAATTGCTAAATAGCATATAGTTGGTTTTCAAGAAATTTAAAGATAACTTGTTTGCATGGATCCATGTAACTACAGATTTCAGTTCTGAATCTATAATATTCAATAGTTGGTGTGGGTTTTGTGAGAGAAGAAAATACTAGAATCGTCGGCAAACAAGTTGTGACGATTTGGGAAAATCGTTGTTATACAAAATAAAAAGCATAGGGGACCAAGCAGCGACCCCTGTGGAACACCACAAGAAATAGATCGCAAAGTATAGACTCCGCACCATTTAAAGAACAAATTGTTTATTAGTTAGGTATAACTTCTAAACCATTCCAAAGCATTTCCTCTGATTCCATGATAGGATAGTTTGTACAATAAAATATTATGATCAATGGTATCAAAAGCTTTAGAATAGTCTAAAAATATACCTACAGTATATGTAAGTTCTTCTCAATTGCCTATATAGGCAACCTTATCAATAAAATGTAGTATCGCATGTGATGTTGTATGCTTTTCACGAAAACCAAATTGTACATTAGTTAATATTTCACATAACTTGAAAAATTTGATCAAAGGAACATAAATGAGCTTTTCAAGGATTTTGGAAAAGGTTGTGAGCAAAGAAATAGGGCGGTAGTTACCTATTTCTTGAGGATCTCCTTTCTTGAAGATAGGTACTACTTTTGTGGTACATCACCGTTAGAAATAGATAAATTGAATACGTGAGTGAGAGGTTTCACGAAAAATACAGCGACTTTCTTCACTAGCTTGTTTGTGAGGCCATCACATCCTGGGGACTTGTTTGTCTTGAGGTTATTGGTAATATCAATTACCTCCTTTTCTGTAACTGGAATATAAAAAAAAAACATGTTTCAGAATGTTGACTTTCTAAAAATTCAAAAAATTTCTTTGTGCTGTTTGGAACATTTTCTGACAACCTTTTCCCTACATTTACAAAGTATTAATTAAATGATTCGCTAATAATCAATTTGTCTCCAGTTTGGTGACCATTAATCGTAAGTTTTGTGGGTCCTGTGAGTTTTGATTTTGTATCATGTAATTTGTCTTATAACTTTCCAAGTTCCTTTCATGTCAATAGCTTTGAATTGATTACAAAAAACTCTCTCTTAGCACTACGAAAAGTAGTAGTAACTAGTAAGAATATTCCTATATCGAGTATACTTTTCTTTGATTCTGGTGGGTTTTTTTTATACCCTCTGTACAAAACTTTAACTTCGCACAAAAGTCAATTGGTGTGTAATGGAAGTGTGTAGTTGACACCCAGAGATTGGCCTGGACAATGACCAGGATTTGAATGCTACATTATTCATGAGAAATCCCACTATCACAGCTAGTCTTTATTCATTCTGAAATGTGGTGTATGCAAGCACATGGAAACATGTGCTTACTTTTTTCATGTGCATGCATTTCAGTTCAGTTCAGTTCAGTTTATTCAAACCAAATCAAAGATAACAAAAGTACATGACATAACTGCAAAATTTCAGAATGATATGTTTGGGACCCCAGTGAAGCACACCTTGTGGTCGGGGCCCCTTTACATAATACACTACAGTATGTGGCAGGTGTAACATATTTACATGGAGTATAACATGTAAAAATTATACAACATCATAAATGCAGACAAGTACACGTATACCACCTCCCCTATACACAACCAACGGCGTAAATCCGTCCTGAGGAGTGGGGGGGATGGTCACCATCACCACGATTACAAGCCCACCGGACCGGCGCAGCCTTGGGGAGGGGGGGGGGGGGGGGGAGAGAAGCTTGGTGCCCCCCCCCCCCCACACACACACACACTTTATACAGGGATCGGACGTCCCACTCTTTTGCATGAAATTTAATGTGGGAGGAAAGTGGCAGCAAATATATGAAGACGAAGTTCTTGTTGCCTTTTTTTTTATGCTTATCAGATGACTTTCGGCGGAAAATCAGACCTTAAAAGTATGAAAACATTTTTTTTTTTTAAATATATGTGAGAGGGAGCGGAACGACCGAAAGGGGGGAGGGTGTGTATGGGGGGTGGTAGCCTTCTCCCACACGAGGAAGATTTTGCATTTTCAGCCCTGAAATTCAGCGATCTGGTGCACACTTTTGGTAAAAAATGTGTTTTCTTTTCTTTAAAAACACAATAAGAAAATGAAATATTCACAATATATTATTGAATGACTAAATCGTGGTATTTCAACTCTTGCTCCGCATGTGCGACATCACTGTGAAGGCCTACTAAATAGTGGGGCCTATCACCGGCGTAGACAGGATTTGATCTAAGGAGGAGCGGTTATGTGAGGGAGCGAACCAAGCGAGGGGGGGGGGGGGGGGGAGGGTATGGTAGGGGGGTTTCCCCCTCCCGCGGTGAAATCTTTTTGCATTGAAAATTTTGACATTTTACAGTCAAAAAACTGCCGTTTGTAGCTATATTCTTCGCTTTGGAAATTAAGGGAGGGGCACACCGGGCGCAACTGCTGCCAATCACTGGCAGCAACATCAGGAGAATGGCATGGCATAGCGATTAGATGCGAGCGAGCTTGAAAATTTTGACATTTTACAGTCTAAAAACTGCCGTTTGTAGCTATACTTTTTCGCTTTGGAAATTAAGGGGGACCGCACCGGGCGCAACTGCTGTCAATCACTGGCAGCAACATCAGGAGAATGGCATAAGTATAGCGGTTAAATGCGAGCGAGCGGAGCGAGCGAGCTTCAAAATTTTGACATTTTACAGTCCAAAGACTGCCGTTTGTGGCTGTATTTTTTCGCTATGGAAATTAAGGGGGGCACACCGGGCGAAAACTGCCGGCAATTACTGGCAGCGACATCAGGAGAGTGGCATAACGATTAAATGCGAGCGAACGAAGCGAGTGAGCTTGAAAATTTTGATATTTTACGGTCCCAAAAACTGTCCTTTGTGGCTGTATTTTTCGCTTTGGAAATTAAGGGGGGCGCACCGGGCGAAAACTGCTGGCAATTACTGGCAGCAACATCAGGAAAATGGCATAATGATTAAATGCGAGGGAGCGAAGCGAGTGAGTTTGAAAATTTTGACATTTATTTTTACAGTCCCCCAAACTGCCATTTGTAGCTATTCTTTTTCGCTTTGGAAATTAAGGGGGCGCACCGGGCGAAAACTGCTGGCAATTACTGGCAGCAAAATCAGGAGAATGGGATAATGATCAAATGCGAGCGAGCGAAGCGAGCGAGCTTCAAAATTTTGACATTTTACAGTCCAAAGACTGCCGTTTGTCGCTGTATTTTTTTCGCTTTGGAAATTAAGGGGGGCACACCGGGCGCAACTGCCGGCAATTACTGGCAGCAACATCAGGAGAATGGCATAACGATTAAATGCGAGCGAGCGAAGCGAGTGAGCTTGAAAATTTTGATATTTTACAGTCCCAAAAACTGTCCTTTGTGGCTGTATTTTTTCGCTTTGGAAATTAAGGGGGCGCACCGGGCGAAAATTGCTGGCAATTACTGGCAGCAACATCAGGAGAATGGCATAATGATAATGCGAGCGAGCGAAGCGAGTGAGCTGAAAATTTTTGACATTTTACAGTCCCAAAAACTGTCGTTTGTGGCTTTTTTTTCGCTTTGGAAATTAAGGGGGCGCACAGGGCGAAAACTACTGGCAATTACTGGCAGCAGCATCAGGAAAATGGCATAATAATTGAATGCGAGCGAGCGAAGCGAGCGAGCTTCAAAATTTTGACATTTTACAGTCCCCCAAACTGCCGTTTGTAGCTATACTTTTTTGCTTTGGAAATTAAGGGGGGGGGGCGCACCGGGCGAAAAATGCTGGCAATTATTGGCAGCAAAATCAGGAGAATGGAATAATGATCAAATGCGAGCGAGCGAGGCAAGCGAGCTTCAAAATTTTGACATTTTACAGTCCAAAGACTGCCGTTTGTCGCTGTATTTTTTTTCGCTTTGGAAATTAAGGGGGGCACACCGGGCGCAACTGCCGGCAATTACTGGCAGCAACATCAGGTGAATGGTATAATGATTTAATGCGAGCGAGCGAAGCGAGTGAGCTTGAAAATTTTGATATTTTACAGTCCCCAAAACTGTCCTTTATGGCTGTATATATAATGTATATTTTTGCTTTGGAAATTAAGGGGGGCGCAACGGGCGAAAACTGCTGGCAATTACTGGCAGCAAAATCAATAGAATGGAATAATGATCAAATGCGAGCGAGTGAAGCGAGCGAGCTTCAAAATTTTGACATTTTACAGTCCAAAGACTGCCGTTTGTCGCTGTATTTTTTTTTTCGCTTTGGAAATTAAGGGGGGGGGCACACCGGGCGAAAACTGCTGGCAATTACTGGCAGCAACATCAGGAGAATGGCATAATGATTAAATGCGAGCGAGCGAAGCGAGTGAACTTAAAAATTTTGACATTTACAGTCCCCAAACCTGTCGTTTGTGGCTGTTTTTTTTTTTCCGCTTTGGAAATTAAGGCGGCGCACCGGGCGCAACTGCTGTCAGTCAGTGGCAGCAACATTAGGAGAACGGCATAGCGGTTAAATGCGAGCGAGCGGAGCGAGCGAGCCTTAAGATTTTTACATTTTACACTCAAAAAACTGCCGTTTGTAGCTATATTTTTCGCTTTTGTTTGTCCCACTTTTATGGGGGAACCATCCCCCCCTCATCGACGCCTCTGCATAATGAGGGTGCCTTTGTTAAGTAAAAGATCTGCTACACACCCTTTGATGAATTAGGGAAATATACGTCAATGTCAAAAGTGTACAAAGTTTATCGAAAGGGATCGTGTATAGCGCAGCTTTGCATGTTTATGATTGCAATGAAACGATCTGGTGCATAGTTCTGGCGATATTTGGACAATTTTCCATTTAGAAAGTTCGAGATTTGTCCTCATCTCGGGAATTGCTTGGGGGATAAATGATTTGTCTGCCTAAACACTTCCGTAGGGGTGGGGCAAATGCCCCTTTGCCCCCCCCCCCCCTAGATTCGACGCCAATGATCTTCCCTGGGTATGCCCATAGATGTATCCTGACTGAGTCATCAGTCACTGTCGTTTCTCAGGAATGATTCAGGAAATGGAGGGGGTTCAATTATGGCTTTATAGTTTTTTTATTGTTTTTTTTTCTTTTCGTACATATTTTGCAGACGGTCCCCAGTTACTCGCGTCATAGCATGTTTACATGTAGGCCTATACTATTTGACGTTGTCAACGTCTGAGCCACATCTTACAGTGCATGTCGATTTTACTTTCTTCGCGAGCGAGCGAAGCGAGCGAGCGCTTGAGAAAATTATACATTTTCCTACAAGATAGAATACTGTTCAGCTCTGTTACCTGTCTGAAGGCCGGCGTACAAACGTCATGCAATATGCCAAAATTGATACAATCACATTTCTGCTTCCTCCATTTTTCCTCAAAATTCAGGGGGGGATGATTGTACAGGCCATCCCCCCTCCTCCATTTCAGGGGGGATATATCCCCCCCCCCCCATCCCCCCCCCCCCCGGGATTTACGCCCATGTACACAACACACACACACAACACTCACACACACACACGCATACACACATGCATGCACACTAAGCCTTCACACATGGCTACCTCATCTCATTTTCTACATTCATGTACCTAATTTCAGTCTGTCGAAAAGGTGTCTTTTACACAAAATTTTGAATCGAGACAGTGTAGTGGAATTGATTATATTACGGGGCAACTTATTCCATTCTTTAACATAGACTATTCTGAATGAATTTAAGATAGTTTGTGTTCTTGCATATGGCTGATGGATGAGGTTACGCTGGCGAGTACTATAACGATGGATGGAAGAATTTTCCACAAACACATCAGACAAAAATGTAAATTGAGGAGATCAACATTTAAACATAAATATTGAGCATTGAAGAGAAACCATTTCATCAAACGGCAAAATATGTAGCTGCAAAAACAAAGAAATACTCGGTGATCTAGGGTTTGAATTTTTTATGTACCTGACAACTTTCTTTCGAAGAACATGCAAATTATGTACATGAGTCCTAAATGTGTGTCCCCAAGCAATATTGCAATACATCAAGTGTGTGAGGCATAACAATTGCATTGTATAAAGTAACTATAGGGTATACTGGGGAAGTAAGAAACGAAGTTTGGATATTACACCAACACTGCGAGACACTTTAGTACATACGTTATTAAGTTGTTCTTTCACCCTTTGCTAGGAATTTAAACTAGCAGTGCCCAGGTAATCCATCATGAATAATTAATAAAGCATTCATGTGCATTGGAGCAGAGCTCTGAACAGGTGGTATCAAGGTCCATTGTTCAGGGTCATTGCAGGTACACACTCACATATACTAGGTGTTTCAAAAAACATTTTCCACTTTTGATTCTTAATAATTCAAAAACTATATATCAGATAACACTGCCATTGATATGAGTGATAGCTGAATAGTGTACAATTTGGTTGAAGGTAGTTTAAATATGAAAGCATAAATAAGTTTCATGAAATCCATGATTAATTTCACAGTTAGGTTCCAGACTTTGCTCTATTTTCAACCCTCTGTACAAAATTTCACTTTGCACAGGGGTCAATGGGTGTGTATGGGAGTGTGTGGTTAACACCCTGACAATGGTCCTGAACAATGGCCAGGGTTTGAATGCTTCATTATTCATTCATGAGAAATTCCACTATCACAGCTAGTCTTTATTCAGCCTCTGGCAGTATCTGTGTAAAGTCAAACGCCTGTCGATACTGTCGTAGAGTCGCGTCGGTGCTCTCCCTACTTCTGAAAAACAAAATTACAATGAAGACATTCTGTTGTATCGTATAAACGTGGTGACGGGAAGTAAAGAAAATCAATTAGAGTATATAATAGGCTACACTTGTGTATATGGAGCCTTAAATAAATGTACTCTGAAAGAAATCTTCCCTATGATAAATGGTGCTGAACTCTTTACCAAAAATGATCTCTTTTTATCGAAAAAGTGAAAAATTTGTCAGACTATTTAATTAGTAGACAGTTGTATTAAAATGAGGAACTTTAGGTCATTCATGCTTATTTATGTCCCAAATTTAGTGATATGTCAGAAGCAAAATTTGAAAATGATTGCCAGCTGGAATGAAAATGTGGTGTTTGCAAGCACTCTACCGTGCATGAATTCAGACTAGCAGTGCCCAGGGCAATCCACATGAATTATTGATTAAGCATTCATGTGCCAGGGAGCGCCAGACTGACGCCTAGTCAACAGGTGGTTCAGGCATGTCCATTGTTCAGGGCCATTGTCAGCACACACTCACATACACATCATTGGTTCCTGTGCGAAGTTCAATTTTTGTACAGAGGGTTAAAATTTGACCAAAATCTGAAACCTTACTTCAAAATCAATCTTAGATTTAATGAAACTGATTTATGATTTCACGTGCAAATTACCTTCAACCAAATTGTACACTATCCAGCTATTACTCATATCAATGACAGTTTTATCGAATGAAAAGTTTTTGAAATATTTATGATCAAAAGTGGGAAATGTTTTTTGAAACACCTAGTACACGTCATTAGTTCCTGCGTAAAGTTCAGGTTTTGTACAGAGGGTTAAAATTTGACCAAAATCTGGAACCTAACTTTGAAATCAATCATGGATTTCATGAAACTGATATAGGTTTTCATATTCAAATCACCTCCAACTAAAATGTATACTATTCAGCTATTACTCATATCAATGACAGTTTTATCTGATATATAGTTTTCGAGCTATTAAGCATCAAAAGTGGGAAATGTTTTTTTTTTTTGTAACACCTAGTACTAATTAATGCAAATCCGAAGATACAACGCTATATATCCTATGTGAAAATCACCTATATCGATTACCAATATCGGAAAATGACACTCGGTGTATAAATGCAAACTAATAACGTTTTCCAATGTTAAAATAACCTAAATCGATTATCCGGGAAATGACGCATCGAAACACTTTAGTACTGCAAATTCCAAAACAAAAAGTTTTTCTACCCGAAAACTACCTACATCAATTACAAATATCGGAAAATAACACCTCAATATTAAAAAACAAACAAACACGATATCATATATAGGATATGTAAAACCATACTTCCAAAACACTATTATTTTCCTGTATCAAATTTTCACTCTTGCAGAAGCGCAAATTGAATTAGCACCAGACTGAATAACAGTTTCCAGCAAGAGTGGGATAGTGATGCAGAGGAAATTTTGATTCCCAATGTTAGAACTCTCGAATTTTCAAGCGGGAGCTTTATTTTAAGAAATACTTCCAACACTTCAATGATTCGCAGAGAAATTTAAAGCAAATTCCGTCAGGCATATCCCAAATTGCCAATTGTTTCTGGAAGATATAATCACATTCCTAGAAATTAAAGGGAACGCAAACCCAAAGAGCAATGTGGATTGAATAAAATCATTAACATTAGTAGAACACATCAGTGAAAGTTTGAGGAAAATCGGACAATCGATGCAAAAGTTAAGTTATGAATTTTTAAAGTTTTGGTGTTGGAACCGCTGGATGAGGAGACTACTAGAGGTTATGACGTATGAGTGGACAACAACATAAAGGAAATATAAAAGGAATTCCTCAAAATTTTTCTAGCAAATTGAAAGAGTCCTTGACTAACCGCTTTCAGAAAGCAGGGGGAATAATTGCTACCCCTAACTGTTATGTCAGTATCAAGCCCGATGGAATGTGTAATTTTCATGAAAAATGAATTTTTATTGAATTCCCTTTATATTTTCCTTATATTGTAGTCCACTCATACGTCATAACCTCTAGTGGTCTCCTCATCCAGCGGTTCCAACACCAAAACTTTAAAAATTCATAACTTTTGCATCGATTGCCCGATTTTCCTCAAACTTTCACTGATGCGTTCTACTAATGTTACTGGTTTCACTCAATCCACATTGCTCTTTGGTTTTGCGTTCCCTTTATAGATTTTGTACCCATTGCAATAAGAATAAAATTGGTGATTAATTTTTCATTGCAGCCTCTTAGATGAGCAGCGAAAGAATATACTTAATCAGATATCACAAGGAAATACCCAAAATGAAGGTGGGATATTCAATTGTGGAAAGATGGCAGTCCTTCCTAGTTAAACCAAGTTTTAAAGTTAATACGGAAATATGTTTAGATGACTAATATTTTTCGACCTTTTCTTGATTCCTAATAACCCTTTTTACATGTGTGCCTAATCTGCAACATGTATCCCACTCTCCCCTCATTCTCTTCCTTTCTCTTCTCGCTCTTGTGTCCATATTTCATGTAATATTTATTCGACCAAGTAAAGAATATAGGATACATATCATAAACATTTCAAACATGAAAAAAAAAACAGAATGAACATTACAAAGGAATACACTGTACTGTATAATATTATGTCACACAAAATAAAAATGAAATAAATGAAGCCAAAATGAGGGTTAGGGGACACAGAAGTTATTTACTATTGCCCGTAGACATGTGAACCCACACATGTTGCCCCTAAGAAACATTTAACATTCTTTATTCATCGTATGAATATATTTCTGTACGTTTTTACGTTTTTTATTTTTTTTATTTTTTTTAATTATTATGTTACTCATATTTCTTTCGTTAATTTGTCCAAGGAATTTGTCATCAGCTTTGTGTCCTTCTTACAGTTTCCTCTTACTCTTTGTTTATCCTCTCTCTCTCTCTCCCTCTCTCTCTCATCTGTCGTCATATTTTCCTTCCTTTTTTGTTCACTATATCGTTTATATATAGCATGTGTTTCTGTATATTCTTCTTTGTTTCTTTTCATCAATCGTCTTTCACTCTTATTTACTTTATTATAGTTGTTTGTATAAACTTAAAGTTACGTGCAACTCTCTATCATTGAAGTAATAACATGAAATATGATATTAAATTGGACTCCGATAGCCAGAATATGGGTTGTTGAGTAAAATGAACTTTCAACTTTCGACTACTCACAGTCCCGCAAACACGTCATGAAAGGAAGGTGTCGACCGATTAACAGATCGTGTAACGCAAACTCCCGAGCGCATTAGATCGATTTTATTTATAATACTGTATCTGATTCCTCCAAATTGCTGCCAATTACTGTGCCGAAACGATGGAATAATAGGTAATATCAGTACTGATAACTGACTTATATTTGTATGTTAATACTTTCACGAATGCTTGTTCACAACAATAGGTAAAACAAAATGCACCGTCTAGGAGATTGCTTGCTTGCTTGATTGATTGATTGATTGATTGATTGATTGATTGATTGATTGATTGTATTGATTAATTCTATTTGATTTGAAATTATTTCCACTTTGTGTTCGCTAGCACAAAAACAAACATAACTGACTTACAATGATTATACAATATAGCATTTTTGTCCTTTTTTGGACGTACAAAAAATGATAAAGCACATGAAACTTTTGCAACAGAAGAGCATTTATGTAGTCAAAGGGGGGAGCCTACGCAGCTTGTATTACCTGCCCCCCCCCTCCCAAAAAAAAAAATAAAAAATTAAAAAAATTAAAAAAAATAAATAAATAAATCACATCGTTACTTTGATTGAATTGATCTGAATTCATTTCCACTTTGTGTAAAAAACATAATAATCTCAAAACATGTTCAAATTACATACACGCTTGCAACAAACCGTAAATAACTAGCTGAAGAACCTAAGTGGAGGAGTCTAAATCAAAAGCTCAGCCAGTATATTAGATAGGCCCCCGAAAAAAAATCCCATCATAACAGAACCGTAATTTACACAAACAACAACGACAACAACAACAAAGTATTCATACCTTTAAAAACAAGCCAATAACTAAAACAACTGAAAATAAAGCCCCGCAATGATTACAGAAAATGAGATGGAAGGATACGAAACAGAAGGAATAGATGAGACAACTTAAGATTAGAAGGGAAAGAAGAGATGGAGAGGGGAGCTGATATCGAACAGAAGGATTTAACATTTCAAACATAACATTGTTGTGATATTTGGTTCCTAAATTGTCTCTTAAAAGAAATGATAGACTGTCGATGTGTCAAAGTTGAATATAAATTGGTTAGTATATGAATATTCTTTGTATGTGGGGTTTTGTTTAACCTGATGTTGTGAACAAACATTGATAAAAGTACTAACGTACAAAGGCAACTATTAATATAGCCAATGTGATTTTGATTGTTTCGGTACAGTAATTGTCAGTAATTTGTGGGGAAACAGATTCATTTTACGACCAACTGCACTCAGGAGTTTGCATTTCAGAACCTGTTAATTGATAGACACCTTCCTTTCACAAGTTTGCAGTACTGTGATTAGTGGAAAGTTAAAATTTTATTTCTTTCACTATATAACCCATATTCTTGGTATCGGAGTCCAATGTAAAGTCATATTCAATTCAATAATACAAACAGAGTTGCAAGTAACTTTGAAAATATACAAAATAAGTATAATTAAGCAAATCAGAGTGAATCACGGTTGATGAAAAGAACCAAGAAAATGTACAGTAACCCGTTGAGGACGGTTTGATTTTGCTACAACACGCATTTCCCATAGAAGCTTGCCCGAGTATACTCGGGACTCGTCCTCAACGGGGTAATATGTAATATAGGCCTATTATAATACACGACCCCGTGAACAAAAAAAAGAAGGAAAATATGACGAGAGAGAGAGAGAGGCGGTGGGAGAGAAAAAGAGGGGAAGGGGAATTCCTAAGAGTGAGAAGGACACAAAACTGATGACATGAGCACAGCTGTACAAATTTAGAATGAAAGAAATACGAGTCACGTATAGTTAAGAAAAACAAAAAGGGAAAATAAAAAAACCCAAAGACGTACGGGAATATATGCATATGATAAGTGAACAAAGAATGAAGGAAAAATGGAGACGAGAGAGAGAGGAGGAGAAATTGAGTGAAAGAGGGGGAGAGTGAACAGACACGTTACAGATAAAGAAGTCACAATCTGTAAAAAAGGCTTATGCAGTAACTAAGAAAAGGACGAAATATAGTCATCTTAACATGTGTCATCTATAACTACAAAATTTAGTTTAACTAGAAAGAACTGCCCTCTTTTCATACTTTTCACAATTAAATGATCCACCTTCGTTTTGGGTATTTTTCTGTGTTATCTTATTAAGCAGGTCTATTTCTTTCGCTGTTCATTCAGAGGCTGCAATGAAAAGGTAATAGAATTCATCACCACTTTTATTCACACAATCTTTGATTTTAAAGTATTTGAACATCTTTCAGAAGCTTTTGGGAATATGTGATTAGCACAACGGAATTTGCATGAAAATTTCCCTGCGAATTATTCCAGTGTTGGAGGTATTTCTTAAAATGAAGCTCCTGCTTGAAAATTCGATAGTGCAAACATTGGGGATTAAAATGTCTTCTGTACATCACTGCGCCACTCTTCCTTATAATTTTCATTTAATCTGGCGCTAACTAAACTTTTGCTTCTGCTAGAGTGAGATTTGATGCTTGATTGTACCAACTTTTCGTGAAACCTAGGTTGTCACTTGAAATATCTAGATTTTTAAAATATTCTGGGGTGTTATTTTCCGATATTTGTAATCGAATCAGGTCGTTTTTACATAGGGTAACGTTGTGTCTTGGAGTTTGCATTAATTAGGATTTCGGGGTGTCATTTTCCGATATTTGTAATCGATTTAGGTCAGTTTCACATAGGATAACGTTGTCTCTTGGACTCGGGGTGTCATTTTCCGATATTTAGAATCGGTTTAGGTGGTTTTCAATAGGATAGCGTTGTGTCTTGGAGTTTGTGTTGAGTTTGCATTAATTAGTATTTCGGGGTGTCATTTTTCGATATTTGTAATCGATATTACGTGGTTTTCACATAGGATAGCGTTGTGTCTTGGGAGTTTGTGTTTAGTTTGCTTCAATTAGTATTTCGGCTTTCAAAGTAATCATTTATCATTCTGTTCTACATTTTCCACATTTTAAAAGAAAAATAGAATCTACCTGACATCTATTTGGTCAAGAAATATTTTAATATTTCAATACAAATGGTTTTCCGCGTTTTAGTTGACTGTTGAGATGAGATACTTGAAGAACTGAAGTAAACGTGACGTTAGTCATTCGTTGATAGGATGGATTTACTTGATCGATAAAGAGCCAGGTCCAGGTGCTGTAATTCTCCCTAATTTTCACCGCTAACGGTTTGTATTAGTTTGCATTAATTAGTAATTTGAGTTAGTTTGCATTAACTAGTAGTTTGCATTGAGTTTGCATTAGTTTGCATCTGTTTACCTCAGTTTCCATTAGTCTGCGTCAATTAGTAGGACGGGGCATTCGGCTTTACAATGTCGTTTGTGAATATGGACAGGGAGGTGATACCTCCCTGTCCATATTGAAAAAAAAAACCACACTTTTATTAGATTTTTTTTAATGAACAAACAAGTCAGATATCAATTGTGAGGTAATGACAATGTCCTCGTCACATATTACTAATGTGCTTGTGACGGCCATTGCAGTTTGGGAAAATGCAATAAACTTCGATAGTCATAAGCTTTCCATTCTTTAATTTCTGGATTTAACTTCTACCAATATCTGCTTGTTTGGCCTTACTGTTCTGCCTAACAATACCACATTATTCGTAACAGATAGTTTATAGCGATGTTAGCACTCCCAAGGGCAAGCCGCCTCACATGGTAATAGTATAGATAAATCTGACTTCAGAGCACTGTAGCTTATGGCAGCCGTAATTGGGGGCTTCCAAAGAAGAACAAAAGCACTTTCAATGGGATATGAGATGAGTCAGGTGCGTTGCAATGTCAGCGCATTAATCATCTTTTGTCAGGCATACTTGAAGCCCCCGGTTAGAAATTACCAAAAAAACAGTACCCAAACCGAATTGGTCTATACGAGTGCCTCACATACTGGCAACCGAGAATTAGTGAGCATTGATTTCGCATGATATCAAAGAATCTATTCTCCGTATAGAATCTTTTATGACATTCGACATTGCAAGGGCCTATCTGACAGGGGGTTATACCATATACGTGCAGTTTGGGCTGAGTAATGGAAAATCTAGCGGAATCGCTGATTCGTTAGCTATTTAAAAGAAGCAAGTACAGCAATTAGTCACTTATATACTGTGGAACGATTTATTCCAAACCCTTATACACTGTAGTATAAATGGACGAATATCATATGGAAATAAATGGACGAGTAGCAAAATGGTCAATTAGAAATGGTGTGTTTGATTCAAATGTTTATTGCAGACTATTTAGGCGTTTTCACATCAGCCCGATAAAAATCCAAGCTCGAGATATTTTCCAATTTCCCAAGTCAGAAAATAGCGCGCTATTTCGAAACATCGGGCTGATGTGAAAACGCCATTTATGTCTGGAAAAGTACCAAACATAGCATGCTTGTTAGGCATTATAGATTCAGGAATTCATGCATGCTGTTGGTATGTATATATAATAAGACTGGTAGTGGCGCAGATATGTAGCTGTAAAGATTGGTCGAGATGCTTGCATCGGCGGAGAGTATGAAATTTTGTTTCTAGAGGTATTTTGGGGGCGCTGATTTAAAGAAAAAAAAAATTGCCGGATCCAAGAGACATGACCACTGGGTCGGCCCCCATCCTGAATTCCAATATCATGGCCGCCATACAGGAAGAAACAATTAGGGCTTAAAAATTCTTGTATTGGCTTCTTAATGACTTGTGGCAATAATATTTCATGCGCAAGGGCTTTTGGACATGCTAACTTCAAATTCATGTGACGGGTGGATTTGGAGTTCCAACTGGCTGTAATTATTCAAACAGTTGTCACATTTCTATTGATGTACAAAAGAATTCCACAGGCGCACTTGTGCCTTTGATGATCGATGTTCCAAGCCGCCGTCTTGCTGAGCAATCTGAAGATTCATTTTGAACGTTATCATATAATGTTGGCCATATTTTGCTTATTTATTTATTAAATGAAATGAAATTTCACTTAATGATAAAGCATGTAAAACAAAAGTCAATCCCGTCCGGAAATTTGTGCAAAAGTGTAAATCAGAGCTGTATGTGATAATGTTTAAAACTGTACCATCCTGGAAAGCTGTTTTTATCACTTTTCCGCTTAATTTCCACAAGTGAAACTAAAATGGAATAATCTTCAAGTATAATTCTTTATTGATAGATATATCAGATTAGTGCCCGGGTATGCCCAGTCGAGTAATTTTCATCTTTATTTCAGCATTTTTTACTCAATTTCTATTCGCGCATCCTCATGTCTGTACCACCTACCTTTTATAAGAAGGGATAGCGAAAAGTAATTACCATCGCAAAGACATATCTTCCTTTGAAAGTGGCTGGTGATTATGCAATGAGACACGAGTCAATTGTCTTCGTATCTGAGCGGCAAATCCTGTTTGGCACATGCTTCAAATATTTTTGAGCGGCGGCATCGAACATCTAGTAAAGGAAATAAGACGGTTGTGACTCCATTCACTTGAACCTCCTTGGTCTGACAAACATATCGAAAGGCAGCCATTTTGAATTTCAGTGTGCATGCCGCCTCGACGAAAAGTTGAAAATCCCTATCTTTTGTATAAGTTCTATTTGACGAATGTCGCTCCGTGCAGGGAAGAATTAATGAGATCCATCGCAGGTGTTGATGATTTGCTCCGACGAAACACAGCGTTCTTGTTTAAATATGCATATAATAGTTCCTCAATCACAGCAAACCGAACGAGCAGCAGTTCGATGCCCCTTTCAATACTTTCGGCAGCAATGTGGATAGAGAACAGGACACGTGAACAAAAATGAGTTTAAAAAAATTAGACATACTTCGGGTTGTGAACTGTAACATGATACTTAAGGATAGGGTCATGCTTTAGCCAATTACATTTCATAATCAGAAAGATTTCACATTCAAGTTCTAAACTTCCCAAACGAAGCCATTTTGTGCGCAAGGTATAGTTGATCGATTTTTTTATGAAGAAAAACTGAAGGGATTTGTTCCCTGCCATATTACCCCTAAGTCCCACACAGGATTTCCACATTTCTTTTGAACGGAGGTCTCCATGATATATTCAAACTCTGTAAAAGAGCGGCTTAGAGCACAGTCAAAGACAGTGGAATGTCTGTAAGCATTCAAGAATTGTCATGCAATGAATCTACGAAAAAATTGCACAAAGTGCGAAGAGATTTCGCTCCTTCTCTAAAGGCATATCGAGACAACGAATGCCCAAACGAATTTAAAAAATGGAGATGCGTTCGGGTCCGTTGCTAATGCTTAAGAATGGTTCATAACAATCACCAAGTTTGACGTTCTTTATTTCCAGTAGCTAGTTTCGCAGAGATACGCTGGAGCAGGTGTTGTTGTTGTTGTGTGGTTTTTTTTTTTGTTTTTTTTTGTTTTTTTTATTGGGGGGGGGACATGTTCAAAATAAAAGTCAGCTCCGGCGTATCTCTGCGAATCCCTGTACAGCATAGCAACAGCCCCGAGCTTTACATGCATTATTTGCATGATATTCGACGGTCGAAAGGCTTCATTTGAATAAAGAAACGTTACCCGCTTTGGCAAATTACGCATTACTTTACGTGCAGTCATTGACAGTATATGGGGGTGTCAGAGAAGGAGAAGAAACGAGAATCTTTTCTTTTGCCCATGCTCCATGCCGCCGAGAAGTTATGCACTCTACCGCAGGTGTTGATAAATTGCTTTCACCTAAGACAGCACTTCTGTTTTCCTAAAATTCCTAAAATACCTATTCCTAAAATACAACATCCTAGCCAGCAGCAATGCGCTGCCCCTCCAATATTTTCAGCAGCAATTGTACAATGTGCAAAGAATATAAATCTGTATAGGACATCACGAAGGAATGTAGTAAAATATGTACTAAACAGGCAGAAACACGCAATTGCCAAATACTAAATTCGAAAGATTTGATAATTGAGTGTTAAACCCGGCAAACAACACAGTGTATTATGCACTAAATATACGCAAGATTGTTAAATATTACTCCATACACGATTACCACCAAGTTGCATACAAGATTTCAAAATTTCCTCTGAAATACAGTTCAAAATTCCTTAAATCAAGAACCTCTTCTTTGGTCTCCATATCCAAACACTATGGAAGAGCGGCGTGGAGCATGGAACATCAAAGCCAGTGAAATGCTTAGGGTAAGCGTGAGGGTTTGTCTTGCTATAGAACCCATATGCTATTCGCACAAATTGCGAAGAGACTCCACTCCTTCTTCAACACTTTTTTTTTTGGGGGGGGGGGGGTGTGGAGAGCATTAGCTGTTATTTTAGACGCGATCGCCATAACAGAGTGACGTGTTGATTACGAAACTGTTGTATACAGTACATAAATGTACCTCTATTTTCTCAGCCCCCCTGACATTCACAACGCTCCCAAATTCAGGAACTACTTGATTAACAAAAGACATTGGAATGCGTCTTCACAGTAGGCCCTATCATAGTGGACATAACTTGGGTGTTCAACTGCAATGTCTTTTGAACATGGAAGCATGACAGTTAAGCTAGGCTGACACTTGCACGACTTTTGGCCACGATTTTGTCTTGGCAATTCGTGTCATTTTGGGGCACGAACTGAGAGGCTCCCGCACTGTTCACGACTAGTTCACGCTTAGTTCACGACGAGTTCACGACGAGTTCACGAATAGTTCACGAATGCGTGCCCATTAGTGTCCACATAGACACGAACTGGCACGACAAGTTCACGAATAGTTTGCGCATAGTTTGCGCATAGTTTACGCACTTCCCGCATTGGCACGACGAGTTTGCGCAATTCGGACGGTGTCGTGCCGACTTGGCCACGCCATAAAGGGGGCCTCCCCAACCCCAGGTAATTTTTGGATTGGATGTGGAAGAGACAACATGCTGAATACTTATTTGTTGTTTGCTGTTTTCTTGTTAATGAATTGCTTTTATTTCAAAACATTTGTTTTTTTCTTTTTAGGCCATTCTCCCCCAAAATGTCAACAACCGCGATTTTCGTGTCTTCAGCATGTTCGTATAGATTAGATCGATATTGTGTCCCTCAGAAATCAATATTTTTAGTTCATCCGAGAGGCTGGACCTGTAAAATAATTTCAATAAAGATTATTGGGGCCCCCAGGATAATATTAGAAATATGATCCAAAGTTTGATGTATAACCCTAAAAAAACCCATGCATGTCGCCAAAAGAGGACGTGCTCATACAAGTTCCTACTCATTAACGTATCATCAAATCTTTTGTGCTTTATTCCATTGCCCCTCAAGTGCCTGAATGAAAACTAATATTACATAACAATATGATGTTTTGATCTTTCTCCAGGAAGTCATAAGTATCATGTCGCTAAATCGCCGGCAGATACGTTACCCTTTTTGAGACCCTTAAGAGAAGATCCTAAACAAACTGAAACATTTTTTGCCCAACCATATCTTGCAGATTGTATATTCAACCATGATTTCCCCATATCTTAATTATGGAATTCTTGCGTGGGGTAACGCATCTAAATACTTACTGGATTCAATTTTTCTTCTTCAAAAGCGAGCGATCAGAATTATTAACCATGCTGGGTATTTATCTCACACTAACGCCTTATTTCAGAAAAATAAGATTTTAAAACTGATAGATTTGTTTGGTTATAATTTAGGTATTTTTATGTATAAATTTTCCTCAAAAGATCTTCCTGGTGTCTTTTTACAGATGTTCATAAGAAACAATTCTGTCCACCACTATCCAACTCGCCAGAGTGACGCTTATCACCTTCCACGAACTCGAACAGTTTTCGCTAAAAACACAATTATGTATACAGGTCCTAAATATTGGAATGATCTCCCAACAGAGGTTAAAAGCTGTCTGTCATTATCATCCTTTAAGCGTAAACTCAGACAGCATGTATTGAATAGCTACAGCACACAAGTGCACTAAAATTCCTTTTTATTATGCTGATGGCTGCTCAGTTATACTACTCGGTTGTTGCCATGTGAACAGACTCATGCATATACATTTTAGTTGCATGCTCTCTCAAATTCCTTCCCATCGGTGTTTTTCCTTCCACTTCTAGTAAGACCTTGGTCGTGTCGCATAGTTTCCCCTCCTTTCTTTCTTTCCTTTCTTTTATGCATCATTGCAGCTGGCTGGTATATCACATATGGGAATTGCAATTGATTCATGTTCTCCATTTTTCAAATCTTTCCCCGTGTCTATGGAAGCCGGAATGTTTAAACCCTAATAGTACTTAAGTATTCACGTCATTATCACTCCCATGTCTAAATTGCTATTAGAGCAACTGCTATACCGGGTGTCCCAAAAAAAGCGGAACGGTGGATTTTCAGTACCTTGCGGTCTAAAAGTTATGTATCTTTTGACATAATTAGAAAAAGCATTTTCCGCAGAAGACTATGATACCAAAATCATTAAATTTGGTTCAGTAGTTTTTATTCTACGATTATTTCTGAAAATGCAGTCATTGTCAAATTTCGCCGGATTTTTGCGACTTATGAGATAATAATTTGAGTGCGACACGCGATCCATACGGTGAATATTGTGTAAGCTCGGTGATCCATGTCAACAAAAGATACAACTTTCACATTGGGCACTGGCCAGGAAAAAACAGTGTGTGTGTGTGTGTGTGTGTGTGTGTGTGTGTGTGCGCGCGCTCCCAACATGAAAGCGTTATCTTTTGTTGACATGGATCAACGAGCTTACACAATTCATCGTATGGAACGCGTGTCGCACCCAAATTATTATCTCATAAGTCGCAAAAAATTGAAAATGACTGCGTTTACAGAAATTGGCGTAGAATAAAAAGTACTGAATCAAATTTAATGATTTTGGTATCATGGTCTTCTGCGGAAGATGTTCTTTCTCATGATGTCAAAAAATATATCACTTTTAGAAAGCAAGGTACTGAAAATCCACCGTTCCGCTTTTTTTGGGACACCCGGTAGTGTGCAGCATGTGGTTACTTGTTCTCATTTTATCACACACATAAATGCATGTGAGAAGAATCTTCTGAGCCCCGAGTAATAGTCATTCTTTTTTGTTTATCCTTACTTTTGGTCTTAATTGTACCCGTGCTCCTCATCCTGCTCCCCTTACTAGGCTTTTGTTGGGACCTACACTCAACAAGCTTTGCTTTTTAGTAGGTTCCATCGTATTTCTCTTTGCATCCTTTACTTTGATTGAAAGTGACACATCGACCGTTATGTATTACTTTTGTATTCCTATTTCTTCATGTATATATCCAAGCTGGACATTCTGTATTATATTTTGTTATATACCATGTATTTTCCATCGAGAAATACGAAAATAAATTGAAATTGAAATTGAAATTGAAGATCAAAGTAAAGCCGCATAGTAGCACTGTAATTTAATGTGTTAAACAAAGTCAACTTCACGCATACGTGGAACCATGATTTATTCATGGAATCTCTTTTCACAAAATATTATACTGATCCGAAGCCGTGGAAACCTAATGTTACGATGAGCTGATATCAGATACGTTACCTAAAATTTGCTACATTTAGAAAAAAAAAAGGTATGCTGTTATTATGAAACCAAAGCTCCGGTACTTTTGAGTATTTAAGGTAGTGATTGATCACACAACAGAAATTATTCAAGAAAATTAATAATATAGAAAATTAATATATTGAAGAAACTCGCATCTGAACCTTCACCCCTCTGAATAATATCTTTCATTCTTTCAAAATTATTATTTATTTTGTAAATAATAGTGTGCGAATGGTAACGGCACATCAGATAAGTTACCATCAAACTCGTCAGATACTTTACCAATAAAAGTATATCTTGCAGCAAAAATAACCGTAACGCGCTTTTTTTGCGCGGATTTAACCGGTTGACATCGTGCTCTATACGACTTGATAAAAAAAACATGCCGTTCTAAAAGGATTTTAAGGTTTATGTAATGAAAAATCGGTTTTGAAGTGGCCGAGATATCCAAAATAAGGCAAAAGAAAGAGGTCCTAACAAAATGTGATGGCCGATCTATTTTTATTTGAACGTCTTCCTTTCACTTAAATTATGGACATCTCAGCCATTTCTAAACCGATTATCATCAAATAATTTTTTTTTGATAAATAAAAGTACAAGTGGATTTCAATTTTCTTGCAAAAGGTTCAAAACTAAATCCTCATCTAAACTAGAACTATACTATCCCTTAGAATTATGACATTTGCAAAAAGTGCCGTCAGATACACGTTACAAATCCATTTTATTTCTGTTTTGTTGAGGTTTTGTGTGTGTGTGTGTGTGTGTGTGTGAGCGTTTTGTTCCACAATAAATTTTTGTCTGAAAACAATCAACTTAGGACTTTTAAGGGCTGAAGTCTGGTACCCACCATATGTTGTCAACTTCACAGCAAACGAGGCTACATGAACGCTCTATACCTTTGTTCATTATAATTTTGCATCTTATCTACATAAAATACTATTATGGTTAAAGTCAAGAGCACTTCCTTGGTTGCAAAATGCTCTGAAAATGACTGTAGGATTTGATGTCTCCCTTTTTGCATGAGTTTTTTTTTTCAATCACATCATTGTGTGATCTGGGTTTGATGTAGCTCGGTAGTTTAATGTGTCACTAAGCATAAATGCTTTGTCAGATACGTTACCATCTTTTCTCGATTCGTGAGAGAGAAAAAGAAACTATAAAAAAAAGAAACAAAGAAGAAACAAAACAAGACATGAAAAAAGAAACGGAAAAGCATGCTATGGCGCGCACTGCCACGCAATGCCACACATCCTCCCCGCATCGTCCCGACGAGTTCACGACGAGTTCACGAATAGTTTGCGCATAGTTCACGACCCGGTCACGAAATTTTGTCGTGACCAAAATTTTGAACATTTCAAAATTCTCGACCCGACATGGCACGCAGTCACGACGGGTTTACGCACACTTCACGCCAGTTTACGACTAGTTTGCGCACTGGCACGCCTCGAGTCGTGCCAATGCGTGCCACAAAAAAGTGTCAGCCTAGCTTTAGGCTAGGGAAAGCCGCATTCCAATTTCTTTCATTAATCATTAGTACCTTATTGACTGACCAAGGCCACTGGTAGGATCCTGGTTTTGAAGTGGGTTTTTTTTTTAATGGGCGTATAAGAAAAACAATAGAAGACTATTATGAAACATATGACATGTATTTAGACATTCATTTGGTCACTGCACATGCCGTCGAGGGTATCATGAATCAACGCAAAGTCCACATGCATTTGCATTATAGGCGCTATAGTTCATTTACAAGAAAATCTAGTCTTTGTTCAACATGACTTTTGATAAGTAAAATAATGACATCAACCAAATACGTTAACGATATATGTTTTTATGCCTCCGCCACGAAGTGGTGCCGGAGGCATTATGTTTTCGGGTTGTCCGTCCGTCCGTCCGTCCTTCCGTCCGTCCGTCCGTCCGTCCGTCCGTCCGTCCTTCCGTCCGTCCGTCCGTCCTTCCGTCCGTCCGTAGTGAATTTTGTGGACAGGGTAACTACCAAAACCTTTTGAGGTATCCTAATGAAACTTGGCATGTATGTGTATTAGGGGGTGAAGTTGTGCCTATCAACTTTTGGGTGCACATGCTCAAGGTCAAAGGTCAAAAGGTCAAGGTCAAATGCTTAAAATTTTACTATTTCCCCCATATCTATGCAATGCCTGAAGATATTTTCTTGAAACTTAGTGTATACATGTACTACCCAATTAAGATTCTCTGGTGAAAGTTTGGGGTCATGAGGTCAAAAGGTCAAAGGTCAAAAGGTCAAGTAAAATGTTAAAATTTCACTTTTTTCTCTGTATCTTGGAAATTGTTCAAGGTATCTTCATGGAACATAGTGTATATGCATCTACTGACTGGCAGTGGTTATCTAGGGAATTTAGGGTTCATGGGGTCAAAGGTCAGGGGTCAAAGGTCAAGGGCAATACTTCAAAATCTTACTATTTTCCTTATATTTATGCAATGCCAGCAGGATATTTTTTTTTAAACTTGATGTATGCATGTCTAACCCAATAGAGATTCTCTGGGATTTTTTTTTTTGCCAAGAAGGTCAAAGGTCAAAAGGTCAAAGATCAAGTGAAAGTGCTGAACTTACTTTTTTCTCCATATCTCAGAAGTGGCTCAAGTTATCTTGAAACTTAGTACATGCTGAATTTATGTATGTTCTGCCTGACAGTGCTTCTCTTATAAATCAAAGGCCAGATGAAAATGATAACAATTTACTGTTCAATACAGAAATTGCGCTTTTTCTCCATACCTTGAAAATTACTCAGTGCATAAACTTATGAAAAGGTCAAAGTCAAGTTAAAGTTCTTAAATCCCCAAATACATCCAATTAAACATAGGTCAAGGAAGGTAAACATTCAATACATTTGTGACAAACATGTCATTTTAATATTTTGCCAATTTTGTGAAAATGTAATCACACATTGTCCACATGTACTATAGACCTATTAGGAGAATCATGCATTATGGCGGAGGCATACCAGTCGCCATAGCGGCATTTCTAGTTAAGATTATGGACAATTTGGAAATCAGGGCTTTTTTTTAATGATTTCCCAGCAAAGTCATAATGAACAACCATAGACAAATCAGATGAGATGATGAATCCGTAAAAGCTCATATACCTCTCCTGCATAAATGTTCGCTGTTTTTATTTCTTTGTTGATATGAATAGACAGGTAATGTATTAAGATATCATGCATGCTTATGATTCACAAAAGTTGCAAAGCTTGCCGGAGGCTGGCCCTACCATGGACCTAATATGCATGGACCGTTCACTGCAGTCTTTCTTTGATGTATATGATCGTCGCCGACACCTGATTATGTGCATCTTAATGAGTACATTTTGTTTCTAGAGGTGTTTGGGGGCGCTGATTTAAAAAATGCAGGATCCAAGAGACATGACCACTGGGTCGGCCGCCATCCTGAATTCCAATATCACGGCCACCATGAAGAAACAATTAGGGCTTAAAGATTCTTGTCTTGGCTTCTAAATGACTTGTGGCATTAATATTTCGTACACAAGGGCTTTTGGACATGCTAAATTCAAATTCATGTGACGGATGGATTTGATATGTCTGACAAACATATCGAATGGCCGCCATTTTGAATTTCAGTATGCCGCCTCGACCAAAAAGTTGAAAATCCCTATCTTAAGTTCTAAATGACGAATGTCGCTGAAATTGGTTGCACATAAATATTATAACACGCTTGGTTAGGAAATGGAATAATGTGATCTGTCTGACGAACGGTTTGCCCGCCATTTTGAATTCCAATATGGCTGCTAAGACCAGTATTACGACTAATTACATAAAAAATATAATAGGAGCTGGGGGGGGGGGATGCTGATTCAATTTGCATTGGTGAAGAAAAGGATTTCGTCATGAGGGCAGGGAGTAGGTCTACACATCTTGCTCCTTTGGTCATGTCTACAGAAGTTGGTCTCAAAGGCAACAGGCCGATAATTGCTTGAGTAATCCAGGGAGGTGTAAGAAAAGGAGAGACAACTCCTGCTCTCCTTTGAAGGATGCGCGGCACCGCCGAGAAGTTATGCGCTTAACTACAGGTGGAAATCAGGTGCTTTGACAAAAGAGAGCATCAATAATCGGGACCAGCGCTCTCACATCTAGAAATACTTGCCCCTACTGCATTTCGCTCTCTCTCTTTCAATGTGATGGCAACAATGAATTTGTGTACCTTGAATTAGAGCAGCGAATCAAAATGCAGTGTAAAACTGACAATGTTAACAGCAAATATTTTAAAAGCACGCTGGAGCACGCTTTAGCGGAGCACTTTATTTGAAAGATCAAAATATCCCAGATTAAAGGATAGAAAACTAACATGCGGAAATGTGCGCATTATAGAAAAATATTAAGTTTTTAAGAGGGCATAATTTTCATTTCACTTCGATTTGCGCATTACGAAGAAACTAGAAATACATGTTTATGATATTGAATTCTTTCTGTTTCCTAAACTACACTTAGTCAATTCGAGTATTCCATTTAAAATTTTACGGGGAAATAAAGCTTGTAATTCAACGAAAGGTGAAATGCGTTCTTCGTCTCCGAACTTCGCCTTGCAACTAGAGCGGTGCAGAGCATGACTTCAAAGCGTATAGTGGAATGCTAGACATCCCATTGTAACGCTTTGAATCCGAACATGTGTTTGCATGAATTAACGAAGAGTTGTCTCTCCTTTTCTTACACCTCCCTGAGTAATCATAGAATGCAATTTTTCACAATTTGCAGGATTCATATGACAGGCCCCATGTAAAGCACAAGCTGTTTTGATTGCGTAATATAGTGTATGAAATCTGCTGAATCTCTAGTTGTTAGCACTGAAGACGACAAGGAATTTGTCTTGAAGGAAGAGACTTGTTTGCTTGTTTTCTTCCTTTGTAATGCTCGTCGTTGCTTGCCTCACATAGCAACAGGCAGTCAGAGTTTGCATGCATTTGAAAAAAATTCAGCTTTTGAAAGCATTCACTTAACTAGAAAATGTTATCTGCGCTCAGTTTGGTGGCGCAGGCAGGCGGTTACTATAGAAAAGAAGTGACATCTCTTCGCGATTTTGCAAATTTATGCGTAGGCCCTATATGTGTAGGATGACAATTGAAAAAGTAGCATTTTTCTGGCTTTGGTGTTTCATGTTCCAAGCCACTCTATAATGCCTCCCTGTTTTCGTCCAGGCAGGCTGTCGGCGGTTATGATGGGATCCAAGTAGGAAAGCATGTTTAAAATGTTATTGCGACGCTTTTGACAGAAACTGTAATTAACGGGTGATGAATGTCCATGGTCAAAGCAATTCAGTATAAAACCTGCGATAGGGCGTGTAACATCTCAGCGACACGGAGCAATCTGGGGGTATAAAAAAGAAAGGATAGATTGTTTAAATAATTGTGTGTTTTTTTTCTGTAACACCTCTCAGACGGACGTCGTGATAGGCATCTTTTAAGAACTGCTGATTTCGATCGCACCAATGAAGACACGAGGAATTGTCCATATAGGGCACCCAGGGGACATCTTGTTCCTTCTGTATTGTTCATAGTGCCTTGCCTCACATAGCATCAGGTGGCGGGAGTTAGCATGCATTTAAATACGATTCAGATTTTGAAAGGAAACACTTGACTAAAAATGATAACCTCGCCCAGTTTGGATACTTGGGTGACTTTGAGAAAGTGCTGATTTCGATAGCACTATTAAATGAAGATACGGTATTTTTTGTCATTAGGGCAGCGAGTGATCAGGTTGCCCCTTCGTACCGTCCGTAGATAGGAGCCTGCCTCACATAGCATCAGGCGGCCGGAGTTTGCATGTATTTAGATACGATTAATGTTTTGAAAGCAAGCACATTAATGTTAAAGTTAAATGTTCCCTCGCCATGTCTTTTGTTAGTCACATTAATATGACAGAAACATGCAAGTTATGCTGAGTCGAGAGGAAGGTGCATTCCAATGTCTTTTGTTAAACATTTCAGTACTTCAGCAATGATTGACAGATGATGTCATCTCAAGAATATTAATATTGATTAGTTTGGAAGGATTTATTGTGGGCGTTCCCAAGTAATCTCAAGAAAAAATAGAAGAGAAAATCGTTAAAAATATATGGAATGCTTCTAGATATTTGTTTTACCGCAAAAGTGATGTTGAGGGCTATATCATAAATCAACACAAATCAACATGCATTTGGATTTCAGGGCCCCTTTAACCTCCCCCAGTTTGGATCCTTGTGCGACTGTTTTTTTTTTTTGTGTGTGTGTGTGTGTGTTTTTTTTTTAGAAACTGCGTGATTTCGATAGCACCAATGAAGACACGGTATTTTGTTATGGCAGGGAGTGGTCACGTTGCCCCTTTTGTAATGTTAGTAGTAGCTTGCCTCACATTGCACCAGGTGGTGGGAGTTTGCATGCATTTGAATACTATTCAGGTTTTGCAAGGAATCAACTGACTAAGAATGTTAAACGTACCAAGTTTGGGTCGTGTGATAGACTACGCCTACTTTGAGAAACTGCTGACTTTGTTGGCACCAATGAAAACACGGCATTTTCTCGATAAGGCATCGATCAAGTGGTCAGGTTGCCTATTTGTGATGTCCGTAGTAGTTTGCCTCACACAGCATCAGTTAGCGAGAATTCGCATGCATTCGAAAATATTTCAGCTTTTGAAAGGAATCATTTGACAAAGAATGTTAACCGCACCCAGTTTTGTTCATGTGATAGGCCAGGCCTACCCTCAGAAACAGCTGATTTTGTTCGTAGCACCAATGAAGACACGGTATTTTGTCAATGGACATTTTGCCCCTTTTGTATTGTTTCTAGTATAGTCTGCCCCACATAACATCAGTTGGCGGGAATTCGCATGCATTTGAATGAAATTAGACTTATGATTGGAATCACTTGACTAGGAATGTTAACCGCATCCATCCATTTTGGGTGCGTGACAGGATATATCGAGAAACTGCTGATTTTTTGAGCACCAATGAAAACGAGGGATTTTCTCATTTGGGCGTTGAAGAGAGTTTTTACTCCTGTCATTGGCTAGGGGATAGAGTCAGTGAAAAGTATTAAAGGGGACAGCGTGGATAGAGACCAGCCTGTATCACCGCTGGAGGAGAGTCTATGCTACATGGAGGAGTCGTGCATGCTGAGGAACGAGTCATTTTTCCCTGCAGCAAGGCATCCGACATCATGCCGGTGAGGAGCGGGGAGGACTACACGGCCGTTTCGTGGACATCATCTCTCCCAGGAGTTGGGCAGCTGTCTACCTTGGCTGCTTTGTACCGGCATTCAAAGCAAATATAAGTAAAACACATTTAGCACTCTGTTTCTTTATCTATTTATTTGCTTCATGAAATATCTGTAGACTATATAGATCTATGGTCTTAGTGTGTGCATCCAATGCTTTTTTTATGTATACAAGTTATGTTATGTAACATTGTGTGGAAACTGTATTAACTCATGGTTACTTATACTTTTTATACCTGTCGTATCAAAGGTGAATGCAAGTCGACAAGCCCACTATGCCGAGTGTCCCAACGGCCTTTATGGGAGACGTGCAGCCAGTGAGACCAATCCAAGCTCGGACACCTGCTGGACCGACCACGGAGCCATCCCCGGCAGCAGACACCAGTCCACCTGTACCCGCCACGCCACGAATGGGCCATTGGTAGTTTAATCTGTGTCTTTTAAATCTATGCTTGCAATATATTGTGTCACTTGTGTTACGGTATAGGACGTGTCCACTTTTCTCTTTTCTCTCTTGTACAGGTTCCGTAACCATTTATAGAATCTATAGTTAGCTCAAGTGGACATCATTTTAGCAAAATACGGATTTAAGCGCTGATATTAAAATGTATTGGTTGTAAGCTCTCATTGCCTTTGGTTTTTTAATTCCATATTTGGGACAAAAATTATACAAAATTGCTATGCTACCACATGCAATGTGCCACCATATCATCTATATCCTCGACTTCGTTTGGTTTTCTTTTTATTTGAAAAAGTAAAACTAAAAAAGCATGAAAAGTAATACCGATTCTGATCAGTGTAGTGAGATGTAGATTGCGGAAAAGTTTATGATCGATATCATGTTTTTATGTCTCTAGTTAATACTTCTACAGATTACTTGTCCAGTCTATGACCCAGAATGCGGAGCATCCCATTGCCTTAGTGGGGCATACAACCAACGAGACTAATCCACACAACCCACTACTAGAGCTGACCATAGAGCCATCTTCGACGGCCGGGGCCTCCCCTCCCGCACTTCACATTGGTCAGCACGGTGGGAACGACTTTTGATCCCGGGTAATGCATCTAAAGTTTTTAGTAAGCGACTTGGTTGTCTTTTTGGGGACTGGCTGTTTCTTTGCTTCATCCTAGATAACATCGTTCCTTTATGATAGAATCTGAATGATCTTAGAAGGCAAATGACTGCGAACAAGTTTCGCTTTTAATTGTATACTTTCGGGTAGAACTGCTGTTAAAACCATTTGTACATCAAGTAAGGTTATATAATATTTAGATAGATCCACAATCCATTTTGGTAGTTCCTGACAGACGATATAAATCTACTAATATCTTAAACCATAAGACTGAATGGAGGCTCTCCAATAAATGAATTTAGACCCTATATTCTTTTGGTTTTAATTCTCTTCCCAAGAAACCAACAAAATAGCTGGCGACGTGCTTTGTGATGCATGTCCTATAACAGTATTCACCATTGCCTGAGACATTTAGCTGAATAACATGACTTACCCTCTAATAACGACACCTTCATCTTAAGACTTGAAAATCGCTCAATATCAAAGACCTGGCCAAGCATCAAATCTTTAGTGGAAATGCAGATTGCTTCATGGACTTCTTGTAGATATCTTGTACAGTTGATTGCAATAAAGATGAAATAACGTTACGAAATGAAAATTAAAAAATACATATTTTCAGAACCTGGTTTGTTTTTATTTTCAGAGTGCCCAGATTGAAATGTGACATCCATCTCATTTTGTATGCAGAGTATGTAAGATGAAACGTCAAAAGTGCAGAGTGTGCAGACCCCAGGGGGTGTGTTGTCACAGTGCCTATCCAGTCAGCACTGACAGCACACCCCCTGGGGTCTGTACACTCTGCACTCTTGACATATTTATCTTGTATACTCTGGCATACAAAATGAAATGGAAAATAAAATTCATTTAGGGACCTATTCAGGCTTCTAATTTCGGGAGTGCTGTGAAGGTGTGAAATGTGACATCCACTTCACTTTGTATACATCACAGTATACAAAATGATTTCAAAATAATAAGTGTGTGTTAGTGTGACTGCGTGGCGTGTCCCATATCAAGTAGTAAAACGCTATACAAAAAGATATTAAAAAATGTTGATTTCTTAAAAGACACAAAGACTGACCAGACAACACCATGTGCCATGTGCCATATCGAGGGGGTGGAGTTTAAACTGGCACATTCTTAGATACTGGGTCATGTCAGGTCGAGTGTTTGTGTCTCTTAAGAAATTAATATTTTCTATATCTTTTAAGAAATTAATATTTTCTATGTACGCAGACCCAGGGGGTGGGGTTCAGAGCAAGAGTACGCAGACCCAGGGGGTGGGGTTCAGAGCAAGAGTACGCAGACCCAGGGGGTGGGGTTCAGAGCAAGAGTACGCAGACCCAGGGGGTGGGGTTCAGAGCAAGAGTACGCAGACCCAGGGGGTGGGGTTCAGAGCAAGAGTACGCAGACCCAGGGGGTGGGGTTCAGAGCAAGAGTACGCAGACCCAGGGGGTGGGGTTCAGAGCAAGAGTACGCAGACCCAGGGGGTGGGGTTCAGAGCAAGAGTACGCAGACCCAGGGGGTGGGGTTCAGAGCAAGAGTACGCAGACCCAGGGGGTGGGGTTCAGAGCAAGAGTACGCAGACCCAGGGGGTGGGGTTCAGAGCAAGAGTACGCAGACCCAGGGGGTGGGGTTCAGAGCAAGAGTACGCAGACCCAGGGGGTGGGGTTCAGAGCAAGAGTACGCAGACCCAGGGGGTGGGGTTCAGAGCAAGAGTACGCAGACCCAGGGGGTGGGGTTCAGAGCAAGAGTACGCAGACCCAGGGGGTGGGGTTCAGAGCAAGAGTACGCAGACCCAGGGGGTGGGGTTCAGAGCAAGAGTACGCAGACCCAGGGGGTGGGGTTCAGAGCAAGAGTACGCAGACCCAGGGGGTGGGGTTCAGAGCAAGAGTACGCAGACCCAGGGGGTGGGGTTCAGAGCAAGAGTACGCAGACCCAGGGGGTGGGGTTCAGAGCAAGAGTACGCAGACCCAGGGGGTGGGGTTCAGAGCAAGAGTACGCAGACCCAGGGGGTGGGGTTCAGAGCAAGAGTACGCAGACCCAGGGGGTGGGGTTCAGAGCAAGAGTACGCAGACCCAGGGGGTGGGGTTCAGAGCAAGAGTACGCAGACCCAGGGGGTGGGGTTCAGAGCAAGAGTACGCAGACCCAGGGGGTGGGGTTCAGAGCAAGAGTACGCAGACCCAGGGGGTGGGGTTCAGAGCAAGAGTACGCAGACCCAGGGGGTGGGGTTCAGAGCAAGAGTACGCAGACCCAGGGGGTGGGGTTCAGAGCAAGAGTACGCAGACCCAGGGGGTGGGGTTCAGAGCAAGAGTACGCAGACCCAGGGGGTGGGGTTCAGAGCAAGAGTACGCAGACCCAGGGGGTGGGGTTCAGAGCAAGAGTACGCAGACCCAGGGGGTGGGGTTCAGAGCAAGAGTACGCAGACCCAGGGGGTGGGGTTCAGAGCAAGAGTACGCAGACCCAGGGGGTGGGGTTCAGAGCAAGAGTACGCAGACCCAGGGGGTGGGGTTCAGAGCAAGAGTACGCAGACCCAGGGGGTGGGGTTCAGAGCAAGAGTACGCAGACCCAGGGGGTGGGGTTCAGAGCAAGAGTACGCAGACCCAGGGGGTGGGGTTCAGAGCAAGAGTACGCAGACCCAGGGGGTGGGGTTCAGAGCAAGAGTACGCAGACCCAGGGGGTGGGGTTCAGAGCAAGAGTACGCAGACCCAGGGGGTGGGGTTCAGAGCAAGAGTACGCAGACCCAGGGGGTGGGGTTCAGAGCAAGAGTACGCAGACCCAGGGGGTGGGGTTCAGAGCAAGAGTACGCAGACCCAGGGGGTGGGGTTCAGAGCAAGAGTACGCAGACCCAGGGGGTGGGGTTTTTTTTGGGGGGGGCACTTTTTCTTGCACTCTCGAAGGACCCAGGGAGTGGGGTTTAGAGCTAGAGTGTGCCATGCCCCGATATTACCTTAATGCAACCTATGACGTCATTTATTGAAATGAGTGAAGTTCCTGACGTCATTATGAATATCAAAATTAGTGACGTCATTTATTACCCCTTTCACTCATCAATACGTATTACATTATTTGTTTTTTTATTCCTCATTCATTTTTGTAATTTCTTTTTTATGTATCCTATATTCATGTTTCATAACTCATCTATCATTTTCATATTCATATCCCACATTCTATTGTCCTGAACAATACCCACAAGTTATGACACCCGAGATATACTAATACTACTTCCCTTTCCCATCAGCATCATTGAAACGGATCGATGCCCCTGAGATCATTGCTTTAATTGACTGAAATCAAGAATATTGATAAACACAATATCTACTACATTATATATGGAAATAAAAGAATATCTATTACGTGTATAACAACTATAATAAAGTATTGATACCACAATGGTATTTTTAAAAAGCCAATAACAATAACAACTGAAACTAAAGCCCCGCTTGATAACAGAAAATGTGATGGAAGGATAAGAAACAGAAGGAATAAATGACACAAATTGAGATTAGAAGGAAAAGAAGAGATGAAGAGGGGAGTGGATATCGAACAGAACTATTTAATATTTCAAACATAACATTGTTGTGATATTTTATTCCTAAATTGTCTCTTAAATTAAATGATAGACTGTCGATGTGTCAAATAAGTTGCATATAAATTTGTTTATTTTTATCTGATATTGTGAAGAAACATTAATGGAAGTATATACTAATATACAAAGGCAACTATTAATATAGCTAATGTGATTTTGATTGTTTCTGTACAACAATTGTCAGTTATTTTGTGGGAGACATATTTTACGACCAACTGCGCTCAGGAGTTTGCATTTCAGAACCTGTTAATCGATCGACACCTTCCTTTCACGTGTTTGCAGTGCTGTGATTAGTGGAAAGTTAAAATTGTACTTCACTCAACAACCCGTGTTCTGAGTATCGGAGTCCAATGTCAAGTCATATTTCACGTTATCAATTCAATAATGCAAACAGAGTGGCAAGTAACTTTGAAAATAATTATACAAAATAACTATAATAATAAAGTAAATGAGAGTGAAATACGATTGAGGAAAAGAACAAAGAAAATGTGACAGAAATATAAAAAATGCAGAACTATTAATACACGATACAGGGAACCAAAAAAAAAAAGGAAAATATGACGGGGGGGGGGGGGAGAAATATAAGGGAGGGGGATGGTGAGAAGGACCTAAAACTGATGACATGAGCACAGCTGTACAAATTTAGAATGAAAGAAATTCGAGTCACATATTATAGTTGAGAAAAACAACGCGAAAATAAAACAAAAACAAAGACGTACGGAAATATATGTATATGATAAATGAACAAAGAATGAAGGAAAATGAAGATGAGAGCGAGAGGAGGAGAAATGAAGAGAAAGAGGGGGAGAGTGAAAAGACACGTTACAGATAAAGAAGTCACGGCCTGGAAAAGGCTTATGCAGTAACTAAGAAAGGGACAATAATCATCTAAACATGTGTCATTATATAACTAAAGCTTGGTTTAACTAGAAATGACTGCCCCCTTTTCACAATAAATAATTGATCCACCTTCATTTCGGGTATTTCCTGTGACATCTTATTCAGTATTTCTTTCGATGTTCACTATAGGAGGCTGCAATGAAAAGGTATTGAAATTCACCACTTTTATTCTCATCGCAATGGAAAAAATCTTTAATTTCTATAGGAATTTGATTCCTAGAAATTAAAGGAAAAAATCTTAGGAAAGTATAGTGAATATCTTGAGGGACCCTAACACCCCCTTCATCAATGTTTTTGTTGGTTGAGATCTGGCGAACGGCGGCATTCTGCAAAATGCAAGACAAACCGATATCTGAATCCTTTCATTCCATTTGCAATTAGACTTTTTAATATAGGTTTTCCCGGTCAATTTCATACTTTTGTCCACTGGCGTAGCCGGGGGGGGGGGGGGGGGGGGGGAATGGGGGCAGTCGCCCCCCCCCCCCCTAAGATTTGGACCGGGGATTTGGGAGGTAGAAAAAAATGGGTGTATACTGTATGCATGCACATGAAGCGGGTCTCCTTTGCAACCTTTCATCAAACAAGATTTTGTTTTTGAATATTTCTCTCAAAGTGTGCCCCAGATCGTTGAATTTCAATTCAAAATATGCAAAATCTCTCGTGCTTGGGAGGGGGTATCCCCCTCCCAAACCCTCCCCCTCTGTGTCTCTTTCCCTAGCTAAGTACACTTTTTAGATTTGCAAAAAATTATGACTAATTCTGAGTGCACAAGACTTATCACTTATATTCCGAAAACTCAAGGTTCCATCATGTATAAGGGGAATTTTCCCTTTTAATCGACCCTTTCCTCCCTCAGCCCCCCCCCCCCCTTATCAGTTTTTTTTTTTTTTTTTTTTTTTTTTTTTTTGGGGGGGGGGGGTGATTTCCCAAATGTTGATTCCATCAATGCGTATACGAGATATCTCAATTTCAACTTTGAAAAGGCCAGATCGAGCGGGAGGGGGAATCCCCCTTCCCTTAAGCTCTACCTCACTAGACTTTATACATACGCACAGATGGTGCACATTCGGAATAAGAGCTAAATTCCGTGATTTTAACACTTCGATGAAAAAGTATTGCACCAAAAATTTGCACCAGATCGCTGAATTTCAAGTCTGAAAACGCAAAATCCCCTTCGTGTGGCAGGGGATATGCCCCTATCTACAGCCTCGTGTGCATGCTTTTTTTGTTTGATTGCTGAACAGACAGCGTTCATGATATTCAGTGTAAGAATTAATACAAGAAGACTAGTGTATTTAAATTATACCATTTTATAGGAAAATTATTCAATAATAATCTACACTAAAATATACTGCAATCTTAAACAAGTTGGACTGTTTCAACTCGTTAAAACACGCAAAAACATGCATGAAATTGCACCATTTGCAACATCAAAATGGAAAAAGTTCTTATCGTGGGAGGGGGAAACCCCCCTCCCACACCCTTCCCTCCCCCTTCCCTCCGCTCACTCGGGTTCAGTCGCTTTCATGATATTCAGTGAAAAGAATTGATACAAGAAGTGTGTTTGAATTATACCATTTTATAGGCAAATTGTTCAATAATAATCTACACTAAAATATACTGCTACCTTCAACAAGTGGGACTGTTTCACGTCGATAAAACGCGCAAAAACATGCATCAAATTGCACCACTGGAAAATCAAAATGCAAAAAGTTCTTACCGTGGGAGGGGGGAAACCCCCCTCCCACTCCCTCCCCTCCCCCCTCGCTCGCTCCGCTCGCTAGGGTTCAGTCGCGTTCATGATATTCAGTGAAAAGAATTAATATAATAAGTGTATTTAAATTATACCATTTTATAGGCAAATTGTTCAATCATAATCTACACTAAAATATACTGCTATATACCTTAAACAAGTGGGCCTGTTTCACGTCGATAAAACGCGCAAAAACATGCATCAAATTGCACCATTTGCAATATCAAAATGCAAAAAGTTCTTATCGTGGGAGGGGGACACACCCTCCCCTCCCCCTTCGCTCGCTCCGCTCGCTCGGGTTCAGTCGCGGTCATGACATTCAGTGAAAAGAATTAATACAAGAAGTGTGTTTAAATTATACCATTTTATCGGCAATTTGTTCAATAATAATCAACACTAAAACAAACTGCTACCATAAACAAGCGGGACTGTTTCACGTCGATAAAACGCGCAAAAACATGCATCAAATTGCACCATTTACAACATCAAAATGCAAAAAGTTCTTACCGTGGGAGGGGGGGACACCCCCCTCCCACACCCTCCCCCCCCCCCCCCCCCCTCGCTCGCTCCGCTCGCTCGGGCTCGGTCGCTTCGCTCCCTCGCAGACTAACCGCCCCCCCCCCCCCAAGATGAAATCCTGGCTACGCCGGTGCTTTTGTCACTCAAATTCATTAATGTGCATTCAAATTCACACAGCGCACGCACACGAAAATATTCGGGCATTCAAATTCAGAATCCGAGCGATCAATTTCATCAAATGGGCGTTCTATTTCGTTTTCGTGATATCAAATTCACGATTGGGCATTCAATTTCAAAATGCGAGCACCGACTTTCCTACTCGTGCATTCAAATTCATGCGATAGTCATGTGACAGTCCCATTGAGCTTGTTTGGAGCGTTCAAATTCATTTTTAGGCGATCAAGTTGCTACTTCGTGCAATCAATTTAACGAGTAGACTTTTAAGAAAGGAAAAAGGGCCAACACAACCTATAAAGGCTTGCATATAGTGTAATTATGATTGTTTACAGGTTCTACATTGTTCTCTGTTCATGTATTTTTTTTCATCACAATAAATTTCGAAATTGTAATGTCCAATCAGCAGTGCATCCAAATAACACAACGACAATTTAATCATATTTCTTGATGATACTACATGCATTCTAACAACGCCCCAACACCAACCACATAATGACAATTCATCAATTTAAAGACAAACTGACACACAATGATCTCACATAGTCCCGCAAAAGTAAATCAATAAGACGGCAATACACAACAAACAAGACGTATAAAATCTTCATGTATCAGTTTCAATATAGTCGAAATTGTTTGGTTTTTTTTTCCTCGAAAGTGTCAACCCTCCGTATTATGCTCGTCTGCAGGCATATACAGTGCCTAATGTTTGTTTGTTTGTTTCATTTTCCATCAAAGAAGATGGCTGGATAACCCATATTCAGCTGCAATAGCTGGTCTTCCATATGGGGTCCAGCTGGATGTTCTGCTCTTTGCAATGAATAAATGAAGAGGGATCTTTTACGTGCATGAGTTGTGACTCTCTCACACATGGGACCTCCATTTTATGTCCAATCAGAGGGACATTTGCCTGTATGTTCCTTTTTGCTAAGCGCGAGTTCAAAGTTGTCAATGAACAGGTGGACCTCTACAACTGCAAAATAGTTTATCATCATAACTCCCAATACATTCAAAGCCAAATGAGAAACACGTGCATACACGGTCCCAAACTAACTAAATTCAGAACTTCTTTTAAATTGAATGCAGTTATTTGGAACATGGTTGCCTATTCACGAATTTGAATGACCGACGAGATTCCGTCGCCAGCTTGACATGAATTTGAATGCTCATTGATGAAACTGCGTGCTCCTCTCTTAAATTTGAATGCTCCGATAGTGAATTTGAATGTTCCGATAGCGAGTTTGAATGTCCCGATAGTGAATTTGAATGCTCCGACAGTGAATTTGAATGCTCGGATAGTGAATTCGAATGACCGGATTTTGAATTTGATTGCTGATTCAGTGCTGCGAGCGTGGAGTACGTGAAATCGAATGCTCGGAATAGGAACTTGAATGACAAAAGATTGACCGGGAAAACCTATATACCTGTTAACTCATTAGTAGCTGAACTACCCGAGGCCGCCCGTGAGGTTGCCCCCTTTAATGGGCTACCAGAGGCCTGCCTGTCCGTTATCTGATAATTTTGTTTCCACTGTTTTCACGTGGAATACTACTGTCATTGAGTAATTTGAGGGAGGTTAGGGGTCAGCAGGAGTTTGTCGGAATTGTTTCTGTGATGAGCGGGTGTTTTAGTGGAGTCTTGGGCTTTCAAATGGACGAATTGTGATAGATAGGGGACAAATTTGCGGTGATTTTTGGTTTGGAAAGTTGTCGGGTTGGGACGGTATTGCAAAACAGTGAAACTGCACTGAAGATCCCACGTTTGCTTGTTTTTAATCACCATCATTATCATCTCAACGACAACATTATCGCCACCTTCATTATCAGCTTCACCATCATAATCATTGTCATTTTCACAGTCATTGCCACCGACGGGTCATTATCATCATCACCTGGGATCACCATCTTGGGATTTTACAGTTATGGAATTTATGATGTAATAGCTGATGATGTTTGATATAGATTATGTTATTTATGAGCTGTTATACCTCCGCTTCCTTTTCCATTCTTATTTTTCTTACTTTTCTCTACCGTTACTCCTCCCTTCATATTTTTTTCTGGCAAAGTGATATAAGATTATAATTACAGTATATTTGTTATCTTGTATATCTCATTATTGTAAAGTGATTATGTGCAATATACAAATGGTGGAATGTATAAAGAAATGTAGATGATGATATAATCGGTCACTGTTATTGTTTTTGTATGTGTTAATTTGCTTGTTGCGTCGTATTTTAGGGCGAGTTGGTTTGAGTTGTTTCAGTTTATCGCGGGCTGACATGGGGGGGGGAGGTGAGACTGGGAACATAGCAACAAGGAAGGTTACTGGAGTTTGGAACATCTTAGCAATTGAGTCGGTTTTATGCCACGTTTTTATACGATTGCTCTTTTCAGTTTGACTTTGCTTGCATGTTCAATTATTTATTATTTATCATGTACTATTTCGTGTTTCTCTCTCTCTCTCTCTCTCTCTCTCTCTCTCTCTGTATAAAAAATTCCACCTTTATTATATATATATATATATATATATATATATATATATATAAAGGTGGAATTTTTTTCCCTCAAACTTTAATGGCATATCTATTACAATGTGCTTGGAAAATGATATGTTTGATGTATATCAATCACTTAACTTTGTTATCTTGCCGCTTACACACTTTCACAGTGATTTTTAACAAGTATATGTGTAAATCACCCTTAACTATGGGCATGAAACAACATTGATATTATTACAAAAGAAACTTTATCAACAGAATATTTGTTTTAAACGTCATTCAATTTTCCAGAAAACTTATTTTGTGATTTCATTGACAAGTTCACATCAAATTGAGTCATTATTCTTAAGATTTCACATTGGGGTGGACATTTCGGGTATTTTTGTTGACTGTTGAGGTGAGATGTGTGATGTACTGAAGTAAACGTGACGTCAGTCATTCTTCGATAGGATGGATTTACTTGATCGATATCTGTTTCGAGAGGGCTAGAGTGGCCTGGGAAGAGCCAGGTCCAGGTGTTGTAATTCACCCTAATTTTCACCGCTAGCGGTTTGTATTAGTTTGCATTAATTAGTAATTTGCGTTAGTTTGCATTAATTAGTAGTTTGCATTGAGTTTGCATGGAGTTTACAGTGAGTTTGCATTAGTTTGCATCAGTTTGCATTAGTTTGCGTCAATTAGTAGGACCGTTTTGAACGATTTGAGCGGGGCGCGGGGGGGGGGGGGCATCGTTTGATGCAGGGACCTTGATAACGCACTTCCCCTCTAATGATCTCTTGTACGATCCTCAGCGTTGAAGCGGCACTAGGCATTTTGTTACCTTACGTACATTGTGATTCGTCCCTTGTACGTATTGAGGCGTTATGCGTCAATGTGTACAGCGATACACAGATTTACACTGTACGTATTACAGTCTCATATAGCTCAATTCACACTAAAACCATAGGCCGAAAGACGCTTGGCGCCAGGCGATAGCACCGGCCCGGTAAGTTGTAAAGCTGAAATTATGCTAATTTTGATGCAGATGCAGTGTATATGTATACATGTAGGTGGAAAGTAAAGTTATTGACGTCTTACTCGGTCTATAATTAACAATTCAAAATGCAAGCTTTTATTTCATAGTGTAATGTAGAGCAGAAATGAAAAGCGTTGGGCAATTAGCTTTACAGTCCCAGATACTGAGCTGCGCGTGGGCCATAAACGTCACAAGTTGAACTATAGAACCCCGGCCCCCGGCCCCGCACTCCATCAGACCTCGAACTTTGGGCACTGCTACAAACCAGTAAAAGAAGAACTTGAGTCTGAATATCGTCTATAGAGTCCAGCTAGTGTATGCATGTCAAGTAGATAGTACAAGGTAGTGGTTGATCAGTTTTCAATCCTATATTTTTCTATATCACTTATCACTCAGGTTCAAGTGGCAAGAGCACGGAAGAGAAAGCGTTTCTGACCATTTTTTAACCGTTGGCGTTTAATACGCGGACACGGATTGAGAAATGCTACGCCTAATCTGTTGTTGTTGTTGTTATTATTTTGATTTTTTGGCGTGTATCATTCATTTATGAATATTTACGCCTAATGCCTGTTAAATTTATGCAAATATCTTTATGATTCTTTAAGCTTGCATTTTGAATGTCTTTAAGCTTGCATTTTGAATTTTCTGTAATCACTAAAGGATTAGCCTAATAAAAGGCTAAGTACAAAAGGCCTGTAATGTCTGTTTTATTGAGTTATTCCCATTTAAACATTTAAACATTTAAACATTTAAACATTAGTAGAATCTAGACCACTCTACATAGGAAATACATTGATTGATTGTAATCTAATTTGTAAACGATTCTTACATATTGTATGCCAGAGTCTACCAAGCCAAGCAAATTTTACTGTCATTTTTACAGAGGTCTAGAGTAACTGCGGCAGTATGCGGCCGTGCAGCCATTTGCGGCAGGTGCAACATACACGGTAATAATACCGCTAAACACAGCACTGCATTGTTACATGCACACTACACATACACTAACACACTAGCAATCAACAAAAACCAACCCATAAAATGGGCAGGATCTCTGACGAAAGTGAAATTTTCTCACCTAAATGACGAACATATCGCATCCAAAATGAAATTTTCGGTACTTCTTAACATAACAGTTAAGAAACAATGGTCCAAGAAACTGGATTTTTTGTCGTTTTCTTGATGTTCATGGATTTTGAAAACATATCCTCACGTAAAATAGAATTTTCGCGAGCCGATGTGGGCCACCATTTTTTCGGAAAGTGGATGTTACCATCGAAAAAACATGAGAAAAACACGAGAAAGACATAACACCGCCAGAATTGCGATCTTGTTTGCGGCCAATGCATGTGTGCCCGCTATTTTCACGTGCTTTTGCAATGGGAATTGGCGCTTACGCAATGTTCGCGAGACATGTGAAGGCGTTCAGCTAAAGATCGGGGAGCACGCGCGTATTGCATAGGGATTGTACATCGTGCCGCAAGCAGATATACTACGTCGCATATCACCTTTATTGGCGAAAATTGTGCCGGGTTTTGCCCTGGTAAATCATGAAAACTGCGTTGGTCTATAGTAAATTTCTTTTATGAAAACAATTGCATTAATGAATAATCTTGTCTGTGACATATGAAATGGTTGAAAATAATTTGCCTGATTTGTTTACAAGTGGAAAAACCCTTAACAATGCTTAAACTGCCGCAAACGGGATATTTTACTCTAAATCATTTTCTTTGCAGTGCAGTGCAGTGCAATCAGGTAATAGAGAATAATCTACTGAGTCCACTGCTGGTGCCATGCGCGCCAGGCACCAGTTGTGCTGTGATGTTTGGCACCATATTAACTGGCCACTTTTTATCTTAATTCTAATTCTATAACGTTAGAGTCTTCCTGTTGCATAGCCTGACCAGATGCCGTGCAAAGCACGGCGTCAGATGGACCGGGCCTCACCATCACATCAGGGAACCACAACAAAACCGCAAAACTTAGAAAAATCTATATGTTACGGTACTTATAAGAATTTATACGTTACTCACGTAAAGTGCATGCTTATATTACAGAAGGTACATAAGTCCATAGAGAGCCCTCGCGATAAGTCCAAGGAACAAAAAAAAAATGACACACCTTCTAGCGCAATCCCTGACCGTAGGGGTTCATCGTTCCAGACTTCAAAATGGCGCGTTGGCCTCTGCAAATTATGCACGCGCGTGCGTGGCTGGAAGTGCAGCGATCTATTGCATGCGTGCGCTCTTAAGTAGCAGCACAGTCGACAGCGTGACCTTTAAAAGTGCATTCAGATCGCGTGAACTCCCGATTATGAGATGTACCGTTCGCACATGATGACATAAATGGTATCCGGGGTACCAAATGAAAATCAGCCATTTAATATTGATTTTTTTTTTTTTTAAAGGTTGTACCCTGGGTTGCCAAAAAGTGGAAATTATTTTGGTACTGGACCGAGCAGCGCTAGCCACTACACTGCAGTGCACTGAAACACACGCTATTGCTAGCACAGCATGCCATGCATACATTGTATAATGTGCAGTGGCATGGGAGTGACTATGTACATGCACACACAGTGTGTGCATCTCTCTGCGGCTGTCTTCGAGTGGACTTGAGGTGGCGCTACACAACGTGGTAACCCGGGGTACTACTGTGCCCCGGGGTAACGCATGATGCATCACATGCTGCATATATTCTTCATTTTCGGTAAATTGTGAAATGTGTATGTCAATATTGATAGTTTACATGTCGCTATGTAGTGTCATTAATGAAGATTACATTTAATTAGTTTGAGGTGACAAAAAGTGATGTCAAGTATCAAAACCCAACGCAGTCATAAAATTTGTGCTGAGCTTGCTCTGTGTTATGGGCTACTCCAGTACAGCCCTGTCGCTGTACCGGATGGCGACTGGGCTGTGTATAGTTACCTGTTGCAGTGTTAAATAATGTTCAAACAGAAGTTAAGGATAGCATAGTCAGGAATGTACACAACTTTCGTAATTATTGAATGATGAAATAATTTAAACAGCCTTCTATCTTCTTAGAACCTTGTCAGAGTGTCACTTGTGGCAGTCATAAACTCGTACATGTAGTGCTGTGTACACTGTGACTGCTGATGTGTTACTTTTGAAGCTTAGCAAATAATTCTTAGTGCCACATTAGCATGCCCGACTCGGTAGAAAGCTTTACCAACTCCACACATTTTGCTCTTACAATGTAAGTGAACAACTGTGCTCGACTTGAACTAATCAATAAATTGCAATGTGCCACTGCACAGTAGACTGTCTGTATTTAAAGGTACGCCTGCAAAATTGTCAAATTTCGCTCCAAAATGTACATGTATGCCTAAGAAATGTGTGGAATAATGCTGTCATAACAAGATATTCATTGGGTAATGACGAAAATGCAAAATATTTACCAAAAATTTTTCCATCTCAGAACTTACCTGATTGGGGTCAGAATAACTCGGACTCGGGAACAACTCGGCCTCATGCTGATGGCGGGGCTGAGTTGTCCCTCTGGATTGTACAGTGTTGTACTATGGGAGTGCTTTGCGTTTTGGCTGGTCGCAGTTATGGGCGGAATTGATACAATGCGCGCGTCAAAGAACCTCTTTGGCACGCCAACAAAATTAATGTGCGCCTATGCCAGAGACTCCAACTCTCCCGTTTTCGACGGGAGATCTCCCGCCGAAAACCCATTTTTGCAAAATCTCCCGTTCTCCCGTTTGAGATTTAATTTCTCCCGCCCTGGCTCAATGTCTCCCGTTGGAAAGGATTTCTTACTTATTGTTATCGTATGTTGCAAAAATAAGCCTTAGATAGCACCAGAGAGCATCTATAACCCTAGGAACTTCGTGCTACGCACACATGAACTTGGGTCTCCCGTTTGCTAGGGGTTTCAGGCGGGAGAATCTCCAGATCAAAAGGTGCTTGGGGTTGGAGTCTCTGCTGTGCATACATGTAGAATATGGCGATCATGAACTGCGTGTAAATTGTCTGACTTAGGGCCGAGTTGTCCCTGAGACCGAGTTCACCTGGATCCTTGTGGAATAAAAGTCGGTATACTGACTTTTATTTTTTATCTCAGAATACTCCAAAACAACTCATCGTCCCGGCAAATTGCGTCAGTTTCTTGGTAGACTCTTTTGATATATTGCAAGCAAATATGAAATGGTGCAAGACGGGTTCTCAAACCCTTACCAGAACTATGTTTTCACTTTAAAGTGTCAAAGCCCATACAGTAGTTTGTCATAAAGTTTACATCACAGTAAAGCTTGAAATTTTCTCTAAGATGAAATAATAAGTCAAAGTTGAAATAGTGCATGAGAATGTGTTTGGAAATGTGATGTATGTGTAGATGGCCAAATATGGCCAAACCCTCCTACTACACATTGAGAAAAACAGTAACTTTTGCTTAAATGGCCTGTAACATCAGTTCATAGAATGACATGGTCCCATTAAACAAGGTTCAAGGAAGATGATGGGAGCATGATTAAGAAATGGAGCAAGTGTACATGTACGTGTATAAGCTCCATGTAGGCATGATATTGTTTTTTTTAAATATATAATTTCATATCTGATTGCTAGTACCTTACGATATATATGCACCTACATGAAACTACGATGCATTCTCTCTGTTATACTTCAAGATTTGAGTTGAAGAATGGAAAGGTGATATCCCACCAGCTTTTCTTTGTTCGTGATTCCCTCTGTAGTGATATGCATACATGTCTGACCTGCAGTGATTTGTGAAATATTCATTTACACTGATATGCATATTTTTACAGTGCTGGAGAGATATTAGCACCGTAGGAGATTGAAAGTGTCATATTTCCATTGTTTCAAATACAGCTGTAAATCTTTCATTTGTGTGGAAGAAATACCAGGTAGTATAAAGAAAATTGGGTCAAAACTGTAATGACTTTTCTTCCTGATGGAATATCATACTGTCAAATGGCCTATTTTTTGACACCAAACTTTTGACATGCACTTACAGGATAGGGGAAGACACCAGTTTGTGCTCATATACTTATTTCCAGCAAATACATATCCTTTTAAGATATGATTCCCTTCAAATATGTTTGTACATGTACCTGGCAATGAATGTCAAAAAAAAAAATATATATATACTGAAAATGCTGAAGAGTGGCTTAAATTGCCAATTCCCATGAGTATATTAATGTGTGTTACTCTTAAAGTAGTCCAAAGAGCGGTAATTTAGCAATATAACTAGGTACTCAAACTGAAATTAGGGAATATTTTTTGGTGTCCACAGTAACATGTGTTATACCTGAATTTTGGATTGAATAAGCAGTTCTACCTTTAATTGCTTTAACTGCATCCTCAAATTTGGCTCCTGAAATTATCTCATGAAGGTGTATCCTAAACATGCAAAGTGAAACTTAAAAATTCAGAATTTGAATCTTGGAATTAGTGCTACAACTTTCAGTGTGGCAAAATAACCTTTAATTGCGGCTGAACTGATTTGTTTTCTTGCCTTTGTCATTTTTTGTTGTTTTTTTACACACATTCTCACATGACGCAACTGCATATGTGGTAAGAATTAAATTTTTACTTTTTCGATGCTGGGAATTGAGACCTTCATGTTTATTTTTAAATAAGTATTAACTGGTATTACTTTTATAGTGTATCATGAACTGCATTGTTTCCTATTATTGTTTATTACATATAAATTTATTACTTTCATTGATTATTTCCTATCATTAGTGTGGAGGGGGGAAAAAGTGCTCTGTTTTACTGTAGCTCGTAGGCATGGCTCGACACTAACTTTTTTGTTTGGTGGCCAGATGGGCCACCAAAATCCTAAATTTCACATTTTTGGTGGCCTGAGAGAAAAATATGGTGTCCCGAAAAAAACCCCAATAAAAAACATTAAAAGTCTTTTTTTTTTTAATGAGTCAAATATTTAAGTTTTATGATAGTAAGAATTAGAAGTTGGACATAATTATCTATTCATAAATAAACTTCAACAAACTTGCAACACTCACTCTCAGGCATTCATTCAGTCCTTTGTACCCATCCTTTAAACAAATTTAACTGCTAATTTCCGTCGCAAAAAGTTACGAATTTATTGACATACTTTTCAAAAAATTTTGGTGGCCCGAGGCGGGCCACCAAATTTGCCCTTTTTTAAAGTTTGGTGGCCCGACTTTCATTTTTGGTGGCCCCGGGCCACCGTTAGTGTCGAACCCTGTCTTAGGAAAGCAAACCGTATTCATATGGGCCCTGTTTGTGACTTCCTTTGATGTACAATATACAGGATGGTTCCACATACCTCTCATGAGGTAGACATAACTTCTGCTCCAGACTTGTTTGGTACGTTAGAAGTCCCTAACTCGAGACAGTCAAGATGACGCGATCCAAGACAACCCAGAGTGCCATTCAGGTGACCTACCCCCCTGGGGCTAAAGAATTGACCCCTGACCTTTCCAAGGATGAAATGGTCAGAAGGCTAAAGGTATGTTTAGCTATTGACACGCCCTTCAAATATATTAGGCCTGTAGTGTCATGTCAACTGGCAATTGCGATTATCTGCCCAATTCAAGATATTGTGTAGTGTTACTGTTGTATTTTGTTTTGGTTCTGTTTTGTTTTTGTTGAAGAGATATTGAAAGTTGTATTGATCATGTAAAGTCAACAAAATTGTCCCTACAGAGTCTTTATTGCAAGAATATTGCATCTGTACACATTTACATCACATTTCTTGCCTCCTTCTTGTTCATGACAAGCTAGTTCTTGTGTAAAGTTGTAAGGAAGTGTTATTCCACTGTTTTTACTTTACCTATGAATACCAGTTTTTAGAGGATGTACTTCAGTCCTGGATTTCATTTACCTTTTTCGATATTATTTTTATCATAATCTTTGTGAAAATGTAAAAGTGCATAAATGGTACTGGATTTCATTCAATTACACCCTGAAGAATAGCCTTAGCTAAAGCTGTCAACCCCGGTGAGTGATCAAGCTATCATATGGGATCTTATCCATGTAGATGTTGGCCAGGGTGTTCCAAGACATGGAGCAAGAGGAGGATACCACAGCCTATGAGCCCCTGGCGCTCCACTTGCTGGAGCCCTTCCTCTTCAAGCACCCTAGCAAGGATGTCCGGCTCCTTGTTGCCTGTTGCCTTGCTGATGTCTTCAGGATCTTTGCTCCTGAAGCACCATATCGGACAGCGGAACAACTCAAGGTATGGGACGTCTCCGGACACTAGAAGGAGAGTTTTACAACCACATACTGTATACACCGTTTATGTTCAAGGGTTTTTATCTTCGCAAATTTCGCGAGTCGGATGTAAAAGCATTGACTCTGATCCTGACTTCAGTGCGGCATGTATGTGTGCATTTTCTCTGTCCATTGCTGTGCTCACGATCACAAATTTAACCACCCACAAAATTATTGAGAAGGTCCGATTCACAAAAAATTAGACCTGCTACATACAGCAAGTATACAGTAAAGTGTAACTGCTGCACAGGTCAAGCCTCAAATCTGTTCATAATGGCCCTTTTAAGGAAAACACAAACAGTGACTACACTGTACCACTGATAAGTTGCCATACATAAAATACTGCATGCATAGGGAGATTTTTTTTTTTTTGCCATTGCATACAAATAGCTTTTATAATTATATGCAAGTGGTTGACCAACACATTATATACTGCTTTGGTACATAGTTCCAGAGTAACACCTTAATTTTGGGCAGTTTGTAAGCCATTTCTGTATAGATTTGCTTCCAGCAAACTGCATCTCCTTGAAACAAATGTTCTGCAGGCTCTACTTTTGCATCAAACCTTTTGTCAAGTTTCATAACATGTGTTTTAGTTGCGCCTCGTACTCCCAGCTGTAATATCCAAGTATGACAGAAGAAAAAAACAACAAAGAACATGCATGCATGGTAATCATAGATCTTTTCTCCTTCCCTCCACTCCTCTAGTTGATCTTCCAGTTCCTGAACAAGCAGATCTGGGGGCTGGAGAATGTGGATGGACCTTCATGGAAGCGATACTTCTACCTCCTGGAGAACCTGGCCATGGTCAAGTCCTTCAACATCTGTATGGAGCTGGAGGACTCGGCTGAGGTCTTTGTGGAGCTCTTCACTATTCTCTTCAGTATCATCAAGTAGGTAGTCACAGTGTGTGCATTTTATGCCTCACTTTCAAACTGAAGTCCTCTGATTGGTGGATTGGTACTGCAGGAAAATTCTCTGGAGTCCTCATCCAGAGGTGAAAGTGAAGTAACTTATTAAAGCCATTGAAGACTATTCCCAAGTATCAGAAGTGTGTGTCATAGCAAAATCAGCATGTCCTCAATGAGTTAATTGCAAAAGCTCAATGCTCACTGTAAGTGGCTAAAATGTCATGTCATGCATATGATCTGTGCAGTATTTTAACGAAATGGGTCAATCTAAATTTACTGAAATTATGTCTGCATAGCAAGTTGAGTCACTTTACGTGCATGCCAAAGTACATCCAATTGTAACTTTCATTTCCAAAATTTGCCTTCCTTTCTTCCTGTATTTCTAAACATCTCATTGACTACGAGACCCTGTCGAACATTTTAGATTTTTCGCGATTATGTGTATTATATTCGGGAAATAGACTGCACGAGATTAAAACATTATAAAAACTCCTAGACCGATAAATCTGCCTTTGTTTGGTGGCCTCTTGTTAACTGTACAGTCAGTAATATGGTCAGCCCCTCACAACAGACAGACATCTTCCATTCTCTCTGCTATGTAGACTGTGCTATCTATTTGCACACACGCGAGTTTAGCAGCTTTAAAGCGGCTGCTGCGTCTTGTAGGCGAGCAGAGAGTTCGATGGCAGTATTACCCAAAAAAGTAGGCAAAATGGTGTATAAGAGGAATAAATCATAAAATTGGTGAGTTTGACTCGTTCCTTGAGCATATAAAGGTATGAATGCCATTTTTTGTGATCTCCTATCGTGGAAGAATGGAAATTCTACCCTGTTTCATACTTGCCGTCATGCAGAAAGTAAATCCGGACAGCAGAGTGAATGGAAGATACCTGTCTGTTATGAGAGAACGACCGTATTACCAACTGTACACTTAATAAGAGTCCACTGAAGAAGAGGTAGATTTATCGGTCTAGAAAAGTCCCAGCTGAAAACACATATCTGAGACTTACACAAATGTACATCATTTGTTATTTGCCATTTGCAGCGAGAACCACACCCCCAAAGTACGGACCTTCATGCTGGATGTGATGTGCCCCCTCATCTCTGAGAATGATGTGGTGCCCCCAGAGCTGCTGGAGGTGATCCTATCCAACCTGCTGGACTCCAAGCAGCTCCAGCATCCCCAGGCACATGAGCTGGCCCGCGATCTTGTCAAGCGCACCTCCACCAGCATCGAACCTTCAATTCAGGCTGTGAGTCCTTTTCCATCCTTCTCTTTTCCTTCTTTCTTCCTCTCCTCCTCCTCCTCTCTTCCTCATCTCTACTTCTCTTCTCCTCCATTTTCTTCTTTTTTTGTCTCTTTCGTTTACCCTCATCATCTTTTCTTCTGTACCTTTCCTCCTCCTTTCGTCCTCTTTTCTTCTTCTTTTTCTCTTTTTCCTTCTTTTTTCCTTTGTTTTACCTCATCTCCTCCTTTTCCTCCTTTATTCATCCCCCTTACCTTGTCTTCCTGTCTGCCCTTCCTCTTTTCCTCCTCTCTTCGTTTTTTCTTTTCCTCTCCTCTTTTCCGTTCCTCCTCCTCTCTCCTCTCCTCTTCCACTTAACCTGTCATCCCATTTCCTCCTCTCTCCCTCTTTCCTGCTCTTTACCTCTGCTCTCCTCCTCTCTCTATGTATATTCCCCTCTTTGTCCTCTCTGCCTCTCCCTCTTATTCTTCTCTCTATCTCTCCTCCCGTTTCCTCCTCTATCCCTCCCCTCTTTTTTCCCTCTTTATCTCTTCCCCCTCCTCCTGTCCTCTTCTTGTCTACCATCTCAGCAGTCATCCCAGTCTATTTTAAAGTGAATTCAGAAATCTAGTACTGTAAAAGTGGATATTTTCGCGCGAGTAATTTTTCGCGCTAGGCCGGGTGAGAAGAGTTTCACGTGTTTTTAAATCCGCGGAATCAAGACATCACGCACAGGATTATATGGCAAGCAAAAATATTTGCGTGCTTTTATTTTCGCGCTAGTTTCTGGTTGCGCGAAATGCGCGAAAATTTCAACACCGCGAAAATTTCCACTTTTACAGTAAGTGTTTAAGGATTATCCTTTGAGTAGTCTCCTTCAGCTAGGACTGAAGGAGAAAAAGTCATATGTCCTGTGTAGGCTCGTTCATGCAACAATCTGTAAGATTGCATGTTGAGGACCACACAGTAATCCACACAAATACCCCACCTTTTTTGCTCTTGCTTTGTACTACAGGATTCCATTTACCAATATACATTTCATGTACTTCAAGGTCCTTTTAACAAAAGTAGAATCGATGTGACATTACCTTGTGAATCTCATCGCTGGCAATCCCAGACTACACAGCATTTCCAGAGAAACTAAAGCTTCTGTTGATTGCTTTGGAATGTGTCTTAATCCTTGCCATCTCCCAAGCGGTCATGAGTACACATAACACAGAGACAGTGCATAGTGTTGCCATGTCAAGGTCTCCAGTGAATTCATAATTCACAACCTGTATTAGTGACATATTTTGTGGTAATGCCCAGTGTTGCCCACTCTGCATCTTTCACTTGCAGTTTTTCAACAACGTCTTGATCCTGGGTAGAAGTTCAACCAGTGACCTTGCCAGCCACACCTACGAGCTGATCTACCAGCTGCACACCATCTCAAGCAATCTACTTCTGGCTGTCCTTCCTCAGCTGGAGTTCAAGCTCAAGGTAAAGATCAACAACTCTGCGAACATCACTATCTTGCTCTATTACTGTATACACTGTTACGTTTTGCTAGGATTTAATTTTCGTGAATGTTGCGAATCGCTATTGAACTGTGAATTTAACAGCACACAAAAATATCTTGAGCCGACCGGCATTAGTGCACTTACGATAGCCTCAATGTCAAAATCAAGAAAACACCATCTCACAAAAATGTCTGTAACAGCTTATACAGTATCATCACAGGGGCATGGCTGAAGTGAATGTTATGCTCTGTTATCACCATGACCTACTGTACTGATTTGACTAAGATGTTTCGCTAACTGCATTTGACTCCTTAATTTGCTCAACATTGGAGGAAACAATCATGCGTGTATGTGTGTGTGTATTCAAAGTTTGTGTTAGTGTGTGCGTGCAATTTTTTGAGTGCCTTCAAGTGTTGACCATTCTAGAAAACCATACCAGCTAACCATGTACCAACACTGCACACTAGTGCTGGTCCGCTAATCCCTGACCAGTAAAAATCAGTGTTGGACCAGTAACTTTTTGGAGTGGACCAGTAAAAAAGGAAAAGCTGGGTACCTACTGGTCCAACCTGTATGTCGGACCAGCAGAAAAATGGGTTAGTGTGCAGCCCTGCATGGACACATGTTAACCATGGTTGTTTAAATGGCAAGGAGATGAAACACTTGCAGATTATGTCTAGCAGCATCTAATATGGGTCCATATGTTAAGTGACATAGAAAGTTCTGCCATATAGAGTGCAACAATTTGAATGTATGTTTGCTGAAGTTCTGCACACTCTTTGACAAACAGATTTTAGGTCCATATGCAAGTAGTTAGCAGCTTAACAATAAACATAGACCCACATTTGAAGGTCTGTGTAAGTTTGGCCTTGTGTGTGTTTTAATGTATATGTCAGTGTACTCTTCAGATGTGTCAGTTCTGTAGTGTGCTGAAAGACATCCCTACTGTATGAAGTTAGGGAAGGGCTTTTAGAGAGAATGTGACAACTGTATCACTAGCATGAAAAGACATGAAATTAGGAGACAAATTTAGACCCCAACACGTGAGTCCTCTTTTGGGTATTGTATAAAATCGTTACCAAGCAGTGTTCTGGCTTTATTTGTACCTGAACTTCTCTAATGTATGGATCGATATTTTGATTGCAGAGCAACGAGGAGCGTGAGAGATTGGCAGTGACGAAGCTCCTTGGGAGGATGTTTTCTGACAGAGACTCTGATCTGGCAACTCAGAACAAACCGCTGTGGAGTTGCTTTCTGGGAAGGTAATTTGCGGTCAAGCCTAGCCATGTAACTCTTTTCATAACAATGAGATGTAGGAGGCAGTACATTTACCAAAGCATATACCAGATGTGTCTGTAAAATTGCCCACTGGTTATTTCAAGAATGTTCAGAAATACAATCTTTACATCTGTGCTCATGTGTTTCCTATTTCTTAACCATCGATACATATCTATGTGGGCTTCCATTATTATTACCTAAAATGAGAGTGAATACAGGCAAGGAAATATGTCAAGCAATAGTTGAAATTTGCTATATGAAGTAAAGTATCCTGCTTTAGTTCCTGATCAATTGTGAGTCATTAGAACAATTCCCATGGATGCGTAGTTGGATATTGTAGTCACTTTTCCTGTCAGTACATAGACACTTGCTGTTTCATTCGTCTCTTCAAATTCTTTTGTGTAATGCTGCTAATCAGTGGATGGTTACTAAGTTTATGCATAATATTTGAATGATTGAATAGGGTTATTTTTCAAAGTATGCTGTTTCACATGCCTACTTTCTCATCCCCAGATTCAGTGACATCAGCATACCCATTCGGATGGAGTGCGTCAAGTTTGTGCCCCAGTTTTTCTCCCACCATCCCTACCTCATCACAGAGGATCTTGAAGGTACAGTATTCCACGTACCCACTTGTGGCCTTTCTGCATGTTTGTTCTCTATTTCATACACTATGCAGCAGAATTGAGGTTCACCACATACAGCATGCAGTCAGTCAAACATTGTCAACCAGGTGCTGATGGTGCCATTTGACAAAAAGCAGCAGATCTCATATGTGCTTGACATGGCTGTGTATTTGCATAGACTGGGTGTAGAATTCACATCAGTTATACACAATATTATGATGTACAGTTTTTCTTCTAGCAGTAGATGTTTTGAAGTGGCACATGAAAAAGCATGGCTTTACGTTCCAACTTTTTGTGTGAAACTTTTTCATCCAAGTTGGTAAACAATTGTTGTGCATTGAGGCAAATGTTTCAAGCCTTACAGAAATTTGATTCTCACATTGCACATTCAAGACTCTGATCTATTATAGTTGCTGCATCTATTCTACACATTATTCTTGTTGAATTTCAGTCGGTTGAGATTATTTAATTGTTGTCTGAAATGAAAGGGCAAAAATCAGAAGCTCAAATCTCACAACAATTTTCTGAGAAAAAGAAATGAAGCACAGGCAGACACCATTATCTTTAATACTGGCTTTATTTGTTTTTGTTTGTTTTCAAACTTGTGCAGACCGCTTGAGAGAACGGGCTCACGACACGGATGAAGGCGTGAGGCAGGAAGTAGTGACTGCCATCGTGACAGCTGCCAAACGTGACATCACAAATGTGAAGGACAGCATGCTGATACTTGTGAAGGAGAGAACTCTGGACAAAAAGGTGAGGGAACAAAGAGGATGCACTGAAAAAAAAGACCTCAAATATTTATCTGTTTAGGTTGAGAGGGATTGGCATTGAACAGAAGAGCTTTGCCACCTTTTTTTTTAAATCAAACTGATTATCTTTGTTGTGTAAAATGTGTTGATTTGAGCCTTATGATTATCTAATTATTTTTGTTTATTTGACTATCTTTGATCATTTTTGATAAACTGATTATTTTACTTTGAAATTTGTGTTTTCATCCTCATCCTTCAGTGGAGGATTCGAAAGGAGGCCGTCCTTGGGCTCGGCCACATCTTCAAGAAATGGTACCACTCTCAGGATCTCGGCACAGCGGAGAAACAGCGTCTGGTATGGATTCGGGACAAGATCCTGCACATGTACTACCAGCCAAACATTGAAGACAGGTAACAGCACCTTGATGTATACACCTCCTCACCAAGCACTGATTACTGTACAGTATTCATCGCATAATCGGGACAGGTTGGGAGTAGCAAACACGGCCCCTTTAAGCGGGTGCCCGCTTTCGCGATGAGCACTCACCATACACTAATGGCATATGACATGTACATGTAGTGCACACACACACACACACACACACACATGCATACTGACGTACTGTACATGTACATGAATACACAACCACACTACCCCTTGGCGCGACCCTCTAGCTCATTCACAACTGAGGAAGATTGTGACGTACACACAGATCACAGCGTATTGAAAGTTGAAACACTCAGAGACAAGGACTTTGGACTTAAGCCCTCAAAGTGTATGACTGAGATTAAACAACATACACAGCCTGAGCTATGTGAGCGAAGCATGTTTTTCATTGGATGTGAGTAGGAATTGCAAGCGAGCACATATGGCTTTGCCTAGGGGAGAAGAATGTTCGCGAAAGCATGTGTTTTGCAATGGCATGGATACTTACACACGGCTCTTTCGTGGCTATGTATGTACGTGTACTGGATAGACATAGGTCAAAACACACCAGTCTGAAGCTTGCTATGTAAGTTCGATGTAAACGCCAACTGATAGGGAATCTTCGAAATACATTGTTGTGGTATTTTGGTAGATTTTTTGGGCAAAATATCAACAAATTCAAAGATCGCTTGAAGAAAAATTGTCCCGTTTATCAGAGGTCCCCGCCCGATTATCCAGTGAAAATAACATGCATTGGAAATGTTTCTGGGAAGCATATGTCATTTAAGCGAGGTTCCCGATTATCAGATGCCCGATTATGCGATGAATACTGTATAAGCTGTTATTTTCGCGGAGAGATATTTTCGCGAATTACGAGGTTGCAGACATTTTCGCGAGATGTTGTTTTCGCGAATTGACACAAACGCTATCTTAAATCCATTGTTACCTTAGTGCATGGCGACATTTTTGCGTGTCGTTAAATTTGTGATCCATCTGTGATTCGCGAAATTCGCGAAAATTAAACCCTCGAGAAAATAACAGCTTATACAGTAGTAATTGTGTAATTTCAGGATAACCCATTTTAACAATCTCGCTGTGCCAGTAGTCATGTTACCAAAGCTCACAATATTTCTTTAGTTTGTATACCTCCACGTGCAAATTTTTTTAGAAAGATTCAACTGCTACAGCAAGGTCTTTATGGTGGGCTTTGCGGGGAGTTTTTGGAATACTTTAATTTGACTGGGACTTGGCATTTGTGTGGGTTTGTATGTGTGTGTGTGTGTGGGGGGGGTGGGGCGTTAATATCACAGTTTTCAAAGCAAGTGTACGTGGCTCTAGTGCAATGAGTGATGACTATTATTCCCATCAACCCTTGCAGGCTGCTTGTAGAACGCATCTTCACCATGACCCTGGTCCCGTACACCATGGATGTGAAGGACAGGATGCAGCGGCTCTACCATCTCTTCGCTGCGGTGGACGAGAACTCCAGCAAGTATGTTTCCGTCTCTTTATTCTCCTGTGGTGCTGCTCACTGCTTTACTCTCTCTGCACTGTCCTGATGCACTCACGTGTCGGGTGTTTGAGAGAATACTTCATGCCTAGTTAATGACATGTGTTCCCCACCCAATGATTCCGGATTGTGTATCTTTGTATGTATACACACCATCTGTGGATTGTCTGTCTGTCTGTCTGTCTGTCTGTCTGTCTGTCTCTCATCATATCTCTTTCTGACTATCTATCTATATATATTTTTTTCCTCCTATCTTTGCATTAGGCCCCCCTTTTCATCAGTCTTTTTTTCACCTTTTTACTTCAACCTGCATTGATTATCACAATTGTTCATGTGATGTAAATTGTGTTTTTTTTTTTGGTCTGTTTTTACTTCATGAAAGGGCCATCATCGAGATGATGAAATGCCAGCACTATGTCCGTCAACATGTCCGTGACCTGATGCAGATTTTTGAGATGGAGGATGAGGAAGAGCGCAAGAAGGCCTTCGTGCCCAAAGTTGCAGCAATTACAAGTGAGTAGACTGGTTTGGCCCATTTGGCACAAGCACACAATCATTCACAATCAGGCATTTATTCATATCAACTATTATCTGTCTGGATTTAACTTGATTGTTCTTCTGAAGATTTTTGTTGTAATTGTTTTGTTGTGATTTAATGTTTGCAAGATTCAATATAGTAATACTACATTGAATCTTGCAGCATTAAATCACAACAAAACAATAATTGCAACTGATTGACAAATTGCCCTGCATTGTCGTAAATCAGTTGCAATGAAAGCATTTCGATGAAAGAATTTCATGAATTTGAAAAAATAATAATTTTATGCAAATTACATACTGTATGTAATTTGCATAAAATTTTCATTAGAATGTGTTCAATAAGATAGGAAGGTGGAATTCTATTGCTCCTGGATGTGATAAATTTCGGTATCATGAAATTTCATGGTCAAAATATTCTATAAGAACTGGAGTATGCTGTACCTGTTGTTTTAAACTTTACAAGCATGCATTCTAGCCATGTAGACAAAAAACACTAATTTTAGCTGAGATGTATCAGTGTATATGCATGTTTATCCATAAAAGTGTCCTAAAACTGCTGATTAGTGATATTTGTAACCCCCCTTTTTTTTATGAAGAACTGCTCCCAGAGCCAGGGAAGGCTCAGGAGCACCTAAGGCGCATGATTGACGACTTCATGGCTGACAAGAGGATCAGGGGTCACATGCAGCAGGTCATCAGTCCAACTGCTTCCTGTCGCAGGGCCATACAGGGTGTGGTATGTGTCACACTTTAGTTTGTTTCTCCTTTGGTGCTGTTGAACTCATTTTCTATGTCCTTGTCCTCTGAAATCTCTTTAATGAGCAGCACATGATCCTTTTTTAGGCAGAGATAATCAGGGTTCCTGGAGTGAAAAAGTCATGGAATTTTGGAAATGTTTTTCCTAGCCTGGAAAAATCATAGAAAGTGCAGAATTATAAATATATCACGGAAAAGTCGTGGAAATTGATAATTTGTATATTTTTTGCCTGTCAGTGATCTTCTTTTTATAGCAATAGTATTTTCTTTTTAAAGAAAACATTTCATCAAATAAAATCACACCAACTCGTCTACCACCAACAGTGTCGGTGTGGTATACAAGCTGACACTTAAAATGGACACTATTAATCTAGTAGTAAGTCCCATTTATTCAAAACAACCACCCATGTAGGTTTTTGTGAAGTTCCTGTCCAAGAAAATTGTCCTGAATTTCTATAATTTTTCATGGAAAAATCATAGAATTTACAATGTAGTTTTGTGAAAGGTGCAGAAATGCTGGACAATGTCAACAATTTTTTTTTTTTGTGTATGTGCTTGATGAGGCTGTCACAGTGTGCTGCCACACAATTGCTTTACAACCAGAAATCTAAGGTCTATGGATGTTTTGCTTGAGTGGAAGACATACAGCTGTGTTGTGTCTTTGGGTATATTTTCCACTAGTTGTATACCGAGAATTTGTTTGTTCTATGTAGTTTACAAAGAATATAATGGTGGATCTGCCTTTGTGATCAGCCATATGCCATAGGGTGTGAGTGAAGTGATTGGACTTTGAATAATCATGTAATCAGCTAAATTTCACAGGTCAGTGAAGTTTCCTCAGCAGCGTCTTGTTATTATACCATGAGAACACACTGGTGGGTGAGATCCAAAGTAGACCAAGGTTACATCGTGTATGCCAGTATGTGTTGTACCAAATAGTTATTCTATTAATTTTTATTTCATCTAAGTTCCCTTGTGTGTTTTCATTCAATTCCCGTGCATCGGAGATCTCTGTTTAATTATTTCTGAGAGAAATCTTGTCTACAGATTGGCCATGTCAGTGAGGCAAGTGAAAAATTTACTATCGCACTGCCAAAATAGGTAAAGATTTCATTTCATGCTGCTTTTATACCTGTGTCCACACACATGCACACACATAGGGTGAGGTGATGAAGAAATTTGGCAATCCCAAGAACCCAAGCCCCATGTATGAGACCATGAAAACCCTGATGGAGCGCATCGCACCCCTCCTCATCGACTCCGCGGCCATCGAGGAGGTCGTCAAGCTGGTGGCGGCCCAGGCCAATGGCACAGCAGACGAGGTGGAAGGCCTCACGGAGCGGAGACTGGAAGAGAGAGGACTCAAACTCCTGCAGGTACAAAGAGCTCTGCCTCTTCCTTTGATGTACCATTTCATACAATCCTTGTAATCGATGCAATGAATGCAATCCTCTTTTATATTCTGGCTGTTTTCAAGAGTTTGTGTTATGATTGTTACTGATGATATCTCTCAGTATTAAGATATGCAAATCTGGATTACCATCTAAGTTTCATAAGTATCTTTCAGTATATAAAATTTCACACATTTCTCATCCAGTGATTAGCTGAAATATTAAAACAGTAAAATGCTTTGTTTCGCTTATGTGATCCCTATGAATTTATAATATCAGAAGTAAGAAAGTGGCAGGCATCAGTATCTAGAGCACATGAAATGAAATGAATACAAAGAGAGAAATGCACAAAATATTCTATATCTAAAGAAAATGCATTGTGGAGCCAATTAAGGGGGCATTCCAGGCAATTTTCATAATTTCACATCATGTAGTACATAAGCTACATGTATAGACTTGTGGAATTTATTTTGGTCCTTGAGCAGAGAAACCAATGCTCTGAAAAATCTTAAACAAATTACACTGATCAATGTTGATGACATAGGAGCCTCACAAATTTCAGAAATGTAGCAGTGTTATTCCATTACAATACCGCTTGATTAAGAAGTTTACCTGTGTAGAATCTATGCATGCCTTCTTCTTTTGTTCTGCTTCCTTGAGCCCCAACTCATGCATTCTTATGGTGAGGCTGCCATGTCATCCTTGTTCATTGCAATTTGCTATAAATTTTGAAAACATTCTTATTCCTCATCCCAATCACTATAAATTCTGAAACTCTGTACTCAGGGTAACTAATTTTTAGTTGTTCAAATGTAAAAGTCTGAAAATCATCTGGAGGTCTCCTTTAAGCATGATAAAATAATTATTGACAAATCCTGTTATTACCAATTTGCCATAAGGTTTAATGATTTGTATGTGTGTTAGTTTTCAGATGGCAGCAGATGACCTATGTGGCAGTCATGCTGTAACATTAATATTCCATGTATTTGCTTGTGATCTCTGACTGAATTGTGTGCACTCACCACCCCCCCCCCCCACCCCACCCCAGATCTTGGCCCTTGTCTACCCACGGGGGTTCAGCACCAAGGAGTCTTACGAAAAGCTGAGCCACCTCCTGCAGATCGGGGAGGACAACGTGGCAGACGTGGCCCTCCAGGTTCTCACCCAGACCGGTCACGGGTTGCAGGCTGACTTCCCTGAGATTGCAGAGTGAGAGCAAACACCACTTCCATCTCTGTTTGCAGATTTCCTGTCTATTCCTGTGACTGCCCCTTCCTTTATTCCTTCACATCCCATTTCATACCACTCTCATTAAAATTTTTCCTCAGTTCTCTATTTACCACATGTGTATTACTCTATCTTTCTTGTCTTTTCTCTTTGCGAGTATCTCTGTTAATTCCTAAATTATGTGAATAATATTATGAAGTATAATTTGAATTCTATTAATAACAATGAAGTACAAGCTTTCAGAGGGTTAGCATATTCCTGCGTGCTTTGGCAGAGAGATCACACAAAGGAGATTCAAAGTCTTTTGTTATGATAATGAGTTTGACGCCCCAGTCCCTATAAATACCGGGCGTTCCCACTATTCGACATCTTTTTAAAGTATCCGAGGCAGTACTAGTATCCAAACATCCACACATTCACGGAACATCTTCACTAACGTTGCACAGGGCAAATGCATATCAACAATCATTCATCCGAGTCATCGATACACACCTTACAGGCATGATTTGACGGTTTCTGTGACCAGAAGAGAGAGGGAGGGTTATCAAACAATATGTCATGATCACGCAACGCGTTGGGCGGGACCCTCTTCATCTTGTACTTCATTGTTATTAATAGAATTCAAATTATACTTCATAATATTATTCGCATAATTTAGGAATTCTATTACATAACACTTCGTACAAGCTTTCAGAGGGTTAGCAGCTTTCAAAGTTTAACACAGAAACTGTCAAGTGAGATGTCTGAGGCAATGAGACAACTGTCGCACATGGGTATTCATGATAGATCAGATTTTATTCATGAGCAATCTGAAAAGTGCAATAACAAGGTGTATGTTCCGTCTGGACACATGATCACAAGGAGAAAGAACAATATAATTTTGACAACCTCTGTGAGTTACGTACGTATCCAGTGTTTCCATGTTAATTACAACTTATGAAGATGAGCTGAGAACGGTCGAAGCGAATTTTGCTTCTTGAACTGGCTTAAAATAATAATCTCGAAAGGTTTTGGCATTAGACCAATTGGCCTTTGACATAATCTCCTCAATGGTAACGCCTTGAGTAAAAGCTGCCATACTCGAGGCACTGCGGTAACTGTGAGCAGAAAACACGGATGTATCTATGCCTGCCTTATGCAATGTGCTCTTTAACCACCGAGACAGGGTAGAAGTGGTTACTTCTTTGTGAGGTTTTCTAGTAGAAATAAAAAGTTTTTTCACTCCGTGAACCTGACGCAAGGGTTCTGTCCGACTCAAGTACTCCTTGAGCACAGATAAAACACACAACTTCTCGTTCGTGGGGAAGGAAGACAATTCAACAGATTGATTAGCAATGCCTTTCTTTGTAGTTGTTGTTTTCAATAGCTCTACCACTTGAAAGACCGCACTGTTATCAGAAATTGACATATATGTAATGTCTAAAAAACTAAGAGTCTGCACTCTCTGTGCTGAAACAAGGGCCGCTAGGGCAATCAACTTCTCACTTAGAAGTAACAGATTAAGTCTTGCATTATTATCCAGTGAACATAAGTAATCTAACACTTGAGACACTTCCCAAGTGGTGTTGTAACGTGGTTTGGGCGGTTCTTTATTAAAAATGCCTTTCAACACTCGTGATACCAGCGGGTGCTTGCCAACGGGAAACCCATCAATAGAGGGCAGCACAGATGATAAGGCTGACCGATACGAGTTTATTGTTCTGTAATTTTTCCCTAGCACATGCTGGTCAGACAAAAAATGTACGATATTGGCGATAGATGAGCTAAATGGATCAAGCGATAGTTTGCGGCACCAACTAATCCACTGCTTCCAAGCTGAGTCATACTGCTTGTTGGTATTGTTGCGCCAAGAATGTGCGATGAGCTCGGAAGCTTGCTCTGAAATTCCTGCTGTTCTCCAACGTTCGCTGAGATAGTCCAGGCGAGTAACTTCAGCTCGGGCATTGGAATGGGAAGGGGAATTAGGCAGTCCCGTGGTAGGAGGAGGGGTGGGGCTACCAGGAGCTGAAGGATGAGCGGGAACCACGGTTGTGCCCTCCACAGAGGGGCGATCAAGACTGCTTTCTGGCAGTTGTCCCTGCGGACTTTGCGAAGGACCCTGGGAAGTAGACAAAATGGAGGAAAAATATAGGGATGTAAAAATTCCCATGAAATTGAAAAGGCATCGATAGCCTTAGCAAGGGGGTCTTGTTTCCAAGACACATACTAAACCAATTTCCTATTGGCACTGGATGCGAAAAGATCAACCTCGGGTCCGAAGGAAAGTTTAGATAAAAGCAAAGAAAATATGTCAGGACGAAGACTAATTTCCTTATTCATATCTCTCCGAGACAGACTATCTGCTTCTATGTTAGCAACGCCAGCCAAGTGGGAAGCAGATAGCCAACAGTTGCGGTCTAGCGACCACGCCCAAATGTCACATGACAATCTATTAAGCAATAGAATACTACCGCCCATTTTCTTGACATACGTGACGGCTGTACTATTGTCTGACTTAATATGAATGTGTTGGTTATGGGAGGTGTCGCACAGGGAGGCAAGGCCTCGATGAATGGCAAGTAATTCTAGCGCATTGATATGCAAATTAGCTTCCTCTCGAGACCAGACACCTTGAACAAAGGAATTATCATTCACACAGAGTGCACCCCACCCTGAGGTGCTGGCATCTGTATGAATTGTCAATGAGATGACAGGAATGTCAATGCGGGACCTAAATTCCTCACGTGGCAAGGAAAGCCACCAATGAATTTCTTCAATGGCATTATTGTTAAGTGAAAAAGATGCATCAAATTTACCACCTGACGCTTGCAGTGCTTTGGTTTTGCACGACTCTAGAACACGGTAATGCAAACGACCCGTCGGTACGGCATCAAATGAAGAAGTAAGAAAGCCAATAAACTTTGCTAAATCTCGAATTTTCATCGAGGGAGACAAAATATGGTGCCCAAGATTTCTTATTTTGGAAATTTTTTCGCCTGGCAGACTTGCCATCATGGTCACTGTGTCCAAATTAAATCCTAAATAGGTCAGGGATGTTGTAGGGGAGACATGTGACTTCCCGAAATTAATGACAAATCCCAATGATGTCAGCAAATCAATGACACAGTTCGTGTTAGCGATGCTCTCCTCCTTAGAGCGGGCAAAAATCAAAATGTCGTCCAAAGAAATCATTATTCTCATGCCTCTACTTCTCAGAGAGGTAATAACAGGTGTCATTACTTTAGTAAATACCCTTGGTGCTGAACTTAGTCCAAAGGGCAAGCAGGTAAAACAATAAAAACGACTATTCCACGTGAAACATAAGATATTTCTGATAATCTTCATGAATAGGAATGGAAAAATAGGCGTCTTTGAGATCAAGCGACGTTAGGTAGTCGGATTGCATGAGGATTTCTTTAACATTTCGAAATGTTTCCATCTTGAAATGTTCATACTTAACGAACAAGTTCAGATTTTTATGCCTCCGCAACGAAGTGGCCGGAGGCATTATGTTTTCGGGTCGTCCGTCCGTCCGTCCCGTTTTGTTTTTGTCAATATCTCAAGAACGGTGTGGTGGTTTTACATCAAACTTGGTATGAGGGTATATCCTTGGGGGATAATACTTTGTGTGGATTTTAGGGTCACAGGGTCAAAGGTCACAGGTTATTTTGTGAAAAAAAAATTGAAATTTCATGTTTTACTCCATATCTCGCAAATGGTTCAAGGTATCTTCATGGAACTTAGTATATATGCTTGTACCGATGGGCAGTGATTATCTAGGGAAGTTGGGGGTCATGGGTCAAAGGTCAGGGGGTCAAAGGTCAAGGTCAACTCCTCAAAATATCACTACTTTCCTTAAAATGCAATATGCCTGAAGGTTTTTTTTTTAAAAACTTGATGTATGGCATGTATTACCCAATGTATATTTTTGGGGAAGTTTCTTGCCAAAAGGTCGAAGGTCAAAAGGTCAAAGGTCAAGTGAAAGTGCTAAATTGCACTTTTTCCTCCATATCTCGAAAGTAACTCGAGTTATCATCATGAAACTTACATATTCATGCATGTTCAACCTAACAGTGATTCTCTTTGGAACTGTGAGGTCAAAGGTGAAAGGCCAGGTTTAGATAATGCTATTTTCCCATTTGATACTGAAATTATACTTTTTCTCAATACCTTGAAAATTACTCAATGCATAAACTTATAAAAGGGTCAAAAGTCAAGTAAAAATCATCAGTTCCCCAAATACCTGCACTCTGACATTTTAATCATTCATCCAATTGAACCTAGTTCTAGGAAAGTGAACATTCAGCACATTTGTGTCAAACCTGTCATTTTAATATTTTGCCAATTGTGTGAAACTGTCATCACACATTGTCAAGACATTGTACTATAGGCCAGAACCATGCATTATGGCGGAGGCATATCAGTAGCCGTAGCGATATATCTAGTTCAAATTAATGATGGGTCTGAGATCCCTGGTTTTCTTTGGAGCTGTAAATATAGTGGACAGAAATAAAGCTTCCCCTTGGGGAATTTCTGAAATTGCTCCTTTCTGGAGCAGCGAAAGAACTTCCAGATTAATTGCTGCTTTTTCGTCCTCTGACAGTGGTGATTGAGGAGGAAAAAAGTTCTGTTGAGGGTAATCGTCAAATACGATTTTGTAACCACAAATAGTGTCTAAAATCCAGGGATCAGCAGTAATGAGAGACCACGCCTCTTTGAAAAATCTGATTCGTCTCGCATGACGTGAAAGGGGACTTACTAGTTTTTTGCAGATTCCTGATGGTACTGCGCAGTGGATGGCGCCCGAAACTTCGGGGGAGGGGCTCGGGGTGTGGGTGCAGTCGCCGTCGGGCGAGATGTACAACGGCTAAATCCATGCCGGTCCCTGAGCGGTCCCAGGGTCGATCTCGTTGTTGGAAATTATGGCGGTATGGCTCCGTCCGTCTGCTACCGAACGACCGACGACGCGGCCGGTCGCAGGAATTGACTTTTTGGCCAACGAGGTAGGACTCGCCAACATTCTTTAGGGTTGTTTGCAAGTCTTTCCCAAATAGCGTTTCCCCCACGGGGACTGATCTACTGCATATGCCCCTGTATTTCTGATTGAAAGCCGGCTTGAGCTCCTCTCGGCATCTCATGCTCATCTCATACGAAGCGTTACCGCACAGAGTAACCCCGTCGACCACCAGTCGAGCGACGAGCGCCGAATTAATTGGCCGCTGTTCTCTAGCCGCTGTCTGCAATTCCTGAATGATTTCAGCATAAGGGAGCATCCCCTAACCACCATCTTCTGCAGTTTCTGTGCTCTGCTGTCGGCTGAGCGGTTTTTTTGGGGAATCGTGGCCCAAAGTTGCTCTTCGACTCTCGGTGCACACACCGAGCGTGCATTCGAGGGCGTCATGTACTGTTTGGAGATTTTTTCCACACTCTCCTTACGTGGGGGCAAGGTGACCGCCTTGGTCAGCCTGGTGGCCAATCCTTCTGAGACTGCGGGGCCGAATTCCTCCAGTCCTTCGTACAAATCGTCTGCTTCCAGCTCTATGAGCTGGTCGCCGGCGTTTGCACTGCCTCCCACGGGCTGTGCTGCCTGCACCAAGCTATCTAACTCCGCCTCCGGATCGTAGCTGGGCGGGTGACTGGGTAGAGAACTCTGACTGATCGACTCGGCAAAAATGCTGAGTAGATCATCTTCGCGGTCACACCGCGAAGGAGCCTGTAGTGTCCCCACATGCAGCGCATGACGGGCTGGCTCAGAGGTTTTAGAGGCAGACATCTGTCCATCTAAGAAGCGAGATAATTGGACCTATAAACGTTGAATTTTGCTCTCCTGAGCCGAAAGTTTAGATCGCAGCTCTGCCTGATCTACAGCCCCGCTTGCCGCCGGCGGCTGTGAACCGTTGTCTTCCATAACAGGTTTGTCACACGTCGAAGCTTATAACGCACAGTTGCACTGTGCAAGGTAACTCTCTGCCGAACACACGAAGAAAAGATGTCGAATAGTGGGAACGCCCGGTATTTATAGGGACTGGGGCGTCAAACTCATTATCATAACAAAAGACTTTGAATCTCCTTTGTGTGATCTCTCTGCCAAAGCAGGCAGGAATATGCTAACCCTCTGAAAGCTTGTACGAAGTGTTATGTAATAGAATTTCTGTGAGGTTGAAAATATCGTGCAAGCAATCATCTAGTACAGTCCCTTCTTCCTAGTCTTTCTTCTTTTCCTCCAATAATCAGTTCTCTTATTTCTGTCATATAAAATCTAACTGACAAAGGTACGAGTGATCATGGATCTGTTTCTGTGGTGTGTGTGTTTTTTGTTTTTGTTTTTCATTCTACCAATGTACCATTTCTTTAAACATATCAACCTCACCTGGACATTGAAATGAAATAGAGAACGTTAGAGAATAGATTAATGACCTTTCAAGAATGGCATTATTCATCAGTCATGCATGCTTTTCTTGTGAGTTTAGAAGAGTGTAAGAGCCAGTAACTCATGAAGGCCAGTTGGCTTCTCATGTTATCTTTGTCATCCTTATTAGAACATTCTACAAAAGATATGACTTTATCATTGGCAAAATGTACAGTGTAATAACATAGCAACATATTTCTCTTCTGATTAACCTTGAGTTTATGAAAAAAAAAATACACTAATCACTTTTAAATGGGCAAAGCCTTTCTACATGAGTACATTTTGTGACTTATATGATACTATTGTAATCATGAGATGATGATGATTGTTTGTGAAGTCTTTAAAGAATAACATTTGATTAAAAAATGAATAAACTTGAATAATTTCACTTAAGCCAGTCATATGAGTAATTAAAGAAACACTACTTGTAGGTTACAGTGGAATAAGGCAGATTAGGTAAACCCTTGTCAGATCAGGTGGTAAATGCAGCCTTCAAATCAAGATATTGGCATGTTAAAGAGTTATTCATCTCGGTTATAATCAGCTGTAAGCTCAATTCAGCTGAAGTTGCCTTCAATGTTGTATATGGCAGTGATCCTTGTTTTCCCCAGGGGCCTAATAAAGACGCTGGTCAACCTGGCCAAGAATGGGACACCAGTACAAGCAAAGCGAGCCATCCGATGCCTGGAAGTGGCAGCCACCATTAAAAAGACAATATTCCAAGATCTCTTTCAGGTATACCAGGCTATCCAATGGCTTTTGCTCAAAATGACCTTTGTCTAACAGACTCTATGGTCACTCATATTGTCATATATGTTCACGGAATTGATATGTCCACCTTCTACAACAATGCTTCATTTGGTTTAGTGTCATATCTGTATTGAATTTTGTCATTGTTTCAGCTGTTGCGAGTAAAGAGCATTCCACTTACTTGTCAAGATAGCCTGTTATGTTATTGAGCAGTTGTAAAGGTGACTTTCTCCACCTAAGTATGGAGTTCAAACAAAGCTTTTGGGATGGACATTATCGTTATCCAGAGTGTGGGCTGTAGATTTTTTTTTGTTAATTATAAAGGTTATAACTGGCAGGGTAGAAAACATCCAGAAAATTTCCACCAGAAAGATGTAGAATGCCATTGAGGAAGGATATATTCATCTTGGGACTCATCTCTCCCAAATAGTGTACACCCAATAGTGCATACCCAAGTTGATATCACACTGTTTCCCTATTACCAAAAAAACAAACAAACAAACAAAGAAACAAACAAACAAAACAGGACATCCCCAAAAATAAAATCCCAGAAAAACTTGGCAGACGTCAACCGCTCAGTTTTTTAAAATTGCACAAAATATATAAATCTATTCTGTGGTATAAATGTCATGCAAGATTTTTTTTCAGTAATATCGGTGCAGTAGATATCCTATTTCATCAATTTCTTGAGAGGACCCAGTACTCATTCTATCCTAATTTTCCTTCCTTTGCAGAGCGTGTGCAAGAACATCAGCTTGGAGCACGAAAGCCATCTGACGGCCCTGACAACCCTAGGCCAGCTAGCTCGACTGGCACCCAGCCAGTTTGCCCAGCCTATGAAGGTCATTGTGGCTAACACTGTGGTCAAGGGCATACTGATGCAGGACCAAACCGAGGCCACGCCCACCAAGGGCATTTGGTGCCATGACAACATGGTGACAGAGGAGACACAAGCTAAGGTAGCCTGGAGCTTTCAGCAATTACAAAATGATGACTGAGTGCTCATTGATACGTGTGTGTGTCCATGATGTGATTCCCTGTATAAGCTCCGAGTAAGAGCTGCGACGAGGGATTATTGCCTCAAGAGAGTGAATTTTTCAATTTGCCCCAATGTATTTCCTTCCTGTCCAACTTGAAATTTAGAACAAGGAATGAGTTGATCAAATGAATATGTTATTGTCACACAGTCAAGATGAGCTTTCTGTGCTGTTAACAGTGTGTGTCTCACTCCCCTCCCCCAAATGGCTGGGCTTGAATTCATCGCTTGCCTGGCCAAATATTCACAGTTAACTGTCATTTATGGACTGTGACCTAATATGCTGGTGCATTTGTTTTTTGTTTTGTTTTTTGTTTTTTGATGACCTAGATCCGTTGTATCAAGCTGCTGGTCCACTGGCTGGAAGGTCTGAAGAGCAACCAGAACGGCTCGGCCACCTCGACCATCCGCCTTCTTACCACCATGATCAAGAATGAGGGCGACCTCATGGAGAGGAAGAAAATCAGGTGAAGAATGGCTCCAGGTTTTGCCATCCATTGAAAATACTTAAGCTGCGTTTACACCATGTTTCCAGTGGCCATGGCAGCCCCATTTGAGTGGAACGTAGTGCGCCTTGGGTAGATGAGACATTCTCCTGTTTTCCCGCCTTTGCATTCTAGTCTTGTTTGTTCCAGTCCTCGCCTTGGTGAACAAATAGCTATCAGACGCTATTCTCACAGTGTCTGGTCAGGCAAGACTATCACTATTTTCTGTGGCATCCCACTGCAGACTGCTCCAAGTTTTGTTCAGCCTATTAGTGCTGTCATGCTTCATTGTGTTCACTTCGTTTTATCACGCCATACAAGATTCCTCATTATCATCGTGATTGCAACAGTTTAAAAATCTGGCACGACATCCACGACAATCACCGCCTGTCATGTTTGCCTATCCCATCTCTCCGCATCGTTTCACGTCCATCCCGTTTTGTCCACGATGTCCTGAAACCAACCTGCCGTGGTTGCAGGAAACATTGTGTAAATGCAGCATTAGCCACTCCGGAGAAATTGTCAGTTTAAAAGCAAATGAATATGGAATCCACAGTCATTGTATGATGTCAATGTTTTCTGCCTTTTCAGTTTGGAATACTGAATAAGCTGTTATTTTTATGATAGTCTAATTTTCATGAATTTTGCAAATCACTATGGACCACGAATTTAACAAGTGAAAATGTCGCCATGTGCTAGGGTAATGGTACACTTACAATAGCCTCATTGTCAACTCGCAGAAACAACATCTTGTGAAAATGTCCATGATCTCCTCATTCACAAAAATATCAGTAGCAGAAACGACAGCGATACAGTATCCAATTTAAGTTGACTTTTGAAGACTTATTTGTTCACTTATCTAGTTTTTCATTTGACCCTGTACTTACACATTCACGTACATCACTCATGTACTTTCTTACCTACCAACTTTTGTACCTACCTGGGAGCTCCCATGTCTCTCTGAAATAGAAAAAAGAAATTTAGATACATTCATTTGAGAGGCATGCAATGCACAAATATCTCCCTAAAATATCCCAGAGAAAGCTTTCTAAAATCTTTATGTATGATTGTTGGAAGTCTTGCTACTTACCAAACTACTCACTTTTTCACTTACCCACTCTGCAGTTGTTTGTTAAAGTATAATTGGATTACAAAATATATCATTAAAAAAAGTGAACGTTGTACAGAGGCCAAACATAAATTACATCATACAGTCAATACAAGATGTATAAGAACTGTAAACTTTCCTCTGATACGATAATTCAAGGGTGCAATATTCTTCTTACAGCAAGGCCAGTATGTCCCGCTTGAGACTAGCTGCCGGCTGTGCGCTGCTGAAGCTTGCTCAGGTCAGCACTTATGTGGAGCTCATCACACTGGAACAGTTTCAGACCCTGGCTCTCCTCATAAACGTAAGTCAGATGTGATGGGCAGCAGCTTCCAAGAAATAGACTGTGTCTTTAATGTATAACAAATCATGGATTTTTCTTTTCCTACAGCCTAGTAGAGGAAGCATTTCATTTACCTATACTCTCCCATTATGTTCCTTTGGCAGGAATTCACTTAGTTGATGTAGGGTAGGTCGAGTCTCCAGCAAGCTTTGTGGTTGTTCAGGGCAACTTTTGTGAAGAAAGCATGCATAGAATTTAAATAGATTACCAAAATGGTATATTCCCTAGTTTGCTTTGAAAATCTCTTAATGAGGTAATGTTGTGAGTTCATGAGTATTAGGTTTTACTAGTGTTGTTCAGACCATATAGTAATTTTTCAGTGAAGAGAATTGCATACATAGGAAATGAAGATGGATTTATGAAGTGTAATAAACAATGAACATATGCAATTAGCTAGATATCCCATTGCTGGCAGAGAATTGCATGCATGCATTAATGTAGATCTGGAATTGCCATACTATGTCTGTCTCTTTGCCATCATATTCATATTCCAATAGGATGAGTGCTACCAGGTGCGTGAGCAGTTTGCCATCAAGCTGAACCGGGGGTTGATCTCACTTCGCCTACCCCTCATGTACATGAGCATCTTCTCCCTCTGTGCCAAAGACCCCGTCCAGGACAGCAAGACCAGGGCCTCCCAGTACATCATCCGTAACATAGCAACACGAAGGGAGTACCTCAAGAGCCACACACTCACCTCCAGTAGGTCAAGCTTTTAATATCTTTATAGTAGTCCCTGAACAATGTCCCATGATCAATTTTCTTGTATGTTTTTACACTGAGATGTTGTTCCTTGAGCAATTGTTCAAGAGAGTGTAGTAGTCTGCAGCTTTGTTCACCTTCTATCTCATTGTTATTACTACAAATGGAATTGATTTTACTTTTCGTATTTTCTTTTTGTACTAGAGAACAATATTTTGGAACAGAGGACTATCTGAATCCCTCAAATGCACATGTATATTAAATTAGAGATCACATCCTCCCCCCCCCCCCAACACATCCTCCCCCCCCCCCAAACACACACACGCACACACACACACCTGATACAACCAAGACATGTTTCCTTTGATTGATTTAAAAAATAGTAATAACTCCAATCTTTGTGTGCACTAAATATGTCACATTTGAATGGGTTCCTAAGCTCTCCTTCCCTATATTGACATCCTTTTGGGTTCTCCTTGTAATAAATAACTATTGATGTTTGTTCCCATAAAATTGACAATCACAAATTGTTTCAGAAATGTTCAGAGGATTAATATGAAATGTCTTTGAATGGTGTGCTGGTATTTGAAAGAGTGAAAAAGAGAAATGAAGAAATGAGATAAAAAGATATGAATAGATATATCTGTAGATAAATATATGTTTATATGTTTTCTCCCTTTAAAGCCCAAATGCTGTCTGTCCTGCCCGAGTATGTCATTCCATTCACCATCCATCTCTTGACCCATGACCCTGACTTTATGACGCTCAAGGACTCCGAAGCTCTGTCTGACATCAAAGAGTAAGTTTGGGCAAACAAACGATGTCGCTAAAGCACTCTGTTGCTGTCTTGATTACCAGGAGTTTGCTTTTAATGATCCTGCTGCTGTCAGTTTAATTGAATTCTCTCGAATGGTTTGTGATCATACAAATTGTCATTCAACTTAAATGGAACACCAGTTTTGCATTCCACATTCTGTTAGTTTATTGTGTGCCCTTTTATTTTGAGAAAAGCCTGTTCCATTCCCAGTGTGAACTCAGCTGAGTAAATGTAATAGAATTCGCTGCCTTTGTTGTGATCACCGAAGCTATTAATTGGATCTCATCATACCATATTCATCATTACATGTATATCTCTTGAGGACCCTTTTTCGGTTGTAACATCAGGTGGACTGAATTAAGAGGGGGCTTTGTTACGATGGTACAGGTCAGGTACAAATCTGACATCACAGCTCATTCACATTAGAACTTTTTTTCAAGAAGCTTCTGCTTTGTCAAAGTAGTGATTTATATCTGCAACATACATTGCAGTTTTACCAAGTGCTTGCTCTGTCCCTGTGTATGCTCACTCCCACACATGTAAGCTTATGTTTGCATTGAGTGTTCCACAGCGTACGTAATGTTGCTGTAAGGTGATGATATGAGATATTTATTTGGTTAATCTCACACTGTAAATATTCTCCTCATCAGGTGCATTTGGTTCATGCTGGAGCCACTGATTGACAAGGCAGAGAACTGTAGCTTCATGCGCAAACTCCTGGAGACCATCAAACAGATGAAAGATGCACAGTGCATAGAAGACAGAAGCAGAAATAGGGTGAGTTTTCTCCATCCTTCACCCAGTCTTAGTCATCCATGTTACTATTGTTTCAAAGATTTGGAAGAAAGTATTTTTCATTTCAATTTCAGTTTATTTTCTTATTTCTTATGAAAATAGTGCAGAAAAAATGTGAATATACAATACCAAAATTATAAAGCATAAATTAGGTGAAACTTCACCAGAATGTACAACAGTCTGTCTCAATATAAACACGAAGGTCAGGTTACAGTAGTGTTGGCCTATGCGCACAGTAGGAGAAATATGACGGGGCCTACGTCGCCTTCCTGTCTCATCTCTCAAGTGCTGTGTATTTCCAAAAATTTTTTTTTAATCAAGTCATATTAGTTGTTACAGATCACATGGTGCAACTTTTCCAGCACTACAAAAAGATTAATGAGCATCATACATGAACAAGCAGAGATAATATTGGCCAATCATTGCATACTATGCTATCCCTCAGTCATCAGTAGTGTGTAACAATGGTAGATCCCAGGGAAGATCTTATTCAGGAGCACAGTGGTTGCTATCGGGAATCAGGACTGCTTACAGTATCCCCCAAATGTTTGTTGTCTCCTTTTGTCCAAAAGAAAATGTATGCCCTGTGCGACATGACGCTGAGCCTGCTGCAGAGCAAGGCCCCTTTCCTTATCGTCAAGGAGCACCCGGGAGACATTCTCCTCCCCAAAAAGCTCTTCTACAAGCCCCGCAAGAACATCCACAACACTGACAACTACCTGCCCAAGCGCTTCCAGGAGCAGCTGAGCCAAGAGGACAAGGTGAGGCGGGTGTGTGGGTGGTGTTTGGACTCCTCAATGTCCACAGAATTTTATCGTGTGTATGTTAGATTTCCCATTCTGTGTCAAAGTTGCTGTGGTAGACATAGATTCAGAGTTGCATTTGAACCCCTTGACCAGATTTGTGAATGTCAGTTGATGCTTGAAAGTGGATTTGAATAGTACCTGGCATGGGACATCAACAAATCATATGTAATTTGAAAATAAATTTACAAACATCATTTGATTCTCATAATGTAGTATCCTATAATTTTGAGACCTGAATAAATATGCATGTCACATCAGGGACATTAAGGAAAGAACTAACAGCTGTTTTTTTTTTTATTATTATGTTTATTTTCAGTGATAGTTTATCAGCGTGTTATGAAGTTGTACGTAAATTACTGGCAATGTCCTCATCAAGTCAAGCAGTGTCGGACTTTCCTTGTCCCTCACTGTGTCTGCTGACATTGGGTCTGGTTTAAATGCATATTTACAGCACAGACAGTGCATCAGAAGACTGAACGCCCCTATGTCAGAATGCGTGTAATTAGCACACTTCCTTAACATTGCAGAAAAATGGGGAGAAAGCGGCCGAGTCACCGCAGAAGCCCAAGGGCAAGAAGGGCGTAATCAAGCGAGAACCTGGCGTGACGGCGGGCGGGGATGCCAACTCCACTGCCAACAATGGAGACGAGAACAGCAGCCCGATCGGGAAAGGGAAGAGAAAACGAATGGCTGCCAAGACAGATGCACCACCGCAGGAGCAATCACCTAACAAGAGAGCTAAGAAGGCAAGGTGGGTACTACAGTCCTTGTTTTTATTGTAACGTTAAAGCAAATGTTCCCTGTACATTAAGTTGCCATGAATTGAAATAACAGAAAATCGCACAACAGAATCTTATAAAGAAGCATAATACCACATACATGAACTCATACCAGATGTAATAACATGACAGTTACTTAATGACTTCATAAAAGAGATTCTGTAGTCTGTTAATTGTGGCTCCAGATTTATATATCTTATTTTCAGACTTTACCAACATAGACTTTTCATTAGACCGTGGACTTAGACTTGCCGTAGACTTTTTCATTTGTTCCGTAATAACATTCCATGGGTAAAGCACTGAGGGCGTGGTATGATAATGATTTCTCCCATGACATTGTTTTACTAGCCATTGCTTCAATAGCTGCATTATGCAACTCATTTTTACGAGCAGCAAGACTGCTGATGGGAAGAAGGACCATCCCCTGACAGAGAAGGTGAATGAGGGCAACAAGCCTACCACAGGCAGGGGGTCAAGGTCACAGTCTAATCAGATTAAAGCCAGGTCAAAGGTCACCCGTGGTCGCTCCAGCCAGTCTTCCAGCCAGCAGTCGTCATCCTCCTCGGATAACGCATCTCAGTCCAGCTCACCTGCGAAGAGTCCGCTGAAGCGCACCGTGGGCAGGAGAGGAGAGTCGGGTACATCAAGCAGCAGCAGTAACCAGGACTCGCAGTCGCCAGCTCCGAAGAAGGCCAGGAAAATAGCTGCTGTCAGCCCCAAGAAAAATGGGGCTTCCAGCAGTGCAGGTAGAGGCAGGGGAGCATCCAGCGCTCAGAACTCAAAACAAACTTCAGGTGTCGCTACTCCAGAGAACAAAGCAGCTGGAAAGAGGTTTGTTTGATTTTTTATATACAACCCTTTTTTTTTTTTTGCTGTAATAGGGTTCTTTATTTGACATATATGCAATGTCACTTCTGTAAATCAGGCAAAATTATGTGGTTGGTCATTTGCTTTGGTGAAAATGGACACTGATGATTTTTGTTGCTGGCAAGGTGACGGGTGGGGAGGGGGGATGCGTTGCTCGATTGCCGATTTGTTTAGATGTCTGACTGAATGCATCTTCAGGAGTTCATGACATACTGTTTTCTGATTGATTTTGTGTGTGTATGCCGGTTTATGTCAAAATGTATATGTTATTTTTAACCCATATATTTGACTATTTGTTTTGTTTTTGTGTGTGTGCACATGTGCATGTGTGCTGTTTCAACAATGGAACACAGATCATCATCAGTGTCTGTGGAAGGTGAACAAAAGAGGCCCCGAGGTCGACCAAGGCTCACATCACCAGCTGCTGTGAAGGCCACGCCCTCCCCAAAGTCTGGGGGATTGAAAGCCAAGTCAGGAACACCCGCTGCGAGGGGGAAGCAGCCACAGAAGTCCACACCAAAGATGATGTCACCCTCCAGGTCCCCCCAAAAGAAAGGCACGCCTGGCCGACCCAGACTAAATGCTGCCAGTAAGAAACCTGCCAAGACAGGAGCCAGCACGGCATCAGCCAAAAAGTCCCCGGCAAAGTCGGCTAAATTGGCAAAGTCGCCAAAGAAGACTGCAGCCCAATCACCAACTAAGTCCAAACCACGTCTTTCAGGCCCTGCCAGACCCAGAGGGCGCCCTCCTCTAGCTTCTCCAGCAAGATCGACATCTTCTTCAACCTCGTCCTCAAAATCCAGGTCACCAGCGAAGAAGACAACAGCGACAAAGCAAAACGCCAAGAAGATATTTGCAGTTAAAGGGTCACCGATCCGGAAATTTGCTACCAAGGGCTCATCTAAAGCGATATCTCCTGCAAAGTGAGTCTTTCCTTTGGTTATGAATAATCATCTTTTTAACCTTGAATTCTGCCAATGAAAACAAAGTCATATAGAAACATGCTTCTCAACCTTTTTGCCTTGAGGCCCACTTTGGCTCCTATAGATATTTTTGAGGCCCAGGTAGATCGAATACAAATCTTTTCATTTTATTCTTTTGGCCAACATTGTGGACCACCCGGGAGAGCTTCGCAGCCCACCAGTTGAGAAGCATGGATTCAGAAGACAAGTTTCCACTTGTGTTCATAAATCAATATTGACTGTAATCATGCTGTGATTTTCATGAGAGATTGCAACTTAATATTTGTATTAGTTAAACATAAAAATACTTGCATCAAAGTTGAATTTAAGGCCTCTGTACAAATATTCGTCTTTAATGAAATTTGTTCTGATAATTTTTTCTTTCTCAAATCATTAGAATCTTTTTGACCAATGGTCTGATAGTCTACATTCCTAGTTATATCATCTATGTGAATCCACATTATTATGTTCACCATTAAACCCTCTGGAGTGAGTAACAAGGGTGCAAGTTTTGTTGGTCACAGCAAACAGGGCTTATCTTAAGGGGCAAACAGTTGCTGCCACACATTCTCATTTCATTCAAGTCAAGTAAGTGTCGTGAATTCAGAGTAATCTCCCCGAGATGCCATCTTCCATCATCCACACACCAGATCAAAAGGGAAGACCCAGTCCCCAACCAAGAGCTCTGTCAAGAGGAACCTGTCGGCCTCCTCTGCGTCCCCCCGCAAGCTGGTCAATGGAAAAATGTCTCCACAGAAATCACCCGCCAGGAAGTTGATCCAGACTAAGCTGAAGACCAATGTGTTCGTATTTGCCTCCTTGGTTTGGTTTCTATTACTGTATATGTCATATATTTCTTGGGGTTTTTAATTTCGCAAGTTTTGTTTGTGAACAACATGCAAAAGTATTAAATCTGGTCCTGATATGAAAGCAATGTGCACATGTACATTTCTCTGTTCATTACTCCACAATCGCAAATTTAACCACTTGTGAAATTGTCAAGAAGTCCTGATACACACACACACACAAAAAAAGAATGACTCGCTAAATATAAGAAATATCCTGTTGTAATCAGAGCAAAAGAACATGTGCAAATTTGGAAGTTCAATTCCAGGAAACCATAGCTTCATAGAAATGTGTTTGATATCAGTGCCCTTTATGATGTACCACCAGCAGACTAGAAAGAGGGAATGTCTTGGTTTGATGTTTGAGGTTTCTGTAACTTTCATACGGTAAACTCCTCTTCTCTTCACAGAAAGACAAACGTAAGGCAGACCGCCGCAAAGAAACTGGTCAAGACGGCCCAGAAATCACCAGTCAAGTCAAAACTGAATGTGAGTGTAATGCTTTGATTGAAGCAAGTCCTCGCTGAGGCCTGTATGATTGCAAGACTTCAGCTAGAGATTTGTTTGTTTGTTTTTCTATATATCCCTACTTTGTCATTTCTCATTTGTTTGTGATGTACTCAAGCTTGAGTGTAGGCCACCATGACAAGGTACATGAATCAAGATCAGATATTTTATAAAGTTGTATCTGTGACCTCTGCACAGTAGATACATTAACCTTCACGAGCCAAAAGAGGATTCTATTCTGTTGACATACAGACATTATTCAGGGTTGGTTTTGTTACCAACTAGATTTGAAACATGTTACATAACATATAGAGAGGTAAGGAGGAAGGACAGTTGTGCTTCAAAGAGTGAGCTCATGTCCATATGTGATTAAAAATGGAATAAGTTGTAATTGACTGGTATTTTTCCAACTCCTCTGTTATATAGAGGCAATAAAGTTACAGCAACTTTGCCCTTGTAGGTGTGTGTACATTTATTATTAGTGAAAAATGCTGGTGTGTTAATGGGCATTTCTGCATTGTAAAAGATATTCAAACTGTGAACATGCACGCTACTCTGAGAGGTAGGTCGTTCGCAATCTCTCAGATGATTTCTGTTTCCAAATGTCTCTCTTTCACTGTAGATGGCAGTATACCAATTTATAATTTCATAATTGTTACTGCAGATTGTACATGTCAAGGGCCTCTCTCAGGGGTCATAGTTGATATTTAATGTCTCATGTGCAATCGTACGATTTTCTCTCTTTCTTTCATTGCAGATCAGCCGAAAGAGTGGCAGACGGCGGTAACAACAACATAACAAGAAATTCCTGTAGTATTGTGAAAGGGCTCGTCTGACCTTCTTCATCTGTACATAATGAGTCATTCTAATTTCTGGAACCTGTAAATGTTTTAACTCTGTTATCAACAACGTATAGATTGAGCTGGATCAATTCCCTTGCAAGTGTTTGTCTCGTCAGTAATACTTGAACGTATGTGTATGCATTTTGCAGTATTATTTTAGTATTTTTCAATGCAGTTTGTTCAGGATTCTTTATTTCAAATTGTGAGAATATTTTACCATTCTATTTTTCTGTCTGTCTGTCTGTCTGTCTGTCTGTCTGTCTGTCTGTTTCTCCATTTCTCATTAGGTGTGAATGGCACTAGTCTATGGCTTTAGAATAATGTTGGACAATCAGAGAAAGTGGGCATTTATCACTTCTTGTGGAAATGACACTCTTATCATGTTGTTTCTCTAAATACTTTTTGCAAAGACTACTAGAGGGGACTGTACTTTAAAGATGATGTGGTATTGGAATGCTGTCAGTGACATAATTAGCAGCTGATCAGTGGACAATTGAGCTGAATTGGAATGAAAAAAAAAAAAACACACAAACAAATTAATACACAGACAATCATAGGAAAGTTATCACTATGTAAATTCAACTAAATTTTCTAACATGGCATTCATCAAGCATCAGGTTATACTGTAAAAGTGGAAATTTTCGCGGTGTTGAAATTTTCGCGCATTTCGCTCAACCAGAAACTAGTGCGAAAATAAAAGCCCGCGAATATTTTTGCTTGCCATATGTTCCTGTGCGTGCCGTCTTGATTCCGCGGAATTAAAAACACGCGAAACTCTTCTGACCCGGCCATTCGCGAAAAATTAGTCGTGCGAAAATATCCACTTTTACAGTAGTCACTGGTGGAGGACAGATCTCCTTGTTGTTAGCTTAATAAAGATCAAATGTGACTTGTCTATACTTTGTATGAAGAAATTTATTTTGTGTGCCGGGGTGTGGGGGTGGGGAAGGGTCACTGACATGTCTCAGGCACAGAAATCTGGAAACTTTTCTGTTATAGAAAGCAGTGGTGTTTTCTAGTACTATGTAGGCTACTCCATGGCCATATGACCAAGACTACAGGTAACTACTTTGTGATACCTTTATAATACCCCTTCACTGTTGTCATACAGCCTGTGTTAGTGGTGTGGATTTCAGTCACAGTTACTGTGACCTACTTCTTTCTTTCCAGTGCTTTCACTCATGGTCATCATTTCTAGTTTGAAATGAACTCTTCCTTGGTATGCTCCCACCCCTGGTTTCCATGTGAACATTCCTTACGATTCGGTTCGTAAACTGAAGATGCTGAATGAGGGGGTATTTATAGGTCTATGAATGCCAGTCTGTATTGTGTCATGAAACAAAACTGTGTGCTTATCTTTTACAGGAGATGTCTACTGGAAACATAGCATCACCATTGCACTGTCCTCTTCATTACAAACAAAATTGTAGTTCATTGTTTGCATACTCTGTTAACCCAACACATGTATGATTGGTTGTTACACGTTCAATACTGGCTTCCTTGGTACGTTCGCACATATGTACTCTCACCCTTTAAAATTTCTTATTGCCACATGTACCTGTAGATTTAAAGGTGGAGATAAGTCCTGGTTGGTCCTGTTGCAAGTACGGCATATACCGTTCATTTTGCAGTCTTATGATATTTACACATTTCAAAAGGCAACTGATGCATTGTATGTCATCTTCACAGTGAGATGTTGCTAACTTTGTGATTTGAAATGAGATGACACTTATTTTTTCATTCAGCTTCTGTGGTTATCTATCATGAATGTAACCACTCTTAGAAATTGTGTTTCAGTCCACATTCACAAACATGCTTGCTAAATATATGGTGTACATATTATATGTACTTACTTGCATCACTGTGTTGTACATCTTTGTCAGAAAAATATACAAGTTCAGCCGAGATTCCCAGTACCCCTGTACACTTTTCAGAAAAGAGGATCAAATTTAAAAGAGAGAATTTATCATGCATTTAGTCAGTCTGCAATGGGGCTACCCATTTCCCCAAACCCACATCTTCTTCTGCTGTATGAAGCTGTAAATTTTTGTGATTGATTTTAAGTGCCAATTTGTGGACAATATTTTCCACTTATGTTGAAGCTGACTCAAGGAAGTATAAGATGGTCACAACGCTGTCTTGAATATTGATGGCGCCTATACAATTATATGTACTGTAAATATGAGATTGTTTAATGTGAGTGTGTGTGTATCTTTGTAATTACAGCAGCTAGTGGAATCCAGTGTACCGGGAAACACAAGGAAAATGTTTCTTGAATGAGTGAAACTGACCTTTAAAAAGTCTAAAAGACTTGTGCCCCTTGTTATTTGAAAAAGAAGGTTTGACATAAAGGTTATTCTCCTGTTGGTATGGTGTCCATGATGTGTGAAATCTCTCTAAGATTTGCAGTCTTGCATTGATACAGATATCTTCATTACATGGCATGATCCAGGTCACACAAAGTGCTGTGTTCATCACTGATCCATCTTGTGCGATTTATGGCCGATTATCTGGAAAACATCCCTTCTTGTATTTTGACCATGCCACACTGGCTGGCGCTCAGGGGGAGAAAACTTTTGCTCTACTAATTATTAAAATGCTTGCTTTTTATCTATGCAGACTAATACCATCGTTACAAATTGATGACTATCGTTGTTCCTTACAACCATGAAGCTTGCCGGAAGAATGCATACAAACTGAATCCCAAGTACTGAACTGTATTCAAAAGGAAAAGGTCCTCTGTGTGGCCCATTACTAGGTGCTCCAAGCAAAATTTGGCCTTAAATCTGGAGATTATTGAAAATGTACCTTTTTCTCGAATGCTCTTAAAGAAAAAATTTCAAAGCTAAGCCCTTTCTAATGATCGTGATCTCAAACCTGCAAGTCTTGGCTTTAGCATTAGGTAAGGTTGTAATATTTCTTGGATTGAAGTACATGTGTATCTGTTACTGTACCAATTTTCCATCAAGAGTTGTTGAAGATTTGTGGAATGATGTGGGAGAGAATAGGTATGAAAGTCATTTGAACCATCTGGTGTGGTCTGTACATTGCATGAGGAAATTGCAGCAGGATACAAAAAAGAAATCCAATAGGTTCTTCCCCATTTTTCCAGATGTGAAGAGAAAATCACTGTGTTACATATTAGGGTCTTTACATTGGTTCATCACTTGGAATTCATACCCTCTCAATATCAAGATATCATAACCTGTGAAAATGAATTTAAGGTATATGTAATACTAAACATGGATTGAAAAAAAGGTGGTTTACCTTTGAATAGGTTTTTTAGTGCCCAGTCTGTCCCATTCCAAGACATCTTGTTGAAATCTCGAATGAGAATTTTTGAAGGTGTGAGATATGTGTATATGGTATTTTGCTCTATGAGATTGAAAACATCAGGATGCAATGTCATTGTGTAAATAATGTATATGACTATTTCGTTAAGTGTTTAAGAGAACAATATTGTATACATACATTGGTAAAGATTTGCATGCTTGATATGGAAATAAAAAAGACATGTTGGTAAACATGTGCAGGACAAATACACATGTGTGATTCCTGCACAATGTGTGATATTGTGAATGAAGCATGTACAATGTAATTAGAATGGAGAGCAGAAGAAGCAAAGACCCAGCAGCTTACAAGATGTTATACAGTCAACCTCGCTAAAGTCGACATAGCTTAAGTCGAAAAATTGGTTGATTTGAAGAAAATAACTCTTTCCTGGATGGATATAAATGTATGTTAATTCTGTTGTGTAGATTGAAATTCATACAAGTGGAAGGATTTCCTTTTGTCTCTGTAGAATCAACTTAAGCAAAGTTAACTGAAGTTCCATACAAGATGAATAATTGTTGTTTTTCAAAACATTTTGCAATTTGTCTCAAATTACTTCTGATATCTTTCTTAGACTTGGATGAACTCATTGTAAAGGCAGATTTCTGTGTTGTCTTTAGATCATTTTGAAATACAGGTTTGTATAAGACAGGTTAGCCTGTAAAGTGTATGTACATGGTAAACGATTGTTTTGAATGCGTACTGTGTTACACATATGAAATATATGGTGGGCTATTCAACATTTCTCCGTGTGACAACTAATTTTGTCACTTCTACCTTTTTAACTGAATATGGAATGGAACATGTGCAACATAACTGTGGGTTTTTCTCTTGATGTGAATGACACCTTTGTTTGAGCGTCAGCATGAATGTAATCTGCCAGTGTTGGTTACATGGCTTTTGGATCCCTTCACACCAGTGTGTTTAAATCCTATGCATACTCCCACCTACAGTGATACCTGTGACAACCCCAGTGGCGGCACACAAAGTCCACTCACGCCTTGCCTAACATTGCAACAAATATTAAAGTATGCAATTCAAATTCCATCCATACATATTGAAGTGAAAGAAACTGCTGAAATGAAGTGCACACGATTCAGCATTATAGGCCAGAGAATATCCATCCAATTTTTAATGGACTTCAATGCCCTTTCGGTTAGTTTACATTGTGCTCTGGCATTCATTTCTGCCTCTCGTAGATCACTCTTGCTTTTGTTTTCAATGTGGTATAGTTTGTCTGGATATAGCTCTTTGTGTGCAAATCTAATTAGATAAGTCTGTCTCGGGATGTAGATAAGAATGTATATAGACGATATAGGACATTTGTTTTTATATCTGTGGGAAGGTTGTAGATAAACATACATGTATTATCAACTTTTTTGTATGTGTAATTTTTTTTTAGTCGAGATGAAGCCAAATGGTGAATTTCAATTCTTGGCAACCAATAAGGCCAATTTTATTTTTCAGCCATATGTTTTTGGACTGACTGCTCTGTTCCACCAACCTTTCCCATAAATATTTTTGGTTTCTCATACGAGGGTGTAGTTAATTCTAGAAGAGATCAGTAGAAACCTTACACTGTACAATCCGGTCAATTTCAAGTGCACATAGTTGACTTCAGTACCACACAACAGTTGGTGTGTGGGTTTTCATCCCTGTTTATGTCAAAACTACATTGATCAAAATGACGACAGGTCAGAAATGAAATGAATAGTAAATCACGGGATGGGACAGATGTACACCATGGTTTGGTCCAGACCAAGAGTGGCTCTTTAGTGACTATGGATCTGTTGTAGAGTACATACATGAAGCAAACGTCTTGATCAGCAAGTGTGATACAAATACCTGCAGTGCATGTGATATACCTTGATTCAACAGATATATTTAGCAAGATCTAGGGATGGAATTGTAGCGGCACATACAATAGTAAAGCTTGAGCAGACACATGGTACCTCGGCACTATGACAGTGTCTTGTCCACTGCCAGAATTTGTTGCGATTAGACAGCGGACAGCTTTATGTACAAAAATGTGGGATATTGCTTTGACTTGCCCAGAGCAACACCATTTCATGCCAATAGATCTTGAAAGCAATGAATTATGAACCCATGTTGAAGAATTATGCCTGGAATGCACCTCCATACCCATCAGTATGTATTGATGAAATACATGTAGGAGTGGTACAGTACCCCTGCAAAGGATTAGCATCCAGCATGTTTCATTTGTATTCGCCCTAGTGAAAGACAGAAGTTTTGTAAATATTGCATCATTGTTCATAGATTTTAGAATAAACATGTTCACCTTTTCATCAGGAGTTGGGCAGTAGGACTTTGTGGCTTACACTTTCACCAAACTGCCTGTGTTGCCTCTGTACCACCCTGTTTCAGCCCCCGTTTTGTAACTAATTAAAACTACTTTTAATTACAATTGCACATGTCCATGCAATATTTTGCACTTGGTGTACATGAATGTATTTTTACTCTTTTGCACAAGTACATGTAGTACAAAAATGAAAATGGCTATGGAGATTAGATAGGTAATTTCGCTTATCTTGATACTTCCCCCCCCCCCCCCTCCAGAACATACATTGTATCTAGATATACCGAGCAATGGTGAGTGTACTAGTGTCCTAGTGTGTACTTGTGTTTGTATAAATGTGCTGTTTGCATATGCAAATGCCTACAAATGTGGACTAATCCATCAATATACACCAGCTAACTCCACCGACACACCATTTCAGCATATCCTCCGTCAATAAATCAATGAAGTACATGTACCCATAGTCCAGAACACATATAGATGCATGACATTTACCTCCATTCTGAAGGGTACAAGTTGATTATTTGCAGTGTCCACCATTAGATGGAGAATGCTCGATACATTGACGCATTGGTCAAGCCAACATCATAGGGTTTTTTTTCCAAGTGTTTATGTGTGTCATGTTTCTGTGCATGTGGAAACATGCATATACAGGGTGTATACAAAAAAAAGTTACACTTTTGAAAAAATGTCTAAATTACATTTCAAAATATTTTGAAGATTTTTTCACATATGGATGCCCAATAGTCTCATCTATCAAGTGCAATCAACAAAACAAACTTTTAATCACGCTTGGGTGAACACTGACGCTCTTTGTCCAGAGTGTGAGAAATGACGCGCCAAATTGAAAGAAGATGGAAAATTCAGTCAGCGGTCCAAATAAGTGCACCTATTCAAACAAATTGCTTTTTTGCTTAAAGCTTTGATTATGTTATGATAGTCTGAGATGTTTTTGTCAGTTTTATCATAATGTTAATGATTTCATGTCTAAATCAATTGGTGAGAATTAGAGTGTGTAATTACTTCAAGATCTTTAAAGGGGATGGCTAGTAACCGATCAGTGGGAATGCTGAGGGATGATTGTTCCAATCCTTGTGGGATTTATTTAAGAGTACATTATATATCTACTGTTGTGTGAAAATTGTTTGCTTCAGAACGGTCTCATATTCAAGTAATGTGCAGATTAATGCCCCGTCACTGACCAGGGACACTTACCTGGAAACATTAAACTGCACATTACTTGAATACGAGACCATTCTGAAGCAAATAATTTTCACACAAGAATAGATATATAGTGTACTCTTAAATGAATCCCACAAGGATTGGAACAATCATCCTCCAGCATTCCCACTGATTCCCACTGATCAGTTACTAGCCATCCCCTTTAAAGCACAGTTTTCACAATACACGGACACATCAATACCATATGCCAGTTATTCATTAATGTGGTAATGGTACCAAATTCATCAACATTCAAATCATTCATCCTATTAATCAATCAATTGATTGACCAATCAATCAGTCAATCAACCCATCAATACACCAACCGATATATGTCAGTCATTGAGTTGTTCAATTAGTGAATCAACTTAATAATCAATGAATCACTTTTCAATCATTGAAATAATTAGGGGGGGGGGGGTGTGATATTCCCTATGTCGATCTGCTACTTTTTATAAAACATACATACAATTGTGACTGTTTGATTGATTGATTAAATGAATGATTGATTGATGGATTTATTGATTGATAAATTAATTGATTGCATTGATTGAATGATCTGAGGATGCATTAATTTTGTACTTTTCTTCTTGACTGAGTGACTGGCATGTGGGTTCGATATGCCTGTGCATGATTTGTGATAACCGTGCTTAAAAGATCTTGATGTTGTTCATCAACCTTCCGTAACACAATGGAATCATTTAAAACGTGACAGAAATTGCCAGAAAATTCCTAAACTATCATAACATAATTAAAACTGTGAGCAAAAGAGCAATTTGTTTGAATGAGAACACCTATTTGGGTTTCTGGCTGAATTTCCCATCTTCTTTCAATTTGGCGCAAGTCATTTTTCACACTCTGGACAAAGAGCGTCAGTGTTCAGCCACGCGTGAACAAAAATTTGTTTTGTTGATTGCACTTGATAGATTAGACTATTGGGCATCCACCAATATGAAAAAATCTTCCAAATATTTTGAAATGGAATTTAGACAATTTTTTAAAAAGTGTAACTTTTTTTTGATACACCCGATATAAAAGCTTTTAAAAACAGACCATCCTCTCACTACATATGTATAAACATTTTCCTACACTGAATACGCTAAACAAATCCGAGGGATCAGCATTTTTGTGTCTCTTTATCTGACTGGGATATAGCTTCAGTTTAACAGGAATTTCCCTACAGCCATTCGTTATCAGCAAATTTCCCCGAATAGACTTCATTTATGATTTTGGGACCTGATACTTTGTATTCTTTCAAAATTCTATCTATTATGAGAGTAACAAAGTGCTGATGAAAGTTGCCTTATCTAAAGTGGTAGTGTCATAGTGATACTGTAAATATCTTTGCGTGATTATATTTTCATGCTGAATGGCCTAAAACGTTATTTGTAGGTTCCTAAATTCATGCTAAGCAACATGCACGTTGATTTGTGCCCATCGTGACTCGCTCTAGACAAGCACTGTACATTACACAGTACACAAGCACACATTTCATTACAGTATACACACAAACAATCCACTTGAATGTACATGTATGGTCTAAACAGAAAGCTACTAGCATACACACATGCACTCAAACATTATACTATGGCACACATACACACACACACACACACACACACACACAACACACTAAATGAAAGCACACAAGTTGCTTTTTTTTTCTCATCACACACATGGCCAAATTCAATTTCCACAAATTTAATTATACATACAGTTTGTGTATTTGTATTCTGGTTGATTCAACTCCCAAGGAGTTGGCTATGATGATACGAAAGTCTCTCTGATAATGTATGAACACCTTATGTGAGTGCAGACACCCCAACCTTTCTGAATGAAAAATATGGATAATACGGCTCAGAAGTAGGAAAGACAGAGCAGTTCCCATAGGAATGTGTAGTGAAATTATCCAGAAAATAGGAAACTTCTATTAAAGCAAGAGATGGGAATGGTCAAAATTCAGATTCTTTCCTCCAAATTCAGAATGGTTGGGAGGTTTGCAAGTACATAATGTTACCAACCCTCCCCCCCCCCCCCCAAAAAAAAAACAAAAACGCAACAACAGACACAGGAATATGAGAATAGCATACATGTATTTACATTTAATCTACTCACACCACTGTTGCTGGATATTCTTGACATTATGTAACAACTTTACAATCAACAGGGATTGGAATATATTGACAATGATAACAGTACTTTTCAGATCAACGTAACGTCTGTTCAGGAAATGCACAGAAATATTACCTTCACATGCACGTACAAACAAATACAAACAAACTGTTGTTTTTTCTTGTACTGTGTACAAAATGGGTGCCTTGTGTTGAATCTTTGTAACTGGTATTGAGAAATCAAGTACGTTGTAACTTGGCTTTTCTCTCTATATTGTTTTCCTTTAATCTTGTGTAACAGATATATCGTGTTATAGGTATGGTAGATAGTGAGTGTCTTGCCATTCAAATCCTGCTGTAGTATAGGGATGTCATCATCTCTCCGAAACAAAATTGCCACTACTTATTAAGTGTGTGTGTGTGTGTGTGGGGGGGGGGGGGGGGGGGGGGGGGGAGGGGTGCCTAGATATGCATAATCAAAAGATCTTACCCCTGGAAAAATCATGCTGGCACAAACTTGGGTGTGGTGGTTTTATCACAAGATTTGCATTTGTCTGGAAGCATCACCTTACAATGCCATCTAACCTGCACTATCTCTCTCTGCCATTACACTTGCTAAAAGAAAAATGGAGGACAACACTTAATTTAACAACCATACAGATGATGCTGAAAGCTTGGGTTATACAATTTTCATATCTTCACTTTCAAAATCCTTTGTATGCATGGATGATGTCTCACTTTACTGCAGGAAGCAACCTCATTTTGTTTCAAGTGAAGAAAATTATGCACTTGACAGACCAGGAAGGGGTACATTTTATCTGGATGATACTAACATTTAGAAAAAAACAACAACAAAAACATTGACAGCTGGAAATGACTACAAGCCATGACAAATAATGCAGATTTTACAAATGCAGAGAGTACATCACTTTGCATGACAATCCAGAAAGCTTGCTGAGACAAATTTGTGTCAGCTCACTGATGGGACACTTGTGAATGTCCTCCCTTTAACCTCTCTGAAACCTTTCCAAAGGTGTCCATCTCCATTGATCTCAGTCTTCCGTGATGGCACATTGGAATGATGTGTCGCAAGCGGGCCACAGAGCCATTGTCTCTCACATACCAGTCTCCTCATCCTCCACAGATGCCATCACTTCTCCAGGGGCGCATAGTTGAGAAGTTTCTCGATGAGGTCCACGTGAGCAAGCAGCATCCTCCGGCAGCAGTATCTTTTTAGTCCGAGAGCATCGAGGGCATCCCTTTGTCAAACAAGTAGGAGAGGATAAGAAGGTGACATTTGCAGGAAGGTTTCATCCATTGATAACTGTGTTTCTGTCTTTTCTTTCTCTCGTCATTTTCTTGTGTAACATGAGCACTGATTGAGTGAAAATATCTTTTAATTGAACATATAGGTACAATTATGACCATTGATTGGCGATTTATTCATTCACTACGACAGTCAACCTGCAAATGATCAGTCTTAAGACACATAGCTGTGATACCGTGTGCACAGAACCCCTGTTTAGTAAATCAAGTCCTTAAAAAAATACAAATTTCACAAATCAGACAGCATGCGTTCTTGTACTTTCTTTGTCTTGGAAAGTGAGTGAAAATAGGATAGCTTTCATATAACCCGCATATCACAACAATATTAATTATGCTTGTTGTACTTAGACTTTCTACATACAAATAACTACCGGTAATTGAAATACAAGTATAAATGAAAAAATTTGACAGGGCAAACTCCCTCATTTGTTGACCAAAAAAGGTTAAAGTTAGGCAAATTACAGCTTATCATACATCCTGCCATAACTACACCAAAACATTCATTCTGGGGTTAATACACACTCATAATATATTTCTTTTGAAAAGGCATGTCAAACTTTTCAGAACAGAGTGATTTAAAAAATGTTCAAGATATCACATTTGATGCATATGTGTAGGTCTGTTGTATCATGAAAGATCCTACCATATAAAACAGAGATTCCAACCCCAACCTGCTGACCTGGAGATTCTCCCGCCTGAAACCCCTAGCAAACGGGAGACTCCGACTTGATGTGCACAAAGCACACATCACAAGCGCGAAGTTCCTTGGGACCGGGGCCCTTAAGCGGGCCCTGGAAGCTCTAGGGTTCTAGATGCTCTCTTGTGCTATCTAAGGTTTATTTTTCAACATACGATTACAATAAGTAAGAAATCATTTCAAGCAGGAGACACAGAGCCAGGGCGGGAGAAATTGTGACTCAAGTGGGAGAACGGGAGATTTTGCAAAATGGGCTTTCGGCGGGAGATCTCCCGTCAAAAGCAGGAGAGTTGGAGTCTCTGTATAAAATTTTTGCAATAAAGCCTAAAACATAAGGAGATACAATATCAGTATTTTTCTCATCAAACCATAACTGTAGACAGTTTAATCTGGCAACATTTACATTATAACTATTTTGTTACAGTCACATTTTGTCTATTTAACAATACTTAACATTGATTACATGGATTCAAATTTTACAGTGGTTGTTTCTATCCCAAACTCACATTTTAGAACTATTTTAAAGCACTAATGCAGGGTTTTGGGTTCATCTGCAATTGGTAAATTATACCTTTTAAGACAAGCCGCCAATTACATTATGATCATTTAATTATTTGAAGCGCCATGAACACCGAAAGGTGGACCTGCATGCTCTAAAAATTATACAGCCACTATCATTGCCTCCGCCAAGGGAGGTTTCTATGTTTTCATTACCGTTGGTTTGTTTATCCATGTGCAAAATAACTCAACAAGTTGTGTGAATGGATTTGGATGAAACTTGCAAGAAAGGTTGAAAATGACACAAGGAAAGACGATTACATTTTGGTACTGATCAAGAAATTTTTATGGATTTTATGAAGGATTTTTGATATTTTGTCAAGCAGGGTCAATGAACTTGGGAGCTCAAGTTGCGCATTTTTGAGTTTTCATACGCACACTAAAGTGCATGCTCTATTTTCTGCTAGGGCGAGGCGTGCCACACAGCTGAGCATTTATGACGTAACAAAGGCTTCTACTGTATATAGGGAAATCAGGCAAATTTTCAGCATGCATACGAATGGGTGGAAATCACTGATCTCTATGGAAGAGCAAGACCTCCCTGGTGGAAAGTAGCAGCTTGGTGGAGGTCTGCACTCTCAGAGGGCTTTCTTAGTTTGTATTATTGTTATGATGACGATGTACACAGCTCCTTTTTGACAGGTGAGCAAATTTCTACTAATACCGTACTTACCCTTCTGAGTATTCTGCTTGTAGTAGTCCAAGATAAGCTTCCCACTTATTGCCAACAACCTTGCCACATGTGAAACATCTCACTGGTATGATCATGATGATGATAAGGATGCTTGCTTATGGTACAATCTGCACACAAAATGACAAAAAAAAAAATAATAAAAGTAAGTATAATTCCGTAAATATAACTTTGCATAATATATATGTGACCCGCTACCACAAAATGATCCTAAAGTCGGGCGAGGTTGATTATTTGAAAATTGCATGATATAATCCCCTAATCTTTCTGCTTTAAATTGATATATAACACATTTTATAAAAATAATCGGCTGCGGAGATATCGATGTTTAAAAGAGAGCATGTCGAGACGTCTGGAAAATCAATGTTTCGAGAAAAGCGCTCTAAAAGTCTTCCTTTCAACGCAATCGCGATCAAGGGACATGCAAGCCAGTTTTTAACTCTGGACAACAGAAGGTAAGCCCTAGCAACCCCCAAAGAGTTCATTCAAGCACATCAGCATCAGCGGTCTCCTCACCAACCAATCAGTTGGTGAGAAGCGGCTGAGCATAGCGCACCCCGCCCGCACGCACCAGTTGACTGGGCAGTGTGCGAGCTTCACGCTTCGGTTAGCAGCAAGCAGCAAACTGACCAATAAGATCACTCTGGTCGTTGTTAGGGGCGGAGCCTATCTGTGGTGCTCAATCCAAATTTTCGAACCAGTTTCTGCTTCGTTGAAACGCCAAAAAACATGGCTCAGAAAATCTAAATAAATTTTTTATCTTTCCTTTGATCATTTTGCTTCAAAATTTCAACAGATGATAGAAGACATGTTAGACTCCAATAATATATCAAAATCAGAAAATCGTAAGTTTTGACCAATTTTAATGCTCTGACTTCAAACTCGATTTTCACGGCTTCGACCGTGCGCGACTTTAGGACCTTTTTGCTGTAGCGGGTCACATATGATAAGTTGAGAGATTGCTGGATTTATCACCTCATAACTTACTTGTAACCTAGTACAGCTACTATAAGTATAACTAGGCCTAGATACTATAGGGCAGGTTGAGAAATGATCGGACAAACCTCAGTGCTTTCATAAAGACATACGGTACACATTCTCCAAACAAAATGTCTGGATTAGTTTGGGGTTTCATGAAGATTCGTTAACATCATGCATATCTTGAGTGGGTCATGCGCATGTGACTATTAATTATGATGAAGTTTTCTATAAATTTACATTTTTACAGAACAAATCACATCAAGCAAATAATTACCTGCCCAGGATACTGTAAAAGTGTCAATTTGGGGGGTTTTGAAATTTTCACACATTTTGCACAACCACAGACCATCATGAAAATAAAAGCACAGAAGTATTTTTGCTTGCCATACATGTATGTTCCATATGAAAATATCCACTTTTACAGAAGTGGAAACACTACGAAAAATTCTTTTTATTTTTTTTAAATAATTCCCACCAAACTAAAAACAAGACAAATTTGACAACGCTTAAAAATCTACTGTAGGCATTGGCTAGTTTGGCAGTCTTTTGCAGCTCAATGTCATGAGCCTTGACCAAGCTGACTTTGCCATGTTGTCAGCATTCCCATCATGTCATATCATGGCTTTGCAAATTGCTCATCATCCCCGCCTCGTTCGCATGCCCCATCCAATCATGCCATGTACATGTAATGAAAACAGGCCTAGGACCCCGTTTACAGTGAGTGAAAAGGTTGGGCTCGGCCGCAGCCGAGCTCGGCCTTCATTTCACTGCAAACACGCAAAAGGCCAAATGCGGTACCAAAATCGGCCGCGGCCGAGATCAACCTTTTCTCACTGTAAACGCAAACTGGGCCAAATGCGGTACCAAATTTAGTCTGGCTTCCAGACCCTCTGCCCGTACTATTTTGCTATTATATAAACGCCCTCAACGCCAAAAACTAGTATAGTTTAAGGTGGGTTTGTCCTGCAGACGCCTTTGCCTTTGGCAAAAAGGCGACTTCGTGGCCGCGGAGTCTAGTTCATGAATGATGTAGACTAGAGTAACTGCGGCAGTAAGCGGCCGTGCAGCCGTTCGCGGCAGGTACAACATACACGGTAATATACCGCTAAACACAGCATTGCACTGTTACATGCACACTACACATATACTAACACACTAGCAATCAACAAAAACCAACCGATAAAATGGGCACGATCTCTGATGAAAGTGAAATTTTCTCACCTAAATGACAACATATTGCATCCAAAATAAAATTTTCCGTACTTCTTAACATAATTAAGAAATAATGGTCTAAGAAACTTGATTTTTTGTCGTTTTCCTGATGCTCATGGATTTTGAAAACATATCCTCACATAAAATAGAACTTTCGCGAGCCTATGTGGGCCGCCATTTTTGTTTGGAAAGTGGATGTTACCATCGAAAAAATTTAGAAAAACAAGAGAATGACATCAACAACACCACCAGAATTGCGATCTTGTTTGCGGCCAATGCATGTGCGCCCGCTATTTTCATGTGCTTTCGCAATGGGAATTGGGGCTTACGCAATGTTCGCGAGACATGTAAAGGCATTCAGCTAAAGATCGCGGAGCACGCGCGTATTGCATAGGGATTGTACATCGTGCCGCAAGCAGAAATACTACGTTGCATATCGCCCTTACCGGCAAAAATTGTGCCGGGTTTTGCCCTGGTAAATCACGAAAACTGCGTTGGTCAATGGTAAATTTCTTTTATGAAAACAATTGCGTCAGTGAATAATCTTGTCTATGATATAGGAAATGGTTGAAAATAATTTGCCTGATTTGTTTACAAGTTGGAAAAACCCTTAACAATGCTTAAACTGCCGCAAACGGGATATTTTACTCTAGTTGGCAAAGGGTCTGGAAACCACACTACAGTTGAACCTCTATTATCCGGCCTCCCTTTATCCGGATCTCTCTATTATCCGGACGCAATGTCGCCGTGATTTTTTTTTTATAATTACGGGAAGAAAGGGGGATTCCCAACTCCTTGAGAACTCCTACCCAAACACACATGAATTACATACTTCCAATATGATTAACATACATTGCATCAAGTTTCCTTCCAAATTGCTTACCTTCAGACATTTCAACATCCCGAAACATCCCCAAATGTAACAATGAAAAGGTTGCAGTATACACATTACTACATGTGGTACTACAATGGGCTACATCAGTACATGTGTATGTATATGTACATGTATAAAGCATTGAGTCTCCCGTATCCGGCCAAATCCCTTATCCGGATGAGCCCCGGTCCCGACTTGTCCGGATACGAGAGGTTCAACTGTATATCAGTTTGAATTAAAATCGTGGGCTGAGCCCGGCACTGTAAACGGACAGAATTGAGGGGCTCGGCCCCGCAATTGAGGCCAGGCTCGGCCGCGGCTCGGCCCAGCCCCGCACTGTAAACGGAGTCCTACCTATTCTAGTCTAACACTAAATTTAATGAAGTCCAAAAAGAGAATGAAAGTGAATAGACTAGGCGATCGAAAGCTCTGACCACAAGAACCTCAGACCTCCCCACCTAGATCTAGACTAGAGTAAAATATCCCGTTTGCGGCAGTTTAAGCATTGTTAAGAGTTTTTCCAACTTGTAAACAAATCAGGCAAATTATTTTCAACCATTTCATATATCATAGACAAGATTATTCATTAACGCAATTGTTTTCATGAAAGAAATTTACCATTGACCAACGCAGTTTTCATGATTTACCAGGGCAAAACCCGGCACAATTTTCGCTGATAAGGGCGATATGCGACGTAGTATTTCTGCTTGCGGCACGATGTACAATCCCTATGCAATACGCGCGTGCTCCGCGATCTTTGGCTGAACGCCTTCACATGTCTCGCGAACATTGCATAAGTGCCAATTCACATTGCGAAAGCACATGAAAATAGCGTGCGCACATGCATTGGCCGCAAACAAGATCGCACTTCTGGCGGTGTTGTTGATGTCTTTCTCATATTGTTCTCATGTTTTTTCGATGGTAACATCCACTTTCTGAAAAAAATGGCGGCCCACATCGGCTCGCGAAAATTCTATTTTACGTGAGGATATGTTTTCAAAATCCATGAACATCGAGAAAACGACAAAAAATCCAGTTTCTTGGACCATTGTTTCTTATTCCACTGTTTAGTTAAGAAGTACCGAAAATTTCATTTTGGATGCGACATGTTGTCATTTAGGTGAGAAAATTTCACTTTCGTCAGAGATCGTGCCCATTTTATCGGTTGGTTTTTGTTGATTGCTAGTGTGTTAGTATATGTGTAGTGTGCATGTAACAGTGCAATGCTGTGTTTAGCTGTATATTACCGTGTATGTTGTACCTGCCGCGAACGGCTGCACGGCCGCTTACTCAGTCCGGGAAACCCGCTCATGAGGACCGCCCCCGCGTACGAGGATGGTCCCTCCTCATGAGGACCTCCCCCCTCCTCATGAGGCCCCCCGGGAACGCCTCATGAGGCCCCCCCCCTTCACTTCTTATTCATCTCACATCTGACGTATAAATTGTCGCAACTTTGCACGGTGATTTTTTGTTACACACACATGTCCACTATCCATGATGAAGAGAAGAAAAAATCCTGTCTGTTTTTTTTTTTTTAAATCGAGTTTTAATCACCCGATGCAGAGCGCCCATCAAAACACGGGCGCCAACGCGTTCGCACAATGCAAGACTGCCGCACCTAGCGGCCTGATCCGACTAAATATTTTCGATGCTTTTTTCTGCGGCTCTCACCTCTCCGCGCACGAATCAGCCTCGTGAAGCTGAAGTCTGACATCTTTTTACACAAATTCGTAACGAGAAAAATTAAATCAGTACTAACCTGATCTTGTCCATATATTCCAAATTACTATTCCACACTGATAGAGTAGGTGGGTAGATGACATACTCCAGTTTGTTAGCAAAATAATCACTTTGTAGGTATGACGAGTTCACTTTCTTCGTCAATTCCGCCCACGATTCCGCCGTTTGGGCGCTTTTTCTGGAATCATCCCGCGACGCGACGTACGTCGCATACATCACGCATCCAGCACATACTAAGTACCAGACTGGTATGTGCTGGATGCGTGATGTGATGCGACGTACGTCGCGTCGCGGGATGATTCCAGAGAAAGCGCCCAAACGGTAAGCGGGCGGCGGAATCGTGGGCGGAATTGACGAAGAAAGTGAACTCGTCATACCTACAAAGTGATTATTTTGCTAACAAACTGGAGTATGTCATCTACCCACCTACTCTATCAGTGTAGAATAGTAATTTGGAATATATGGACAAGATCAGGTTAGTACTGATTTAATTTTTCTCGTTACGAATTTGTGTAAAAAGATGTCAGACTTCAGCTTCACGAGGCTAATTCGTGCGCGGAGAGGTGAGAGCCGCAGAAAAAAGCATCGAAAATATTTAGTCGGATCAGGCCGCTAGGTGCGGCAGTCTTGCATTGTGCGAACGCGCTAGCGCCCGTGTTTTGATGGGCGCTCTGCATCGGGTGATTAAAACTCGATTAAAAAAAAAAAAAACAGACAGGATTTTTTCTTCTTTTCATCATGGATAGTGGACATGTGTGTGTAACAAAAAATCACCGTGCAAAGTTGCGACAATTTATACGTCAGATGTGAGATGAATAAGAAGTGAAGGGGGGGGGGGCCTCATGAGGCGTTCCCCGGGGGGCCTCATGAGGAGGGGGGAGGTCCTCATGAGGAGGGACCATCCTCGTACGCGGGGGCGGTCCTCATGAGCGGGTTTCCCGGACTGTACTGACGCAGTTAATCTATATCTAGAGCCATAAGAGGGTTTTTTTTTTCTTCTTTCCAGATCTAGAATCTAGATAGAAACGATCTACGACTCGAGCACTGTCGAGATACTACCGAGATTCTACCTACGTTTAGGTTTTTTAAGATCTAGACTAGTAAATTTAACAGAATGTCTCCAATCAATCAGATCAGATCTAACTTACACAAATACTGTTACATGGGACTGTAATGAGAGACCAGCGTGGTGGTGAGGCACGGATCTACCGCCCCTGCCCTGCGTAATGTTTCCGCTTTGTTAACTGGTATTCAGCATTTAACCTTTACCAACATAGAAAATCAAACTTCACAAGATAACGACACGATGGAAATTACTTAAAAACTGACAAAAGCAGCAGAAAATCTCAAATTTGTAGTGCTTACATGGAGTTTCCTCCTGCGAGTACTCTGTGCTGTGCAATTGTGCAATACAAATCATGCTGCGTTGGGAGTACAGTCGCGTCAACGCGCTCGCGTTGATGAGGACTCGACTTCCAGGAGCGAGCTAGCGTGTGTGGTACCGTACTAGTTTGCAGGCACAAACCCTTGTTGGTCGTAAAGGAGTCTGCGCCAAGACTACTACATGCACCACTTTGGCACTGTCCCATAGGCCTAGTCTGGCTTCCAGACCCTCTGCCCATACTATTTCGCTATCCATGATATTGACGCCCTCAACGTCGAAAACTAGTATAGTTTAAGTTGATTTTCTCGCGCAGAGGGTCTGGAAGCATTCGTCTTGGAGTTAATGGATTCCGCCCGATTTTGGGCGGAATCCATAAATCTGTCAGCGCTCCCGTCCTCTGAAGCGCGAAATTCGAATTATCCTGCTCAGCGTGTTATCAGAGCCGGGTGGTGGGAGGACTCTCCCTACTACCTGTGTGTTGGCATTGCGGCGTGTGTGTACCAATAGTGTGGATGATGTATACTGTAGTATGCAGGATGAGGGTGATGGTATACATTCAGGGAGGCGTATATTATTCTACCTCTCTGCACACGAACATTCGGACTTTTCTAAGATCTAAAGTAAGGTCGGATGGAAGAATCGGCAATCGTAGACAGTGTGTACTCCATGATGTGTATTCCTAAAAGTTTTCGATGTTTTTGATTGTTACTCACGTTTTTTCCTGTTTACTACTATAGATGCGTACAATGGTCAAGTGAACTATATGTTTCCAATAATTTTGTGTCATTGTGTCTATCGACGAAATCAAAAATCACATATCCTTGTTACTTATGTTATAAGCTCAATGAGGAATAGGTGTCCAAGGAAGATTTTTTTTTTTGTTTCTTCATTTGTGCTGGGTTTATTTTTTTCCAACTAATGTAGGGCCTATAGTGCAATACAATCAGTAAAGTTAACAATTGCGAACCACATTTCCCTTCCTTCCTTTACAAAGTATCTCAATCCCAGTATTTTAATGCATAACCATCTGAGTCGTTTTCTCGTTTCCACTATGTTGTCTAATGGATTTCTTTTGTAGGCTCGACTTGGGGAAAACCAGCAACATTTTTTTTTACCTTTTTTTTTAAGTAGGCCTTATGAGTATGAATGTAAAAACCGGTCTAATTTGACTACTAGTATACTGAATCCTACAAATAAAGCAAAATTCACGGATCTTTGACCAATGAAAACATACAAAATGGATGCATATTTTGATAGAAACTGGCAATTTCAGATACACATTTTTTTTTTCTATTTGATTATGTGATATTGAGTTCACTTCAATGATTTAATCTTAAAGGGTGTGTACAGTTCTGGTCGTGGTGAGGATATAGCTTTGAACGTTTTGCGAGATATTCAGAAACCTTCTCAGTTCTAAGGGGTATCAAAAGTTTATTCGATGAAAATCGGTTTTGAAATGGCCGAGATAACCAAAAACAAGGTGAAACAAAGAGATCCTAATAAAGTTGTGGCATGTCGCCTTTTATTATTAGCACTTTTTTTTTTGGATATCTCAGCCATTTGAAAACCAATTTTCATCAAATAAACATTGAATCCTTCTTAAAATTACATGCTCTTTCATATTTCATAAGAGGCTTTTCATTATCTCACTGAGGAATGTTCAAAAGATGAATGCCCACCTCAACCAGTACTGTACAGTCCTTTTATAGGTGCTATTTATAGACGTGGAATGCAATCATCAGCTCAATGTAAATGAACATTATCTGAGGTCCCAAATCTTTCCGACATTCATCAATGGCGGCGAATTGGTGCTCAAATATCCAAATGAACAGCATCAACAGTGAAGTATTTTAATTTGGTTTTTTTTTTTGGGGGGGGGGAGGGGGATGGTTTGGGTTTTTTTCAGAGAGAAGAAGTTAACAATTCATGTAGACATTATTGTTGTTGTTGTTGTTGTTTTAAAGAACGAAAGAAGAGAGAGAGAAAATGGGGCCCTATACAAATAATTCGCCCCAGACAGCACTTAACAAAAAACAAACATTATAAATCTTAGAGAGATATAGTTATTGTTCTCATGATATCAATGATCATTTTCGACGAACAATGAAAACTCTAAAGAGGTTTCCCAAATCAGGTATCCGGAATTGTGAGTCTCAAAATCAGGCATCTTTGTGGATGAAAAAATTGAGGCCCTCTAGAAAAGCAAAACAACAACAACAACAACAACAAAACCCTGCAAGTATAATAGACTTGATTGTGGCGATATTGATTGATGCACAACGCCTTCCGCTGTATTTGTTCGTATAATCGATAACGTTAAACTCATACTTAAGAGTCAGAACGATGAGATACATTACAAAAACACATACAATTTCTCCATCTGAAAAGCATAGTGCTTCCACATGCTCTGTAAAATATGTCGATGACAAGCTATTATTATTGCATAAGGCAGGCTAATATTCGGAGAAGAGCTATGATTCAATTATGACCTGTGCACGGGAAAAATATAAAAAAATTTTATTCAAGCTAAAAGTATCTGAATTGGACATATTATATTCTTTAATTTTTTTTCAATGCTTTCATACGTATAATTCTCATTGTTATAATTCGTTACGTTCCGAACAAAGTTCGCTAATGCGAATGATTAAGTTCATTATTCCGAAAGTTTGTCAGTGCTGAAATGTAATAAGTTTCGTGAATCAAAAATTTATGATTAATCCCAAAATGAATGCAGAGCCGTAATTCTCCAGAAGGTTTGTTGATCAGATCACGTTATTCGGAATGACGAACATTATTCAATAGCATCAGATGATATTGAATAATGTTCCTTATTCCGAAAAACTTAATTAGGTTCTTTATTCCAAAGTTTCGTTTATCCCAAAATGAATGAAGGGTCGTTATTCCAAATGCGCGTCAATCTGGTGATGAAATAGGATTCGTAATTCCGAAAATAAAACATGTTTTATTTTTCAGCGAAATGCGGTGTTGTTATTGTTAAGATTAATATTACGCAATGAAATTTAAGGGAAGAGCGCTGGAATACAATTGGAATTTTGGATTGCATTATTGATAGAAAACGAATATTTCCTCTTCTTGCTCCGTATCCCACCTTTCCCATATACTCTATAGCCAACATCGTCATCGGGATGAACCATTCTTTGCCACATTCACCATTCAATTATCGGAATCAGGAATGTAACAACATCAATATTTACAAAAGGTCACACAAGTGCTCGGTTTTCCCACCTCCCTGGTTATACCACCTATATGGCCTACATGCTTACATCCTATAGGTCCAAGGAGCATATCAACTATATAAAGACATGCATATGGTGAAATGGAGAAGTTTGTCGTCGAGGGATTAAAAAGCAAAAATTACAGGATGGAGACCAAAATTAATAGTTGGTTGTGGTGTGCCATAGTACCGAACTTATTTCTGTTCTCTACTTATCTACACTCAATTTTCATTTTGCATTGAATGAGGTAATAAAAGCAGCCAACTTGCGTTGCTTCTTATATATAGAAATAAAAAAAAACAATTAATAGTCTTACGATGGGTAGATAATTGTCTCTAAACATATCATTTGTCATAAACTTGGCACCTGTTTCTTTTATAGAAAGTTTATTATGATTAACTAATATGGACGGGTCTCTGATAATATGAAAAACAATGAAAAAAAAAAGTACATGAGCATCATTTGAGAATTTGAATTTTGGCCGTTAATTTTGTTGCATGATGACCTTGGGAAACGAAGTCTTTCAGCTGAAAATATCCAAAACCAAGCTGCAATGATAATTCATTATGATTGCACTGTATACGTCCACTTAATATATGCCAGCAATGAACCATGTTAATTGCGACTTAAACTAAATAATTAGTATTCTTTCTTGCATATATACCCATGGATGTTCTTAGCAAAACAAGGCTTTTTAAGGGGGGGGGGGGCATAATTGCCCCGAAGCGCATCATGCTTCAAACAATGGCCTTCTGTCAAAGAAATATTTTTTTTAATTATTTGTTTCATTATACATAACCACTTCAGACAAGGTTTTTATCATCAAGTGACTTTATGAAAAATAAATTGGAAATGAATAGATGTGGCTCTTATCGCGCGTTCTTTTAAAAACTGGTTCCCCTATAGATGCTATAATTGCTAAATGAATGGATGTTGGAGCATAATATTAGTGGTAAGAAGTGACCTTGTACAGCTATCAAGCGGGCTATTTCAAGGGATAGAAGATGCCGGTGTATGGAGACATCTTATGTTGAGGGGCCACAATACCCCAGCTCACCTATGCATGCAAGTGTACTTCATTTTTCTTGTGTGTGTTCATACATATCCCGATGTTATTATCTTGGTGATTATCATAATTTTATGTGTGAGATGAAGAAATAAACAATATCGTTATATTTTTAAGTTTAGTCAGTTGCCGCAATGTTTCCACGAGAGGGACACGATATAAGAACTGATCGGAAGAGCACGTTGCTAATCATCTGTTTCTTTTTTATTCACTAGCTGCTATTAAGTTATAGAAAGAAGGGTCTCAACTGAACGTATTCATCAGCAAACACGAACATAAAAAATACATGTACATAGAATAAAACATTCATATCACATGGGCCGCCCACCCACAACTCATCTCCACATACAAAGTTTTTACAAAAAATTTTGCACAGTACTCGATCTGCTGCACTTTCTTTTTTCGACTTCATTTTTCGCTCTTTGGATGCCATGTGTCTTGGGCATGGTGTATAGCTCCGTGCATAGTGTGGATATAGTGACTAAATAGGCCCTATAAGAAACAGGATTATCGCACCAGAAAACCTTTCCATGCAGTAAACAGTGCATGGAAATACTCCACGGACAGTGGATGCATGCATGTAATGTATATGGAGAGTGTCCTTGGGACCTCTGGGTGAGGATGCAGGGGTCACTAACGTGACCTCTTCCTTATTACGTAATGACAGAATGATCGCCCTCGCTCACTGGGGGTAAATTTAGGCTCCTCCCACTTGAAGCGAATGTGCCCAGACCCTTTGCCTTCGGCAAAGGCGGCGACTTCGTCGCGGGGCGGCGACTTCGTCGCCGCGGAGTCCAGTTGGCAAAGGGTCTGGAAACCAGACTACATAGGCCCTGTGTTGAAGCTTCTCCCAACAAGGGTTTGTACAACCTTTGGGTCCATAAACACCTTTTCATGTTTATTGGGCGGAGCTTCACTCTGAGAGGATTGTCATGGTAACCGTGATTGACATGCCCTATGGGGGGCTGTCTGGCTGACCCCCACTGAGATAAAGGTCAACTTGAGTAGAAAACCAGATGGCAGTTTGAACTGTTATGTAAGACTTGGGATGTCCTTTCTAGAGCAAGAATGCTCTGCTCCCCTCTGCAATGAGTGACCACCTCCTTGCACGTGAGGAACCATGGAACATATCCCAGCCATTCCCTTTCTGCATGGAGGTGGGAATCTCTTCCCACCTCCCTGCTTTTGGTTTGTTTCTTCTTTTCTCTCTTTTCAAGCTCTCACTAGATCCAGGGAGGTGCTCACCTCCCTGCTAGATCTTATTCTTTCTTTCTTTCTGTCTACTCTTTATAATTACCAAATCATGTCAAGACCAACATGATTTTCCCTCTATTTTCACCTTTCTCTCAATAAATCTCTTTGTGAAAGAAATACTAAATAAATCATTCTCTGTTTTTGTACATTGAAAATGCATTCAAACTCCTTCTTTCATATTTCTATTATTTCATGAAGAGCTATAAACATACCTAAGTCTTAATCAAGATTATACCAAACTATTTGTCTTTACGAGCCTAATCTTTATCAGTTTAAAAAGAAATAAGTAGCTTTGTATGTGACATTCTGAATTAATGCGAGTCTACATACACGTAAAACCTGAATTCACCTATTTATGCATGGTGCCTGCTTATCATGCATTTCGTCAAATTTGCCTACTCGAACTTTCATAATAAATGTACCAAGGCTTATTCATCTACAGTAATAGATTACTATACTTTATGAGTTGATGACCTTTCCCTTCAGGCCTACGTAATTTCTTGCTCGTGCTATTGCTAATGTGAGGTACATGTACCAACATATACCCGATTTCAAGTTTTCGAATTCTCAACGAAATACTTGCCAATAGGCCCATAGGAGCTGAGATATAAAATTAGCTAACCTGGATCAATCCATTCAAGTAAAAATCTGACACCAAAGTCAAATTTGTAATTGTCATGCATTGAAACTGTTTCTTACAAATATTGTGGATAATATTATAGAACTTAATTACAAAGTTATACATTTTTAAAGTTATAACTTTCTCTTTTTCTAACTTTCCCCAAACTATCACTGATATGTTCTAATTGCTGAATTCGCTCAATCCACATGTATTTCAATGTGAATTTGTCTTTTACAATATCATCAAAATATTTCTTGCGATTTTTTTATATTTCTATAAAACAGTGTTGCATTGTCATAAAGCCATGAACGCATAACTGAAGTAATGTTGTTCGGGGAGTAAAAGAAAAGAGATAATATATATTTTGATGATATCGTAAAAGTGATATGTGCTGTGCAAGTTCGTGTTGACATACATGTGGATTGAGAGAGTTCAGCAACATTATTAGAACATATCAGAGGAAAATTAGATAAAGAAAAAGTTATGAATTTTTGAAGTTTCTATAACCAGGTAAAAATATCAAGGTCCCTCACATAATATGGGCTACATTACCAGAAATGGTTACAGTTTCAGAGACTTCTACCCCAAGTACCTTCTGATCTGGAGATTCTCCCGCCTGAAATCCCTAGCAAACGGGAGACTCCAACTTGATGTGCGCGCAGCGCATATCACGAGCGCGAAATTCCCTGCGGCCGGGGTCCAGGGCCTGCTTGAGCTCTGGAAGCTCTGATAATTAGAGTTCTTAATGTTCTCTTGTGCTATCTAAGGCTTATTTTTCAACATACGAACACACAATGTAAGAAATCATTTTAAGTGGGAGACACAGAGCCAGGGCGGGAGAAATTAAATCTCAAGCGGGAGAACAGGAGATTTTGTAAAAATGGGCTTTCGGCGGGAGATCTCCAGTCGAAAGAGGGAGATATGGAGTCTCTGCAGTTTAAAGAACAATAGCCTACCTACATTTCTTTAAAAAAAAAACAGAAGTTCATTAAAACAAACAAACAAACAAGCAAAAATGTGTTGCTCAGAAAATAAAGAGAATGTACCACAGGCGAGGACTGGCAGCAACAATAAATGCAATCCAGACTAGAACTATCACTAAATGTGATTAATACCCCATGGACCTCAACCTGAATGAATTAGCTCAGTACAAAATGTTTTTGTGTTCTTTTTATCAGGTTGCTACCGTGGCAATGCATTATATTCAACATTGACAAAATGTGTTTTTCAATGTGCATATAAATCTATAATGGTCCCCCAAAATGTACCAAATCTATTAAAAGCTATTATATAACAACATTCTTAAAATTGAGGAAAATAGCATAAGCCATAATGTTTTTGTGTGATTGATTTTTATTCAGAAAGTTAAAAAATTTTGTGGCAAATACTGTCCGTCCATGATGAAAGAAGTGAATATATTTTTTTAAATGAAAAATGCCTATAAAATGGCAACACAGATTTGTCATACTCCAAAGACAGAGTTTATGCATCAACACGCTATAGTGGTCACATGTACCAAATATCAAGTCAAATGTTCGAAGACTGAGGGAGTAAGCTCTATATTATTATCCACAATATTTGTTTACACCTTTTATCAAAAAAAAGATGTTGCCATGGGAATGCATTGTTCAACATTGAGGAAAGAAATGCTTTGAGCAATTGAAATGTGTATTGGTCACATGTGTCAAATCTCAAGTCAAATCCTACAAACTGCTGGATTTAGCTAAATCAATTAGTAATTTGTATGTTATCACGTAAATACATTGGTCAGCAATGACAAGAGATGAAGTTTGCATATCTTCACTTACATTTTAGCAGCCAATTATGCGAAATTTCAATTCCATGTAATGCTCAATAATTGAGGGAACTATAGTTAATTAATCCACATATGTAAGAAAATATTCATGTCATGGCAACAGACAGACTGAAAACCACACATACACACACAAATGTCTTGCTAAATGACATAGGCCTACATGTAAGTAAGAGTGATCATAAGTCTCTAAAATTGCAAAGCAAATGTTCAAAAAGTGGGCAGTTTGTTCCACAAATGTTTTTGATAAAAATGCTGTTACCATGGCAAACACTGTCGACAATGACGAAAGATAAAATTTGTATACAGTATAGTATAGGCCTACAATGGTGGTCACATGTGACAAATTTCAAGTCTAATGCTCAAAAAGCGAGGGAGTTAGGTCAATTCATATGACTTTGTATTTATCCATAAAAATACTAATGTTCAATGGAACTAGGCATATTGAAAATTCAACATATGCATTATTTAAGTGTTGTGCAAAATAACATTGCTATAGAGTGGTCATGATTCCCAAATTTCAACTCAAATGGTTTAAAAAAACTGAAAAAGTTTTATCCACAAAATTGTAAATGATTTTAAAAATATGAATAATGTTGTTATAATGGCAAAACATTGGTCAACAGTGACAAATATTACGCTGTTGCCAATAGACTGCAGGTTCATTTCCAAAAAGCACTTAATTAGATTATTACAGCTACGACACAGCAGATTCAACTCATTTTGAGTGAGCACATGACAACTAAGTATTAGCTCTTTCAGTGTTATGCAATCTATAAAGATGGAAAACAATTGATTGCAACCAGCAACTTATTTTTACTAGTATAGAATAGAGAATTATAATCAATTGCAAGTTATGATTAACTGCAGCATCCAGGAGATTTTACATTGATATCTATCACAAGTTTTAAAAGATAAATTCACTCAGGAAATGCATTGTTTTATCAGACCAATAGAGGAATTAACAGTGAATTTGAAACACTGTCGGAACTTGCAATAGGAGAGAGATCAAACTAGGGAGAGAAGTTACTAGTATACAGAAGACCATCTCTGACTCTACATACGTGTATTAAAGATTACTCTTAGAAGTAGAAAACCTCTTAGAAGTGATGTTTTTCTGGGTTTGGTTCGTGCATAGGCACCAGAACTGTTCTTTGCTTTTCAACCTTGATCTTCTCAAAGTTAAGGTTTTATTCAGAACATATGTGACACTGCACCTCAAAACAAACAAAAAGTCGCCAAACACGAATTTTTAGTTAAGACCATATTCTGAAAGAGCAGACTTTAAGCTTTAAAATGATGTATAACTCAAATCAAATGGACTCTCCTAACCTATCTAAATATTGGAAAGAAAACACAAACTCAGGAAAAGTGTGAACTGAGAAAAGAGGTTCTGAAGTACAGTGTCTATTCAAGCGCTTAATCTTTACCAAACCGTGCTGGCTGTGCGATGAATGGGACAAAAAAAAGGAAGTAAACCACCTGAGTAACAACAATGAAGAGATTATCAGATTAAGCTGAAATTAGGAATGCCTCATTAACACATTCTGTCCATAATTAATACCAACTTTCAAAGCAGTAGCATTGTCCTTTCAAAAGTTATTAGAGTTGAAAGCGAAGAGTGTGGACAAGGTTTTTCAGAAATGAAAAGGGTTTCTAAAGACACACCTAATCACACTATTCTACCAAAATTGTTCGAGATAAACTGCTAAAAAAACACACTTTACTGCCCGTTTTATGATACCAAATTTTAGCATAATGTAAAAGAAGACCCGCTCTTTCAGAAAATATGAAAAAGTCAAGTTCAGCTAGGTTGACCCATTTCACTTATTTTCAGTCCTCACGCAAAATCAGTGTGTGCGACTTTATGTTCGTTTTGAGGTGCACGGTCACATATACATAATGAAATTCAAGGGTATTAATTTCATATTATCACATAGGTTGGTACACTTACAATGAACCTAGGTTTGTGTTTAATTAGTGGGCCCATGACTACACAGTATACCAGCGAGTAAAAGAAAAAAGAAGGCGTTTAAGGAATGGTAGTTTTGGTTGAGATGGTGATTCAACTTTTAACTTTTTGCATGATAGAAACTACTTGACATATTAAAGAGTAGTTAAATTTTTATTTGATGAAAGTCGGATTTGGAAATATCCAAAAACAAAGTAAAGCAAAGTGGTCCATATAAGAGAAAGTTCCCACATTTCATTAGGACCAATTGTTTTGGGATATCTCAACCACCAGTGTCCGGGCACTAGCATTGGTATTCTATATTTTTTTCCCAACCGGTGTATCTCAAAATAATTACATGTATATTGTTACAGAATAGTATATACTTTACTCATTATTTGTCTAGCGATCCACGTCCGACAAGCTATGCTTTTTAGTGGATCACTATTTTCCATAATCGAATTTATTTTCCGCTCGCCCACGAAGTATTTATACAGTGTTTTCCTAAATATTGTACATGTTATATCTTGTTCTACAATTTGTCTCGTATATATATTACATGAATCTTTTGCAAACGTTTGAACAATATTTCATCACATGTATACTTTGTACTATGTTTTTTGATTTTCGATGATTGGAAATAAACTATGATTGAATTGAATCTCAAATTTGATTTTCGTCAAACGAAATTTTAATAGAATAGTATGGAGGGGCCAATGCTCTTTTGATAGTCATAAAAAGTGGATTCTCGTTAATTGTTGTAAAAAGTTAAAACATGCCTTGAAATCTTGTTCAGAAAAGCAGATGATGCCCTTAAAAATATCTCATTACAATTTAGTCATTTCATGGTTTACACCATGAATCCACATAGCATAGGTCTGCACGCTGCTCCATGGTTTACACAGAAGAGTCAGAGTCAGGGGAAAAGATGACTTTGCTGTGTAAAGTAGGGAGAAACGGTCACCTGATACACCCCTTGGAATCTGGTGTACTGGTATCAATGGAGGAAGGGTTGTCTGACCAGTGTTGTTTTTATTTCACCCATGTATGGACTGGTGATATCTGCCTAATCTGTCTTCCTAATTATCCAGTTATTGGGTGCTGCCAGCCAAGTCCCCAGAGATGGTGATGGACATTGGAAAGCAACCAATCACATGGGTAGAGGGTGGAGTTTGATTTTCACCGTGAGAAACTGTTTTTAGAAGTCTGTACAAACCCTTGTTGGGAGAGGCTGCAGTGTAGTGGTGCGTGTGTTAGTCTTGGCGCATGCAGACTCCTATACGACCAACAAGGGTTTGTGCCTGCAAACTAGTACCGTACCGTGTGATGATGTGCATGGGCCACAAGACGACCTAATACAGGACACGAGGACTCCGAGCTCCCTCGCTGTCAGTGAGTTCTCTGTGTGTGACCAATGGATGTGTGACCATTAAAACGCTATAAAAAGTTGGAGAAGAAAGTGAACCTACTGGTTATCCATAAAATGTCAGTGTACACTGAAAAAAACAAACAACAATAAAAAATATTTCATACAAAGTACTAGTAGTCAGCGGTTGGGTCTGGGGCAATTACCCACTGGGCAATTACTGAGCACCGCGGAACCTTCCCCCGACCCTGACCCTAACCCTAATGGGGGGGGGGGGGGGGGGGGTGGGGAGCTTGGTGCCCCCTACACACACACACACACACACACTTTACAGGTATCGAATGTCCCACTCTTTTGCACGAAATATCAAGTGGGAGGAAAGTGACAGCAAAAATATGAAGATTTTTGTTCTTCTTGTTTGTTTGTTTTTGTTTTTGTTTTGTTTTTGTTTTTTTGCTTGTCAGCCGACTTTCGACTTTCTCTCCGGCCACACGAGGAAGATTTTGCATTTTCAGACCTGAAATTCAGCGACCTGCATGGTGCATACTTTTGATGAAATTTTGGATTTTTTTTCCTATTGAAAAACAGGTAAGAAAAAGAAAGATTCATAGATAATTGAATGACTAAATCGTGGTATCTCAGCTCTTGCTCCGCCTGTGCGACATCACTGAGAAGCCCTACTAAATAATGGGGCCTACAGTATCACCGGCGTAGCCAGGATTTGATCTTGGGGGAGCGATTATGTATTAAAGGCCCCGTCACACTATAGCGTATAAATCAGCGAATGCCTAGCGGATGGGCAAAATTTGGCAAAGTCCAGATACGCTCAAATTCGCTCGAATTCGCAAGCAAAATGTGGTTTTCGAACGTTCGCCTAACGAATGATGAGCATATGCTAACCATGTTACGAGCGGATAAAGTAACGAATGAAAGCGAATGCGTACAGTCCATCCAACGGATGTTGAGCGGACAAAGCGAATGAGCAGCGAATGCCCAACATATGCAGAGCGATACTGTGGCGATCACATGACGGATCTCGGCCGACGCACACTTCACCAAATCATTTTGAGCAGTGACAGTATCAAGTAATGTTGTGACTGTGAAATTGGCCCCAAAAAGAAGGAAGCAGAAGTCAACACCAAGTACTCCTGATGTCACTACCCTCGACAGTCCTCAAGATTCCCCTATTAAAGTGCACTTCCTTCTGATGATCACGTTGACGATGATGTTGGTATAGTCCAACATCCTCTATTGCGTCTGGTGCCTCCAACTGGAGTCGAACTTTCACAATTCCAAATTTCCATGCAGAGATTCCCATTTACTACAGGTTGACTTTTATAGCAGCGGTTTACAATAATGTTCTCGATATAAGCACTGCAAGTGCGGTTATTATCTACCAGTTATTACATCATGCCAGAATACGTACATGTTTAATGAAATGTCATGTAGGGGGCTGTGGTATAGTGGATAAGACTCCCGACTCCCGAACCGAGGACCCGGGTTCGAATACCGCCCAGTGCTTACATCCTTGGGCAAGATTTTTTATCCACGATATCCTTCTCGACCCATGCAGGTGTATTAATGATGGGTATACCTGGCAACGCTAGGGTAATGATAACAGCAGGGCCCTCTGGTAGAGCAGCCAGTGGCAACACTGAAGAGGCTACCCTGGGTAAATAAGACCTTTTTCTTATTATCATTGTTATTATTATCCTTATTACTATTATGTGTGCTATGAATATATATATATATATATATATATATATATATATATATATATATATTTCCTACTACGTTTAATTAACGTGTGTTACTGTGCAGATTTGCTGGACGAATTTGGACGAACGGCGGACGAATAAGAAACGAACGCAGAGCGACCAAAACTTTCGATCAGCGGATGCTAAGCGAACACAGAGCGGATAGTCATTCCGTTCGTCATCCGCTCAAGATTTTGGACATGTCCAAAATCAAAATTTGGCTCCGGCGGATCTCTGCGAATCTCTGCGAACAGCCAGCGGATACAGCGAACGTCAAGCGGGTCACGAACGACGAGCGACGGATGTGAGCGTATCTCCAAATTTTCGGATCCGCTGGGCATTCGTTGGCTCGATCCGCTCTAGTGTGACGGGGGCTTTAGATGCGAGGGAGAGAAGCGAGCGAAAGGGGAGGGCGTGGGAGTGGAGTTTCCCCCTACCACGGTGAGAATTTTTTGCATTTTGATGTTGTATACACGGTGCAATTTGATTCATTTTTTTGCGTGTTTTATCGACTTGAAACAGTCCAACATGTTTAAGGTAGCAGTACATTTTGACGTAGATTATTATTGAACAATTTTGCCTGTAAAATTGTATCATTTGAATACACTGAATATCATAAACGCGACCGAACCCGAGCTAACGAGGGAGCGAGGGGTGGGGTGGGAGAGGAGTGCAGTGGCGTATCTAGGGAAAACGGCTCCCGGGGCAAGGGCGAAAATTGCGCCCGTAATTTCTGAAAAAGTGTTCAACCCCAACCCAATCCTGGTAAGGTCTTTTAAGAAGTCCACATGATATGCTTTTTCAAGCACTTAAAAGGAGCCATTTAAAGGTGATTTAAATATAATACATTTTGATAAATTTTTTGTAATTCAGCTTGCAAAAACTGGATTTTTTTGTCATTTTTTTTTGGTTATTAAATCTTACAATTCTAATCAAGATTATCATAATGACGGCCTTATAGACAACGATTTATACCAACATACTGAGGACTTGAAAAAAATACTCTAAACTAGTACGAGCAAGTGAGCCGAAATTTGTATATTATCATAACGTTTTGTTCTTATCTTGTTGGATCTGGTTATTTTTTTGCGCCCCCCCCCCCCTCCCCCTTATGTTCGAAACCGTTGGCGTCCTCTTTTTATCCATTCGGCGATCGCTTCAGAACGAAAGAAATTGCAGTCGCTGCTCTGTGTAACATTTTGCCTGCTAAATATAAAATGACATGTGTGAACACAATAGACGTTGTCATTTGGTCCGCGTCATCATCGCGTTTTGTTCTAATCTTCTTTTTCTTTGATATAAATTTTGGCGAGCGAGCGCAGTGAGCGAGCCGAAAATTTTTGTATTTCACCTTATACAAAACATGAAATTCTTGTCATTTCTTCAAATCAAGATATAGTGACGGCCTAGATAACAATTTATACCAACAAATTGTGGACTTGATAAATTTCGTACTCTAAATTAGGACGAGCGATTTAGCCGAAATTTGTACATTTCTGCGTCATCATTACGTTTTGTTTTTATGTTGTTTGATTGCAGTCGCTGCTCCGTGTAACATTTTGCCTGCTAAATAGAAAATGACATGTGTGAACACAATAGACATTGTCATTTTTCCGTTTCATCAACACGTTTTGTTCTGATCTTCTTTTTAATATAAATTTTGGCGAGCGAGCGCAGCAAGCGAGCCGAAAATGTTTGTATTTCAGCTTACAAAACGTGTAATTCTTGTGTGAACACAATAAACATTGTCATTCTTGTCCTCCCCCCCCCCCCCCGGCGAGTTTCTTCTTCTTCTTCTTCTTCTTCTTCTTCTTCTTCCTCTTCTTCTTCTTCTTCTTCTTTCTTGTTCTTTTTTTTTTCTTCGTTTTTTCTTTGTTTTTTTTTCTTTCGTTTTTGGCGCCCCCGGGGAGTGGCGCCCAGGGCACGTGCCCCCCTTGCCCCCCACCCCCCTCCTACGCCACTGAGTGCAGTGCCATCGCAAGACGAAAATGATGTTTAACCCTTAAACGGCTGGGGAGGAGGGAATTGATTCAACCCCTAGACATTTTCCACAATCATTTCGATTTTTTTTACCACACCGCTCTCTGACTTTCACTTTCAAGTATTGCACATCTTATGACACTATTTTCGCGAAAATCGGGTAGGACCCTATATCGTTACGACACTGCACGACCGTTTATGCTTGTAGACCGAAAATGGCTCAAGAACGTGATTATGTACAAAGTCTTTGCAAATGGAATTTTCTCACCTTATTTAAAACGATATATTATGATAATTTTCACTTTCATTGGCTGAAATCAATCTTGAAATAAGTTCCGTCATAAATTATGCGGAAAAAAGAAACAAAACAAACAAAAACAAAGAAATACATAAGAAATTCATAAACCAATATACAATACAAAAGAAATTAATTCTGATACCAGATTTTTTTCAAGTATTGTTAAAAATGCTACATTTAGAATCACCAAATTTAGGATTCTGTGAGCTTTATTTTCTCATTTAAAGGAAAATGTATGAGTTCACGTATATTTCCATTTCCTTTTTTTTTTAATAGTTTGGTAGATTACGCCACAGGTGATGTATGTGCCAATTTTCATGGCTACGATTGCGCGATCGACGGCCGACATGTGTGTGTGTGTGGGGGGGGGGGGGGGGGGGCAAAAAAGCCCGCGGCCTCAAAGGGAACGAAGCCCAAATATACACGTCGATTGAGTGAATGCAGCAATGTTTAGTAGAAAACATCAGCGAAATCACACAATGCGTTGAAAGGTTATGATTTTTTTTTTTCGCAGCTATCGCTGCTAACGGATTAGAGGACTACTTCAGTTCGTGACGTCAAATATATATGCAACGATATAAGCCTAAGGATAATGTGAAGAAATTACCACTAAATCGTCCTATTTTTGAATAAAGGTAGACACACTCACTATTGACTGACCCAACCTACGTTACGTTACTGGCATATGGGTATAGTATCATTCCCCATCTATGACTATACCTTATACTTTTGAAAGAGCTTTGTTTTTAGGCCTTTAAGTCAAGTGCTCTATTATATGCTAAAAAAGTGAACATAATTATGTTGAATTTTCCGTACACTTTATACATGACGTCACAAAGTGTTGCAGTCTTTTCATCCACAAACGATGGCTTTTAAAAAAATCATATAAGTCTACTTTTCAACGGATTGAGGAGTGTGATTTTCCTAAAACTTCGCCGATGTTTTTTGAACGGATTTTCCGTTTTTTCTTCAAACTTGTTGTATTCTCTTATTTCACATACCATATTTGGATTTTAGTCTCCATAAAATGCCAAACATGTCTTCACTTCTCCAAACTTTCTGAGATCTATGTAGCCGTGACTGTATAGGAGTGTTACAGTCATGTACTATCTAAGGGCAACTACTACATTGGCTTAGGCTATCATATATAGGTACTTTGTGGTGAGTATAGGGACAAAATAATACTTTGCTGATGCTATATGCATTACTCTAACTACACCGAACATGAAATGACATATCAAATTATAACTTTTTAGGGGTTAATGGTCTCAGCAAATGAGGAAATAGCACGTAAATCGCCAACAGGAATAGTTGGGTTCGGTAAAGCAGATGGTATTGCAACAACGGGGATTTCTCACCGAAACAATATATAATGCATACATGTACTTAACTCTTTATGTGCCATTCAAACGTAGATTGTTTGTTTGTTTGTTTGTTTGATTGTTTCCTAGTGTCAAAGATGAGCAGTTAGTGTCTTTTCTCAAAACTATAGCATCTGCCTTAACAACGACAATTTTTTTAACTTTGCAATAAATGCATGTTCCGTGTCTCTATGTCTATAATGTGTGTGTGCGCGTGTGTGTGTGTGTGTGCGTGTGTGTGCGTGTGTGCGCGTGTGGGTGGGTGTGTGTGTGCTTGGTTGCATTCATTCAATTCATTCAGGTCTAACACTTGGTTTGATCAACAACCTCTCTGATGGGTATCTGTTTCCTGCACAACACACAGGTACTTAGTACCGAGAGAAGAAGAGGAAATAGAAACAAGAAACACCAAGATGCAGAAAAACCCAAACACATTACACTGCTTTGAGTAGTCAGGCATTATCAGGCATTCGCACCATTAAGTGGGAAATAATGCCTAACCGGGAGGCCAGAATATCTAAATTTTACACTGATTATTGTAACCAGAGGTGTTGTAACATTGCCTGTCTTTTTGCGTTGGCTGCTAGACGATTCATGTGATTTCAAAAATAGCTTGCAAAATGTGCAAATGTAGGCCTATACCTGTACATAATAATCTGGTGTGATTTTAGAAAATGTAAACGCAAGAAGAATTAAAGCTGGGAACCAAACTTTCACTTATACAATTCAAGTATGTTGAAATCACACAAACCCGGATCTAAAGCGGGAAGTCAGTAGACCATTAAATTTGACGCACAAAATTCGAACTGTCTACCGGATCATCAATTTGTTGAACTCTTCGAATGATATCCTCAATAGACATGTAAACGATTACCCTATATGATTTGAAATCCGGGTGACAGACGAGGGGTTTGCAAAAATCAATACGCTAATGATATTGATTTAAGGAGACTTCCAGATGATTTTCAGACTTTAACATTATAAATCAGTTATACTCAGAATAGAGTTTCAAAATATATAGCGATTGTGACGAGGAATAAGAATGTTTTCAAAATTTAATACAAATTGCAATGAACAAGGATGATGACATGGCAGAGTCATAATAAGAATGCATGAGTTGGGGCTCAGAGAAGCAGAAAAAAAAAGAAGACGAAGGCACGCATAGATTCTACACGGATGAACTTGTTAGGCAAGTGGTATTTTCATGGAATTGCACTGCTACATTAAAATATGTGAGCTTTTATGTCATCAGCATTGTTCAGTGTAATTTGTTTCAGGTTTTTCGGAGTATTGGTTCCTCTGCTCAATAACCAAGAAATCCTTGGATTACAAAAGGTATTTTGAAATCCATAAACACTCGTAATTTTTTGTATAAGTTACATATTCGTAACCCAACTGAATCTAATTTGAATATGTATAAAGTTTATCGAAATAAATTGACAAAATTGATTCGTTTATCCCGCAGATTATATTTTTCTGATAGAATGAAAAAGGTTTCTTCGAATATTAATGCAACATGGAAAATTATTAAAGAGGTCCTAGGTAAGAAGCCTGATTCTCCGCCAACGGATGATATCACATTAAACGGTGATAAAATAAATGATCCTAATATGTATGCTAATTCATTTAACTCATTTTTCGTTAATATCGGTCCGGAACTTGCTACTAAAATTAGCAATACTTCTGCTCATTTTACAGATTATCTTTTTGACCAAAATCAAGAGTCTATTTATTTTAACCCTAAGTCCCAGTGAAATCATTAGTATCACTAAATCTTTAAATAGCTCTAAATCTTGTGGTTCTGATAAAATAAGTATGATGTTATTGAAAGAAATAGTTTATCCACTCGCAGAACCGTTAAGTTATATATTTAATCTTTCTTTATCACAAGGTATTTTCCCTGACCTGCTGAAAATAGCGAAAGTTAATCCTGTACATAAAAAAGATGATCCTCATGAAATTAGCAATTATCGTCCTATTTCTTTATTGCCTAGTATATCCAAAATCTTAGAAAAAATTGTTTATAATAGACTTCTTAAATTTATTAATAAGTATGATTTATTTATTCCCAATCAATATGGTTTCAGAAAAAATTATTCAACTGATTTAGCACTAATACAAATTTATGACAAAATTACGAGTGCTTTTGCAAACAAAGAACATGTTGCAGGTATATTTTGCGATTTGAGTAAAGCATTCGATACTCTTGATCATTCTATTTTACTCACCAAACTTAGTCATTACGGTATTCGAGGACAAGCACTTTTATGGCTTAAAGATTATCTAACTAATAGAAGACAATATGTTATTTTTAATGGTTGTGAATCTGACCCCCTTTTAATTAAATGTGGTGTTCCTCAAGGCTCAATTCTAGGCCCATTATTATTCCTTCTTTATGTTAATGATATCATAAATACATCCTCTCTTCTCTCTTTTGTTCTATTTGCTGATGATACGAATATATTTTATTCTCATAAAGATCTTAAGATTTTAAATGACACTTTAAATATTGAAATTAGTAAAGTATCAAATTGGTTTAAGTCTAATAAACTTTCTTTGAATATAAAAAAAGACTCATTTTATTCATTTCAAACTTCATTCTCATAATGAAGATACGTTGATACATATTAACATTGATGATATCCCATTAGAAAAGAAAATGAATTCAAAATTTTTAGGAGTATATATAGATGGAAGTTTGACTTGGAATGAGCATTTACATTATGTTACAACGTGTATTTCTAGAAATATAGGGATAATTTCCAAGCTGAAGTTCTTTCTTCCTCGTTCAACTTTATTTCTATTATATAATTCCTTAATTCTCCCATATATAAGTTATTGCAATGTTGTATGGGGTACTTGCGGCTCTACCAAAATAAATTCTATATTTAAATTACAAAAGAAAGTTATACGTATTTGTACAGGATCGCATTTTCTGGCTCATACTGATTCTTTATTTCATGAGCTTAAAACATTGAAGGTTTTTGATTTGAATATTATTCAAGTAGCAGTAATTATGTTCAAATATATACATCATCAACTTCCATCATCGTTTGATAACATGTTTAGGTTCAATACTTCTGTCCATTCGTACCCTACTCGTATATGTAGAAATTTCCACCTTTTGAATCCCAAATTATTAGTGACACACAAATCTATAAGACATTCGGGTCCGGATATTTGGAATAATCTCCCGGATAATATAAAGTCTTGTTCAAGTATTTATTCTTTGAAAGCTTCACTTAAACGATATTTGATACAATTATATTCTCCAAACCAATTGAGCTAACAAATATTTATAGTATAGATTGTCATCTTATTGTCAATCTCAATTTTCTTCCTACAACTGCATCTTGCACTCTCACCTGCAACTGCACTGCACTCACCTGATCACCTTCCTCCAAGAGAGTTATGTCGTTGGATAGTCATTTTATGAGGCCTCCATCCATTTCAAGCTTAATCGCTTATGATGGTGGTCTCCTGCATTCAATTATCTCTGTTGTTTACTGAAAAATACTGTATATTTTATTTTATGTTTCTGTGTATCTACATTGCTCAATGCAATCACCTATGTGAATCTATTTATGTACTGTTATCGATTTATTTCACTGCACTTGTTATTCTTTGTCTTTGTACTTTTTGAAGTTTGCATTCAAATTGCATCTGATTGAATGCAGAAATAAAAGCAAACAAACAAACAAACAAACCACGATAAATTCCATAATTATATATATACATGGAGCTGTCGATTCATACACGATGTGAAATTATGAAAATCGTCTGGAATGCCCCTTTAATAATATGGAAACAATGCCAACAACATTTTAATTGTGGCAGTACGGGTGTACAAGCACAGCTGCATTGAAAATCCCTGGTGTGTGTCTGCTGCGAGACATACTTCGTTGCATTTAGTCAATAGTTCCGTGTTTGCTGTACATGGTTACCTCTCTAGTTGCATCCCTGTTTCCTGTCATGGTTCAAGCTGTTCTTGGTTTGGGCTGGTTTTCTGTATAAATAATTATTTGCATACTCAGGCATTATCAGTCACACGCACTAAATACAGTGTGGTAAAGTTGAAAATAATGAAATCTCTATTCCGGAGGGCAGAATTGCTTGACAGTGATCATTGTAACTTGCATTCAAGATTCCCATAAACCCTGTTCACAAGCGAAATTCTGAAGATTAAAACCAGCTAATTTGCATAAACTAATTGGCCTTTCAGATTATGACATTTGTAAATATATAGGCATGGCTCGACACTAACTTTTTTGTTTGGTGGCCCGATGGGACCACCAAAATCCTAAATTTCAAATTTTTGGTGGCCCGAGAGAAATTTTTGGTGTCCCGAAAAAAATCAATAAAAACATTATAAGTCCTTTATTTAATGAGTCAAATATTTAAGATTATGATAGTAAGAATTAGAAGTTGGACATATCTACTCATAAATAAACTTCAACAAACTTGCAACACTCACTCTCAGGCATTCATTCAGTCCTTTTCATCCATCCTTTGAACAAATTTAACTGCTAATTTCCTCCGCAAAAAGTTACGAATTTATTGACATACTTTTCAAAAAATTTTGGTGGCCCGAGGCGGGCCACCAAATTTCCCCTTTTTTTAAATTTGGTGACCCGACTTTCATTTTTGGTGGCCCCGGGCCACCGGGCCACCGTTAGTGTCGAGCCCTGATATAGGCTATACCATCGTATTCGCCTCAGACTTGCAAAAGTAACGATGATATCAGATCGTATCACCTCATAATTTGAAATCGGGGAAGGGTGTGATTAATGTCACAATACTGATTATGCAAATTTACAGGTTGTCAGGTATACTGCATTGTGGTTTATAGTTTTTATATTTACATATTATTTGTTATTATATAGGCGAAATAGTATATAGTGGTTTCATAGTAAGAGAAATAACTGGTACTGGTGAGAATAATTCTAGAAGTCCCTTGGATAGCAGTCATTCAGATAGTACATGAAATGGCGGTTCTGTGCAGTGTGTGAGAAAGTCACAACTCATGCACGTAAATTATCCATCTTCATTCATTCATTCATTCATTCATCGCAAAAAGCAGGGAGCATTACCCGGTGAAGTGGTCCCGCCTCACATCCAGTTGGACCCCATGGAAGATCAGCTGACCGTGCAGCTGAATATGGGCTTTAAACACGCTTCAACTCTCATCAGGTGACTTCATGATTACATGGGAAGACGTATTGGTCTCTTTACGGCCAATGTGACACTCCACACCTGTCCAAATTAATCGTCAAAAATGGAATTGCACTTTAGTATTGTAGATTATTATCAAGTCCGGATAAGACATATGTATATGGTAGGTATAGCCTGATTGAAAAAAAAAAAGACAAACAACAAATCTTATAATGGATTTATACGAATGTTGTTTTTTTCTTTAAGTCTTTATTGATCAAATCAACAAATCAATCGTACAAAATCAAAATATTTACAAGATAAGATAGAGCAGTTTTCACATGATTACAAAAAATGTTTCCAGATTGTATAGTGGAAACTATGAATACAAGAATGAGAGATACATGTACAAAAACAAAAATCTGACCAAGTCAGTCTATCTCCTTGATCCCTATGAAATGATATCATACATGGTGTGCACTTCGGAAGCAGTAGTAGCGCCTGCTTTGCACGTTACTGAGTAAATGAATATTGTCATGAAAACTATATACGTAAAATAGAAATAGATTTATCTAAAAACCGGTCTAATCATACCGCTCAAAAACCTGAACTACAAAGGATGTGAGAGAAAATTTTGTTTGTTTTTCTTCCCTTCCTTTCGCTGACTGGCCCCCACTATATATCCTCCCCGGCGAAATAATCAATTTGGCATGACTTTTGTGTTTTCCAAACAACAAAAATCATCTTTATAAGTCTCATGCATACTTTGTGAACCTAGTCAACATCAATCATTAGTATCTTTTATTATGATAATAACACTGTACACACTAATGAATCTCAGACCAAAGTATACCCTGTCATCTTACAAAAAGTCATTTGAGACAAAACAAGTTAGATTTTTAGTTTTTTTTTCTACTCCCGAGCTGAAACGGATTAATAAAAATAAATTAGAAGCAGTCACATTACATGGCTGCACCTCACAATGATATCGTAGAAAAGAAGATATTAAACCTTCAGGCTCTTAGACAGCGTAATTGTAATCTCATGCGATGTAGCCAACCTATTGTCTCATATTATTTCATCCAGAAAATTGCGATCGGCAGGCAGATACGTCTAGAGGAAATTAGGGAATAGCGTGATATGAAACCTTTTATTTGATTTGTTGTGATTTTTTTTTTTTCTGGAAGGACAACTGATTTCACCAGAAACACTGACAGTATATTATAGAAGCCAAGTCCGAGTGTATAATCAGGAAAGGAATGCTCGAAGACGCTCATTCACAGACTTAGCTCTTTGGCAAACGAGTCGAACCTTCTTCCACCGTCATGGCCGTAGTGAATGGGGTAAGTATTTGCTAATATCTGCTTCCGTTCACTTAACTCGAAAGCTTCAATAGGGGAAGGGGGAGGGAGGGTGTCGCTAATCATGCTGCTATAGAAATAAGAGGAAATGAACCGAAGTACGGTCAGCCGAGGGAAGGAATGTCAAGGCAGCTTCTTCTTACAACATTCTTCTACAATTCTAAGGATTTCATATAATTCCTCCCTGCGCATTCAGTGTGAAGATATGATTGTATCATACGTGCAAAACTCAATCTGACGTGCAATCCATTTATAATAATCAATAACTTAAAAACATTAACTAAATATGATCGATCACACTTGATTTTAGAAAATTATTCGAAAAATATAGAAATGGTGCGCACTAACGAACCTTCGGAATTATGCGAACCTCATTATTCAGTGCGTATCAAAAAAAAAACGCAACAAGATTTGATTTCAAATTTGTGAAGATTGTGTTATCTTAACACCAAAGTGAGTAGCATCATCTTAAAGTCACATATCTCTTCTTTCCAATGATATCTTATTTATTCTTACGCGGTCATGGATGGCTGAGTAATCACTCTTTTTGTACAATGGGTCAAATTGGACTTGGGACCAAGTTTAGGCACTGCACCTTATTAGAAATTAACTAAACAAATGGAATAATGAAATTAATTTAAATGAAATCAATGATCGCTATTAATGAAATTGATGAAATTAATGATCACAACTTACCATTGTCTTCTTTCGGATACTAGTATTTCTTTTTAACATTACATTCCATGCCCCTCAACATGGCCACCATTCCTTTCCACACAGAGATTAGCTCTTTTCTCCATCTCACACACAGCCCTGCGAATCATTGGTGCTTGGTGGCGTAAAGCTTCAAACTCATCAGCGAGTCTTTGTCTCAAAGTTGCAATGTCAGGTGGAGGGGTAATGAACACTTTGCTCTTGAGATAACCCCAAAGAAAAAAAGTCACAAGATCCGGAGATCGTGTTGGCCACTCCACATCATGATACAAGGCAATCACCCAATTTCCAAATACCTCAGCCAATCTGTTTCTTACTGCAACTAGTCGATGGGCTGGTGCGCCATCCTGTGCCCACCATAGGCATCTGAACACACCGCTTTGTTGCACAGAAAATTTTTCCATTAATTCAGGAATCACATTTTCATCTAAAATTTGTAAATATCCATTTCCGTTCATGTTGTTTTCAAAGAAGAAGGGCCCTAGGAGCGAACCGTTTCCACAAAGTCCAGCCCTGACATTCAGCTTTTCTCTACGAAAATCGACGTCATAGTTAAATGCAAAAACTGAAACTTGGTCCTAAGTCCAATTTGACCCATTGTCAAAAAACAATGATTACTCAGCCATCCATGACCGTGTAAGATTTTATGGGATTGTTTATGGGAAAGAGGAGACATGTAGCTTTAAGATGTTGCTACTCATTTTGGTGTAAAGTTAACACAATCTTCACAAATTCGAAATTAGATCTTGTTGCGTTTTTTTTTTTTTTATACGCACTGTATTTCTTTTCCGGATCAGCTGCGAATCTTCGGAAAGAGAGTGAGTTTTGCCTCTACTGGAGGGGACGGCATGATAACACACAACGTTGCTGAGCAAGACTCACTGGGCTTCTAACTCTAGTTATGAGCCACCTCATATTTTGATGTGCCGGACTGAAAGCGTCGAATAACGGAATTCGGAAACTGAACTGATAATAATGAACAGTGACTGCTGACACTTACTTAATCACTCGATCTTTATTTTTTCCTCTATTTCATAATATAGATGACCAGTGTGACACTCTTTGAAGTAAATTAGCTACACATTAGTGACTCAAACTGTATAATAAACATCATTACTTTCATTCAGCAATTAATAATGCTTATTTTGCCACTTCACCAAGTCATCCCTCTATGATATGCACTGTTGGATTACTGTGGTGTAATTCTTGGATGATATGGCTATTTAGACTCTGGACAAGGGTTCAAAGTCGAAAAGTGCGTATTCTAGGTTCGAATTCACCGGAAGCGAGGTAGTGTATCTATAGCCAATGTCTATCATGATCTATTATACGAATGCGTAGTAGGTGGGCTTTATGAAAACCTGAGAATACTGGGGTAAAACCTAACTGTTCTAACTTGTGGAAGAACCAGTTGTGTGTACGCCGAAAGATGTCATCTAAATTAGTCACCATTCCCAAATTCCTCTGGTGTCCCGGTCCCTAATATACCTGTAACTTGCTAATCGGCTATTTGCGCTTCACCTCCGCAGTTATTAGCACCTGTCGGGAAGGGCCGCAGAACTTTCTAAGGGAGTGACAATTCAGTGCGTGCATATTTTGGCGCCACAACCCGCACTAGTTGGCGCTGGATTTATAACACACTTGTGAGTATGCTTATGCAATGTAGGGCCTACTGGTTGTTTTGCACGCTGTCTATACCTGTTTCATTTTGTTACACTGCAAAAAGTCGGGTGTTAAAAGAAAAAAAAAACACCGAGTTGGTGTTAAATTTCCCGTGCTCATTCGTGGTGTCAAAATATAATCAACACCTCTGGGTGTCGCTTCAAAACACGAAACTTTTTTTTTTTTTGGGTCAGGTAATTAACATCGAGTTTATTAGTCACTGGTTTTTTTGTTGATTTTGAACGTCAGCAAGACTTGATTTTAAAAAAAAAAGAGGTTGTGAACACATTTACACCACAGTAACACCACTTAGTGTGGCCAGTTCTATTGACACTTGGCGAGTGTTATACCATTGACATTAAGACTAGCAATATCAAATTAACACCATGTAGTGTCATTGTTGAATTAACACCAGCGCAGTGTCAAAAATATCACAACCTATACAGTGTTAAACCAACACGACGAAGTGCCAGGTGAACACTTTTCAACATCATCACAGCATGCTTTGCATAATGTACACATTTTGCTGTGGTCTTTTGGTGTGGTGTGCATAGTGTGACACCTATAGTGTTAAATCTATTCTAACACCGATCTTTTTGCAGTGTAAGTGGGCCTTCGCGTGAGGGCAATGTTATTTTTCCCCACAAAATGAGTAAGATTAATGATTTGTTGCTGCGGCAGGCTTGGCAACAAGAAAATTCTACCTTGATTATAATTATCATTATTTTTTTCACGAGTCTGACATGAGTGCATTTTCTCAAAGTTGGAGTGATGAGCTAAATACTATCTCTACAATGTCCACAGAATCTATGACCATTACAACGTGTTATGTTAACCCTGTCCCATCATCCGAGTTTTACCTGTTAAAGACATAATTACCATTTACTGATGTATTTTAGCGCATTAGTGCTTTAGTGCCAAAAAATAGTTCTAAAATGTGAGCAAGGGATAGAAACAACTAATGTCAACATCTGAATTAGTTTAATGAATATTAAGTATTGTTGAATATACAAAATGTGAACAATTGTTATAATAAAGATGTTTATACGGTTTATTGAGAAAAATAATAATATCTCCCTTAGATTTTATTGCATAATTCTTATATGGTGTGATGTTTTGTGATACAATTGACGTACACATATGCATCAAATGTGATATCTTGATATCTTGAACATTTTTTTTTCATCACTGCTCCCGAAGGTAAACATGACCTTTAACTTTTTTTTTTCTTTCTTTAGGAGGTCAAAATGTGCTCTGTGGAACTTTCATCTTGTGTATCATGAGATATTTTTTTAAACAATATTATTCAAAATCACAAGGATTTTAGCATGGTGACACCACATAACTGGAAATGAGACTGAGACCAGAAAATCGGTTTAATTCTAATTTCATGATCGTCAAAATTATGATTATGAGTCTGATTATGAGCATGTAAAAAAATTCTAATGATCCTTGAAACAAATATCTTTGCTTTTAAATTCTAAGTAGCATTTTTCTTTGGAACTGACATATTTCTATTAGGAGAATAATCTAACGGAGAGAGAGAGAAAAAAGAGATTACAATTGAAGTTCTTGTTTGCATTTTCTTTTTTACTTCTGGTGATATTAAAATCTTGTTTCCTCGCTCCCCCCCCCCCACAAAAACCTTTTTTTCTTCAGCTTACGGTGACCTAATGAATGTCCATAATGGCTCTTACATCTCGACACCTCCTGGACCTTAAGTCTTGCTGCTTTATGCTGCTCCAATTGGCAGTGTTTGCGCATGGCTCCGGGCTGTCAGCCTGTCCCAAAGTCTGCAAGTGCTACGCATTGCGCACGGTTGATCCGTGGGTACGCGTTGACTGCCGGCGGGCTCACTTGGACAAACTTCCGTCATTGGGACCCAAAGTCACGGTTTTATATTGTGTAGAGACACGGGTTGATCGCCTGCTGCGAGAAACATTCATTAACGCTTCTGAACTGGTCTACATGTCAGTTGTCAACAACCCAATTGTGCATATTGAGGACGGATTTTGGAGTGGTTTGCAAAAGCTCACTCAACTAGACCTTGTAAATGCTGTCCTGACAGACGGTCAGGTCGCTTTGCTACGTGATTCGACGTCGGTTCGTATACTTCGTCTGAGCAGCAACCTCATAACGGAGATAACCAAAGAGCACTTTGAAGGTATGCCCTTCTTGGAAGACCTCATACTTGACAACAACCGCATCCGTCGATTTGCATTTTCTCATGACTCTGTGAAATTGGTGAATCTCAGCGGAAATCTCATGTCAGAGGTCCAAGAGGACTCTTTTTCTGAGATGAGGATGTTAGAAATTCTAGATCTATCGAAAAATCGACTGACTCATGTCAGCAGAATCATATCCCCAACTCTAAAGACACTCATTTTGTGTGGTAACCAACTTGGTTACATTGACAGTCTAATCTGGCTGCGCTGCCCACAGATACTTTCAGTAAATATCAGTGATAATCGGCTGGAAGACTTTAGTAATCTTTCCAGGTTGTTGCATCTCGAGAATTTCAACGCAAACGCCAATATGGTAAGTGGCATCGCCAACTTTACCGGACTGGGTAGCCTCAAAAGTTTGGATCTCGCGTACAGCCGAATCAAGTCTATCATAGATGTCCCCTTCTTTCCCAGTCTGCGTAGTCTTAACCTGAATAATAACGAGATAAATGAGCTGCCAAACAACCTGTTTACTAACACGCCCAACTTGCGGTATCTACGTCTCTCAAACAACGCCCTGATAAGAATTGACGGAGTTTTAAATGGACCGTTGCTGAACGCGCTCTACTTGACGAACAATTCCATAAATTACGTGGACCCTCTCGCGTTTTCAGCGGCAGCGTCATTGATGGTGCTCGATGTTGGACGAAATAACTTACAGGATCTTCAGGCCTTCTCTAACTTGCCCATGCTTTATTCACTCAATATCACCGACAATGAAGTCTCCTCACTCAACATTCCCGCTCTGCAGAATTGTCCCCGTCTCACAAATCTCGATATGTCTCGAAACGAATTCGAATCTTTGCCCGTATTTCCAACTATCTATGATCTCACCCAGCTCGTCCTCGACTCAAACCCAATCCGTAGTGTCGTGTGGGAAAACCTGGGCAATCTAGTCCGGCTCAGGCTGCTGTCTTTGATGAACACAGAAATTGCTCATATCCCTCGACTGACAAGTCCTACGACACTAAACGAACTGCATCTGCAGAGTAATGCAGCCATGACGATTCAAACAAATCCGTTTTCTTCTCTCCGGAGCCTTCGAGAGTTGCGCATCGACGGATTTAGCCCTCCGTCACTTTCCGCTATTGGCACACCGTTTGTTTTAAACACACTTACTTTGCGTTTCGGAAATCTGACGCAGATTACAGAAGATGTTTTTCTCTTATCTGTAACACATATCGACATCTCTCATAATAAGATATCATATTTTACTATTAATTCCGTGTCCATGTCAAAGCTAAAGTATCTGAATGCCGAAGACAATAGGATTTCAAACATTTCTTTTATGCGATATTTGCCTACTGTCGAAACCGTAAATCTCAGAAATAATAGAATCCAAAGCATTTCAATCAATACGTTTCAAGGATGCACTGGTTTACATACGCTCGATCTATCTCTCAATCCTGTTGAATTTGTACCCGCCACTACTTTTCATGACTGCCAAAATTTGCGAAATCTATATATTTCGAATACGGCGTTAGCCAACTTTTTGCCGGCGTTGCAAACTGTAGAGATAAGTAATGATAGGAGAGTAACTAGACTTAGAGACCTCCACCTCGACGGAAATGGAATCACTTATATCAATTCTTCACTTATCCCTCATTTCTCAACTCTGACGACACTGAACCTTGCCAACAATCCTCTTCAGTTTATAAGTGCGGATTTGGGACTCTGTATGCCGATATTGTCATCTCTAAACTTATCAAACACAATTCTTCAAGATGGTCCCGCTGGGATTCTGCAACACCAACCTTTTCTGAGGTATATCTTTCTCAATAATATCACTGCATTACAAAGAGCTGACGGCATTGTCGATCTTGGACTGCCTCGTGAGATAGATATCGAACGGCTTGAACTGAAGAACAATCTGCTCTCAACCTTGCCGAATCTTACCGGCACGTTTGTCGTAGAGCTTGTCGTTTCTCACAATAATATTTCGAGTGATTTTTGGCAAACAGTGGACAATAACAGTGACATCCTGTTTCTTGACGTGAGCTATAATAACATAGATGCATTAGAAAGGCAAAGCTTTCAGATGTTTCCACTCTTAACAAGTCTTAACGTGACGGGAAATAGACTAAAACGGGTTCAGGGAGATGGCGTGAAGACAACCCCGCTGCTGCGGTCTCTTGACTTCACGCACAACTTGCTCCACCACGTGCCGCAATCGCTCTTGACTGATTCTCACCACCAGGCAAGAATCAATGTTTCAGACAATCCGTTAGAGTGCGACTGTCGTGTAAGATCCTTCTCTAGACGATTGAGGGATAACTTTCTTCTCTACGGCGACACAGGTCCAGAATCCGGGGTCATCTGCGCACAGCCAGATAGGCTATCGGGCAAGCGCTTGGCTGAGGTTGCTGAAGAAAAAATGCAATGCGTTCCCACCCAGGACCCGGCCAAATCGCAGCGGGTCGGAGCTGAAGGCGATACGGTGAGACTTGAGTGTCCCGTCAATGATCCGACAGGAGTAATGGTATCCTGGACCATGCCTAACAGCGTTCCGCACATCATAAATGCTACTCATGAGGGCATGACTGCTTTCATTGGCGGTGATTTTATCATAACCAACATGAGTTCTGATTACGTGGGAACCTACCACTGCAACGTTACAAACCTCATGGGTTGGGCTGTTTTGAACATTAGTCTTCAGCTGACGTGCCCAGCTCCAATGTCCAAAAAAATCTGGCTAATTAGCGGAACTGCAGATGATGTTAACGACAGCATTTGGAAAAATATTTCAAAAGAAATGATCGTGTCAAATTCTCCTCCTACATTCAAGCCAGGCTATATGTTGGTGGCAAACTGTTTCTGCGCCACTTTGTCTCTCTCCTTGACAACCAAATCTTGATCTGGAGATTGCTTTTCTCTTCGTGTAATCATACGTTCATTCGATAAAACGCTCGTGTGTTTTTTTTGTAATTTGTAGTGATACATTAATCAATTTTTTTTTTGTAATGTATCTAATGAGAATTTACACCTTAAGCCAACATGCCCAATAACAAATAAGCCACGTTTTAATGGTTTGTTTCCTTTTTTAGATTGTAATTTTCTTCTGTATTGAAGCGTATTATTAGTCAGGATGAAAAAATATCCTTTGTTCTTCATGTATATTTTGCACGTTTTCACACACACACACACACACACACACACACAAAAACAATTTGCTGTATCCATAAATGATTTGTGAAATTGGCAACAAAAACATTTTAAAGTTCTCTTTTCTCTGTCCGATTGACTTGTTTATATACATATATTTCTTATTGATTTTGGATAAGTTTCATGAATCTATAGCCAGTTGCGTCTATTCTTGCTCCAACGTGAAATTTGCAGTTAAATTCGGAGTTGGTTATTTTATGATTATACACAATAATTTCTTTGGGAAAATTACCCCAGGACTTAATGGTTAAGTCTATACAAAGTCCAAAGTCTCAAAAAGATCATCCTCTTAATCCAACCAATCGGATAAACAAAATGTATGTAAACATTGCGAAAAGTTTGATCACAAAATGGGACAAGCCCAATCTTTGAATTATGCAAGTCAATCATCCAGTTGGAAAAAAAAAATTAAATTTCAATTAAGCACAGTATAAATCAATGGATACAAGTTGAATACTTTGATTTCCACCCATTTTTTTTTCAATCATGTTCAATGTAGACATTGGACCTTTGAATGTTATATTATGTGATGTTATTCTTGTATGTGTGTATCAGACGTACATCATAATCATGTATGTTGGTCAACATGTATCTATTTGAATATTTCGATCTGTCTTCAATGTTTATGACACAGAATCTCCCTGAATTCTGTTAAAACGAATGCTTCAGAAAATGGTGTGTACGCAACAATCGAGGAAGTGACTGTCCTGAATTTTCCAAATACTGAAACTAATTTTTGAACAGAAAAGTGATATCTATGATATTTGTCTCAGATTTTGAATTTTCAGACTTAAATCGCTAGAATAAATACTGCAGCTAAAACAGTATTTCCAAGTATTATCCTATGAAAAAGATCTAAGAAGTTATTGACCATTGATGATATTGATAAGTACTGGTGAATGGAATTTTAGTGTGAATGGTGTGAAGTATATTCAACACGCCTTTCTAGTTTTACTTGATATGTAGAAAACAATGAAAGAGTTGTGAGATGAAGGCATCACCTGCTCATCTAATCAAGTAACAAACAACATTACAGTATCTTATTTAAAAAATAAAGACAGAATAAACTGACCAGAAAGAATATAAATTATTAGTGGAAAAGTGAGCAAAGAAAATGGGATTCCATCGGGATTCGAACCCGAGACCTCCGGATTGCTAGACCGGTGCTCTACCGACTGAGCTATAGAAAGCCCTAGTACAGTGTTCGTCCCAGAAACCCTTAATTCTCAATGCTCGGGTGGTCAGAAGCTATAGCAGTGTGTTTTGTGTGTAACACACACGCACACACTTGAACCTGGCATAAACCCGAAGGATAATTCAACTTGGGGATAAATGCGAGGGATCACCGAAGTGATGCAGCTTTTTGAGTTTGTAACAAATAAAGACAGAATAAACTGACCAGAAAGAATATAAATTATTAGTGGAAAAGTGAGCAAAGAAAATGGGATTCCATCGGGATTCGAACCCGAGACCTCCGGATTGCTAGACCGGTGCTCTACCGACTGAGCTATAGAAAGCCCTAGTACAGTGTTCGTCCCAGAAACCCTTAATTCTCAATGCTCGGGTGGTCAGAAGCTATAGCAGTGTGTTTTGTGTGTAACACACACGCACACACTTGAACCTGGCATAAACCCGAAGGATAATTCAACTTGGGGATAAATGCGAGGGATCACCGAAGTGATGCAGCTTTTTGAGTTTGTAACAAATAAAGACAGAATAAACTGACCAGAAAGAATATAAATTATTAGTGGAAAAGTGAGCAAAGAAAATGGGATTCCATCGGGATTCGAACCCGAGACCTCCGGATTGCTAGACCGGTGCTCTACCGGTCTAGCAATCCGATCATACTAATCATGCTTTAGTATCTTATTTAATTACATAAAAGCATTGAAACTTTGAAAACTTTCTTATTAATGTCCATTTCTTACATTGTGCATTATTATCATCACTTTGATTTTATATGTTCGCTTTTGCTCTTTTAACAAGGGTAGTTTAGATCTGGCGGATCATTGCACTATACCCTTACATGAAAATAATGGCAGCTCAATGTCGCAATGGAAAATCAGCCGTTGTCGCATAGTAACCTATCTTAGTGTCTGTTCGCGACTAACCAGAATTCGACTTTAACTTCCAAAGATAATTCTGCACTCCTCTTTCTCATCCATATGGTACCACTACCACTTACACCTTGCATGTAATCTGTGAATGTAGGAGTGATATAGAAAAGTATGAATGGATCAAGAAATTAAGGGAGGGAGGAATTGGTGTTCATCATCCGCCCATTTACTAGAATCAGCATACAGTATAGCATTATTGATACTTAATATCACTCTCAATTGACTTAAATTGCATTTCTATTTATTGGTGTAAATACCTGTAGATATTCCTGTAGAAAATGTGTACACGAAGAAGGGTAAACTCATGCATACTGAATGTCTGGTACTTTATTCGTTTGTATCTATGAACATTTAATATTATGTAGCTTTGTGTAATACAGTTGTATAACTATCGGAGTGAATGGTCAACAGCTTTATAGTCCACATTATACTCACATATTAGTCAAAGCCATCTATGCCTCAGATCAGTATACATCAACTTCAAACGTTTCAAGAAAAGTATGTGATGATTATGATTAAAGGTTAGCCCTTTGTTAAATAAATGGAAAATCCCTAAACTGCAAGCATTTTTTTTTCAATCAGCGTCGTTTTGAAGTGTGAATGATGATCGCAATCCTCGTATATCATTCTATCGTTTGGGACAATGTGTGGTTTAGTCATGTACAAATGCTTTAGTCTTAGTTTATATCTTATAATGGTTAACAAAAAATGCCGTCACGTCCAAGTCGTCCTACCGGCTAGATTTCTCATTCTTCATGATTTTAATTTAATCTGGCAGTGCCGAAAATTAGAAACTACAAGTTTGACACAAGTGTGACAGAGTACCTATCCCCAAAACAATAAAGAAATCATTTGGACGCATGGACATCGGACGTACATCAACCGTTCATATTTCAGTATGCATTTGCACATTGTTGTGATTGCTTAAACATAATAATGATCTGGTCAATACTTCCACACTTTCGTAACATGGTAATTTGTGTGTTTTGTGTTTATACATACATGTACAATGGTAGTTTAGGTATGGCCCTGACTTACGCCATTTAATGCCCCTCGGCGCCTAAGTAGATGCCGACGCATGCAAACACAGATAAAAACAGAACAAAACAAAAACAGATAATTAGGATGATTATTATGTTGAAGTGGCATTTCAAAATTTAATTTCAGATCAATCAAGGCCCTCGTACAGATACTCGTCTTCACCATAATCACCGTGGCTCATTGGGAAAATGCTGGATGATATAATTATCACCTATAGTTGCTTTTTTATGTTATGTAGTTTTAAGCTTCTCCTCAGCTCCCCATTGGTCACGAATATTGTTTCATACACACATATCGATGTACATTTAGGTCTACATAATTTACATTGTATATATAAGCATATGTGTGTGTGTGTGTGTGTGTTCATGAGTATATATATATATATATATATATATATATATATCATATACATATTATATGCATATTATATACATTTATGTAGTTATAAATGAAAAACAGCTACATTTTCATTTTAGGTATGTGTACTGGAACACTTGTCTGTATTTGATCAACAATGTTTAAAATAACATTTACATATTCATGCGGATTAACACAACTTGGCATGTTCAACACAGTGGCAAACAACATTCACAAGACAGTACATGTATTAGATATTTATTTTTGTTGAATCCAACAGCAATGTAAAAAAAATAATAGCAATCATACTAATCATGCTTTAGTGAAAGATACCGTACTTGCTACTACAAATTCAGATTAAATGAAGGAGAAGTCCACTGATTCTGCTTCATTCAATGGCTCACTGAAACATCGCTATAGTTCCTATAACTCGGTGGACAAGAACTCTGAAACATAATGACAAATAACTACTACACAAAGCACACACCAATAAACGGGTAAAGACGCTTATAATGCTTGAAAACGGCGAGAAATACATGTAGAATGACGATTTTTGTTAAAACGAGGATTTTGCCACAACTCTTATAGTCCTTGACATGTTTTTAACAAACCTTCGAACCGAGGCGCCATCACCTCCTCCCCGTTAGCCGTGTGACACAATGTCCCATGAATATAGACGTATCAACGTGAAACCTACAAACGATTTTAACTTGGGTGAATTGAATTAAGTGTTTTCTAGTGACACATGCTTATTTTTAGGGGACCTAAGTTATACAAGCTGTGCTCTTAATCTACCCCTCTGTTTTTGTTCTTATGACTATTTCCTTTCACCATTTGAAGCAAAAATATACTTTATTAGGGTATACGTTTCGATTATCTTAAACGTCATGTTACTGTACAGTAATATAATCACTGTAACTCGGTTATGTTTGCTTCTTTGCTCCTGTGAACACAAAGTGTGAATAAATCTAAGTCTAATCAAATCAATGCCAACTTCCTTGGATTCATTCCCTGTTGTAATATCTGTCTCATAAACTTCCCACGTTTTAAGGTAGTATATACAGAGGAGTGTTGCGGCTCACTAAGGTCATGTATGTTGATGAACAACAACAGACATTGCAACTTGAGGGCATGAATTTGATACTTCTTCTTTATTTCTTTTATTCTTAGTAATAAACTACTGATCTTCTACTGTCTCATAAGAAATGTAGCAGCTAATAACAGACCAGCAAGCAACCCGGAGTTCACAGAGTTCCATGGTGCACCTATATTTGAGAAACAATAAATCACAACATTATGAATATATAATACATACATACATATACATACATACATATCGGCCTATGCAAAATTCTATGAAGGCTCCCTTTGAAAAGACGTTATAAAAGACAATCAGACCCGTATCTGAAGTTTGTAGAAGACTATGTCTAAACTTGAAAAAAAAAACACACACTCATGAATCAACGCTGCACATTGCCACTGGTCCGATGGGTCCAGGACCAGTAAAAATCATTGTCGGACCTGTAAAATGGACCGGGTAAAAATGGAAAAAGAAAACTGGGTACATTGTACATTGTACATGGGGAAAAAAACTGGGTACATTGTAACTATTTTCTCTCTCTCTCTTTTCGTTCTTTAAAACAACAACAACAACAACAACAACATTGTACCTACTGGTCCGATCGACAGGTTGGACCAGTAACAAGAAAAAAAATGGTGAGTGTGCAGCCTTGCATAAATCATTAAATGCACTTTAGACTTCAAGAATCTAAGCAGTACTACAAACGGAGAACATATTATTTTGACGGTTAAACTATGGACCAGGAAAAACACAAGCGTAGATATTATGCTATATATTTTGATAGATGCTTCAGTCCTAAATTAGTATCATTGAGGTATTCATTATATTATCATTCCCTTCTTCCGACGTTACTTATAAAGCAAAATTCTTTCACATGCCCATGCCTTAGAAGCCTTCACCCATAACATGCCCAAGTTTTGAGGTTGTCTCGGATAACCCTTCTAAAGGAAGCAAATGTGAACGCCTTAAAGTTTGAAAGTATTTTGCACTTATAAAGGAATATTCATGACTTTTGCCAACATTAACCAACAAAAACAAAGTATCTTTTAGAAAGTTTGACATCCCAGCGTCATGACGAGGGCGTTTTTTACAGCGTCTACAGAGCCGCACATGAGGAGCTATACGTCAAAGTAACAATTTCAGCTCGAACTGATCCGTATTTTAATCATTTCTTCTGTATTTAGCTCAGAGAAGGCAAATGAAAGATTATACGGCAGCGATTATCGGTGATGTCATGTGCTGTTGCACACAGTTGACACCATTTATCAAGTTATTGATAGTGAACAGAAAATACGCATAGCAGACTCATATACGGAGCCAGGTAGGGTACCTGAGGGATGATGTCACAGTCTTTTGTTACAGATTGGAGTGAAACCGGTGTGAGCATGGTTAGCAACAATAGTGTTTACAGATATTCGGGACAGGTGAGATTGTTTACAACCAGTTTCCATGGCGATGAATTGGCCATGACATCACACTTTCGTACTCTATTGTAGCTGTCAAAATGAAAAAGCGCCAACAGTGTTCGCCAAACGAGTTTTGAATAAATCCAGCCATTCTTCAACCTATATTTAGGAGGGGGTCATCATTCAGGGACTCGTTATAATCACTACAACGAGCAGCCTTAGTCCTCGTGACTAATTGTGTGTTGTCAAAGTCTGTCTAACACGTCTAACTTACAAGAATTAAAACGTGCATCATCAATAATACTTCAGCGTACTTAACACTTTCTGTGCCAGGGTGTTCGGACAGTGTGTAGAACGCTATGGGGGTTTCTGCGTCTGTCAGCACTCAAAGCACACAATAGGTTAATGACGATATCTATATCGATGTATCCAGATTCGAGTACAGAGTGTCACATGACTAGAATACAGTTATACAGACAATGAAGATGATAAAAAAAAATCAATCTTATTTCTAAATCATGGGTAAAAAAGAGATGGATAAACGCGTAGGTAATATACGCTGGAACAAAGACTGGTTCTGTGATGACCTTACCTGATGCTTGCAGCGCTTGGGATTCAAGTCCTACCCAGAAAATCTCGTATTCCTGCAGCAGCGTTGCCCTGTGACATAAGAAATATAGATAATGTATACGGCGTAGTAGGAGCATTACATTATAGGTGAGAAAAGAAGGGAAACAAGATTTACAAAATACCATATCCCTATATGATTTGCGTGAAATGAGACATCGTTTTGTTTAGCAAACTTTGTTATGCTGGTCTCCTTGCTTTATTCTGATTAATTTATTCAAATAACGTCAATCAAGACAGAGTTTAGCATTTCTATTCCCTAATTCTATCGGACACTTGTGTGCAATTTGAGAGACTAAATACATTTTCCTTCACATCCGAGGTATTTGTGGCCTGTGTATTGACCTACTAATGTAGCTGACATATCTGCGTTCTTTTTGTAGGCCTACCACATATCTAGCGTAGATCGTAAGATACTCCGTAGCCTGATATCAGTATTCGTATCCTCGCAAAAATAATACAGCACTGATATGAATCACGTCTATTTCATACTTTATGATATAAGTACTAAACTAATATCATCATTATCACCACGGTTGATATCATCATAATTATTGACATCCTCTTCTCCTCATTGTTATCATCATGGGTTTAGCAGCATTGTTATTCTTTATAGAAATTTACTTGTTTTTGCAGGTGAGTTTTTGTTTTTGATTTTGATTACTTTCAGTGAAAGTCCAAGGGAGCAAGGGTTCGAAAAATGTATTTTGGCTTTTGTTAGTATAGGTCAAGCAAGCCCAATATGGTTTTGTATCAATATCTGATCACAAATTGCTGATTGCTGTATGCCCTACACACTGAAAAGTATTGCACCAACTATTGTACGAATCAAGGCGGTCACATTTTAATGTTGACGGGAACTACCGGAGCGACAATGGTAACGCTGAATGGGCATTGCGTGAAAAGAAGGGTTTTACGCACGTGAACTTGACCGCTCCTACGTCAGAGTCTGGTGCGGTCCAAGTGAAAGACGTCCCAGCGCTTTTCGGGTCCTGGCTCGAGTGCGTAACGCTGTCGTTCGCGTTGCGACACTGCAGCAGCTTCGTGTTCGCGGGAGGTGCTGAAAACGTTCCAACCACGGAGTCGTCGGTTCGTCTGGCTTGGAGTAAAATGCCTCGGAAATCTGCTCCAGTTACCGAGACTGTGAAGGAATGAAAATAAATGAACAAACATTTTGTCGTTTGTGTGTTGGTTTGATTCAGTGTGCCTGTGTATTTAACAATATTACTAATCGTGGAACACATTGACCTACTGGATTTTTTTCAGTAATAGCTATATAATTCTCTTCGAAGCAGGTGGACGTTCTCTTGACGATAACATATAGCTGCCCCTGCTGAATAACAGATAGACCACGTACTAACATATTCCAAGTTATGCAAAATCTTTATTAAGAAAATGTTGATCACGATAGCCAGAAAAATTAGATTTGGCGTGGTCGGGCCCAAGTGCAGCAAACAGCACAAGCACCATGCACATTGTATTACGTGCAAATAATTATACGCACTTAGGACATCTGCACTGATCAGCTTGTCTCTTGGAATTGAAATTATCCTTCGAGTTGAAAAAAAAAGTAACTAACCTGTGTCTTATTCGTGTGAATGCGTGTGTGTGTGTGTGGGGGGGGGGGGGTGATTGCGTATGTACCCGGCCTTCCCCCTGAAATCCCTTCCGCCTCCACTCCCTTTGGTCGTCATGGTAACGGAAAATAAAAGTAGGCCTACCAGTGATGATGACCAAAAAGATTGGAAATGTGATGATGAAATGCTAGCATTCTTTTTTTCATAGAACTTCTGCTCCGAGTCTCGTTACGTGTCCCGTTGAATCCCGTTGTAGTGAAGCAAGACTTTATCTTTGACTTTTCTCCGCCCCCCCCCCCCCCCCTTGAATGAGGAAGACTGCAAGAACAACTGGGGATTTGTCGTCTCATAGGGAATATAAGAATACGTATCATGGAGGGGAGCTAAACTTCAGCAGTTGGTCAATATCTTTACAACATTCAAGCACACACACACACACATATATACAGACAGACACATACACAAACACCTATGCCTACACACCAACAAAACATTTTAATGAAATATCAATCTTATAACGTTGGATTTTGTCACTTTTCTGTTTTCTATACATCAGCCTTATTTCTCGCCTTGTCCCATCCTCCCAGTACGCGTCTTTTGAATAACCAAGCAATGAGTAAACACATAAACAAACGAACAAAATACATTTCAAAAACATGAGAAGACAGTGACTAAGAAAATCACTACGTAATTCTCACCCGTCACGGTACCCAATGGACTATAGGTCGCGACGTCGGCGCTAACCGTGTACGGACTGGCGCCGCTCTGGGGCGAAATGACAGTTCCGTTATCGCGGTGACCCGGGGTCAGATGGCCGCACGCACCGGCTGGAGCCCCGGATGGAAAGGCCATGGCAACCGGGAAAATCAGGAGGAAAACGAAGTTCCTTACATCTGCCATTGCTATGCTATGAAATCGAGATATCATAAGACGAAAATGATAAATAGCTAAAATTGACATGTGAACTGAAATGGCGTGTATAGATAAAAGTTTTGAGTGACACACGAAAGAAGAAGAAAACAAAAAGAAAAAAGTTTCTATTTCTTAGAAGAAGCTCCAGTGCATATATATATATATATATATATATATATATATATTTATTTATTTACTTATTTATTTATTTATTTATACAGAGTCAACACTTTCTGTGAAGGATGATTTCGATGGTATCTCACTTTTACGGTTAGAGTGATAGATTATATGAATGATGTTTCGCGAGCCATTAATTCTCGTGTTGTTTGTTCTATTACGTACAAAACAGATGCATATCCATCAACTGGCTATGGTGCGCACATGGATAAAATTGGTGATACCAAGGACGTACCTTGATGATGTCAAAACGACATATCGATTATCCTGTTTTTACTGATAATGGTAATGTTGACGACTATCAGACATCAGAGATATTGATATGAATAAACATATTGGTGATAATAATAGTATGGTAACAATGATGAAAATGATAAACGTTGCTGGCGATGGTAACAGCTATATCAGTGACAAAATGATAATGATAATGATAATGATTAGAAAGAAAACAAGTTGATGAAGAACAAATAAGAATGAAAAAGAAGTTTCTTTATCACAGACATAGACATGAATATCAGTGAGCTTTCAAATCATTCAACGTGGCATGTAACAGATAATTATTATGGCAACAATACAGCAAGGCAGCAAGCAATGGAATTCTTCCGAGTCATTTGATCATGAGCGTGAGTGACGGCACAGATACGTCGTTACGATTCGTGATGGTTCGATTGCGCATGTGCAGCAATAGGCGGGGTGTTGTAGAGTACAGACAGAGTACAGACTATCAAATTAGATTAAATTATCAGCATCATTGAACGGATATTTAGCCGGATGTGTCGAAGACAAGTTATCTAACCGCGACAACTTGTTCCTAGCACTCTATCACGATTGTTTGTTTTGTGTGCAAATGTCATGATTTGCTGCCCTGGAAAATTGTCGAGAAACCCTTTAGAAATTAACTGAAAAGTTCTTTGTAAAAGCGAACGTAGTGTTTTTAATGGGATGACTGGAACATACGATTAACGAAGTCTTACCTTCTTGCTTGTTATAATCCAGCATGTCCTTCCAATAGCCTATCCTTGCCAGTATTAACATTATTTCAATGTAAAACATCTGTGCGATTAGTTTTGAATATTCGTGAGGATTTGGTAATGATGATGATGATGAGGAGGAGGAGGAGGAGTAGGGGTAGAAAGTACGTTTGTGTGTTGGTGGATAAAAGGGTTTGATTTGGTTTGGTTACGTAAGTATTAAATTCTGCGTTTTCATAAAGTTTTTGTTTACAATTTTGAGACGGATTACATTTGTGTTTTGTTTTTTGTATATATACATGTATAAACAAAGCATGTGGTCTGCATTTTTAGAGCCTTTTCCGAAAGGAATGTTTCGCCTTTTCGTCGATGGAGAAAACTGACATTTCCATCCGGGTTTGAAGTTGAGTCATTTATCATAATGAATGTTGTAACCTATAAATCGTACTGTAACCTTGAAAGCAGGTATAGGCATTTTTGTACTTGTTCGAAATCATATACAACTGTACGCTTGAAAAAGGCTTGGTGCCTGTTTCACAAGTAGGTTCTGCACAGGGATCGAAGATGTTGCAACTTACACTCACTAGTTTACATCTGCAGTGTCGTTGCTTTTATCATCCTTGTAATCAAACGAGCGTGTAGTATCGGTGTTGTACTGACACTGGGATCGAAGATGTTGCAACTTACACTCACTGTATTTTACAGCTACAGTGCAGTTGCGTGAAACAAGTGGTGTGTGTGTGTGGGGAGGGGGGAGGATATTTTTAGCGGATAAAAAGAATGAGCAGGTGGAGAGTAAAAAAAGCCGTATTGACCTGAGTTCAGTTTGTGCATAGTATTCTGTCTAAGCCTGCTTAATTGTTGGCATAGCAGTCTTAAAAAGGAAAAAAAAAAAGATAGGAAAGAAATTCTACGGATAACGAAGTAACAATCCTAGCTGTATAATACCGTATCTACAATACAAACAAAATGCGTTATAATGGACAGGAAGAGAAAAAGAGAACGAGAGACCCAGGTAAGCTTCAGTTCCTGGGCCTCTTTTTAATAATGACTTAATCCGCTGAGTAATGGAGTTCGTAGATCACAACAATCTGGATGACATGAGACATAGGGCACACCTGTCGTCAGAGCCCTTATGGCTTTGGGTGTATTGCGTTTCCTCTTCGACGGAATGCCGTTTGCCAGATTATTTTAACTCGTTCATGCAGGGATCTCACCTCACTGGTTTTTCCATCACAAAACTGGGATTTTTTTTTCTGTGCTTGTAAATTTTTGATACTGTAGAATTAATGAAGGAGTCAACACTAAACGTGGCTTCGGGCGTTTTCAAGATTGCTGGCGCGTATACTCGTACAAACAAAAACCATTCTGGTGTTATACCTGCAGGCATAGCAAGTGTTATGAGTCTGAATCAATACGGAAGAAATATAAAAATGTTTACCCTTATCAGTGCAAGTCTAGTCCAGTATGACTGTCTGTTATTCCTTTTATTTAAGTTCCGTTGAGGCCTTATTTAGGCCAATTAATATTCTTACTCTCTGAATCTTGACAAAGAACTAACAGAAGGAAGAATTTTGCAATCTTGGCATTGATCGGTTGTATGATTGATCGAAGCACTATACGGGAAACGCAAGTGTTATTTAAAAACACTAACATGATCACAGTATGGCGCTGTGCAGAAATGGGTCGATACCAAATGTGCGACTTTGCAAGATTAGCGCTATTAAGTAATCTAATCTTAATGTTGGGCAAACGATTCTTAATGCATCCATTAAGCACCGATACGTAGTAAAATTCAAAACAGGAAGTGACTCACCTATTATACGTGGCTGATGCTCAAACGAAAAACTGTCAGTGAGCTAGAGACAGGACTTGTCAACCACCTGCTGGAGCGCCCTGGGTACACTAAATGACAAAGATCCACTTTACGATGGGTGCGCAAATTTCTCATTACACTTATACACCGCTGCACAGCAAGAGTTTCGACCAATCGCATTGCATTTCAGTTGATAGGAGGAAACCACCACCGCCCGCCCCTCCCCCCCCCCCCCCACACACAAATGCGATCATTTTTATTCACTGATACAAGTCACCCTAAGGATCGTTTACAATCAAACTTCAGTAATTTCCGATGCTATATTACATACAACTCTCTAGAGGGAACCTCTAGATTACAAGCAAAAACTTTATGAGACACTGAATTGAGCATGCTTACAGCCACGACAACTTACCAAGTCGGTTTGTACATTTTCACACCAGTCAATATAATGTGTTTCCATGCGATGCCCATTTTACACTTGTTCTCGCGTTTCCTTGAGGCGCAGCGGCGCGGCGCTTTGAATGCGGAAGTAAATAGAATGGTCTTCCATAAAAGGTATGACGGTGCTGATATATCAATACAATTCATCCCTCTCCTCTTAACCACACCCCCCCCCCCCTCCACTTCATCCCCGGTTAAGACTATTGCAGCTTTAATGTCTTCATCAACACTATCAGAACACTTTGTTCAGCCTACTCGGCACTTAATAAAATGACTGGATTTTTTTAGTCACCGTAAAACCATTTCATTATAAGGAGAATATATGTATAACGGCCTTATCGTAGACACTTCAAAACTTTTATTCTTGACTCTGTACATCACATAGTGATCGCTTAACTCTTTCCGTAAGGGATTATGGTATACCTATACATTTTGGGCACGATCCCGCAAACTGTGAGTTAGATTCCTCAAAGGGTTTCGATGAAAACAACAGCAACACAACAATGTTGATCATGCTACTTTAAATTGTTTTAAAGATGTGATTTAACCTGACATTAATTTCTGAAAACTTCGATCTTTAACCGAATTTTTGCGTGGTATATTTTAATGCTTCACTTGGTTACTATTAGGAATTAATGAAGACTTGCACTTTGTTTATTCAGAATTGATGCAAGCTGAAATTGAGTGAAAATAATTATGTGCCATTCTTCAAGCCTCATTAGACCGTTTTAAAGAGCCCACGTGACACTGTCACTCTCATACATTATTGTTGTGAATGGATTAACATTTCTACTCTTTGACATACTGCATGCACACAAACAAACGAACTAACAAAAAAAAAAAGACAATATTTTGGTGCAGTGACAGTGATATCCAAATACTTGTTTAATTTAGATTTGTGGTTGTGTCGGATTCAACATGCACCAGTACCGACAATCGTTGCTCACTTAATGTTTTGTTGCATTCACTTATAAAGTGAGTTGAGTCAAACTTACGTACAGTCTCCGACTCCCAACGTTGGGTGATGCACTTTTAATACATGTAACTATCGCAAAAATGACCCATTTATTTCACCATTTTTCTACGTGTATGTCATATCATAATTGATTATTTGGTTTTTTTTTTGTGTGTTTTTTTTTAATAATTGTGACTATCTAGGAAGATATGTTACAGAATTTCTAGATTCGCGGTGTGCAACTTGGGTGCCTTCCACTCCACAATGTGCGACCATGTATCCATCCCACGTTACTAATCAAAAGCAGAACACATTGGGAGAGAAAAATGTGCAAAGTTGCGCACTGTTGTTGTAGTATTTCTTCTCTTCCTCTCTCTCTCTCTCTCTCTCTCCCTCTCTCTCTCGGAATATTTCAACTTTATTGAGACGCAGTATGCAACAAACCCTTGCGCATTTCCTCGTATCACGTAGGGCCTACAGTTTACTTTTACAAGGTCAGTTTAATTGATTAGCTTATCTAGGCAGTCTTGGAACTATCATCAGTCGGGGTCCTTCAAGAACCAGGAAATTAATTGATGAGCCTAGCGTTATGTTCTTGTCATCTTGTCTGTGTTTGGTACGGGCATTACTGTGTTCACTATTGGACTGTTTCTAATGAAAATTGACTGGCTATTTATGAGTAATGTGCACTAAATCACAAATATTCATCAAATGTACACTGTAAAAACATCGGTGTTAGATTTAACACCACGGGTGTTAAATCTAACACCGATCAAACTTCAATAAAGGACCACACCCACAAGTGTTGAAAATGCACTGTGATGGTGTTGAAAAGTGTTCACCTGACACTTCGTGGTGTTAATTTGACACTGTACCTCGTGTTATTTTGACACTGTACTGGTGTTAATTAAAAAATGACACCACATGGTGTTGATTTGATATTTGATGGTGTTAATATCAATGATTTAACACCCGTCCAGCTTCAATAAGAGACCACACCAGCTGGTGTTACTGTGGTGTAAATTTATTTTCACATTTTTTCAAAAATTTAGTATTTTAATGTAAAATTCTTGATCGTCTTATTTAAATTAAAAATCAACAAGAAGTGCAGTTACTAAGAAACTCTTCAAAAAACAGTTTAAAATTTGGAAATGACACCCGGAGGTGTTAATTTTACACCAGAAATGAGCACCAAAAATTTAACACTAGCTCGGTGTTCATTATTTAACACCGGACTTTTTGCAGTGTAATAGCTCACTTTGGCAAGCTATAGCGGCATTCAAGCAACAAAATAGGCATCATGCACCTTACGAATAAAGGTTATCACGACTATAATTATTGTCCTATATAGTGTGTAGCCCAAGGTGCAGAGCCCAGTAGTGGATAGCCTCTTGTCGATGGCCCTTCCGTTGTTGGAGTCCTCACAGATACCTGTAAACCACGGCTAAATAGCTCTTTTCACGCACCGTCAGAACTTCGCCTAGATATCGACTCTATACAGACTCCCAACAGTGCCAAGGGCGTCGACAAGAGACTAAGCAGTGGACCGGAATGATGAAAATGAAGACTGTCGATTCTTTTTTTTTTCTTCCAATTTCCATTAATCTGTCTTCATTGTCATCCTTTTTGTTGGAAGAGTGACAGAATGGTGGGCAACAATTATATCACATTTGTTAGAATTTATTTTGGCTGTGATATGTCCTTGAGAAGGTCAGCATGGCTTGAATATTTATGAACTTTTTTAAACTAAATTTTTATGTTTGTTGATATCATTTGATTGGTAAATGATAGTTAACAAGGGCCTACTACTCTATACAAGCAGTGACAGATCGATCTTTTTCACGTAGGACTGTAGTTTAAAATAATGAACTGGATTCCTTTCCTGTTTTTACAGTATCCTTGGGCGATTCGATGTATACATGTACAGGAAATCTATACTGAGGTCTATACACTAAGACAGACCTTGGTTACCATGGGATTTGGGGTGGAGTTAACAATAGATCTTTAATAGCGACGAAAGTAGACCACGATTTGCTGTTAAGGGGTTAAAGGGAGACGTGTGCACTTTTGGTTTGGAGATTTTCTCGAAACCTTTGACTCGTGGAATTTGAGTGAATGATGTCTTAACATTAAATCTGCTTTATATCATCGAGAAATCAAGATGATGAATCACCAACAAATAATGGAGGTGATACAAACTGGACGGGAGACGGAAAGTATCAGTCCATGTTCCTCCCTCCATAAGTAACTCACAAATCTCCGCTGATCGATATCGAAATAGTGTGAGCCTCTGCTACCAATATAAAGTCAATAGTACTAGTTTAATGGTGGGTGAAACGTAAATCTTTTTTCCTTTCTGTCTCCATCTATCTATCAGTCTATCTATCTATCTATCTATCTATCTATCTATAATCTATCAATCAATCTATCTGTCTGTCTTTTTATCAATCTATATCTCTATTTAGCCTGCAGTGTCTGAAAAAATTAGACTATACGGTAAAAGCAATTATTTTCTTTGAATGTGCATGTGATATTCATAACAAGAACACTCTTTAATGTGTGCTATCAGCATCATAGACTTGTTTAGTTCCTCACCTACCCCCCCCCCCCCACCACCTGTCGTTGCAAAAAGTCGAATTCGATTCCATACAAGGAGCAAAATATTACACAATGTCTAATTCAATCAGGCACTGAATACTTTTCAAAACTAGGCACATTAGGAATGCAAGAAACATTAAAGTCTTTCTTTACTCTAAAATTCTTTCATTTACTGACTTAAACGCTAGCTAAGTTGTCTAATGCTCGCACAAAAATAACTCTGTTCAAATGGACTCTCCTAGCCTGTATTGAGAAAAGAGGCTCCGAAGTATAGGGTCTAATCAATAATTTATAGCAAAATTAAATGTTTTTGATGTCTCAACCCTCCTATCAAATAGAGCTACACGAACTGACTCGGCAATAGGGGTTATAGACATAGTTTGTATATCTTGAATAAAAAACATGACAATCTGGTGAGGTTTTTTGGTGCAAACAAAAACTAGAGTGATGCGCTGCAGCTGCGATCACCGCAATTACTTTGCATAATTATAATGCGGTCATGAGCGATATTACTGTTTCCTAAAAATGGGAATTTTAAAAACTTTATTTCATATGGCCTATTTCAATAAAATTTCCGCCCTTCTGTTCTATTTCATGACTTTATTACAGCAAACCTGAACAAGGAGCGGCATTTTAATTCAAGTAAGATTTACTAAAGCACACACATCAATATTACAATAACACACACAAACATAGACACGCACACACACACACACACACACACACACACACACGCACATGCACACAGATCGCCACTGGTCTTTAAGAGAGGGGGTTCTATTTTTTAAATATTGTTAATACTTGACAGGTATAGTTCATGTTTGTTATCTGTTCTTGTTCTGTTGAGGTAAGGCACATGTCGGGTTTGCATGTAACAAGTTAAAGGAATTGTATAGTTTTGGTTGAGACCTAACTTACAGTTTCTAACATTTTTGGTTGAGATTATGAGAAACCTCTTATGACATTTGAAAGAGTAATTCCAAGAGGAATTCAACATTTATTTGATGTAAACTGGTTTTGAAATGGCCAAGATATCAACAACAGTGCAATCCTTTTAAAAGGTGGGACCAACCTTTCATTACGATGGCTTTATTTTATTTTGTTTTAGAATGTCTCAGCCATTCCAAAACAGATTTTCAGCAAATAAACTTTGAATTCCTCTTAGAATGGCATGCTCTATACTATTTCACAAGTGGTTTCTTGGTACATGTATTTCGCAAAAATTTAAAAGCCCAATCCTTATCCCCACCAATACATGTACTATACCATCCCTTTAAATGTTCATGTTTTTTTTTCCAACATCACATCAACCCCCACCCCCAGAAAAGAAGAAACAGGAGAGAGAGAGAGAGAGAGAGAGAGAGATGGAAGGAGAAAGAATTGACTATTGCTGCGGGTTGTATTCAAGACTTTTGGGCTCACATGTCCCCCCCCCCCCCCCCCCCCCCAACAAGTGGCGGCTCCAAAGCCCTTTTTTTATTTTATTCTTCATTTCATTTCATTTTAATTTGTTTCCACCTTCATCATTAGGTTAGAAAACAAACAAACAAACAAACAAAAAAGATAATAATGGTATCAAATATGATAGGTGTGGAATCATGAGAAGCACAGACATGTATGCTTATTGAAAATGATCCTTTTTGTGAAGAATTTTGCGAGCTTACGTTACATCGGAACTACACTGTACTTTGAATATTACTACAGTTTTAGATAAATATACAGCACCTATTGATGTGTTTTTGCTTGGTTTAGTTGGGCTGTTAGTTTGTTCAGTAGTTTTGTTTAGTCCTTTCATTTCTCTTTCACACAATTTTTGAAATCTAAATTTGCACTTATTCACAAAACGTAAAGGTTATTCCTTGATCTGTTCTTATTCTTGCTTCTTTGTTTCACATTGACATATAATGGGAACATGTAATAATAAATATATGTACAGTTTGTCTGATCTTGTGAATGACATACTAAGAAAGCAGAAATTAACATGATCTTGTCATTATGAGAGTGGTGTATAGTCTACATGGCTTTCGTTAAACAAACACCTGCTTTGAGTGTTGAGGTTTGAAACACCTCATTATTATAATATCATTGAAAGAAAGTCATAATTACAACACATGCTCACTGTCAATACAATTTATTGAAATATATAGAATGGAATCGATGAGTAGTACATTACAGTGATCAAGAACTGTGATTACAGAAGCATTAAGATTATTCATAATTTCAAAGCCATCTGTGGGTCTCAATGTTAAAAAAATATCTTGACTTGATTAAGCCTGGATGTTTCAATATGTGAATGTGAACTGTAAGGTACGAGGCAAACTTTATGATTCAAATTTACTCCATTTGGTTGTCTGATTAATCTCTTCAACATACAATGTAAGACTTAATAAACTTGTATGAAGCATTATGCTCAATAAACTTGTATGAAGCATTATGCTCGCAACAGGTGAATACCTACAATACAGTTGTATACGTAATTCGAAGAAGATGAAACAAGTTGTAAAGCCGCCTCATGGAAAACACAAATGATGACAAGATTCAAAAGGCTACTAATTATTAGCCTGAAACAACAGTATCATGAAAGAACAACTCCAAAGAATTTTCCAGTTTCACATTCGACACACACTGGAAAAGTACCAATATATTCCAATTCATTGTCTTTCTGTTTAGCACCTTGAATGGATGTCTATTCTTTCAATCTATCAAAACCTCAAAGACAATGTGGTCTCCAGGGAGTATTTCCATCTCTCCTTCAAAATGAACCATCCACCATATACCACATAATAATAATGATAATAATAATAATAACTCAGTATTTATATAGCGCTTATCAATGTTAACATGTCATTGGGCTTTGAAAACTGGTTTATGGTTTGCGAAGTACATAGCTTGAACAATACTGGATGGTTCCAGACCGTGCAGAGACAATGTGTTCACTCAATGATATAAAAATCCTTCCTTCCTTCCTCCACTTCTGGCATGCCTCCAGATCGACAAAGCCAGCAGCCAACTGCGTTAACAAATTTTGCAGTTAACAATAACATTGGGACAAGATCGTTCTTTGATATTCAATATCAGTTTGTTCTGATAATTAAAGCCAAAATGGGCAAACCACTCCCCAAAGCTATGTTCATTGTCTCAATATCATACGGGTTCATTTTCCTCATATCATCTGCTACATGATTGGGCATTTCACAGACCTCCTCTTTCAAAAACAAAAACAAGAAAACTGAAAATACATACACTGAAGAGGTGAACAACTGAATAGGTGGAATTCTACACAGCATGTATCATGGGAACATAAAGCACACAGAAGGATGGGAACAGTGATGGTTTCTATCTGATTTCTCTCACATTCAGTGCGTATTTTCTCTCCCTCTCTCTATTAAAACAGCGTCATTGATGGGGTGAAAAGACCTTGTATCTCAAATTGTTGGTAAAAATCACTTTTCTTGATAAATCATCAGATAATCAGTTAAGTGATGTCTGGTCAAAATCCACACTGTCTTACCCCCAAAAGAAGCCACCACGGCACGTCCAGGGAAAGGCGATCCCATTTGTTACAGTGCTTTGGCTGCCTTGTGTTTACCTATTTTTTTTTTCTCTCCAGAATGTTTGACACTTTTGAGATACAAGATTTGTCAACCCAACAGCATTATATCTGTATATCTCTCTCTCTCTCTATCTTTCTTTATCTATCACCCTATGTTTCTCTCTCTTTCTCTCACTATCTGTTTCACACTCTCAAGCCGTAAATGCACATGTGACCACACTGCTCCCCCCCCCCCCCCCCCTCATCCTGGGCAGGATGGGTGGGGCTACTTTCCCTTGAGTTTGGCAATGAGGGCAGCATTCTCCTGCTTCATCTGTTTGTAGTCTGTTGAGATCTTCTCCAGGTTCGCCACTGTTTTCTTGCCGCTCTCGCTGTCGATCTGCAGCCAAGGAACAATCAATGAAGAAGGAATGAGCTGACAAGATCAGCTGAAAACACTTGAAGCTTACACCATTGTTGATTTGAATGGCGCCATTATTCAATTTGCTGTGGATGCTATGGACTTGTATTTGCTTTGCCCATTTGTAATCATTGCATGCTCAAATGAAGGTCATTACAATGCTGATTCGGCATTCACCCTCTGTTCGTGTAGTACAAAACAGCGATCACTTGAAAATTGTGAAAGTAGTACAAGTAAGGCCTTCATCTTTTGATAGCTCAATTCAAAGAAAACATTCTACAGAAATTATTGAGGTACTGATTGTAAACCAAAAAAAGAAATAAAAAAAACAACAACCAAAACAATAGGTGTTTACACAATACCATGTCTGTATGAAATAACAATTTTGGATGATTTCTGGGATTAAAGTGTTGTGAAGATGATCACACAATCATTTGGAGCACATATAGGTAATGAGAGATTTAGAAAACAGGAAGTGGCAATCAACTAGTTCATTATGAATCTTTACCATCTCAAGGATTAATTCTCACCTGGTCTTCAAGCTCTCTGATTTCTCTCAGTATGGTTCCTGTCTCCTCAACTGTCTTGATCAGCTGATCAAAACTCTGGTTGGAAAAAAAAACAAAACATAAAATTGTCAATAAAGTATCCATATTGATCCAGAAAACGAGAAATGAAAAAAGTCAAACCAGTCACTCTTTAAAGGCTACATTCATATGAATGCATATCACTCCCAACATGCAGGAATGTGTACAGATACAAATCTAAATGTCTGAATTTATGTATCTCTTGTCAGTGCAAATCCAGTGGTATAAAACTAAATTGGGCTCAGCAGTAATTAACTGAGTATTCAAACTAGAAAGATTCCTACTATTTGCTTTGCTTCTTTCCAGAAACAACTAAACAAGACATAAAAATACAAAACATGAATAGGATGAATTTAAAAAATATTTCATTTTGAAGCAATATCAAGCACAACAGAAATTTGATCCTCAATGCAGTAAAGTGGAATTGTTTCATCAAGGCTGTACTCATAGAGATGACGCGTACAGTCTTTCCTCAAATTTATTTACAAAATATATGCATAGTGTTTAGAAAAGATGGTACACACGGTAGTCACATTACAGCAAACATGCTTTAAAATGAAAAGTTTGTTATAATGAAGTAAGAATTCCAGTCCTGAGATCATATGTACATTTTATTTGTTCTGTAATACAAAATTTCTGATACAATGAAAGAGAAGTGAAGGTCCCCAGAACTACATTATAACAGGAGTCTCTTGTATGGAATGGATAATGCTAACAAATAAATGCACGCCATATTGCCTCAAACCAGTATCATTCACCTTTTTATGTGGCATTATTGCTTCACCTGCTGAGGAACAGTATGAATCAGTGGCGTATCTAGGGGGGGGGGGGGGGGGGCAAGGGGGGCATGTGCCCCGGGCGCCACTCCTTGGGGGCGCAAAAAACGAAAAAAAAAGCGAAGAAAAGAAAAAAAAAAAACGAAAAAAAAAAACGAAGAAGAAGAAGAAGAAAAGAAAAAAGAAGAAGAAGAAGAAGAAAAAAAAAAAAAACTCGCCCGGAAGGGGGGGGGGGGGGGGGGGGGGGGGGGGAAGGAGAATGGTGGGGGGGGGGCAGAAAACCAAATCAAACAAGATAAAAACAAAACATGATGATGACGCGGACAAAATGACAATGTTTATTGTGTTCACACAAGAATTCCATGTTCCGTAAGCTGAAATACAAAAATTTTTGGCGCGCTCGCTGCGCTCGCTCCCCAAATATAATATAAAAAAGATAAGAAGGTATATATAAGAACAAAACTTGACGACGCGGACAAAATGTCAATGTCTATTGTGTTCACACAGTGTCATGTCATTTAATATTTAGCAGGCAAAATGTTTCACTGAGCAGCGGCTGCAATTTCTTTCGTTCTGAAGCGATCGCCAATTGGATCAAAAGGCGCCAACGGTTCGAACATACGGGGGGGGGCGCAAAAAACCCCCAAATCAAACAAGATAAGAACAAAACGCAATGATGACGCGGAAATATACAAATTTCGGCTCTCTCGCTCGTACTATTAGAGTATTTTTTCAAGTCCTCAGTTTGGTGGTATAAATCGTTATCTATAAGGCCGTCACTATATCTTGATTAGAATTGTAAGATTTAATGAGCAAAAAATGACGAGAGTTCCATGTTTAGTAAGCTGAAATATAAAAATTTTCGGCTCGCTCGCTGCGCTCACTCGCAAAAACTTATAAAAAAAGGAAGAAGAAGATAAGAACAAAACGTTACGATGACGCGGACAAAATGACAATGTCTATACTGTGTTCACACATGTCATTTAATATTTCGCAGGCAAAATGTTTCACTGAGCAGCGGCTGCAATTTCTTTCGTTCTGAAGGCGATCGCCGATTGGATCAAAAGAGGACGCCAACGGTTTCGAACATACGGGGGGGGGGGGGGGGGGGGGGAATAAAAAAAGATAAGAACAAAACGTAATGATGACGCGGAAATATACAAATTCCGGCTTCAGTTTGTTGGCATAAATCGTTAAGGTCGTCACTATATCTTGATTAGAATTGTAAGATTTAATAAGCAAAAAATGACAAGAGTTCCATGTTTTGTAAGCTGAAATAGAAAAATTTTATAAATATTTATATTATATATATATATATATAAATATATATATATATATATATATATATATATATATATAAATATATATATATATATATATATATATATATATATATATAAAGAGAGATAAGAACAAAACGTGATGATGACGCAGAAATACACAAATTTCGGCTCACTCGCGCGCACTAATTTAGAGTATTTTTTTAAAGTCCTCAGTTTGTTGGTGTGTAAATCGTTATCTATAAGGCCGTCACTATATCTTGATTAGAATTGCAAGATTTAATAAGCAAAAAATGACAAGAATTCCATGTTTTGTAAGCTGAAATACAAAAATTTTCAGCTCGCTCGCTGCGCTCGCTCGCCAAAATTTTTATATATATATATATATATATATAAAAAAGAGATAAGAATAAAACGTGATGATGACGCAGAAATATACAAATTTCGGCTCACTCGTGCGCACTAATTTAGAGTATTTTTTTTTAAGTCCTCAGTTTGTTGGTATAAATCGTTATCTATAAGGCCGTCACTATATCTTGATTAGAATTGTAAGATTTGATAAGCAAAAAATGGCAAGAATTCCATGTTTTGTAAGCTGAATTACAAAAATTTTCGGCTCGCTCGCTGCGCTCGCTCGCCAAAATTTATCAAAATTCGCTACACTTAACATTGCTTAAATCACCCTCAAAAGACCCCTTTTAAGTGCTTGAAAAAAAAAAAGCATATCATGTAGACTTTGTTTAAAGTCCCTACCGGGATGGGGTTGGGGTTGAACACTTTTTCAGAAATTAGGGGCGCAATTTTCGCGCTTGCCCCGGGCGCCGTTTCCCCTAGATACGCCACTGGTATGAATGGTTTATGTGTTACACTTCAGCACTGGAACAAAAGTGACATCACATACTAGGAAAACATTACAAATGGTTTATGAGTTACACTGTAGCACTGGAACAAAAAGTGTCATCACATCTAACATGCTAGGGTTGGTTCTACATTATTTTTCTCACCTCATGTAATGCTGCAAGGTATTTGTAAGCTTTCCTCACTGCCTCGTCTTTCTTGGCATCCTGAGGGACACAGGGGGGAAAAAATCACATTTCAAAGAAAACTTTGTTTGTTTGTTTGCTTCTGTTTATTCTTTGAACAGGTGAAGTAATCAATAACATAATCAGCTGGACTGTCTCCTCAAACTTTAATAGTGGGCCAGACATTAACAATGAACGCTGCACTAACATTACACTAAACTCAATGACCTGCTAGGTTTTAAATGAACATATTATTTTAAATGCATTGACAACAGTGAGAAGACAACTGAGGGAAAGTGCATCACACTTTTCTTATTCTCTTTGATGGTTTACACGGAGTACACTATTTGTAGTTGTTACATACTGAGTGAGATGTACCCAAGTGTCTGTGATTCTGTCCATTTGTGGAATTATATTCTTCAGTAGTTAAGAAACTATGAGCCCTCTTTGTGATATAGAAAGCATAATTGCGGTATGATGCCCAAACATATTTTTACTCAAATATAGACGAACGAGAAGATAATTATCAAATACAGGCCTTCTGATTTCCCTCATTACAGAAAATACCAATGCTGTTTTACATCAAATCAAAATATTTGCTGGCATTGACACAAACTGACTACAGTATGTTCAATAACCTAATAAAGTCATACAATACATACAACACACAAGATCACTTAGTACTTCCCTGATTCTTTGTATTAAAAAAAAAAATGTTGGCAATGAAATTGTATTACTATACATATACAACTACAATACATATGTCCTCTCACCCTAAATATGAGTTCATCGGTGACAGTAAAGGTTCTGTCCAGTTTGCCAGAGAGTTGATTGATTTCCTTCTGTAAGGTTCTTGTGTCAACCAGAACCTAGGACAGAGACACAGAGAGAATTTCACAGGAAATATAAAAATCACACTCAGAAAGATTTAAATGACATATTGGGGATACAAGGATAGACATTTGAATGATTCCCATTCCGACACAAGTCATCCCCTAAGAGGTGACAGAACTTTGCATTTCATCATGGGTACGCACAATAGCTTGGTAGTAGAACAATGACTGGTGGGTAATGTCTTATGAATGATTCATACCTCTTTCGTAAGACATTTTCATATGATACAAGCAAGCAAGTACAATCTCTTATCGCCGGGATCTCTACTTGCTTCCAAGCACATATTCAAAAGTTGCTGAATATCAATGAGCAGCATTTGTAGTGACATGCATAATCACCACACAATTGAGATTTAAAAGAAAAAATCAAATCAATCACCCCTTTTCTTCTCTATCTGGTGCACACAAATACCTTTCAATTCCAAGATTTACATGAGACACACACACACACAAAAATAAATAAACTGGAGGAAGATAAAGTACTAGCTGGTTTTCATACTCTTTGTAACACATATGTACATCACCTCAAATGTTTAGAGACATTTCCTCTCTCACAATGATGCAAAGAATCAGACAGACTCTCTCTATGCAATTGAGCATCAAGGTTGCTACACATCATTCTTGTTTTGACAAAATAAACCAATATCTATTAGTCTATCCATCTATCTATCTATCTACCTTTCTATCTATTTATCTATCTATCTATCTATATATCTGTCTATCTATCTACCTATCTATCTATCTACTTATCTATCTGTCTATCTATCTATCTATCTATCTATCTATCTCTATCTATCTATCTATCTATATATCTGTCTATCTATTTATCTATCTATCTATCTATCTATCTATCTATCTATCTATCTATCTATCTATCTATCTATCTATATATCTGTCTATCTATCTATCTATATATCTGTCAATCTATCTATCTATCTACAGTTGAACCTCTCGTATCCGGACAAGTCGGGACCGGGGCTCATCCAGATAAGGGATTTGGCCGGATACGGGAGACTCAATGCTTTATACATGTACATATCATACATACACATGTAATGATGTAGCCCATTGTAGTACCACATGTAGTAATGTGTATACTGGAACCTTTTCATTGTTACACTCAGTAACAGACCCCAAAATAGAGGTTCGTGTTTGCATGAATGAAATCATTTTCTTTTATAAATTCTTGGGATGATTTACCTAAATAATTATTAAGAAATGTATCAAGTAGATCTTGAAAATAAACAGTACGAGTCGACAAAACTACGCTTCAAAATTCGATCATCACGGCTCGGCAAAGTCGACTGTATAGGTTGCCATTGTTAGATGGTCTCCCTCTCTCTCTCTCTTTGTGTGAGTACTGTGTGTGAACAATTTTTGAGTGTTCAATATCATTCGTTGCTCAGCCAATGACTCGAAACAGTGCATGTCTATCTAGTCATATCGACGGCTGTGTATGGACCTGTATGTGGCAACGCGATATGAGAGGACTCGAGCGCATAATCTGTTTATGTTCTTGCGTTGATTTGGGGATGTTAAAATGTCTGAAGGTAAGCAATTTGGAAGGAAGTTTGATGTAATGTATGTTAATCATGTTGGAAGTAATATGTAATTCATGTGTGTTTGTGTAGGAGTTCTCAAGGAGTTGGGAATCCCCCTTTCCTCCCGTAATTATTTTTTTTTTTAAATCACGGCGAGATTGCGTCCGTATAATAGAGAGATCCGGATAAAGGGAGGCCGGATAAGAGAGGTTCAACTGTATCTATCTACCTATCTATCTATCTATCTATCTATCTATCTATCTATCTATCTATCTATCTATCTATCTATTTACTCCCAAAGTGCAAGTTTGACCTATCTAGTCCTGCAAATTTAGTCACGCTTTATCACGTTCCCTATCAGATACTGAATTCAAATTGACCTCTCACATGCCTCCTAAGGTTACCACAGACAAGGGATTAACCCTTGTGCACATTGAGAGCCCATTGGCGCAGATCCCATAGCACTATACACACTGTCAAAAGTCTCTGGCAAGGAAAGAGTTAATATCCCAAATAGAAGTACACACAAATATAATGATCTCACTCTACTGGGCTTCTCACTTTTTCAATGTCATCCTTCTGTTTGTGGATGTTGGCAACGATCTCCAGGATCCTTCTGGTGTAAGCTGAGCGGTTCACATCCTTGGCCATGCGTTCATATTCAGCAACCTGCAAGATTGGCATGCACACTAAGAAATTTCATTTTCATTTCATTTTATTCAGATAATTTCTTTTCCTTATTTTTCCCCTATTTAGGCATACATTCATAATCATTATTTTTAAAACTCAATCATTCATAAATAATTTCTCAATGGATATCATGATTAATGTAGGTAAAGAGCCATGGAAGCAATAATCATTACTTTTTAGGAATGATGCAACATATAAAACAGCTTATTCTCAGTTCACCAGAACATCAAAGCAAAATCCTAAAGAACCAACTCTTCTTTTTTTCTAAGTGTGCAATGAAGACTATGGCAAAGCCACCAAACTAACTTTTATCCTAAATGATTGCATTGTTTCTCTATCATATAAGAGAGTAACAGAGGTAGTGTATCTTCAAAGTATGTCACAATGTGTCACTCTTATTTGAAATTTCAATATGATGCTTTAAAGAATTTCAAACATAAATAGTTCCCCAATTGTAGCAGTCTTTAAATCACGACTCAAAACACACTTTTTCATTTAACTGTTCATTATCATCAAGAACATCAGAAGCTTTTGCAGTACAGAATTTATGTCTATAGGTTTTGCGCTTTATAAATTGATATCATTATCATTATTATTATAGTTCTGAAAAAAGAGCAATACCTCCTCTTTATCTCAATAGTCCTAGACAAACATTACAAGAAATTCAACATGAAAACTGATGTCTTTGTTACATGTATGGTTCTCTCTGTTATTGATGAGAGTTATGAAATATGAAATATCACAAATGATTCAACAGAAATCAGTGCACTGAACAACATGTAAAATGGAAACTTTTGACACCACCCGGGGCCCGTCGCATAGAAGTTATTATTATGGTAACTTTGCCATCCAATGGTAACTACCATGGCAACAATACTCAACAGCCAATCAAAATCAAGAATTCCATGGAAGTTACCATTGGATGGCAAAGTTACCATAAGAGTAACTTTTATGCAATGGGCCCCAGATCTCCTACATGATGCTATCCCATGGACAGATTTCTCACCAATTGTTTCAGCATGTCCTCCTTGGCCCGCGTTTCCTCAGCAACTTTCTTCATCTTCTCCCGGAGTGCCTGGATGTCTTCTAGTCTCTTCTGGGATTCGGACTGGGGTCAAGAAGAATGGAATGATGACAAAAGAGATGGACATTAACACGGCTGAAAAAAAAATACTGTACATGATTTGACCGATTGATTGATTTGTACACTCTCCTTCAATCTCAAAGGTCCTGTTTACCTTTGGGAACAGCGATTAAAAAAATGTTCAAGATATCACATTTGATGCATATGTGTAGGTCTGTTGTATCACAAAATATCTTACCATATGATATTTTTGCTATATAGCCTAAAATACTGTAAAACAAGGAATTTTCGCGTGCACTGTAATTTCGCGAATTTCGCTGGCGCCAAGATTCGCGAAATTAAAATGCACGCGAAAGTCCATGTTTACATTATATGCATTGAGCGCCAGTGGCACTTCGCGAAAATTTCATGCCACGAAAAAGGCTGTCGGCTGTCCCAACCCAATGCCTGTGGACAGGGCACATTTTAAAGTAGATATACTGGTTACTTTCAACACAGCAACTGTGCAACAAGTGCTCAACAAATCATAGTCAACAGATGGGAGAACTGATATCAATTGGCTATATAATGGCTAAATGCAAATTCACCAGAGTACAAACAAAATTGCAGCTCTTATTCTGAAAACATAGCTACGCTTGCTAATGGAATGAGTATGTGGGGAAAATAGTGTTCATTATAAAATAGCTATCTGATTTCAAGCATGGTAATTGGTCAAAACACATCACCTTGCATTCAACATCTTTTTCGCACAGCACAGGAGTGCAGATGTCGCACAAAAAAGGTGATATACCACGCTCACGATATTACGTTGAGTTTGTGTATCATTCATCATGTATTTGATCTAGCATAACCGAGCTCTTGCGATGCTACATCCCAGAATTTCAGTGTGAGGTGGCCTTTAGACGGCCGATACCTGGCATTATCACGTCGAAATTCGTCTATCATTCATCATGTGTAATGCCGTTTCTTTTTTTTTTTGGGAGGGGGAGTTATTCATCAAAACTCGCTATCTTATAAAAGAAATAGCACACTTGTTCCGTTGTATGACAATGTTAAGTGCAGTGGACACTCGGTATCTTTAGATGGTGCACACTGCGTACTCACCTAACAGCTCGTACGCAGAGGTGGCACCTATCTAAAGAAATCTCATGTTCACTGCACTCACACTGTCGCACTCCGTGCCATGTGCTATTTCTATACTCCATCGCACCTCTTTGTTGGAGACAGCGTCCCTCGCCTGGCGGTAGTCCTCAATGAGGGGTGCCCTGTGCTCCTCCCATTGGTTGGCTAGACTCACCAGCTGCTTGGCACTCTTCTCCACCACACCCTGGTAACAACAATCATCGTTCACTTGTTGAGGATGAAATGATTTTGCTACAACACACATTTCTTATGGACGCCTGCCGGAGTGTACTCAGGACTAGCCTTCAGCAGGTCAAGACTGAAGACATACGTACATTATTGTAGCATACAGTGTCATTTTCATACAAGAAACTTTGGTTTTTTTTGCAATAGCACACCTTCCCTGGTATTTGCTACTGAGATATATCAGCACATAGAAATAGAGTAGAATATATTGTTATAGTAGCTGTTTAATAATTATAAGTGTCTTTATTTATCATATTGGACTACAAATATGCAAATGATAAAATATTTGCAAAATGAAAATGCATCTTTTTGTAGAGAAGCTACATTAGATGCTCTTCTCATGTTTCAGAAAAATTGGTTTTTGCAAAATTCTTTGTATTTCATTCACATCATTCTGCTATGGTGATGTCATAATTACCTGCTTTGACTCCAGAACGAGAGAGGGCAGTACACAGCATTGAGTACAGTTCTGGTTGAGGTGAGGATTTAGCTTTAAATGTTTTGCGAGATATTCAGAAACCACTCTATGAGATGTCAAAGAGCATGCAATTCTAAGGGGTATCAAATGTTTATTTGATGACAATCGGTTTTGAAATGGCTGAGATATCCAAAAACAAGGTAAAACAAAGATATCCTAATAAAAGGTGTGGCCTGTCGTCTTTTATTATTATCACTTTTTTGGATATCTCAGCCATTTAAAAACCAATTTTCATCAAATAAACATCGAAATCGTCTTAAAATTACATGTTCTTTCATATTTCAGACGAGATTTCTCATTATCTCACTTAGAAATGTTCAAAACATGAATCCCCACCTCAACCAGTACTGTACAGTCCCTTTTTAAAGATTCATTCAGACTTGTCTTATGATCCTCAAACCTTTATCTAAGTGTTCCACTCCTCTATTACGTACATCATTGTACCAATATGTTTATTCTGAGGAAACTTTGCCTATAATTCCAAGAAATCCTCATGTAACAAAGACAAATAAAAGTTAAAAAATTATTTGATTTCAATGACTTGTAGCAAGTGAGTCACACAATGACCTAATGTCACTGCATGTGCAAGTGTGATGTTCCAGCAACCATTTAAGTTTAGTGAGAGTTTACAAGTTTGTCTTTACCTGTAGTAACTTGATGTTGGTCTCTGCATTGGGTAGAAGGTCTATGGTCTTCTTCTTGACTTTGTACGATGCCTCCTTTTCTGAGTTGCTCCGTTTCTTCTCAATCTGCTGTTCGTCCATCTTTTACAATGAAGAAGAAACAGACTAACCTCCATTAAAACCTACAAAGTTTGTTTGTTTACATAGATTATCACTCACAGCACATATCTGTTAACCCGTTCCTTACGGGAACCTGGTTTACCAGGTTCCCGTGGGAGCAACTGATATACGGGAACCTGGTTTACCAGGTTCCCAAAATGAAGACAAGGGTGCCTGCTTCAGTGGCCTAAATTCATGTTTCTTTGTGTTAAAATGCTCAGAAAAGTGGGTTTGATAAAAAGATCAGAGTTTATTCTATCAGGATTTGTTCTCCTGCTGTTTAAAAAAAGGGGGGGGGTTTACATCCATGTACCTTTTCCTGATTTAGTTTTTTGCTTGTTCTGCTGTAAACTCGTACAAACATGTACATAATGATAAAGGCTGAGATCAGTTAGAAATGCGGGTTCGCTGACCCCAGTCACCTCATTCAGGTACCTAGTTTTGTGTAGAACAAATGATTCTGAGAGCTCATCAGCGCACACTCTATTCATGCCTCACACCCGATCGATATTTCCATTGTTCACGGGCACATGTAGTTGACCGTAGAAAGGGGGACACAGTGAACCGCTTGACTGCCTTCACACAGCTGGATTACCAACCTGTGTGCCTCTCTGTCGACGGGCGAAAAGAATCTCGTTTGGGGGCATTAAAGGCACTCAGAGAAATGCGGAAGGAACGGGTTAAAACAACTACAGTTGGGAGAGCCTGTATTACACACTATGCTACCAGTGGGGACTGTTAGAGTTGAACATCGACAAAGCAGACAGCTATGGGATGACATTACTATGAAGTACTACCCAAGCTGAGAATGTGCCAACATCATCTTGCAATTGTCCTAAATTCAGCATACAATGTTTGCATGTGACATCATGCCCAGTTTTCTTCAAAATGTCCATCACTGTTTGTGGATATGTAGGCCTACCCGTCACTGAAGTAACAGAGGTTTTCATTTCTTGCCAACTGGAGCAATTGAGTATGTTGTCGCAGAAGACCAGTTGACTTTTAAGTCCACACAATCTGATAGGCTCTAATTGCATATTTGATTGCTTAACTGCCACCTCGTAAAACACCTGGATTATCAGGCGGTATATTTTGCATTTTGTTTAACTCTTTGTGTACCAAAGTGTAAGTCCCCTGTGTACCACCCTATTCTGAGACTGCAATGCAGAAGTGTTTCTGGTAAAAATTCTGTTTTTCATGGCCATGTACCTTATCACACAAATGTTTATACTCAAAGTGCAGTTGGCAAAGTAGTAGAGAAAATTGCAGCTTTGCTTTGATCTATGTCAATGTTAAGACAGAGCTAGGGCTATGACACTTTAGCAAATTGCAATTCATTGATTGGTTTAGTGTGCAGTTGTGCCTTTGAGCACAACATATATGAAGGTAAGCCATTCTGTATAAGCTATATATTTAGCAAATCTAATTTTTCAAGAATCAGGACTTCCCAAGAATTTCACAAGTGGTTAAATTCGCGATTGTTGAGTACAGTACTGAACAGAGAAATGTACAAGATGTACGCATGCACGTCACATTCATGTTAGGATGAGAGTTAATAATTTTGGGTGTTTTTAAATTCGTGAACAGCATCCCCTCACAAAATATTGGGTGTGTACAGTAGATTGAATCAAGCATTGGAACATGGCATACACAGTAAAGCTGATAGGTCTAGATCCTTGCCGCTACCCTCAACCAGTATCCATATCACAAATTCTTATCCTAATCACAATCCTGAACATTGATTATCAACATATTATCCCTGTCCCTCAGAGTCTGGACATACCATCACTGAGAATCGGAAATATGTAGAGTGTGATATGACCAAATGGCATTCATCCTATATCTTACAGCAACCAGTTCTACCCTCTATCTAATCTGTGAAGTATTATCTCATTTTCAAAGCATTGTGTTTAATCGTACAAGTTTACCACCCTTCAATGACTACATCAGGGTGGACAACATGACAAAACATTACAATCAGTGTATGCTGCTGATGGTCTTGTGTTTACAGCACCATTATGAAAACAGTATGCAAAGCCCATGTGTAGCAAAATTTCACTTTGGACTTTGCTGCTAACACTATCAACCCATTTCCGATTTATAAATACATACAAAACACACATACCTACGCCTCACACACACATCCACACACACAGAACAAGAAAGAATAATAACAGGGACAAATCTGAGCTCTCTCATCCTATCACTTTGACACTCACATGTGGTAGTCCTACAGATATACACAATCTCCACAGTATCATCATCCTTATCTATTGCCAGGTACTTCTTGCCTGGATCAGTCACAGTTGTGGTATCCTTTTAACATCATTTTCTTTCTTTTAGCGATTCTTTTTTCACCACAATAATCAGCTCCATAAAGTACACTCTAACCCTTTCATCTAGCACCAATCAGGGCCATTTTTCACCATAAAGAGTTTTTTTTCTTCAGGTTTTGTATGTATGTATTTTTTCTCTCTTTGTGATCTTTTTTAATCATTTTTGTACACTGAACCTAATGTGTTATGTTTCTTCTACACTATCTATGAAGACTAGCAAAATAATAGGCACAAGCTGAGCAACTTCCTTTTATCACCGTGTTGAAATAAAATGAAAATGAAATTAAATTCATTTGAATTAAATTAATCCTACCCTCTGCTTTAGGGGAAAAGAAATATCTGCCTCAATCATCAGTCATTACAACTGACAGTATCTCCATCCTATTGCCTAGCAACAGCTCCAGCTTCCACAACCCCGCCTCCTCTCCTTTTGTAGGATATGTTACCTGTTGCACACTGGCTGAAAGTTTCTTGGATTCTGTCTCCATGGACTCCAGCTGAGACGTCAGTTGGCTCAGCTGCTCCTTAAGTTCAGTTTGTTCATCCTCACGCTTCTGTCTCAGTTCCTAGGGTAAAGAAAAAAGGAAGCAAAAACTTACCTCACATGGAAGCACAATAAGAGAGAGCTGGTTCACTATCACAGTGACCTCAGAAAGCATGTCTCACAACAAACTCATGGTACGTTGATATTTCCAAATTGAACATGGAAATCACTCAATTAAAAAGAAGTCTGTGAATATCAATTGTTTTTGTTTTTTTTAAATTGATATTCAAGAAAATAATGGCAGAGTAGTTGGGAAAAGACAGCACAGAAATAATTTCCATGTTATAGATGACTTGTATGCTAAGTAGTTGAATGAATACATATGATGTCAAAAGACTGTGTTGGCACAAACTTAATCAATTTTACCTTTTTCTTTTGCAACAAAGTAAAAAACAAACAAAACAAAACAAAAACATTACTGTAGCATTCTCAAAATACAGGGTAGTGTGTGTTGTAGCTTGTATTCTGAAGCTGAATCTCTACACAGTCCTTCCCTCGGATTCAATAACTGTAAACACAAAGACAAATAAGGGCATCCACAATGAATGGTGATTATAAAGATTTATCGTACTTATCAATCTACTTCACTTTGCCACTGTATTTAGCGGTATCACATTTTGATATGGTATATAAAGATTTTCGTCTGCTCTCCTACCCACCCCCACCCCCCTTTCTCTCAATTTCTATATCTTTTAATTCATTTGATGGTCCAAACATGACAAATTGACACCATCAGAGTACCCTTTCTCACTGTGAATGAGGCAGACCAATAAGCCAGTTCGGAGTTCCACTTTGCTAATGGGCAGAAAAAGATAACTTATACCAACAGGCATGTTGGTTTCAAAACTTACTGATGTAAGCACCTGTAATAACCAATTATTCATGCAATCAGCACATTAACTTACAGCAAGTCCAGGAGGAGGCAAAATTCATAGGAAAAGTTTGTTAATACATTCAATGTAAAATAATAAAATGGAAGCTTCCTCAAGTTTTAACTGACGGATGCAAGTTCATTCTTTGAACATGCTTGATGAATTCCATAAATTGGTACATCAGGCAAGCTAATGCATTATATTGCTTTGAAAACAAGTGAAGTGTCTAAAACCAATTAAAAAAAAAGAAAAATCATTTGCACCAATGTGCACATGACCTATCAACTTTGAACTGGTTATTTGTGTAGCAGTACAGACAGACTTGGGGAAAAAAGGAGGTCAAAGGTCACCTCTTCAGTGTCCGCTCTTGGCACGCCTTCACCGATCCCAATCTGAGCTGCTGTCTTTTCCTCATCCTGTTTTTATAAGGAAATGGACAAAAAATGACATTCCGTCCAAGTATATCATTACATCTAATGATAGCACTGCATTCTTGAAACATCACATGGAAAATTGAGATGGAGTAACATAGACAAAAGGCTCTTCAGTGGCATGAGAAGGACATTCACATTATCTTACTTTATGTTTTTTTTTTTACTTGAAACTAAGATCAACTTTTAATAGAAGAGAAACAAGACATGAAACTCATCACTGGGATAAGTTGGTGATAGAGCAGATTCAATATAAGTCACTCGTGATTATCATCTTTGAAACTAGATAATTCCAGATCAAAGCAGTTCATTTAGGAAAGTACACTATTTTCAGAATACAAATAATTGCACCCTTGTATACCTAAATTTTGGCTCTTGTTTCCACCACAAAGGTGGTGACATACGGACTGGAAGTTAGCTTGAGATACGTTTGTCTTGTCAACTACTACATACACACACAATTTGGGCTCACTTGGACAAACAGTTCCTGAGAAACAAAACAATCAATGGATATTGCTACTCTTTTAATCAGGAATCTAAATCAAGTGAGAAAAAAAAAATGGTATTTCTAACTTAGGCACGCACAAAGTGGCAATGAACATTTGCATGCAGACATTTTTAAATGCTTTAATTATTGTCTGAAATGCACACAAAATTGGTCAGGAAGTTATTTTGAGTTCTTAACTTGCTTGCAATATTGTTGCATATGACTTGAAGTCTATGCAATGAAAATAATAAAGAAATGACATTTAGTTATAAAGAACTAATCATTTGATGCCATCTCAAAAATACTAAATGGTGCCAGGATGGCGTCATACACGAGTGATTACGCTAAAAAGATCAGATCGAGAAGACATTGCCACAGACATCTCCATGGAAAATTTCATGTGAATTGCTTGGTCATGTAACTGTTGAGATAAACATAGCGCCCACAAAATTTGCCAGAAAGAAAGAAAGATACTAAAAAAAAACCAGAAGAAAGGTTCCTTACAAATACAATTGATGATACACTGATAACATATCGCCTAATGACTTCAACTTTGCAGATTACAGTAGCCTTGACTATGGAAAACAGTACCTAGTAAGCACATTAATCATCAATCTTTCTAGAAATCTAAATTCTACTTATCTATTTCTCTTTTTGCATAGAGCTATTTTCACAAATAAAAATGCTTTTAAATCATATCCTTTTTTTTTTTGATTCAAGATTAACTGAAAGTTTGTGAATTCTCTTCGACAGTACAGCATGTCTGTAGGTTTTCGGCAATATATTTTTGTGTATGGCTTTTTCCCTTGTGTATGCCTTTTGTTGTGTTTCCTTTTTTCATTGATGGCAATCAAATTCTAATTTCTAGCTCTCCGAAACATACACTTGACAATCATGCTTCAATCTGGATGATACACCATCACCTAGTAGTACCACAGGACTAAATGATACTGAAAAGAAATAAACACCAATATTTTGGATGCTGGAATCTGACCTGAGCAAACTGCAACTTCTCTGTGTGGGTGAAGCGCGAGCCCTTCGTCCCCTTGGTGGCGCCCTTCTGCCCCAGAAGGTCCAGCATCTGCATCAGGTCGGCGGTGGCGCTCTTGCGGTCACCCTGCTCCGATTTCTGTAGCCCCTGGCGGAGCTCGCTCACCATCCTCTTCATGAGGCGTTCCCGTTTCTTGGCCTTGTACTCCTGTGTGTGTGTGTGGGGGGGGGGGGGGCAAGAGAGGAATAGCATGTTGTTTACTTCTATCGGGAGCAAATCATCCATGGTTTAAAAGCGACAGGAATGAAATATGAAATTTATATCTGAATGTGTCCAAGGAGACTTACCCCTCTTCCGTTCAAAGATGCTGAATGAATCATTACAGTGGTTTATTAGATGGACTCTCTCACTCTCTCTCTCTCTCTCTGATTGAACAACATCAACATATAGAGTTCAAGGACAGCTCAAGATGATTTTTAGAATTTTGCATTTGAACACCTATGAATTGGTTATATTGGGTACAGAGTTTCAGAACTTATTTTGATTGGGATGAAGAGTAAGGATTGCAACTGATTGACAACTTGCCCTATATCGAAGTAAATAAGCACTGAATTGATCAGTGTTTTAGTAGTAGCCATGATAAAAAATCATGGGCGTACATACTCGAGCAGGATTCGAACCTCCTGATCACCGGACGGGCGTTATCTCCACTAGACCACCGAGCTTTCGCTGGACAGCAAGTGTTGGTTCTAATCCTTATACACTGTAGCATGCAGTGGGTACTGCTTTGTTATTCAAATTCATGAAATTCTTCCGTCAAGATGTTTTCATTGCAACTGATTGACAAATTGCCCTATATCGACGTAAATAAGCACTGAATTGATCAATTCAGTGCGGAAGAATTTCATGAATAGGAATAAGGATGTTTTCAAAATTTGTCATAAATCACAATGAACAAGGATGATGTCATAGCAGCTGCCCTTTAATGGTTTCAGAGGAAAGAGCTGTCATCTCTACAGCTTCACAGCAAATAATTCATGGCTATAAAGACAGGAATGAAAAGAATTTCCTGCAAGACTTTCCCTGTGTAAACAACATACCACCACCTGATTCTAATTCCAATACCTCTTGTGACAGCCGAGATGGAAGACCTGTTGTGTTCCATTCTGTCTCCCACTCCTGTGCCGCAGTTACCGCGGCAGCGTTGCGTTCCAACAACGAGGGCACTATGTCCTCTTCCCTCGCTGGCTGATCTTTGACCAAAGGCATGTGGTTGTTGTAGTAGCTCATGATGTCTGTGAAATGAAAGAATGTCAGAAAGGAGGTGTTACATCATCAATAGATAATATACACATGTACCTCAGACTGGGGGAAGCACATAAAAATCATATGTATGCACCATGAATTATCTCTGGTGTTCATGAAACACATACATCCAAGTTTTGGTAGTGATTACAAAAGTTTCAGAATTTATCTTGGCATCATATGCATTACGCTGCATTAAAATGACTCAGAATGTGAAAGATGCCACAGCTGATGTCTACCTTAAAACATAAACTCACTTTGAAATTTCTGTCAGTCAATGACATTTTGCTCCAGTTGTACCATCACCTCACATACAGAGTTAATATTTCACTCAACACTGATCACAATTTCCACGACCTCTGCCATTCATTTCACACATACTTTCTTCAGTAACAAAGAATATCTATACAATTGTTCAAATTGTTTAACAGCTGTGCAAGACACAGTATCAGTCCTTTTGGAATTATTGCATTATTTAAAAACTATATGTTTATCTAGGTCAAGGCAGAAGAGAGGATGAAAGTGGTTCATGGAAGAATAATCATTGAAGAACTTGTATTACACAGTTTTGCAATGCAGTGCATGGCTCAGCGAAAGAATCAAAATGATCATGACGAAAATTCTCGGCAGTTGAGACACCTGATTGGTTGATTTGAGCCACATAAATTGGTGAGCTTTCAGAGAGATGCCATACTGGAAAACTAGAAACATCTGAGTTGACAGCCTTTTTCTGGACATGAAACTTTTGCAAATTACCACTGGCATTCAATGCACAGTGTACAGAAACACTTCTGTGTGCATTTTGCTTTCATGAATCTTTGCTCCATGCGAAATTCACCAAAGTTTCATGCATGTGAGAATTTCTAGCTTTACAGTATCATTTCCTCATGTAAAAGTTTTAAATCTATGTATGATAAACAACCTTTTGGAATCTTCCTGGTGAGGTCCCCCAAACCTTCTGGGACGGCCAGAGGGACACTCCTGAAGGCATGGCTGCCTGATGCTCCCTGTCAGAATTAAAAAAATAAATAAATAAATAAACACACACACTTTATAGGCATAATTTACCATTGGCAGATGAAACAAAAACCCAGCATTAGTGCTTTAAAATAGTTCTAAAATGTGAGTTAAGGATAGAAACATCCATGGTACAAATTTAAATCGGTAAAATCAATGTTAAGTATTGTTAAACATACAAACTGTGAACAATAGTAAAATAATAAAAATGTTTCTAGACTAAACCGTCTTCAGTTACGGTATATTGAGAAAAATACAGACATCTCTTTATATTTCAGGCTTTATTGCAAAAAATTTTATATGATAGGATGTTCTGCGAAACAACACACCTACACATATGAATTAAATGTCATATCTTGAAAATTTCAATATGCATATCAACATCAGAGGACAACTATTTGATCATGTTTTGAAACCCTTGGTTTTCAACAGTTTGTCTCCTCAGTCATCCAAGACAAAAATTGAGGAATTCAAGTTCACCTTGAAAGCACTTTTATCTTAAATCTAGAGTTACATTCTTAACCCGTTGAGGACTAGTCCCGAGAATACCTGGGCAGGTGCCTATGGGAAATGCATATTGTAGCAAAATCAGTCCGTCCTCAACGGGTTAATTGTGACATCACATCCAAACTCTCATCGTATTCATGCATCCCCCAGACCTTAATTGAGAGGATGTAGAAACACTTCTCAATGGCACTTTAGTAGTGGATACCTTTACTAGCAGCACCAGTGGATGTAAATGGGGCTCTTGTTTACTCAACTGAAAAATGTGTTCACAAATGGGACATGAAAAATTGATGATATCTACACCCAAAAGGATGACACCATCAAGGCAGAGAATTCTGCAGAAAACTCCCAATCATTGTAAATGGCAATGTGATATCATGTTTTGGTAAAATGTAAATCTCACTGAATTTTACAGAAATTACTTGACATGAATACTCAACTGAAAAATATGTTCACAAGTGGGACATTAAAAATCTACAATATCTAAACTCAAAAGGATAACACCATCACAGCAAAATTGAGAATACTGCAGTGAACTCCCAATAATATCACTTGGCAATGTGGTATCATGCTTTGGTATATCTCTCTGGATTTTGCATAAATTACTGTACATGAATGCACGAGAATTACCAAAACAACTTCTCCTACCATTAGATCTGGATATAATAATAACATGAGTTTACCTACTTGAGTTACCTCTCTTGAATGTCATTATTCAAAATATTATTATCCAGGCTTTGATAACCATCATTACACCTGGGTGAAGGGGGAACTTTGTGGGTTAAAAAATGTTGTCAAGGACATAGAATACAGTACTAGTGTATGCACTTGGCAGGCAGGACTTCTCCACTATACCACAGATACCCTACTTGCGATGAAATAACACCCCCATGTAATTGCTATGGAAATGGTGAAAATGCAAGATTTATCACATTTTTCTCTAAATCTTATCAGTAAATTGTCCCATCATTTTATGCCTGTCCAACTGCAGAGTGACCACAAACCTTAAAAGTGGATGCCATGTGTGAGGCCAAATTTCAAAGGAATATGTAGCCACCCAGCTCAAAACCCGCAACAAGTTACAAGTTAGGATTCTCTGTAACTGACCACGACATGTCAGTTGGTAGACCGACTCAAATTTTCAAAGTTTGTCTTCCCTGGACGAGCAATGTTTTCTTTATCTCTGTCAAACTTTGATGGCATAAAATAAATCTAAAATCTGGAAAACACTCAGTATTTTCTAGACCATTGTTTTTCTTTCTTTCTTTCTTTCTTTTTGACAGGCACTGCTTTCACTGGAAAATTTGAAGATGTTTTCATGGCTACTTCTGCACAGCATGCCTGCATGATTCTAATGTTTAACCCAATGAGGATGAGCTGATTTTGCTATAACACATGTTTCCAATGGACACCTGTCTGAGTATCCTCAAGATTAGTCTCAATGGGTTAAATCCTTTTTTTCTCCCTTTTCTGTGAAGCTGCACCTCCTAACTCTCTCTTATTTCAATCATTTTTTTTAATGGGTTAAGTTGGTCCAATTCAACAACTTATGTATTATCTTAAAACCTAGAACTTACTCATATTGTCTTTTAAACTATGTGGAAAAGTGGAAATTCATTTTGGCCTACTTTTTGTAGGTTTTGAACTGGGTAGTCACATAATTATGAAGATTGGGTGGACACTGCATTACACCACCTGTGGTATAATATAAAATACCAGCAGAAGCCAACTGACCTCTCTATGCCACTCCTTTGGCCCAATCCATCTGACAGACCTCCTCTTACATGGCGGAGGCACCCATGGACACTGGAGCTGGCGTGAGATTTCTGCTGATATCCTCCGGCTCAGCATCGCGGATGTTCCTGTTTTGATAAATCAAAGAGAAAAGTATCAAGTTTAGACTTCCAACTCTGTGTTCATCTTTTCACCCCCTACGCTCTTCCTCTCCCTTTCTCTGCTAGAGAATAAACCTGTCATTTCAGTCTATCACAACATAGGTTACATTTAACTGAGCCTCTTGATAAGATTGATTGTTTGAAATAGAAAATTAAAACTATCATGTTTAATGATTACCTAAATTGACCAGCGTGAATTTTCCCACATAATGAAATTGTAACAATTACATATAAATCTTTATAGATCAACAACAGAGTTCCAGCATCCAGAGGAATTAACACATCAAGACTAAACATTCAAACATTAGGAATCACCAAGCACATATAATCACAAAAATTTCCTTTAATAAGATGGCAATATAATGATATCCAGGAAAGATTACAGTGCTTCTTTTTGGCCATCAATATTTTGACCCCTTAATCTATGATAATGTTCATCTAAATGTGCCCATTTCTTCTGCAAATAAGGTCTATTGAGGATTACTCTTTAGCATGTAGGACAAGGGCACAGTACGATGGTGCATGTCCAACATGACAGTGAAAACTACACAATAAAATAATGCATTTGTTTGTATATATCTATACATAAATGTGTATACAAATATCTATATGTATGTATGTATGTATCAATGTATGTATATGTGAGTGTGTATAAACCACACTTTCCAGATGGTTTCTGTAAATCATATCTTCAAGAATCTTTAAGAATAAGGGAGTGAGATTAATCTGAAGAAGCAAAATAAGAGAACAAAAATTGTTGCAACCTATAGATTCCTTCCAATCAAAGTTTTTGTCCTTACCTAATGGCTCATCTGTGCTTGCTGCAGATTCCTTGGGCAGCTTCTCTACCAGAAACATCGTGAGTCGTCGGATGTCAGCCTCGTTGGGGTACAGGAATGTCTGATAACCCATGTCGCCACGGAAACCAAGAGACTGAAGATGAAGACAGCAAGGATGTAAGCATTCATTATATCATTCCTCAGCTGGGCCATTTGCATTTTTAAGAACTGCAATGACTTTATGTGGTTTATAAAAAAAAACAATCAATCTAGAAAAGACTCAAATTAATATTGTGATGAAGAGGAAAACGAAATGGACAAATCTTACTTTAGAAAAAAATTGTCTTTTCCTGACAAAATTGCAAATGGTATCTTTCAATAGAAGGAAGACATTTTTGTGATGCATTCATCAAAACCACAAAAATAAGATGATAGATATAATTGATTGTTTTGAATGCCTTGCACAATTCGTTGTGTACAAATGGCAGGTCACGATTTCTGTTTGGTGTACAGGTCTGTATATGGCCATCATTATGAGAGTGACTCCTACTCTGTTGTGTATTACAATCTTGTGGATCTTTAAAAGGGGATGCCTTTTGTTGTTCCCATAATTCATAACTCTGAATTCTTTCTATTCTAATCTCACCAAAATGCAGAACTTTTACTACAGGCATATGATTGTTTTCACCATCTTGATCACACATGATAGCACCTATTTTCATGGAACAGACTAACAGCGCATATGGGCCTCCTCTTACCTGCAATGCATTTGCCAGATCTGTGCCCAGTCTGAAGCGAGCTGACATACCCGGTGGCAACGAGTGGGGGAGGTTGGTGTTGGTGTCGATCAAACGCAAACATCGCACGGTCGCCTCTACAACATGCTCGGGGGTAAACTGGCGAAGAGTCTCGATGTCTTCATCCAAATCACTAGGAAGACAGAATTAAAATGAAATACGTTACATTATTTACATATACAGGGCTCGACATTAGCGATGGCCTGGTGGCCCCGAGTCCATTAAGAATTGATGTCGGGCCACCAATTTTTTGTTTTGGTGGTCTAATCGGGCAACTAAAATCCAAAATCAATTTTTATATTTCCTATTATTTCTTGTGAGCGTCCTGCAGCGGCATCCAGCGCAGACAGTGCACAAGCCATGCAAGCTAAGTAGGGATTATCAGAGCGAGCTTGCACACATTCAGGAGATTTCTGAACATGGCGTTTTATGGCATGGCTTGCACGCTGTCTACGCTGGATGCCACAGGAGTCACATACGTCACGACACTTGCACGAAAGTCACCCAAAAGGTTGGCGGACGCCGGAATTCACAAAGAAAGTGAACCTGTACTATCTACAAAGTGATTAGTTTACTGACAAATTCTAGTACCTACCTGCTCTATCAATGTGGAATGATAGTAATTTGGAATATGTGCACAAGATCAGGTTAGTTCTGATTTTATTATTCTCTTCATGAATAATTGTAAAATCATATTAGACTTCACTTTCAATTATGGGGCTGATTCGTGCGTGGAGAGGTGAGAGCCACACAGAAAAAAAAACACCAAAAATTTTGAGTCGGATAAGGCCAGTAAGTTGCGATAGCCCTGCATTGAGCAAACCTGCTGGTCAGTGGCGTATCTAGGGAAAACGGCGCCCGGGGCAAGTGCGAAAATTGCGCCCCTAATTTCTGAAAAAGTGTTCAACCCCAACCCCATCCCCGTAGGGACTTTAAAAAAAGTCCACATGATATGCTTTTTCAAGCACTTAAAAGGGGTCTTTTTGAGGGTGATTTAAATGTGTTATAATAAATTTAGATACATTTTGACGAGCGAGCGCAGCGAGCGAGCCGAAAATTTTTGTATATTTCCGCGTCATCATCACGTTTTTTTCTTATCTTCTTCTTTTTTTGATCAATTTTGGCGAGCGAGCCGAAAATTTTTGTATTTCAGCTTACAAAACATGGAATTCTTGTAACTTTTTGCCTATAAATCTTACAGTTCTAATCAAGATATAGTGACGGCCTTATAGATAACGATTTATACCAACAAACTGAGGACTTGAAAAATTACTCTAAATAAGTACGCATGAGTGAGCCGAAATTTGTATATTTCCGCGTCATCATCGATCACAATTTGTTCTTATTTTTTTCTTGATAAAGTTTGGCGAGCGAGAGCAGCGAGCGAGCCGAAAATTGCTGTATTTCAGCTTACAAAACATGGAATTCTTGTCATTTTTTGCTTATCAAATCTTACAATTCTCATCCAGATATAGTGACGGTCTTATAGATAACGATTTATACCAACAAACTGAGGACTTGAAAAAAATACTCTAAATTAGTACGCGCGAATGAGCCGAAATTTGTATATATCCGCGTCATCATTACGTTTTGTTCTTATCTTGTTCGATTTTGTTTTTTGCGCCCCCACCCCCCTCCCCCCCCCCACCGTATGTTCGACACCTTTGGCGCCCTCGTTTGATCAAATGGGCGATCGCTTCAGAACAAAAGAAATAAAATTGCAGCCGCTGCTCCGTGTAATATTTTGCCTTCTAACGATGGCATGTGCGAACACAATATACATTGTCATTTTGTCTGCGTCATCATCACGTTTTGTTCTTATCTTCGTTTTTATATATATAGATTTTTGCGAGCAGTTAGCGAGCGCAGCGAGAGAGCCAAAATTTCAGCTTACATAACACGGAATTCTTGTGTGAACACAATAAACATTGTCATTTTTTGTTTTTATCTTGTTTGATTTAGTTTTCTCCCTCCCCCCCCCCCCCCATCCCGGTCTGGGCGAGGTTTTTTGTTTTGTTTTGTTTTTCTTCTTCTTCTTCTTCTTCTTCTTCTATTTTTTCTTTCTTTTTTTTTCTTCTTTCTTTCTTTTTCTTCTTCGGTTTTTTTTTTTCGTTTTTTCGTTTTCCGCACCCCCAAGGAGTGGCGCCTGGGGCACGTGCCCCCCTTGCCCCCCCAGATATGCCACTGCTGCTGGTACCTGTGTTTTGGTGAGTCACTGCACTTTTGTCAAAAAGCTTCATTGTCTTAACGCTAGAACGCTCTACCACACAGCACAAAAGTGAATATATGGGATCACAGGATGTGCCACACAGACCCTCCCCTTCCGGTCAATTATCTCCCGACCTGGTCCTACTACCTACGACACGAAATAAGGTCTACACAATACTAGTTGAAATGCTTACCAGCCAATTTCCCGAAATGTGTGTATGATAATGTTGTCAACTTCAGCCATAATCCCTCCTGTTTAGCTCTTTTCCTTGTAGAATTTTATGACGCGGTTCTGTCGTCTACCCTGTCGCGTCCCGTCCCTGGCTGGATCATGGATGGAGCAGCTGCTGCAAGCTGAATCACATGACTTGGAGATCACCTGATCAGTGTAGGGCTGGTGGCGCAGTTCGCCGCCGCGAGAACAGGATTTTTGGAAGTTCTAACACAGAAGTAAAAAGTAAGGTTTTATTTGGATGTCAGTTGTTATTTTGCTTAGCTTAATGTTGTCTTATTCATATGATAAAGAGCTTTGTATTCATTGATGTATTTTATTCAATAGAGAACATTAAATTGCATTTTTTTTTTTTAAAATGGGAGGTATTTGAGAGCTTCTAAATACTTTTTAAAGAGCTTCTTATACATCGTTTATGTGTCGTGAATAATAACTGGCAAGAGTGAAGAAAATTGGGATAGGATGGATATTGATGATAAGATGATGTGCGTAATGTGATATATACGTATATAGTATACATGCATACATACATATGACTTTTCCCTCAAAACTATTTTTTAAAAATGGACTCCTGAAAATGTTTGGTGTATTATGGTAGAGGCAGAATTCTTCTTAAAAACAGTGAAAGTAAAATGCAATGATGAAACGCTTATCCTGACGAGATATACACTAACATGAGTCTGTTCACAGCTTAAAAGTAATGGGCTGTTGTTTAACATTAGAGATTGCCGCTTTAGATTGTTTTCCCGTTTGGTTGTGGGCCTCAATGTTGTTTTATGTGTGTATGATGGCACACCAAGATTTGTTGAGTTGTTGATCCAAACAAGTAATATGACAGTGAGTATAGTCCCTTTAGGTCCTTTCCCCTTTCCCCCTGGATATTTGTTTTGGGATCATTCAACTCCACAAAAATCCACTTTTTCTAGCAAAATGAAAGAGCATTTGACTAACCGCTAACGTATTATGTCAGTATCAAGTTGGTGGAATGTGTAATTTTCATCATGAAAATGAATTTTTGTGGACGTTCCCTTTATATTTTCTTTATGTTGTTGTCCACACATGACGCCATAACCTCTAGTAGTCTCCTCATCCAGCAGTTCTAACACCAAAACTCAGTAAAATTCATAACTTTTGCATTGATTGTCCGATTTTCCTCAAAATTTCACTGATATGTTCTACTAATGTTGCTGCTTTCACTCAATCCATATTTCTCTTTGGGTTTTGGTTTTCTCTGATAAAGAGCTACTGAAATTATAGGAGGAAAGGCAGTAGATTACTCGAGAAATCAACAATGTCTCTCCATCATCATCATATTTGTCCGATTTCACTTGATCATCACTGACCTCCTGCCATTCTTTCATAACTTCACTTCAAAATGATCTCACCTTCCTTCAGGGAAGAGTCTCTCTACCATCTCACAAGCTTGACGTTATGGGAGCTTCCTTAGGGAATTCGAAGGAGAATTGATACATACATGTATTAGTTTATGGCTTCACGCAAAAGAGACAAGATGGAACTGGCAGATGAACGGAAAGAAGGGAGAAGGAAGCCATGTTATGAGAAGAAGAGGAGGAGGAGGAGAAGAAGAAGAAGAAGAAGAAGAAGAAGAAGAAGAAGAAGAAGAAAAAGGAGGAGGAGAAGAAGAAGAAGACGAAGAAAGAAGAAGAGGAGGAGGAGGAGGGGAAAGAATGAGAGAAAAAGAAAATGGAGCAGAAGAGAGGAAGAATCAAGAACGGATGGAGGTCAAAAAAGAAGAAGAAGAAGCAAATGAAACGAGACAGAAAAAAGACAGACGATGTAAACACGGATAAGGAGGAAAAAGAGAAGAAAAAGACGAAGTAAACGATTGCAACAAGGTATAAATGGCGACTTGCTTCAAGTCTTATAGTTTTTGGCAGTAGTGCGCCAGCTACATGTGGCGCTTGAGTAATAAGGTTACTCGTAATTTGCCCATGGACCTCATATACAAGGACGTTCATCGTATCGTTAATTAATTCATGCACCTATACATCTCAAAAGCGCCACAAAGACATTTTTAACATGCTTCACTGCTTTGATCCCATCATCGTCGCCGCCAGCAAGCCGGGAGAAGAACAAGACGGAGATTCGAGAAATCTAAAACTATATGCGCAGAAGAAAATAACTCACAAAAATCAAGTAAAGTGAATGTGCAGTTGTGGTGCATGTTAGGAAATCATGCCTCAAACAATTTCGCTTGGGTAAAGCAGGTAGTTTTTAAAAGAAATCTAACATTTTGGCAGAATGATTGTCATTTGTTATCTCAATATTTCACTTTTCCGCAGCTTATTCCAGAGCAAAAAGGGACGGTAATGATAGAAAACAGGTATATCTTGCCATTAAGCAAGGTCTTATGCGTGTGCGAAAATGTGCGAATCAGCAATTACCCAACTTTTGACACAAAATTTGTCATGTTCTCAGGTTTTGCTTCTCTTCATCATCTTTATTTATTCAAAGACATTTCCGTTTGAAAAAGGCACATCAGCGAAACAAGACTGACATGAGGGAAACGGTTCTTTTGTTAGTGACGATACATGATCACACAATCGTTATTGTCCAGACACAAGAATGTACTCATTACAGGGTGCACATAATCACGTGTCGGCGACGATGATTACACCAAAGAAAGACTGCCGTGAACAGTCCAAACCAATATTAGGTCCATGATTCGCCTAATCCATCTCTTTTCCTGGCTGGTGTTTACTGGTATAGATGTATAATTTTTCAATAATTTGCAATAGCATTCTGCGTAAATTGACATTTGATTTTGAGATCAGACCTACAGGGATGAGATATTACGTAAAACGTGGGTGTGTTTCTCGATTTGCTGTTTAATCAATGGCAGGAATATCTGCTTTGCCTAGGTAAAATGAGTGTATGCTTGTATGTGTTTGCTACATGTGAGTGTGACTCTGTATGGGCCACGTCCATGTGCGTGCTTTGCTTGTTTTGATCTGGCAGAAGTCGTATAATACGGAATTTTGCGTCAGCACTGATGGGGGAGGCGATGTCTTAGACCACGACGTCATACCAAATACAGGTTTCACCTTCTCATGCTTTCTCTTCTTTAGGTAGTTCTTTTTCATTTGCATTCCTTTATTCAGATCAATGGTGACTTTGGAACCAAAAATGCTCATAAATACCCAATCCCCATGAAATATTTATCTCATTATTTTACCCGACCACTGGCGGGGACTCTGTTTCTGAGAGAGACACATTCCGAGCTTCGAGACAGCCAACCAAGATCACCTCACTGTTGGTAAGTAACAGGGTTTGCTCTTTAAATACCTACTTGAATCTCTTTTTTTTTCTTTTTCACTAAAAACAGTTATCATCATTTTCATCATCAACAACAACAACAACATGAAAAGCAATAACAATAACCCTCGCCTCCACCACTGCAACCCCAACCCCAACCCCAACCCCAACAACAACCCCAACAACAACCCCAACAACAACAACAACAACAACAACTACTACTACTACTACTACTACTACTACTACTACTACTACTACTACTACTACTACTACTACTACTACTACTACTACTACTACTACTACTACTACTACTACTACCTGTACCTCTGTATATCATTTGCTGATCTGAATGCCCTTAAATTGGTGAGCAAAACTGTGACACCGTTTCATACGACCATAAGTCTCAGGGTGCAACTTCTCGACTATGTCAGGTTTAATCATTTCCAGAACAATTTTATGACAATGGTTCACGAAATAGTGATTAAACGATTGAAATTTATTCATTGAATATCTGTGAATTATTTCTTTGTTATGTCACTGATCAGCAAAGCTGACTCCAAAAGAAGAAATAGTCATTGAATTCTAAAAACTTGGGTATGCCACCTTATTTTAATATTTATTTGTTTAGACCATGCTTTTTTTTTGCGTTCAATATCGGTAATGGTCCTGTCGTATAGAACTGGACGTTTTACATAAGAATAAAGTGTGTTGTTTATTACATGGAGCACCTGAAACTCATAATCCATTGGACTGTGTATCAAACTTGTAAAAAAAAAAACCCAAAGTTTTCGTGTTTTTATGGATCTGTTGTGTCAGCACGTTGTTGAACGTGCGTGATACACGCATTGTGTTGGAATAATATTGTTCTTTTATCAGTTTCCATCACAAACTGATTTGTCTTGAGCAAATTATAATGCCTTGAAGTCAACCTATTTTTATGTTACCAAAGTGAGTAATATACTACATTTCATTACTCTGTTCAAATTTCTGGGTATCTCACGTGAATGCATAACATTGGACACATTCATGAATACCTGATCATTGAAAAAAAAAATGCTTTTCTTTGAACCCTCAGCCAAATGATTCTGGAAATCTCCGAAGTTAATGTAGTCTTTCTGACATGCATCTGAAGAGGCATCGTAATTATGACAGGCCTACTGATGAGACATTTTCGATGCTCTTGTTTTGGTGGTCGGGGAATGCTATAACTCTTATAAAGAAGAAACACTGTGCATGAAACGTTCTATGCATTTATGATCTTGTTTAATCATTAAATGAACCTGCAAATGGTCTTAGCTAGTTTGTATAGTGTGTTGATAACATAATGATTGGTGATCTTTTAACCCTATATGCCATACGTCGCTTTTACATCATCTGTTGCATGTATCAGCTATTCATGTTTCTTCTGGACGTTGAGGACATGCACTTCTTCTTTATACTTGAATGGTCTCGAGTGACAGAATGATCCCTAAATAATATTGTCTATCGCGCATGTGTCGTTACTAGCTAAGTTTAGTTTTCAATTCAATTCAATTCAATAGTTTATTTATTTCCATCATCACAAAGAAAAGAAAAGAAAAAGTTGACATAATCCAAAGTGATACATTTTTTTCATTTCTCTTACACTCGTCCGATAAAGGATTTTTTCAATACAATATAAAGTATATTATACACGAATGATGTCGTAAAAAAACAAAACAATGCACTTTGTCATGGCAACAAAAATAGTAAATAATCACAATGATGGAAAACAGTGTTCCACTAAAAAAGCCACGCTTGTAGAACGTGGAACACTGGAACAAAACAACAACAGCACCAATTTGTTATACCAATAAGACATATTCATTTTAAATTCTTCTATATACTATTGTACATTTTACTCATTGATATAATGATGTTGATACTATGAACAATACTTACTAGGATTTTAGGATGCAAACATATAAACTATATAACATATCACATTTGTGGCACAGACACTATGGGGCCAGGTGTGCCAGGAAAATTGAACGGAAAGGAAGATATGCAATCGGCCACAAAAAACAGAACGACGACAACAACAACAACAATAACACAATACACAGAAATAACAGAGTTTGAGGAAATGCACTCAGACAGGTACTGGACAACGAAGAACGAGGAAAAAGTAAGTTTGCACGACGGCCAGCGTCGGTGGGTTACTCTAAAGTCATGCAGAAGCAAAGAATAAATATTTCAGTTTTAAATCAATCTCTGCTCTACATCGGTTGTCTTAAAGGCATAATTTACCATTTGCAGATGAAACAAAAACCTAACATTAGTGCTTTAAAATAGTTCTAAAATGTGAGTTAGGGATAGAAACAACCACTGTAAAAATTTGAATCCGTATAATCGATGTTAAGTATTGTTAAATACACAAAATGTGAACAATAGTTATAATAAGAATGCTTCCAGACTAAACCATATACAGTTATGGTTTATTGAGAAAAATGCTAATATCTCCCCATATTTTAGGCTTTACTGCAAAAATTGTATATGGTAGGATGTTTTGTGATACAACAGACCTACACATATGCATCAAATGTGATATCTTGAACATTTTTTAAATCACTGCTCCCAAAGGTCAACTGGACCTTTAAGAACGGCTGTCTGAGATTTTACTTGGCTGCCACCACGTGTTCGATTCGTGACATAGTCTTATCCCAGGCACCAGTACTCCGTTTATCTTTCAGATTTTATAGCTGAAGGAAACAAAATTATTTTGAGGTGCGTTGGACAATGAACCTGTAGTGCATGTATCATAATGCTTGTAGAACCTCTCCTTCGTTTTCCTCTTCTGTTCCCTATTCTTCCTTATTCTTTTTCTACTTCTTTTTCTTATTCATCCTCTTCTTCCTTTTTATCGTCTTCTTCGTTCGCTACTAGTAGGCACAATTCTTCTTCTTCTTCTTCTTCCTCTTGTTCTTCTTCGGCGTTTATTCATCTATTCTTCTCCTTCATCATCTTCTTCTTCCCCTGTCCCCCACTACTCTTCTTCTTCTTATCATAATCATTATTATCAAGATTATGACTGTGTACAATTTATTATTATCATCATCATTCTTGAACTACTTCTACTTCTACCTCTACTACTACTTCCTCGTTTCCTCTTCTTCTTCTAGAGATAATATTATAGACTTAGTTTACAAGCGTTATGCCGAAACAGCTCGCTTTCGAAATCTATAAGGAAAAATAACGATAAGAAACTCCAATGACCATCAAAAGCGACCTCAGTAAGTAAACTACGTGCATGTATTTTCATACACTGTAATAAATAGTAAGGTGGACATAAAAACGTTAAAAAGTTTTGTACTTCTGGTACAATACAAGTATGATGCCATGTCACCAAATTGCAGCAATATTTTGAACTGCTTAACCGTTGAGACAATAATAATGCATAAATCATGCTAATGGAGTAAGTGAAATAAATTTTGTCTCCTTATGTCATATCTTATTGTTTTACTTATTTTCTTATCTTAATTTGTGTCATCCGAGGACAGTGCTAGCAGCAGCAGCAACAACAATAACAACAAAAGAATGTTACTTAATTTTGTCTGGTGACGTTTCCATGAGCGCGCCGGACACCATTCTAGAGGTAGAATTACCCCATGAACAATCTCTAACAAAAGGTTCCCCACGGAGCACAGGTTATTAACTTTTAACTGATCCTGACTTATTAAAGCCATTCTCCTGTGTCACCCACAGCCTACCACCGGGGTGGTTGAGTTCTGTTATGTAGTAAACTCGGCATCGCGCGAGCTGCGTCGTCTGGTCTCGAATTGGTCGAAAATTAACCCGGCAAAGAAGGCGTCTTGCGCAGAGTGTGCCACTATCACGTGTCTTGGTTTGTTTTCACTGACAGGGTTCAAGGGTGAGCAGCTCCTCCGGAAAGCCTTACTCCATCATTACTAGATAGTTAATCGAGGAGTAAGCCGCGTAATTGATGACATTTGATGCGTTAATTGCAATCCAACGACCTGGTTTTACAATCTCCCGTGAGTGATTCGACGCGCTCTGTTTGGATTCGAGGACCCCAGCTAGCCACCGGCTATCGCTGAGACATGGACGGGAGCAACCCGGCCTACTACCCGTATATCACGAAAGGGCAGTTCTCGGCGCCCATCTCCGCGGCCGATGTCGGTGGCTTCCCCACCAGCTATAGCCCCCAGCCACCCTCCTGCCTTTTCGAGACCAAGCCCATCATACACTCCGAGGATGTCGTCGGGTACGGCGCGGCGGCCGGCATGCCGGTGATAGACGGTCGCGGCGAGGATGGGCTTGGACTCCAGCAGCACTACGGACAGATCACGAGCACCAACATGCCCATGCACTCGCCGACGACGCCTCAGGACCTCTCAAGACCCCTAGCTCTTGGTCAGCAGGCCTGTAGTCAGGCGCGCCAGTGCGAGGGACTACCTATCACCATGTCCCAGCAAACCTACAGGATGCCGGGACTGTCGGCGGCTCACCAGGCTGCCGCCAACGCTGTACCGGGACATCACGGTCACGGCCACGGGCAGTTGCCCCACCAGCCGCTATACACCATGGCATCTGATTACAACATGCCAACTGCTAAAATCCCCAAGAACCCGAATCACGGGCAAAGCCTTCCTTTTCCCTGGATGAAGACAACAAAATCTCACGCCCATATGTGGAAAGCGAATTGGCCAGGTAAGTACGATCCATATTGACAAATTATATTTTCTGCATAACAGTCGAAGAGAGCTCACACGCATAAACGATACTTATATCCAGGGCGACCACGTTTGTTAACATGATAGTCTAAGTGTCACAATATCTTTTCAGTGTCCTGATTTTAGCACACTTAAACAAGGCAGTAATAGTTCCTATGTGTATACTTGGGGTGTTTTTCTTTTTTGTAAGCCCTATGAATTGAATCCAACTTTGAAGTATACTTTTGCAATTACAATACAATTTGCTCTTTCATAACATCAACATAATTATATATCACCAAAATGTAATTGCATACACTTCCTCTTCCGAACAGAAAGCTAATTATTTTCATATTTGTAGGCCTACATTCCATGTGCGCCGGAATCATCAACATTAATGTGTGAGAGAAATGTCTTTAAATATTGATTATAGAAATAGGCATTACCAAGAGAAACCACAGAATTTAGCTTAATCAGTAGAATTATTGTGCTTGAATACCTAAGTAATACGATACACTGAGACGAAGTTCGCAAGTGGTTGGCATGTCTCAGATATCAAAAACGAAATAAAAACAAAGAACATAATATCCATTGGTATGTTCTAAAATACTTCGAGGCCACCACAAGAAGACTCTGAATCAGAGTCTTCACGAGGTTATGGGGACAGTCAGAACTACTGAAAGATATTGCTAATCGTTGTCATTTAATCCCGCCACGCATGTGTTGAGAAGCATGTACCGGTACTCAAAATGTCAACACCGCAAAATAGTGCGACAAAGCCCCGTGACATAATGATACACGAGAAGTCGAGAGATCTACCTGTGTGTATTTACCAGTGCATGTTGAGATGGCTTGGAGGCTGTTATGTCACAATTGCGTTAATCTCAGATTAACCGCAGTTAAATCATTGTCTGATAATATTGTGCATGCTTGTTTATATGCAGATTGTAGTCAAGATTCAATAATCATATATCGGAAATCACAACGCTGCTATTTTTCTGCCATCAAGTAAATTCATAATCCTTGTCACTAAGTTTGATAATTTTGTTATATACATGCACTGTGCTGCTGAACATCGACCACACAAATTCGAAAATTAAGAGCGTAGAATGAAAAATAACTGCCAACATCAAATGATTTCTGCATGGTTGCTCAAAGTTACAGCTTCAGTTTTTGAAGAAGTTTCAGGACCTGTCCTCCCACCGCATTCTAGAGTGAAGACAAAAGTAACGTGAGGTGAAGTGAGCTTTCTCCACAAAAAAAAAACAAAAACACAACACCACTATGAATGCATTATGTAAAGTCATGCTATCCATGACACATGGTGTGCACTACCATAGACTGAAACGAAATCAAGAAAGCCATGTCGGTAGGATGTGCATGTTTATACATGAACAAAACCACTCTGAATCGTGTTGACAATAAAGTGTGCATGTAACGAGGTACTTCAATTTCTCATAACTCACATTACTCATTTTGATCGTTTGTATTTGCGACAAATAATGAACGCATTGGATATGGTTTTAACAGAGAAGTTGTTTCCAGAAAGTGACGGTCAAGATATAATATTTGATAATGTATGTCATCTTCTATTATTGTTTTGTCATATATATATATATATATATATATATATGCGTGTGTATGTGTGTGACTAGAGAGACGACATAGGTTAATTACAGGTAAGGGAATAATTGCCTTGGATAGCGTCCTAATGTTAAGGTACTTAAAGTGTGTTGCACCTCATAACGGCACCTAATAGAACTCTTGAACGGGTTTAAAACTTAATTGAGCAATAAACAATACTCTCATGAAAACGTATGAATGTATACATTTGAATAGACCCTTCATCAGATTAAAAGCAAAGGCTCGATAAAATGAAACCATGTGTCAAATATATAGGATGCCGAGTTAATAATTACCACCCAAATTCAAATAAAAGAGATGGAAAGCATCGTAAGCTTTCTCTTTCTAGTCTGAATCACATTCAATCTTTGATTTCATGTAGCAGTTTTCACGTCAGCAACGTTTCCTCATTGTACAATAACATTTAATATGACCATGAGACCCGAATGATCTGCCGATGTACTTGATCTACTCAGACAGAAAATAAAGGATTAATCATCGATATTCACATTTAAAACAAAATTATATTATGTAAAAACATTACATCGCTTTTTGCTTTAATAAGAGAAACAGGAAATAATTGGTGCTGAAGTGAAGAATATTCCGATACGCGGTATAAAGTGTCAGTAAAACTGTACATATTTCAATACACTAGATAATTTCATATATGTATATTTTCAATTTAGTTTATTTCCACGAATCTGATAAAATATCATATATATATATATATATATATATATATATTCATATATGATTTGTATACATGATCAGCGAATTTACATTAGTATACAAGTAAAAATGAATGGTAAGATTTAAATTTTTCTTTGTTTCGTCACTGTTATTCTGAGAAATTAAGCTCGTGATAAGAAGCGCTTTCCAAATCAACGATGACGAAAATATATCATATGATGCAGTTTTCCTCTTTTTTTTTCTTGTGCGAACGAAACTGAACCATCGAATGAATGATTAACTCTACTATAATCACGAAATTTATTAGTTAGCTTAAACTGTAGCGGGTGGGAGTTCTCATTATGCGAATCCAGCGTGAAATAGCCGGTAATTAAAACTGGCAAATTGCGTGATTGTCGTGACCCATAGCGCGTGTGAGCATATTATTGTATGGATCCAGTTCTGTATTGAAACCCGTGCCACAGCATTTACCATTTGTGTGTGAATATAACTGTGTATGTGTAAGTGTGGGCTTGTATCTCTGTGTGCTTTTTATATTCTTTATCATGACAACTGTATGTTTGTGTGTCCATGTGTACCATAGAAAGAGAAAGAGAGATGAAAAGAGTTCACATAATTATTCTGACATAGAGGTTCTTGCAGAAAGTCATTTGTCTAGGATTAATCAACCATGCCTAATATCATGTATGGCTTATTACTAGTGTGATAATTTCTAACATTGTTCGAGGATGTTATGTTAGGTAATGTAATTTCCATAATGTCCCTATGCATTTTAAATCTTACTGTATAATTCAAAGTAAAAGGGTAAATGATTTAATTATTGATAAGAAAAGAAACGAACTCACTTATGGAACGATAAATTTAGTAATAACAGTGATTTCAATCAATTACTCGTAAATGTTATCTTAATCAAGTAATTTTAATGGCAATCGTGTGAAATACACTGGACTAACATGGAGATTTAAAACTCGTTGCATATTAGAACCCACTGAGATTCATGTAGACAAAAATATGGTGATAATGTTGTTTTCCAACTTGTAACTACCCTATATTTCATGTCAAGGTAGCCTTATTCGTCGGAATATTGGGTCCAGTCAGTATGACGTGCTTTCATCGATGACTTCAAATATTTCGATTACATTTAACATCTTTGATTTGATTTAAATCTATTTTGACTATAAAGAATATTAATTTGTTAGCGGGACGTGCCCGCAATCTTCCCCCACCTTACGGGACTCCACCCGACGGCCGCCTCTATGCCCGCCCTGCTGGCGGGCCGCCGGGTAATGCAAATGACGGCAGAGTTGACGTCCTATAGGCATAATATTCTCCTGTTGTCAGATCGTGTGTAGACGAGGGTGGACGCAATTCACCGAGTGCGAAATGGCCGGTGGCAAACTGAACCTCTTAAAGATTAGTTAAAGTATTATTTGGAGAGATAGAGAGAGATACCAAAGGTGGAAAAAGAAACAAAGACAGGAGAGAGAGGAACGAGAAAACAAAATGAGCCAGAATATGTTTTCATGCAGATGAGTGCGTCGCTCGTGCTTTATGAACACTCGAAGCAGCAGCTCGCTGCTCGCGCTCTATTCGTGCATGGATAGACCCCGACCTCACGTTTCTTAACGACCACAAGCAATTTGCAGTGTGTAGACAACCCAAGGGGGAGCACTCATTAAACGTTACAGGTTTCATTCAAATCAGTATTTACGACCAATAGGCAGTTTATGACGCCATGACCGAAGGAGTGTTGATTGTAAGTGCCACCCATAACGTATAATGCAAGAGGCAAAGTGCCGGTTAAGGGCTACATATCAAATTAGTATAAGCGGATTTATTACAAAATGTATAGACAGAGATGTTGATAAAATATGTGGTCATACAAGTGTAGTAGTTCTTAATAACGTTCCTGGGCCAAAATTGAGTGCTTCATTATTGCTTTGAAAAGTTTTGATTTGAAGAAGTGCAATGGAAGTAAATTACATTGAACAATAATCAAGGCAAAACAAATTTCCAACGCTGTGGAGTACATCCTCCATTGCACCATTGACTTACTGCAACAGCAACAAAAATTTATTAGATATTTTCGAGATCAGGCATCTTTGGTAGAGCGATATGTCTTCTAGGTATTAAGAACATGGCTATTATGCACAACAGGTTAACGAGATGATATACCAAGGTATCTACAACGTGGGATGTTATGAGTGTAAAATATATTTTGTGAAATTTACACATACACACAAAACATAAAGCTTTGCAGAGTATACTCAGTATTACATATTCTAAATACAAAGGGAGAATAGTAATGAATAGAATAATACAATAATACAATACGCGTAGAAAGGTTTCTGGCACCATCAAAAAATATACTAAAGTAAGTCACTTCATCATCAAGAAAAACTGAGAAAAAAATATAAATTTACAAGGTTTTATGGTGTGATTTTTCAATATTTTCCATAAGGAAATATACACACATAAATCACATCAGTAACATACCATGCTATGCAATGACTGCCAGTGGTCATTTAAGCATTGTCACATCGAAATATCACTTTTGACATAACATATCTTGAGGTAAGATTTCTCATTCTCAAGTTATTTAAAAATATTTTGATATCGACGAATAAGGTGATAAGACAAACAAAATGCCAAATTATCATTGACTTCCTATAAACGTTTGATAGGTTATAAGAAGTTAACGGTATCGATAGGCAGTTTTCTCTTTCCACCTAAGTATAAAAGCACTCCCATTTAGGCGCACATGTGTTTTACTGTATATTTACGGTGTTGTAGTTGTGCATTATAACTCGGGTACGTGTTTGTATTTGATTGTATTGTGTCTTTATGTACTAGACAGCTTAATTGTTTTCTATCTCAGCACTGAAAAAGATACAATATTCGGGTGTGCGTTCAATGATGTTGATCCACTTTGAAGAATGTTTCACTGTCTAGAAAATATAGACTCTGCTTCGTTTGGCATTTACAGATCATGTAGACAACCTCTTTACTTGGTTTGGTTTATTTCTGCATTTTCTTCTCCGAATACAATAACAAATGAAAACAAAGTGATGCAAAGTATGAGAGTTTAACATACAAATCAATATAAGAAATGTCAATTTCATAACATCAGTCTGTAATGACATATTAATAAAAACAACGTATTAAGGCATACTGTATCTATGAACAAAGGAGAAATCAATACAGGGGACCGTCATCATAAGCAGAGCTTGACGTGGATGAGGCCCTACCTATATTTTGGAATAAGAATATAATACAACACCAATTTTAGATCTACACATAAAACTCTTAATCTTAATATACGAAACACATTTTGCTAAAGAAAAAAACAACAACAACGGAAAAGAAGAACAGTGACTTGGCGCTTTAAAGAAAAAGTAAAACTTGTGCATGCACATTAATTATGATTTATGTGCATGAAAAATTTTTATAGTTATAATTTCTTAATTTTGTTATAAAACTGTTTTGCATTAATTCATTAAGTCACTATTCACGAAATGAATTGCGTGATAGGACATCAACAGTTGTATCTAAAAAAAAAGACTTAATTTTGTGTTGTTTGTTAGAACATTTCTTATTCACCAATTGTGTTAAGAAAGTTCTGAAGATACTTTTTTCTCATCAGTTGTTTGTTATCTGTATCATTTTAATTTCATAACGTCGCTGTGCAATTTTCAATGGGGATAAGGTAAATATGTTGAATGAAAACTTCATAAATAGCGGTATATGCGCTCTCGAAGAAGAGGAAATGGCTCAACGTATTTTGTGATGATTTAGGTACCACTGTTGGTGTGTGTAATTCACAGACACTGGTTTTGTTTATGTCCCAGTGTTCAATGTTTACCCTGATGTTAACCTGGAAGCACTAGGAAATCGTCATTTGACCGTTGACCTTCTTGTCTAGTACCCTGTAACATGAGAAGGCCTGCACTCAAACTGATTAATTGACGTGTCATCTGCACATTCTGCCCAACCGCTAAGTGCTTGATAACAATCAATAATTGTCGGCCAGGAATACTTGATATCAAATTTCTAGCATTAATACTACAACCAAATCACTGTGACGAGAGCTACAAACAAAAGGCGAATTCCTGCTACCGGTGACCAACTTTATCAATCGCAGTATTGTATTTCCTGATTTCACATCAGCATGTCCGAACACCGTTGACGTCATTCGCTCAGGGATAAAATGTTTTATCTTTTTTGTTGTTGTTGTTGTTGTTGAAAATGTCATAATCACATGATGTCATCGGATGTGACAGCTTGTAAGTCTTCGCGTGCATGTTTTTACATTTTATTCAAAAGCTTTGGTATATTAAAGTGAAGAAAAATGCGTTAAATAGTTTATTGAATACATAGGTAGAGGGCTATGAATGTGTACATGTGGATGCTACTGCATTAGATTAATGCTTGGATGTGTGTTGAAACACACATCGAAGCATTAATCTAACGCTTTTCGTATTTTAGACCATCCTCCACACTCAGATGATGTCAGTCAGAAACCATAAGTAATTGTAGCAGTACTTCCATATGCCACTAGGAAAAAAACACAGGATTACAAGTCATTCACTGTTAGAAATAATTTATGGAAGGAACGGACAATCACTAATTTTTGAATAGGGAAATTAGTGAAAATGAAGAGGTCCATGTGCGTTTAACTCTCCTAAGACTAAACTGGATTACTTAAAGATGTCTTTGACACCATAAAACCTGGAAATGACAGAACTGTTCCACTAGAGTTAATGACGCAGAGGGTATTGCAGGCATTCCCGCAGCACCCACTTATGATGCGAAGTTTTCCCGAAGCACCATCACTTCAGACATGGAGTTTTCCCGAAGCAGCAGTGTATGATTGATATAGCCCGAAGTTTTCCCGAGGCACCATTCTTGACATGATGTATAATTCCCGAGGCAATGTTCAAGACACAATGCCCAGATCGTGGTGTCTGCATTCTGTTAATGATTACTGCATTCAATGTCAAATCGGTGGTGTTGAGTTCATCACGACCTAGCCTCGGCGCCCCTTCGTGTAGGGCACGCACATTTCGCTTTTCTGGCGCGTGCTTGGGGATATATAGAGGGATACTTGGTTTGCGGGGAGTGCATGAATGCTTATCCACCAACAATTTCAAATCGAAAACACACTTTTGATACGATAAAGATGTGCTAAGTCTCTCCTATCACGCTCTTTTTTCCTCTCTCCTAATGTTGAAAACAACGAAGGTAACATAATATCACACTCGAAGTGCACATGCAAACTTTATGTGTGATTTTACAGAGGAGTAAAAGGCAATGGATGTAACAACAATTTCTTTAATAAAGATTTCTTCCTTCCCGCAAATTATGAATAGGGGAATGCCCTTTAGTTCCTGCAATTAAGATGGGGGAGGGGGAGGTGGCGGTGAATGTAGTTCATATTAATGAATACGAGAAAAATATCCCTAACATATCACACCATTCCATTGCAAAAGAGGTATTGGGAGTGGGTGACTGCAATAGAAGATCAACTCAAAGAAAATTTGGAACACACCACAGCACATTGTTCAAAAGATTATAGAGACAGTTAGATTACTGCTACTTCTTTAGCTGCGTCAATTATTGACCATCAACTCCCTAATTTTAATTGTTCAAACATGGCCTCTTTGTGCTGTAAAAAAAAAAATCATGCACAAACAGGACATGCACGTGCTTTTGAGGTGTGCTTTTACCTATTTTAATTCCACATAATGATAAAAGCATAAAATCGGCTTACGTGGAAAGGAAAAATGACATAAATGACACAAGAACCCACTTTTTTGTGTTTGAAGCACAGAAGTGAAGTGATTAATCCGTTCGCATTGTCTGTTCGACGCCTCTTGGGAAACCATCACGTGTAATGAATGCACCAGAGATAGATTAACCATCGATTAACAAAGATCTGCTAATGGACTTTTTCAGTGTAATATTCCACTATGCATCAGGTAGTTAATGAAGACCTCACGAAAATCTGAAGGAGAACATAACAACGTCGCTAGTAATGATATATACACGGCTTTCATTTCGATTTGCTGCCGAATTGCAGCGGGGAAAAAGTGTAATAAAATTTTAGGAGAATGGACCTTGGCAAAGTGTAGTTGAAATTTAGGGAAATTAAGACCTTCGGCGTAATGCTAAGAATTAGCGTGGCACCAATTCTATTACGGACGCCGGGATTAAAACAATCAAATGACGAATTATTCAAATGAAGACTTCCAAACGAGGGCCTTCTCAAGCGTTTGTAATTGGCTGGAATGAATCAATCGTGCCGAGTGCTTATATTGCATTCTCTGCTCTCAGGGGAATATTCTTATTAAGTCCTCAGAGGGGGAACAATAGGGAACACAAGTAATAAAGAAAGGGCAATATTTCCAACTCATTTGTTGTTTTCCTCGTTGTTGTGGTTGTTGTTGTTGTTACCCCTGGATCAAAGAAGTGTTCAGCTAAAATAGCTTATGCGGGATTGTAAAGTAGACCTTGACGGCATAATGTTGATATCACGACAATGAAGACGTACCTGTTTTAATGCAAGATTATAATTGTTTTAATTGTACACCGGACCAAATTAGTGTGGTTGATTTCTCTGTTTATTACGAAGCCCTTAAAATCTGATGAAGTAGGTAAAATTGACGCACAACTTTGGATAACTCACAAATTTTTCGTACACGTGCAATCTAATTCCACAGTGATATGTACCTTCTACCCTTTCTGGTTAAGTGGTAAAATGCGCGCTATGTGTAAAGAGGGAGTTATAGTGAGTTACAGAGTACATTATAATCACTTCACTTGGCAGATAGAGTACATTGGCTTTGTAGGGAATGTGTAGACAGATAAGCTCTGGCGACATGTAATGGAGATTATTTTTGTTTTTGTTCTAACCTTCGCGTCCCTTCATGATCGAGAATACGTAATTTATCTTTTAGCCTACCCTTGAAAATGTCTTTATTCTTCGCTTTTACGTGATGTTTTTCGAGCTTCGCCAAAGGGGAGCACACTTCCATCACGGCCAGAACGTGGAGAGGGTACTTGAAGTGGCACTACTTTTCCGCGGTTCTGTCACAACTGAAACATAGAGCATAGATAAATTAATAGATGAAGAAGAAGAGCAGAGAGATAGATCGAGACGGGGAGAGGGGGAATGAGGCACAGACGATGGGCAAGAAGAGAGCATGCTCTGTAGTTGATTTTCCTGGTTGCGTCTGATGCTCATATTAACTTAGAAATATATCATGTGATTTCAACCGGAAATCTGAATAGATATGTAGATATATGATATATATATATATATATATATATATATATATATATATATATATATGATAAAAACCTAAAATGGCATTAGACTAAAAACGCTTTATCCTGGCGAGGAAGGCACATGATATAGTAACAAAACACCAAACAGGATAAAGCGTTTTTAGTCTAATGCCATTTTAGGTTTTTATCACATATAATAGTGAAAACTTTCAGCAAACTTTGCTCAAAGTTTTCACTATTTATCATGTGTTTCTGGTCAGTTTTCCATTATTTTTTTCAGTGTATATATATATATATATATATATATATATATATATATATATATATCGCGAAACGTGACATACACCACTCAGTTATTCTCTCTACAGACATAGTCTGAGGAACAAAAACAAAGCAAGAACGAAACCGAAAAAACAGCAACCAAAAAGTCACATGATATACTTCTGTCGTATTTGACCTTCAAATTCTTGGCTGAACGTTGACTCCGATACTATCACGATTGAAAATTTTCATATTCATTTTCATAATGTAATTTCGGACTTTCTACAGTTAGGTATATCGCCGAGTGTATATCTACATATTTGCGTAGGGCTAACGTCAACATTGATCCGTGCAGCGCTGTCATACGAATCGAATTTGTATCAAATTTAATGAAAACAATGTTAAACTTTGAAAATAAGGTTGAAATTCAATGCCAACCAATGCTCTTGTAATAAAGTCATCATCTTTACGTAAGAAATTACTATAGCCGTTATTACCGACCACAGACCCATGTTCATGGCAGGCCAGTGCACAGATTATTGCATGCTCCCTTTGCCAGGGCACACACAAGTGCTGTGCAGGATTATAAAAATGAGGAATCAAACAATCCATACACGATTTTGCAAATGAGGGACAGCATTTTTTTAAAGCAAATTTGAAATATCTCAAACTTGCTTGTCTACGTCATAGGAAAATTGATAATTGTAGTTTTGGTTGTGAGTAGTTCTCTGGTATCCTCCTCCCCCCCCCCCGTTTTTTTTTTTTATTTCACCATACGAGAACGATGATTTGTTTGGTCATTTAGTTGGTATTGCACCTTCCATGATAGTGACATGCGCATTGTTTTGATGGCAGGGTACATCGACACAAATGTATAGTGTACGAGCAGTATTCTTTACCCTCCAGTAAGTACACGTCATTTTTTACAGTGAACTGCATACTATGACGTCACAACTAACATGAGATGCACTACAACTGAAGCAGAGCATAGAGACTGAAAGAAACACAGCGACGTAGAATGGCACAGCAAGAGAAAATAAAAGAAAGAAAACATGTGAAGCTTCTAATTGAGAGAATCTCTGACCCCGAATCGATATCAACCCATACAAACCTATGGGCTGATGAGGATTACGATTGTTATGCAATAAGGAGGACGACTTGTGTGATTGTGTATGTCTGTTTCGGCAACTCTTAAGATGCCGCCGGAAACTCGGTAGATATCTGATTAAGCTCCTAATCTCTACTGATTTCTCTGAGAGAATAAAGGCGGATTCTGATAATGACAAAACGTATAGTGATGTGTTTCATCTTACACGCAAAATGCACACAACGAAGACATGCTTCATGAGTAATGCGTATAATGTCTAATGCTTACAATTTAATGATTGCTTAGGTTATTATTTTGTTCCTGTAAACCAAACGTTCAAATGTATTGAACAGAATTGGAAGCCGAATTTGGATTTGTTAGTGAATTTTCTCATACGTTTTAAGATTGCACTTTGCTGGGTTATCTGTGTGGTAACATTCAGAAAGAATTCAGCATTAAATGAAAATAATACACTTTCCCTTCCGACCTTTTTTCAACATAATTTTGGCAACTGGACAGTCTATGTAGTCAACTGACTAAAATGTTTTTTTTTTCTTTTTTGAACATGTCAATTATTCATCTGTGGTAGGAGATTCTTTTCAAGACAGGACCATTTTTCTTGGTGATTGACGTTAGTGGGACGGCATTAACTGAAAAGGTGTTAAAGAAAAAAATAGCGATATAAAGCAAAAGCATCCAGGATTTTTGTTAGATGCATCTACATGATATGATAAAATCGTTTGCAGATTAACATTGTCCCCCCCCCCAAAAAAAAAAAAAGAGGTAATTTTTTTTGTGTGTGCAAAGGCTACAGATGATTTTATTTGAAATTCATGACATTTTATTTTTTAATGATTTTATTCATCTATTTCGATGATATTCCTGGGGGAAAAGAGTAATGAATTGTAAAGTGATGTCACATACAGAGGATAGATAAATCACGTTAAATAGTAATCAAACCAAATGTTCACATACGATGAGGACTGTGAGATTAATTGCACAAGATACAATACCGCTTTTAGCTGGGTTTAGGGTCCGTTGTGAGTTTGTATTTAAAACAAAGCATTACATGATAACATATGTATCGACGTAAATCGAAATCACAGAATTTCTTCCCGGCACTTGTACGTGATATGTCACAACTCGAAAGTAGGAGAAAAGGAGATAATTAATCGGATACTCATCGTCATCCACTGAACCGGTACTCTTAACAAAGTGGAGCGTTTTGAAAACTTGTCACATGTGTCGGCCATCTTGTACCAGAGGTTACGAGGACACGAAGTGGTGTTTGTCAAATTCTGCAGTTTATATCCACCCTCTGTCAACGCTGCCGACATAAACCTCATTTCTAACAATGAAGGCTTTAAGCTAATCTTTTGCCCCCCAATCGCTAGGGGTTGAATTATTGTGTATTGCTATAGAAATTTCCTAATGATTTTATGACTTTTCTGTTGGTACAGCATGCTTTTATTAGGGACAAAATACTGATACACGATAAAGAGATATGCAGAAATGCATGTGAACACAGGCTTGCGACTTATCCTCAAAGGCCGAGAAATCACGTGACAGGTGCAAAAAGAGGGCAAATTCGAAATTCGTAACTTAAACAGAATAGGCTTGTACTTAGTGTCTAGGATGCATATCCTCTTTTTTTCATTACGGTGGGTATGGATGAAGAAAATGCGGTTTAACATGTTGTATTATAATTATGGTAATGTACAAGGCTTACCTATACCATTAGGGGGGGGGGGGGTAGCTCGTTATGACCAACAATTATAATTTTTGGTGCCTGAAAAAAATACATGAAAATAACATCATTTACATAATCATTGAAATAATAAAGCAAACAGTGACATTTCATGTCAAAACTGACAATTATAACAAAGTACTTGAAATACCATTTACACTGAGACTAAGAAGTAAGAAAGAAAAACACTAGGAATACAATGATAAAAAATAACATAATTATAAGCCATGATAATAATGTTAAAAATTGGAAGTAAGTTAACGGGTTTCAAATACCACATACTGAGACTTTCTTCACTGAATTATTCAATATTGAACCTGGCCGTGAGAAGAAATGGTTTAGCCGGAAAAAAAAAGACAGGGTTTGTCCATGAAGACGAGTGGCAGCAAGCTAACATGCATGCAGCTATCAAGCACTAAGCCGGGCGTTATTTTCCGCTGTTCCAGATGAGAGAAAAAACACAGAAATCAATGTACACATTCACTCGTAATTTTGGTGACCCGATCAGGCCCCAAACATGTAATTTCTTAAGAAGTGGCGGCCCGACATCTATTTGTGGTCCTTGGCCACGGGGATACCGCTAATGTCGCACCTTCTGTTCCATCTCAGCTGTTGTGAACTAGTTAGCAAACTTCTATGCCATCACAAAAATTTTGATTTGATTTGATTTGATTTGATTTGATTTATTGATTTCTGTATCATTATTGTACATGAACATACATGCACATGTATATATACATACATCCTTGGATAATAAAATAAAATTCGTATTTTCCTTAGTTTGGGTTATCACAATCTCGAAAAACAACAAGTCACGGTAGGATTCCATTTCATATTATTTCATTTTATTCGATAATTTTCATTTTCAACAAAGAATATCAGTGCACCAAACATATGCAGAAAAAGCAATATACATATTATTCTCTACAAAATATCGAAATGTACTGTAAGCGCACAATTAATTGTGAGGCCAGGATGTATTGTATTTACTCGGAAATGATGTTGAAAATGGAGGGGAAACTAAAAAGCAGGGCTTGCAGTTTACATTCCCCTCAAAACCATTATTAATGAGGTACAGAAAATGTTACAACATAAGGACAGAGAAAAATATATACAAAGTGACAACAACACATCGGACATCGACAATAAAACAGAAACCCATACAATTTGCACAATTACCGTATGTACCAAGACATGTTTGTTTTTGTGGGGTTTTTGTTTCGGGGAGGGGATGGGAGGGGGTTATGCATTGTCAGCTCAATAAATTTTCTTGAAGTTATTATGTAATGCGTGTCAAGTGTCAAGTTAATATTTGGAGAGCAACAGATCCTCCAGACCATCAATTAATCAGAAAGTGATGAATTGATTTTAACATAACTCTTGTTGGTATTGGGGGGTTTGTATACTAGACGCAAATACGACAGACAAGCAGTCACGCTGACTTGATGAGGTGATGTTTGTTGGGAAGAAATCGAAACATTAGTCCGTCGATTTGCGTTAAAAGAACCATAAGGAGTTATGTTGTATCGATTCAATAACACTAATAGAAATGAAGCAGATATCATCGTAATGAAAGAAGTTCAAGAATATTACACAGCGAGTACAATGCTTCAGGCTGCAATTTATTATTTATAAGTATACCTTTGTAACTTGTAACGTAAAACTTTTTTTTGTAATACTGTATATGGTCGGACCCCTGTGAAAAACAGCTCTTAGCTGACCAGGGCTATCCGTCCCATGAGTGGAGAATAAATAAATAAAATAAAATAAAATAAATAAAACTTTCAATATATTCAAACCAGCGGACACACGCAACTTTACAATTCGGCTATCTCAATCGATTTCGTTTTCTATAACTAAAACATCGAGTTTATGATCCATCGCTTGTCTCTGCAAAGGAATGTGGAGATCGGGTTGGTTTTTGAAAGAATTCATTGTGCAAGCATGGTTTGCTCCTCTGAAACTATGTATTCCACCAATAATTGTTATTTTTATTCCAATAGTATCGCAATACAAGTGACATAACCTCTGGTTGGTCAGTATGCATGGCCAGAGTGTGTTGAGGGAAAAGTGAGTTCATGTATCATTTCTCAAAGAATCATAACCTAATGTGTCAATAGGTCTCATCTAAGGTACTAGCTCTTTTTTGAAATGTCAAATATAGCTCAAGTTGTTTCACATAACTCATAACATAAGTTGTGTTACAGCCAGTGCTGGATTGTGACGTGTACACCCTGTTCGATTGTCTTTTCAGCGAACGCTGTGTAGCTCATTCTGCGCGAATGTCTTTAGTTCAGTTCAGTTCTATTTCATTTTATTTCCATGCGACATCCAACAAAGAGTACAACAAAATACAAAGTATGCATTACACCATCACATTATTTGGTTAGTTTGAAAAAGAAATACATAAAGCAGTATGAATCGTAAAGTACATGATGACATGTAAATGTACAACAAAGTAGAATCGAACATACTTTGAAAGGTTGACGGAAAAGGATGACAAATGAGTGATCCACTAAAATCAAGGCTTGTAATACGTGGATCACTTCAAAACGTAATAGTATCACCAAACTCCTCAAAATAATATGGTAATTCAACGTTATTTTTTAAAATGTAAGCCAAAACATGACATTTGTAAGTGTAACTCACCACAAAGGGGACTGATACGTGAAAATGTTGTAGAACCAGTCACTTATTCTATGTGGAATTACGAGAGAATTCTTACGCATTTCTTTGTCGCTACGATGTGAACAGAACCGGCATCAAACATATCATTATCAAATGGCATTAAAATAGCACCTTTTTTTTCAGTTTTGATTTTCATATTTTCAGTCAATTTTAGTAAGAAGGTCAACGATTTCTTTGAATTTTTTTATTCAAAACGTATGGACAAACTTTTTTTTTAATTGTATTTGTTACACAGTAAGTTGTGTTTAATGTCGTTGAGTTCATCGAAGAATAGGGCTGAATGAAACATTAATGCGGCTAATGACACAGACGGCGCTTCTTTTCAAAAAGATACCTAAACAGTTCGCCCCTCACCCCCCCCCCCTCCCTTTACCGTTTTCCTTTCGGCCCCTCTCCTGTCAATCTTGATTTAGTCACAATTTTTAAGATTAAGAAAAGGCAACAGCGCTGGGTTGTCTAATGCCAAAGACGCCTGGTTTGAACTCGCATTCTTTTCTTGCCTTGCAGTCCCGATCGCCTGAAACCAGGCGACCGCCGCGCCGCGCTCCTATCCGACAGCTTCCCTTGGCCCCCGATCCCGCCTCTAGTCTCCCGTGATTGGCGTGAAAACAGAACAACTCAGGCCTATTCATTCAAATTCTAAATTTATGAATTGGCATCATTTAGATTTACATTGATTTAAAGTAGATTTCGTATGGATATTTCTTGGTGACATACCTTTTAAAAAAATTTTCTGTAATTCTATTCTTTTCTTTTCAAACTGCAATTGTGTTGTGCGTTGGAAAGACCCCTTACTTTTGCTCATTTGTCATACTGACTAGCTGTAAACCTTGGAGAAAAGTTACCGTAATATAAAACGAAAGTTTATTTGATGCTATACTTTATCATATTTGTGATCACGATATGTATAACGACCGTGTTATGATCAATACTATCGCCGAGAAGAAAGAAAAGTTTCCGCAAAGTTTTCGTAAAATTGAAGCCATTATTGTCACGTACCTACGATTTCGACATACTCTGCCACTGCATCACTTTGTACATGACATTCTGTGACATTACTGTATACGATATATTACAAGTCGATGACAATAGTACTTTACTTTTCAGTATTAACATGAGTACCAGGTTAAAAGCATATACAACTTATGCATGTGTTAGCGATATCAATACAATGTATTCCCGTTTTTGTTTTAATAAGGAAATGCATATCTTTGCGGAAAAAGTTGACGTATCAAAATTATAATTTATAATCGGAAGGGGTGCCCGTGATAATGTTTTCAAATAGTCATATTATACTGTTAACATTTGTAAAGCGTTGGGAGGGCTCAATTTTCGTAATAATAAATGCAATTTTTCAATTAGCATTTACTAAAGGGCTGCCAATGTCGCATTGCAAAGGAAAACTTTTCAGGCAGGCATGATATATTGTTACGTCGCATTTTGACTAATGAGTCTAGCCTTCATGTGCGTTTCTTCACACTTCAAAATGCAATTAAACACTTGACTCCAGATGTGAATCTGTAAATGCCTCTGTCTGACCATCTGTATATACATTATCAAACAAAATCCATTGGCGTATGTAGACAAGAAGGAGGAAGTTATATCCAGATTTTTCTTTTTTATAAGATAAAATCGCAGTTTGGATGATTGCCATTACATTTGTTAACCTTAAAGTCAACGTTTTTATTTTCGGTCTTCAATTCTTCCAAAATGATATCAAGATATTTGAAAAAAAATGGACCAAATTTTTTATTCTATTCCTTCCTTTAATATACCAGTTTCATTCTAGCTAGATCTAACAGGAACAAGGTAAAACCATCTTAGTTCTCAATATTTTTGTCAGTTTTTCAAAGAATAAATGGAAATTAATATAACTAGCTGCACCAAAATCGTTCAATTTCCTAGCAATCAAAGAATAACTTGTAACTCGTTGTCTATAGTCTATTGTCTCAAATGTTTGCTTGTTCAAAAAAAAGGGGGGAGACAACAGAAAATACAAAACATTTCCAGCAATTTTCATCGTTCCTGAATTTGTTTCCGTCTGCTACCTGAGAAGCCATGATTTCGATAAGCTGCGATGCTGATACTATATCTAACACCGTCTAACCGCATTTACTCGAGCTACAATCGAATTGGTTGACGCGTATTTTTTTCAGTCTTTCGTGTAATATTACTACTTCTTAAATCTGTGTCTACTACGAGAAATATGTGAACAGCTTCCAGTTTCCACCAAATCTTTGTCTGTCCCTTACATTTTCTCTCCCTCGGAAGCCTTGCTTTTGATAAGTGCGATTTTAGCAAAAGCCAACCTTCAACAAGCGTGCATCTTCCGCCCATTCACTTCGGGGTGCGATGGTGCGAGAGGTGCCGTACCGCCATTCGAGCCACGCCAGGTCTCGGACACACGGTGAGCTTCCTCCGGAATTCGGCCAACCGTGTGGGTCTTCAGGAGAATTTGTCTGTTTGATTCCGCGACGTTCCGTATTGTTTGTCAGTACACGCCTACCCTAGCGTAATAGTCTTCATAGGATTAGTCCAAGACTCTTATTAGTGCATACAAGTGAAGCCAGACAAGCTACTCACAATAACATCTCTTCTCCTTGCAACCCGAGAGGTGGATACATTTCTAATTGTCTCAGTTTTGTTTTGTCACTGCTTTATTCTTTTCTAAATGCCGTGCCGATAAGCTTAGTAGAAAAAAAAACAAGACCGAAATCAAATTTTGTTCTTTTCAGCAGTTTCATCCGGGCTAAAGTCATAGAGGAGGTCAAAATGACAGCTTTTTACTTTGCCACATCACTAAATTTTAAATTCAGTAGTTAAAATTTACCATAATGATCTGTGTGAAATAATTCTAGGCAACGTTTTATATCTGAAAGGTATGGAGTGCTAGTAGTTACTTTTTGTATGAGCATTCATGGCTTGCCAGACCCCAAACATTCTTGTTTTAATAACACCCGCTATCTCACCGTAGCATTTCGCCGACAATGGTCGCATTCGGTTCGTGTTTCATTGTGAAAGCACTGTACTTCCATTATTTGTGTGGAATCCGTAGAAATGTCTCGTAATTAGATTCGCTACGAACTGCTTTTGATGGTAATCATGCATGCCTCATTTCATTCCAGGGACCGTAAAAAGACGGCAAAGAAGAAGAAGAAGAAGAAGCAGAACGAGGGGAGGGAAAGAATTACTAGACTACAACAAGTAACAATCCCACATACTAGGTGTAGATGTACCTGGAAATTGTTCGAAGAACATTTCGATGTGAAAGAAATATGTTCATTTACATCAGGCAACTGGATCCTTTGTACTCGCAAGTTGTTATAATCATGATTATATATAATTATATATCAATAAATATACATTGTATACATACATATATATATGTATATATATATATATATATATATATGCTATACATGTATGTATTTGTATGTAAATAACGGTGTATACTTGGTAGTGTTCATACCTTTACATATTTGCATTTTCTGTCACGAGGCTGTTTGTCCTTAAATTTCATGATTTACTGTTTTCAAGTTCAAGATCTTGAATATTACTTTTCTACTACAACACTTTACAAGTCTCGAGCAGAATAACTATTAATGTAATATTGATTTTATAATTATGATATTAAATAAAAGCAAGAGATTATTGAGCAGAGGGGCCGAAAATGTGGAGTATAAGTTTTCTTCAATTTTGTCTCCCTCTGTACATAAACTTAATTTGTACAAAGGGAGACAAATTGAAGAAAACTTATACCCCAATTATAATATTATGATCCCCCGTTCATTTTTCTTTTTTTTCTTTTTTAACAAATGGGACGATTTTACATTCCCTTTTGAATTTTTGAAAATATCAGTATCCACCATGTAAATTCATGCAGGACAATATGAGTTATAAACTCATCAACACTTTTAGAGTCTCAGAATTGTACAATGTTATGTTTCAGGATTATTCAAATTTTGGAATTTAGAATTTCAGAAATTAACTTATTAACCTACCATGTGTTCTGTATCTACTCTTTTGTTTAGAGTTTATAATCTTGATCAAATATGTTGGAGGTTTTTTTTTTTTTTGGTCCTTTCGGAGGGCGTTTCTGTCAACGTGGAGTTTTTAATGTTTTTAAATTTTGGATAATCACTATGCATACAACAATCAGTTGTCTTGCTTTAATGAATAGCCCTTTCTCTCTCTCTCTCTTCTCTCTCTCTCTCTCTCTCTCTCTCTCTCGATAAATATATACATATATATATATATATATATATATATATATATATATATATATCTTATTATGTTGAGTGTTACAGAGTTATGGGCACAGTAATGGACTTCTTTCCCCAAAAATTTTCATTAGAATACTTTTTACCTATGTACATCTGCAAGATTTTTCTTACTCCGTTGTAATAAAGATTGATATCATCATGATCAATGTGTATAGATATGCTGCAGGCAGAACAGATCCAACGTTATTCATAATTCTGTGTTGTGCACTGCAAACTTACGCATGTAATGCTAGTTAGCAAGGCAGCTATCCACCGCATTGCTTACGTTTGTAATTCTAAACAAGCGTCCCCTTTTCCTGTGTAGAAACTCGAGATGTTATATCATGTTCCTCACTGTTAAAATCGGTCAGATAACATGACGGATGTAGACAAAAAAAAAGTTCAGTATTGAATTGTTGTCAGTTTTAGCTCTATGCTACGAATAGAGAGAGAGAGAGAGAGAGAATATTACATTGTATAGGAGTGTTATGTATCTCTTGATAATATACACCTCAGATGTCTACTCTGCTTCTTTGGAAAGAGCTGTCACGCTAAACTCAAAGAGAAGTGTGAGAAACCCAACGTATTGATCTCTGGCCAAGATTCTCTATTCATTTATCTTTTTTTTTTCATCTACCAGTGGTAAGAGATAGATGATATCGGCGGCTTATATGACACAATATAAAAATATGCTTACAAGTGGTTTCAAAGTGACACGGTGTATTTAACATTTCATTGTTTTTTAGTGAGTTTTACGGTTTTAAATCGGACGTGCTAGACTAAAGCCTTGCGTGTTTATTTATTTTTTGGCCACGTTAAGCTTAAGACATCATGTCATATCAAATTACATACTCTCTTTATTCTCTTCCAGCTTAGCCCAACTGTTGATGAAACCAGTAGTGAACACAAATGACGTATTTCACATGCAATAACCAATTCCATTTATTGAATCATCCCATGTTTAGTGACCTTATTGTCCTTCGAGGATATTGTCACCTCAAACACTGAATGCTGGAAGTTTTTGCATCACGTTCTTTACGAAATGCCCTAAATGATTTTGCATCATCGATTCTACCAGATCTCTATTAAAGGGAAAAATAAAAGAATGTGATAGCTAGCCCCTCGTTCGTTCATTCGTGCGTTCGTTTTCTCATTCACCCAGCCACTAATCGTATATCAAGAAAACAGATTGTACATCGACAATTTATGCATGTATGTCATACAAGTTGTATACAGACAATTAGAGCTCATTGGTCGTCCCCCCCCCCCCCCCCCACACACACACGGACACTTTCTTACATTTTGCATGTTACAAAAAAAAAAAAGAAAAAAAAGCTTTAAGGTAACGGACCAACAACTTTCTGCCTTTAATATCTCGGGCTTCATGTGAGGAGTTTCCGAAGAAGTCACTTGACTGGTACTGAGATTGTATTGGAACGGAGATAGAAAGCAAGAAAAAGCTCGAGTATGTGAGTGCGCGTGTGTTGTTTCTCGAGAGAGAGAAAAGGGAAAACAACCAAAAAAAAAAGGAAGAGAAAAAGAGGGGAACTTACGAGGACACGAAAAGAAAAATAAGAGCGAATGAGAAAAGAGAAAATTTGAGTGCGAGACCGGGAGATAATTTTCAACCAATCGCATAATTGGGGACTTACACTGGCGGCATACGTGCTTCTGTCGACCTCACTCTACTCGGGCGTAATCGACTGAGAATCGTAAGCGTTTTTTCACCTCCCACCGAATCAAAATCCCCTTATATTGTTCATCATAGCCAGACAGCTATATGAAGATTACCCACTTAACGTTTCTAAACAAATCCCGTTAATGAGCTCATGAGAACTTTAACGTTCAATCGCCGCCCAGAACCATCGATCTTTGTAATTACCTAGCAATTAAATGTGACATGCAGAATCCTGCGCATGCTCCGTATATGCACTTAGGGGAGTCGCGCGTATAAACGCAGAAAAAAGTTAATATCACATAATTCGATGTGATCTCTACGACGCTACGTAAGAATGCAACGTTTACTTTTACTGTAAGACCTATACAGGAGGGAGAGCAAAATTCAAATAAATAAGTGCTTTAGATAGAAAAATATTAATATGTGAACATGGTAACATTAAAAACATGTACTTGTATTTTATACGTTATACATGATCATGAGCACAATAATATTCAGTATGTTCTACTGACAGAATACCATCATTAATATGCTGACATATCATGGAAATTATGACAATGTATAAAACTACGTATTTCTATGACAGTTGTTTCCGTTGAGTTCCTGGTTATCAAGTCCGGACCGCATGACACGCCATTAAATTTATTTGTTTTTCGCTCGTTTCCTTTGTTTCAATTAGTTTTCCTGAAAAATTACGTTTGTCATTTAAATATATAGCATGGTGCATTTCATTTCTCCAATGGAATGTATAGCTATAAAAGGAAGTGAACTGTATGTTCTTAATACAACCCATGAATAAATGTAAGATTGATCCGGGTGTTTGAAATAATTCTCTGTTGTGTATTCATAATAAACAGGAGAATGTTTCTGCTTCCAAAAAGCATCTTAGTATTAAATACATAGTACATTTTCTACCTTGTGCCAATTAAGGGTATAAGAAAAAAAGTACTTCCCCGTATATACATTTCTGTCTTAAAATTATTAGAAAGCAAAATGTTGCTTTCAGAGTTATACAATTTCAAACACCGTACATAAATTACTTAGTAAGACAACTTAATATCTGTAAGATAGCTAGTCTACTCCGTGGAATGCATATCTTATTTGTTCACAAGTGAGATGCACGCGTGCGTAACTTAAGAATACAGGACCGCCTCACTCTTCCGAGAGTAAATACTCAGTATTATTGTAAAGAGTCGTTTTCTTTTGCATCTGGGGCTGTTTGGAAGTCTTTACCATAACACGTTTGCTTGTTTCCAACTCTCTGTTTATTTTATTTACAAAATATCTTCAAGAAGAGATATGATTCTATTTTAACTATATATTCTGTCCAGGCCTTTGGCCAAGGACTTAACGCTTGTCACCTGTCGGCAACGGTATAAGTTATATCCCCGTATATTTGCAGCCGTCAAAGTAGAGAAACCTGCAAAACGTTGGAGTTTGGTCGAAAAGTACGAAATGGGATGTTTACTGAACACTCGAAAGTTTGATATCCTAACTACCTTCTGTCTAACTTCCGAATTCTAAAAATGTTACAAGATTATAAACTAACGGTTTTGAAGTAGCCTACTGCATTCGAAAAGCTAATAAAAGCTTGACTGTATCTGAATTTACAAGTGTATACTTCCCAAAGTTGTGTTTACTTGGGAGTATGCTTTCTTAAGTTCTCGTTTTTTTATGTTTCAAATATGTGTAACCTGACTATAAACATAGGTCACATTTATTGCCATCATGTCTCCAAAACTTGGAATTATGATCATATAATGACATTCTTTATGGTTCATTTACTTGAAGATGGGATGACAGATGCATACATTTTCAAGATATTTTTTAGGGATTGACATAAGTCAAAAGAGTCTTAAGAGAATTTCACCTCGATGAAGCGGATGAAAAATATTAACTTGAGAAAACGTGAGACTATAAACTTTCATAACTGCATTATTCCACTCAGGCATGTAGTCGTTTTACTATTGTATTTATAAAAGTCATGTGTATACTTATGCTTCTCAGCTAGCAGTTTGCAGGTGGAAATGAAAAATAACACGTGACTTGTATCTTACGCGGTCTTTCCCCTTTACACTCATGCGAGTAGTATCAGAGAATTGATTGATACAGTTGTGAGAGCGGGAACAATATCCACCAAATCAACATGGCCTCTGGCGATATACTGATTTAGATTGACTCTTCGGCACGAGTGATAGGAGGGGCATGGTCCTCAACAATAGGGGAGTAACCTAAATAATGATGATTACATGGAGCCGTTAAGAATTCCCCGCTATTGTCCGAGGCTTACCGTCTGCATATAAAGACTCGAATTATACATTGGTTAGTGCTTGCTGTTTTTCTTTTTGTTTGCTTTTTTTTCACACTTTCTATCTACGCTACGGCGAGAAAAGTCGCACGCACAGTCCAGTCGCTACCATTTGGGTTTTTTTCCGAAGGCATTTGCTATCTATGTAAACAAGAGTAGATTTTGTTTATCTCGTCGTTACGTGTCTATTCGGTGTTTAGTTTGTCTTTTTGGTTTGTTGACATGGATATCATGTCAGTCGGTCATCCTGAGTATTGAATTTCTCGTCTCAATACCTTACATGAAGAAAGCGAAAGTGACCCATCGCGCTCCAAGACCGATTTTGCCGCCCAATGGAAGATCATATACATCGTGGGAACCGTAGAGGAAGTGTCTGTGAAAAATTGTGAAGTTAGAGACGCTGTTGTTTTGACGTCCATGGATTTTCAAATTTAATGACATCATTGGGAAATATCATAATACATCTTGAGTTTTTGTAGGATCTATGAAGATGTTTGGACTTCCTGATCCAAATAACAATATTCAGCAACTCTGTAGAAGCATTTTCTAAAAACGATGCAGTACAAATTCAGCAAAGAATCTAGTACGTGTTGGGAAAAGTGTGGTCAGTATTCATAATCATGGCAAAATATGCTGGCTAGAATTGCGCGTGACAAAACTTCGGACGTTATATGTGCGTCAGTTAACATTTCCATGGCCCATGAAACACAAGATATTTTGAAATGTTAAAAAGAAGTAATTGGTTTAATGATTTTAAATATGTATTTTACGTACATACCCTTGAGCGTATAGGTGCATCAGCGTACAAATCACGTATTGCTGTTATTTTCGTCTCCCTGTGATCGTTTTGCAAAAGAAAAAATGCTGAGGGTATGCTATGGGGATACCTAAGATTGATTAGATTTCATATTTCATTTTCACAGGAAAATTTCAACTGATACTCATGTGTGTGAAAATCGGGTATAGTCATGAAAAAAACAACAACACCAAAATGTCTTCTGATAATTTATAGATATATTAAAATATATTATAATATTTTATGTGGTAGACCTATAATGGACATGCCCGTGTACAAAAGAATAACGTATCGTGGCGAACATAGTAGAATAACCAAAAGAAAAAAAGTCAAGATAGAGACGATCTTGAGAGGTTTTGGAGCTCGTCAATAGGCCTATGTTTGAACCTTGACTATACACAACATTCAGTGGTCAGGATTTATCCATGTATCAAACACACAATTGATCCGCCGATCTCAAAGGGCTATTAACATATCTATTATCGTTTTCTCTCTAATGTGTCGGGTAATCATGTCGTCGATGATAATAATCGTCCCCCTTTATCGCATTGAGCGCAGAGATATGTTCACGCAAGACTGGACCGATTCTAGAAGCCCGACATGGTTACGGCAAACTATGTTGTGCGTCGCCCAACCTTGGTCCTCCTTGGTCCTAAAAAAGGGGGATATTATACATCAAAGCGAGACCGACAAAGGATTAAGACATCCCTTAATGCTATAATCAAACAGAAACTGTGTATTCAACCGTTGTATTCGCTGACTACGGCAGGGTTTCCCTGACTCCAGCCTGGCGTTTGTTCTCCTTGTCAGAGCGGACACAGCCAGAAGCCCCAAAATACTCCTTCGCCCGATGACTCTTTGATCGGTTTTGCAATCCCATATTCTATTCCACTCATCGCTAGATTTAGTCGGATGGAAGCACAAAATTGGGAAACGAGCTACACTGTATACTGTACTTTATAGGTAATTATTTCTTTCTAACTCTTACCGTCAAGACTGCTACGTCACGATACCACATACCATGCAACAAGATCTATGACTTGAAATCAGCAGCCAGAATTCGCTTAGACCATTCACACGTGTTGCAGGGAATAAGTAGATAAGAGGGACATGTCTACTTGGTATAGTCGCTTTTACATTAGGCCAACGTAACGTCTTGAAATTTGGCGTATGCTTTTTTTAGCCAATTTCTTTTGAACTATACCGTTCTTGAAATGGTTGATTATCAGGTAGACCCGGGCCCTGATGTGATGAATGTTTGTACAAAAGCACCGGCGATCTAGAATCACACGATGAAAAGCTAGAATGGTAATATGAGATCGACAAGATGGCTATTACTTTTGTAAAGCAAACGACAGAATATGGTCAGACACGGCCAATCATTTGTAGATAATTACAACATGAGGGGTTTTTAACGGTCACTCGAGAAACGGTTATCACTTCGATAGCAACCCGTTAAGGCCTCAGCTCCGTTTTCGGGCAGACACTATTCAAGTTGTATTGACATAGGAGCGTAATCCCTCGCTATCCGTATCATTACTAGCCACAGCCGTTATGATACCCAAATCTCGGGGGCAGATCCTTTGTGCAGAGCTTAGTTTGATACACACAGATCATACAAAGTGCAACAAAGGAGCAGCGGCTTTCTTTGTGATCATCTTCTGACCATTCTATCTTCAGCTCTACCTTTTCCCATCTTCTATCAATTTGGTTGCTCGGGATAAATCCCTCTTCTGCCCAACTACGGTGGGGGTGAAAGGACTAACTGACCGTTAAATACATTATTGTTAATTCTAACATAAATACTGTTACATTTCAACCGTCTTTTAGAAAGGAAGGCGGCTCTTCAGACTAACAAGACTGGATTTATTGATAGGATTTCTTACCAGTTGAATGGATTCTTCGCCAGTTCAATGACCCACACTAGCCATGGAGGCAAATTATATGCCTTGTCAGTCCCCCGTATGAAGAGTTTGTGATACATGTATAACAGATATCCTTTTGAACACGTCTTTACTATATACTTAATTCATTCGACACACTCGAAGTCACTCACAGGACATGAAATGAACACATTACTTCTCTATTCCCGCGACAGTTAGAATTTATGGGTGTAGAATTTCAACATTTCAACATTACTTTATTTCCAAATCTTTTAGAGTTTTAGTGCATCTGATTCTGGCAAGCAATTCACTAAACAAGCGTTTTTGTGGCAGCAAAATTTTTGACAAAGATGCATCTGCAATTGAAAGCAAACATACAGTCAGGGCTGGACATTAACAGTGGCCCGGTGGCCCGGGGCCACAAAAGACTTTGTGTAGGGCCACCAAGCGTATCTTTTGGAGGCCCGATCGGGCATCTAATATTCAGATTGAATTGTTCGTTTTGCCTTGATTTCCGGCCACTATATATGTTTGGACCACTAAAATTTCAGATTTAAAGATTTTAGTGGCCCGAACGGGCCACCAGACAACCAAAAAAAAAAAGTTAGTGTCGAACATTGATATGGCAATGGGAGAAAGGGTTATTATTCTGTAATACAGGCTGTACTTGAAATGTTTGGCCTATATGTGGCCTACCTTGAATCTGGAATATCGCTAAAAGCTCATAGTTCTCAAGAAAGGCTTGTCATGAAATATTGACGTGAATTTCAAAGTATGAAGTAAAGGGAACCCTTTCCTATTGGCTTTATGCCGATATATGTTTCGATTATAAAACAGAGAATTTCGTGCAAGTGTGTTTAAAAGAAAATTATCATTTGCTGGAGATATTTAATTAAATACAAATTTTCTCACTGGCTAAAAAAACAACAACGTAAAGTTTGGGAAAGGGAGTTGACGGCTAGATTTTTTTGTCGAAAGATATCGTCATTTACATTCATGTCACTTAATTGTAACATTCAGAGAAGGTGCATGATATTTATTGCAGTATCTGTAAAAATTTAAAGACAGGAGAGATTTAATGTTTTGGAGAAATTTAATGTGTAAAACACTAGGTTCCCGTAAGCAAAAGGTTTAGACATCTTGACCCTGTCGACTGGCTCATAAACTCTATTATAATACTCACTTTGTAGTATGTTGGGAATCATTTTGTTGGACATAAACTCTGTGAACTTACCTTGGTTCTTAGATGCATTGCATGTCATAAAAGGTGTGTAAAACTACTAAGCAGTTTCAGAATCAGAACGCTTTGTGAAAGTACAATAGTTTGGGCATGGCAATGCGTATTTACATCACTATAATAGTTGCAGGCTTTTGTAATTTCTAATCCAAGATGTGCCGTAATTTTTTCGTTTTTCCCCCTTTCCTAATCTCAGTCGAACTTAAGTAGCTTAAATTTCAAGTAAAATTATCCGAAACGTATTCATATCGTTGCAGAATACCCATGCAGTGTGGTACCATGTGATAATCATCGAAACTGAATAACACACTTCAATTAAAAAGACCACAACAATCTGAAAGGGGCTCCCTTATCAAAAAAGAAAAGAAAAAATCTCTCAAATAGGACCCTTCTAAATAGTTATTACAGGTGAATGAAAGAAAGGTTGTAGAATTAAATGTCAGTGATTTTTTTATCATTTTAAAACAAGGCTATTTTTTCCTAATTACAGTAAAGTGAACAGTAAACTGACTTTTTTTAAATCTACAATAAGTATACATGCTTGATGGCATGTCAAATTAAGCCATAGCAATTGAGTAAAGGTTTCAGCAAAAGTTTTACAAATAAGTAGAAATTTGGCAGTTTATCTCAAATAGGGTTTTTCATTTTTTAACCTCGATGCATTGTGCTTTTTGAATTGGATCAAATATTTATGTATGGAAATGGAAAGCATACATCATAATCTATGCAGGTCCAATATTCTGTTGAATATTGAGTTGTATACAGATTGTTATACACGCAAAGTTGCGTTTATATTTACATTCAATCTGTACATAAATAGGAAATATTTGTATATATTTATGTAATATGCACAGACAAATTAATAATTAAGTCAAGTGTCACTGAATTGTCATTGCTATGTTGAAAAGGAGAAGACAAGTTTAATCATTGATAATAACTGAATTCAAACAATTTATCAAGAGAGCCCATATCCTCCACATTACAAGGACAGCGATGATAATATGACTTTATACAATTCTCCTCGCACATATTTTTTTGCATTCACTAAGTAAAATCATTTCCACGCAGTTCTCAGGAAGGAGTTTCGGCTGCGATTTGATCAATTGCTAGTAGTTTCCCATTACTTCACGTAACATGAAGTGTATCAGGGTGTTTCAGCGTGTGTCATATGCATGTAAGCCTATATTGATTTTATTGCAAAGAAAATCAGCTTACATAAATGGGGGAGAGAGGAATCTAATTAATTTGAATTCACAGTGGAGGTTTGCATGGAAAGTTCATAATTTTGCCTCCTTCGAATTAAGATTGAAGCAAACATGAGCAGTACAAATAAAATCAATTTAAAATTGTATTATACGGTTATGTAATGACACATAATATTGCACTAATCTACTTCGAGCTCGTCATTTTTTCTCACGTCTTATTTCGGTGAAACTTCCACTATTTGTTTCTCCAATTTTAGTCCATGGACTATACGCAGCTTTGAATACTGATTGTTATTTTCCTTTGAACTTCATATTATGCACTTTTGCGAGCAAAGATTGATTTCCCACATATCTATCTTTTTGACATTCGTTATGTAAGCCAGGTCCTTTTTAGATACATGATATCACCGTTAGTGTCTAGGCCTATTAATCAATTGTAATGTTATGTCACTACGAGCACAAAAACAAAATATTTTCAATTAATCAAGAGGGGTACTCATTTTAGTAAAGAGACTCCATTAGAATTGGTGATTATTCATTTTCCATCAAAATCATGCTTGTACATGAATCAACATTAACAAGAACATTTGTGTTGTCTTATTTCTCATTCGTTTGTTCAGGAGCATCGTTTGCAGATTTCGACGAAAACAAGCGAACAAGGACAGCGTACACTCGGGGCCAACTGCTCGAGCTTGAGAAAGAATTTCATTTCAACAAGTACATTTCTCGACCAAGAAGAATCGAACTTGCCGCCATGCTCAACCTGACAGAGCGTCACATTAAGATCTGGTTTCAAAATCGGCGGATGAAGTGGAAGAAGGAGGAAGCGAAGCGCAAACCGCGAAAACAGGATGGAGAAGGTAGCGACAGCGGCGGTCATCAGGGTGATAGCGTCGTCGATGACCACGACGAGAAGAGCTTTCAAGATTCGCGGACCAACCACGAGAACGAGGACTCGGTGGTGGAGAGCGGACCGGAGCGCACTGCGCACGCGCCGGCCCGTCAAGTGAACTCGCACAATACCTCATGCGGTCTCGAGAGTCAAAATGCATCTCCCCCGCAACTTCCCTGCGCATCGCCGGGTAGCGAAAGCAACTTAGAACTGACAAAGCACATGTCAGCAGTGACTTCAGTGATGAAGCCCCAAATGATTGACGCACACTCGTTTTAACGTAATTCGACGTTGAGAGCTTATATTGATATCAATTAGAGTCATAGGATATAAGGTTGCATTGTATGTCGATGATAGTGGAAGCATTTAGACAGATACTTTGGTATAGGACTTTCTCCTTCCTTCTGTTTTGTCGATTTCCCCCTCTGTCACTAATTCTTATGTCCCTGTCTGTGTTGTTACAAGAAATTTCTGCTATTCCTTATTTTTTCGAGGCAAACGTGAAATAATTTACTGAGTGATAAATTTTACCAAAAAATGAAAAACACAAAAATTAGGTACAGCGCAATCCATTTGCCAAATATGTCATTTCTTTAAGTACGTTTGAAACGTAGCACACGAAGCCAAGTCATCACCAAGACAGCATTCAAACATCCTGTTTAGAGAAAGTTAAAACATGAGCCGTGATGTGCATGGTGTAATGGCATTGACAGATAGTGTTATCGTTTAGTGCTATCGGAAATGGTGTGAAAAGAGACAGTTAATTCAACCTAAGTTCATCCGTGCACAGGTGCTGCTTCAGAGTACCTTACGTTACTCATTTACTAATAAGTTAAACTTGAGTGTTAGCTTTATTCAAAGGTCAAATATAACCTTCGAAGGAATGACCCACCAAGACCCAGTTCAGACACGAAAAAGAACGTTGCAATTTTGCCACCTGGACCATTTCGCTTTTGCGCCATCTCCATAACATCCTATATACCATGGTTTAGTATGGGGACTCATATTTATATTGCGAGATCTCGGATGATTGCAAGTTGAAATCTTTTTTGATAATTTGTACTTAACTATGTCCTGATCAAGAAGGAAATGAGGTGTACGAATTACCAACATACGAACTTTGTACGAGTCTGACCTTTCAAAAAAACATTCATGAAATTTCTTCTTTAGGTTGAAAATTGTCCCAAAGTCAGATTGCAGTCATCTTTAAGGCCTCAAATTTGAACGAAATGAACGCACTAAGGAGTTTTGGGTTTTGTAGTTATATTCCCCCGTTCTGAACGGGGACCGCATGACCTGTCATCACGAAATATGTCATTTAATCGAAAGATAAAAGCCGAGGTGTTAAGTAGCTGACAAATGAGATAAGGTCTCTTTGTTTTAGAGTTAGCTGCTCTTAAAGACAACAAACGCTCAGAAAAAGACAGAAACCATGACTGGAATTGCACCCCCATGAATTTCACGGAGATGCCAAAATACCCATTTGAAGTGTAAAGGATGACAAGGCATGAGAATTATGAGGTACCCAGAAAAAAAAATAGTAGATTCTCAGTTATTAACATTGCCTTACATAATGTCGTCGAAAGCGGTGGCTGATTTTAGAACGGAATGAGGACCATGAGGATGGATACATGTGAGTTCGACATTTTTAAACCAAGGGAAATACAGAAGGATCATGAAGATGTTATAAAGCCAACTGGTCATATCTTCTGATGCAGACGAGAGGTGGGGATGTAAACGAAGAGAGTAGCCTGCTTCCTGTCTACAATTTTTTATGAGAACCAGTGATATTATTATGGGTCCCGTTTCACGAAATCTATTAGCCCTGACAAGTTTTTATAGTCTCTGACAATTATTATCATGGCAACAATCAGTGACCAGAGCTTTCCAGCCAATCAAAATCAAGGATTTTACTGAAATTGTCAGAGAATGACAACTTGTCAGGGCTGACAAGTTTCATGAAACGATGCCCAGACCCGAGATGAATGTCGTTTGTTAGTTTGTGTGTTTACTTGCTTGCTTGTTTGTTGTGAGTATTATCATTATTTCTTTTTCTGCAGAATGCCTTATCGTAAAGACATACGCTTCCTTTAAGAGGCTGGAGATGGGGCCGTTGGTGAAGGACCTTTCATAGTGTCAAGTTTGCAATCCGTACAAGAGTAAATATTTAGTTTTTATTGTCAAAATAAGAGACCGTTCGTTCCCGCCGCCTCTCCATCTGAAGTTATCACGTCACAGCTAGCTATATTACAGCCGTATCAATCAATGAATTTGGTCGTCCTAATTCCCTTAGTTTTTATTCATATATATATATACGCCATGTCCGTATGGCGACTATAACTTTTTTGGATGGGCAAATATTACGAAGTCACCCCTCTTCTGTTCGAAGGTGATAATATCATTGACTGTTCCGTGATCTTTGTGCATGTCCTGTCTCTCTCCCTCCATCTCTCTCTCTCTCTTTCTCTCTCTCCTCCCCTTTCCCTCTGTCGATCTCTCTTTCTTGGATCCCCAAATTGGCAATGACTTCGAGATGATCCTATCTGTGCGATTTTAGTTGGATGTACTCTAACAATGCTACCTCATACGTTGGTGGATGTGCCATATACGACTATGTATACATATTATGGTAATTCATTTATCTATCGAAATGTCGTTCCATGACTTGACGAAACTGTGTGATTTTTTTTTTCATTTGTGATCAAATAACACACACACACACACACACACACACACACACACAAATCATCTCTTTTACTATTCATTCACTCGTGTACAAATTTAGCTATTCTAAAATCAGACACACAAGACTAGTCGTGGCTTGTATTGTAATGAGTCTGAGAAATTCGTATATCTTTATTGTGATCAATTCATTAGTACAAGTGCAAATGATGTTAGTATTTTGATCCTTTCTTGTCAGAAGGGAGAGAAAGTCAAGAAGTCCTTTTTCAGCACCTATACATGCAAACCTGTGGATATTCGAGACAATGACTGGGACAATTGTGTTGGGTTTTTTTTCCGTATTCCTCATCAAAATGCCACTGACTATGTTGAAACGCATTTGTTCATGACTTTTTTTTTTACACACTGTGTAAAAAGTCATACAAAGTTGACACATGACATCATGATAATCAGAGAATATTCTTTTGTGCAAAGCTTGCTCCAAAAGGGATATGAAACCTGTATGTCGATCTCTCGTCCAGTGCTGTATCTGGCATTGAACTGTCGTTTCAGATGCAGAAATTCTTTCAAGCACCCGAATTTTCGAAGAACATTTTCGTTATTTCAAAATCAAAGAAAATTTCACTTTCACATATAATACCATTGTGCATGTTAATATTCAGACATGCCCGTATGTAGATTCCTCATAATTCACATGTCCAAATTTTCTTATATGTTGTTTTCGACAATTCAATCATTCAGTTTCTTGTTATGTATATGGTTTATTTTTGTTATGTTTATGGTTTATTTTTGTAGAAACATGGAATATGGGATAATAAAACAAACAAACATTGTGTCTGAAGGAAACCATCCAAGCACGATAACGATTTCAATTCCATTTCAATTTATTTCTGCAACTTTTTTTAAAGAGTACAACGTAAAAATACAATACTTATTCAAAGATTTAGGCAAAATAAGATAAAAAACAAACAAACAGTAAATCGTTACATTTTATCTTCCGTGACATGTTCCGCGTTGCAGGGAAAGTCCCAATAAACATACCCAATGATGTTTGAGATGACAGCCCTTTGGTCGTGACAAAACGACTGAAAAAAAACTGTTTTCAATGATTTACTAACTAGGAATGACAAAATAACAATATTACAAAAGTGCAAACTTACCAAAATTGTCCGTTTAAATATTTTTGTTTTCCAATTCGTGAGGCATTCACAGATGTGTTGAGAAAACAGTGTTTATACATGACTAAAACATTTTTTTTTCTTTCAACCTATATTGACTTCTTTGCTTAGATATTCACAATTGGCTGGTATCGGAATCAAGAGAGGATGAAGTACTGGGTCTTTCTTATATATAGTTGATCGTGACTTTTGACTCCTGAAGCACTTTTTGCATGTCCACTCAAAAAGTGTATCGCGAGCGTGTTCTTATTTATTTTCAACTAGTTTCTCGTTATTCGTTCGTTTCAAACCCTTCGAAAGACTTGTGGGAGTGATGTCTAGGTGTTTTCACCAGGTATCATTTGAGGCTCAAGTCCTTCTCCCATATCTCTCCGTAGCAGGTGTAATGGTATACAGAGGCTTCATACATTCATTTTGTTTTCTTTTCGTTCTGTGAAATACAGCGTAACATATCTGCGTGAACCGTTTGTCAATTATAATACCATATCGACTTTGATTTTTATAGATGTCTTGTTTCCCAAAGCAAGTCACTCTAATTATGATCTTTGTTTATGAGTTTTTACGGGAGCCCCTTTACCATAATCACTTTTCAATTACATTGTAATGCATCTTTGTCTTTTGCGCACCTGTTTTTCTCGTGCCACAGTGCCTGTTTTGGTGGACCATGCACTGCGCCATATAATGTACATTTTAATTTCTTCGGAAAATGTTCTTGGCACGTGTTGAAAGAAGAGGGCGTAAGGCTATATTAGAAAGCGGGTATGTCTCTATGTAATTCATATTTGGTACACTTGTCGCGTTTTCTGATGACGTTGCAATGTCCTTTGGATTTTAAGTGCGTCGTGTACGAATGTTCTTCTGTTTTGTTTCGTTTTGTTTTGTTAGTTGGTTGCTTGTCTTCTACACTGATAGTTCTCAATTCCTCTTCTCCTTTTCAGTCTGATTCCGCGATCCTGTGTAAATGTTTCTTATAACATCAATGTAGGATGCATCTGTACATATTTGCAATTAAAATGTTATGATATCAAGATGTATCTCGATGTTGAGTGATATCTTGTGACTGACGATCTCATGAGAACACCATTTTGATGATTTCTTTTGTTGACAGCTCAGCGAAAATGATGAAAAGTTGACTGCTTTAATTGTCATTGCTGATATTGTTAATAAACATACGGACAATGTAACACTTAAAATCGGAGCATATGTAAAATTCAAGAGCTCGATGCTTTGAAACTACATTTCCAAGAGTAACTCGATTTCTCTACGGAAAAAGAGTAAATACTGTTCAGCCACCCATTGATTTGGACCAGAGGATCGTGTTCCATTACAATGTCTTTCTCATAATTATACACTTCTATAACAATTCAAAAATATCCCTCAATTAACATCAACATTTCGAAAGTTTTAAATACATAATGATACATTCGTCAGTCTAAAAACTTCATTTTATCTTCGTTAGATTTTATTTGTTGATAAACAATAAAGTCCATATAAAAAAAAACATCGTCAATATGATAGACTTTTGCAGACTACAAAGACTACTGTACGTCAACATAGAACATTATGGAGAACTACACGGGGACTGAGATATCCATTCATTCATGCGTGGTTTACAAAACAAGTAACACATAACACAGCAAAACATGTAACACGAATTACAAAACAAAGACGCTTAATAAGACATAATTTCTGACATGTTACTCAACACTGTTGGATAACGACAATAATTATGCTTAAACCCGGAGTATAGAATATTCCTAATTGTCATAAAACTTCTCAAATTTACCAATATATTATACTAGAAATTTAATCAAAGTCTAACATGCAACACGATCCTTTACCAATCATGTTCTGTAAGCTTAAAGGGGATGGCTAGTAACTGATCAGTGGGAATCAGTGGGAATGCTGGAGGATGATTGTTCCAGTCCTTGTGGGATTCATTTAAGAGTACATTATATATCTGTTGTTGTGTGAAAATTATTTGCTTCAGAAAGGTCTCATATTCAAGTGATCTGCAGTTTAATGTTTCCAGGTTAGCGTGCCTGGTCAGTGACGGGGCATTGATCTGCACATTACTTGAATACTTGAGAGTACTTGAGACCGTTCGGAAGCAAATGATTTTCACACAAGAGTAGATATATAATGTACTCTTAAATGAATCCCACAAGGATTGGAACAATCATCCCTCAGCATTCCCACTGATTCCCACTGATCGGTTACTAGCCATCCCCTTTAATTTCTTTAATGTATTTTGATATGAGACAAAATAAAAATTTTCAATTTCATTTCGTCTTGCTTTTAAATCACGCAAAAAAGGAGATGGAATTCCTGCTGCTTCATATAGGAGCAACGGTATTTGCTAAAAACAGAGAGGAATTCTTGAAAGTGTGAGTTGAGTGTTTCATATCATTTGACACCACCTACTTCATTGATATAGTTATCAAATCAACAAATTCCTGCAATATAGAGGAGCAGTATATAATATAGCTCTAACCTTAATCACTTCGGTACGGGGAAAAGGCTATATGCCATGTGTTAACTCCAATACGTGATTTCCGTTTTTGGAATGCAAAGGAGTATAGAAAGGAATTTGTGCGTGCGGATAGACACTCTGAAACCATGGGCACTCAGTCTTTCATTAATGTTTTTTCACATCTATTGTTTCTAAAGTGTCAAGGAGACAAAATGTATATCTGATTCAATGTAGACACGATTGAGCTTTGAAATCTTGCCTGCTCGACATGACCGTGTGAAATAGCACCTGGCAGCATCATAACACCGGCGTCAAAACGAGTTTAGTTAAGACAGGAGGTTTCTCCCTGACACGTTAACCGTGATATAGTATTAAGTTCGGTTCCTCCACTTTTCTTATCAGAAGCACTCACGATAGCTACGTGTAAACTACTGTCTCACAGGTGAGCCATCGGTGCAGCATGTGATCGTGATCAAGATAGGAAGGCAGACATTTGTCAAAACAAAGATGCAAATTTCTCTCAACTTCAAACAAACTTGAACACTTAAAAAAAATCAATTTGCCGTCAAAGTTGAATTCGACGCAAACTGGACGCACATTTTTCGCAAACTGGACATTCCCGCAAATTTCACTGAATTAATGAATACGTTCCGTCAAAACCCGTGTGTTGTTATTATACTTTCAAAACAATAAAGAAAAAATTAGAAACGATACAAAATTCAGCGACAAAAGCATAGATGCTTTGTCTTGATTATTCATTTGGATGATTGTTCATAAAGATAAAGATAAATGAATGATTATTTTTAAACGCGAGAGATGCAATCAGAGGAAACATAACATTTCATTTAAATCACGAATGGTTATCCTCTCTCTATCTCTCCACCTCTCCCCTCCTCTTCTCTTTCTCTTATGTCTGTCTGTCTGTCTGTCTGTCTGTCTCTCCATCCTATCATGTTCATTCTCTGTTTATCTCTTATCTCATTGCGTGTCATGTACTCGCAGTTCGGTAACATGAACAGCTGATTCAGTTCAAGAACAAGAATATGACGCAGCGGGGGAAAATCCCAAAGTTGATTATCACATAAAAATAATGACAAACACACACATTCAACTGCCGATACCATGCAGTATAGATCATGAATTTACGACGGACACATATTACACCTTGTTGGGGAAGGGATGGAAAACACGATGGGGGAACAATTATTCCACTCCTCAAAGCATGTTTGGAGAGCTCTTTTTCGGCTCGTTTTCGGGTTACTCAAGTACGTGAAATGTGGTTTGTCCAAACTCCCAGCAAAAATATACACACACACACATACACACACACACACACACACACACACACACACACACATATATATATATATATATATATATATATATATATATATATATATATATATATATATAATATAAAGAATACATGAGTAAGGTGAGAAGATTTACAAAATACTATTTAGGTTCTGCCTATTGAAGAAAAGAAAAAACTTACCACACTGGCAGGTCATGATCTTCCTGCAATTGTGTGTCTGTATGCTGGACTTGTCTACAAGCATCATCAACGGACAATTTTTGCAGCTGTCTACCTCTAGATCTCTACAGCAGTACTGCCTGGCAGTAAAGCGTTTATGGCGCCTCGGGACGTGCATCTCCTCTCGTTGGATTTGCTCTGGCCCGTCATCACAGATAGTGCTCCTCTGCTGTAGAAAGTTAATTGGAGGGAGAGCGGATTTCTGGAATTGATGACAATGAATTGAATTGAATTGAATTGAATTGAATTGAACTAAATTAGATTAGATTGAAATGAATTACAGACACTTATCTACATGTTTCCATCCATCCATCCATAATTACCATTTATATTGCTGATGTGAGAGCGATAGAAGGACCACTAATTCAGGATGTTAGCCGGCCGAAAAATTAATAGTCTTTTGATAAGAAGAATCTCTTGTAATTATTACATCACCGATATATTGTCATTCTGGAACAGAACAAAACATAATATTATTACTACTATACTATTCTACTTTTTCTACTGTTTCTAGTGAAACAACAAACAAGGTCTCACGAAAAACCGATCCGTCTTCGACAGAATATGTTGCTCACACCAAATTACGCCTATAAATTCTTATGCTCGATCTTTCTCAAGATGTGAAAAGTTGGCGCAACTGATTTTAAGACACTTTGAAAATAAGCCCATCATCAGATAGCGCAAAACTAAACCGTTCCAATGATACCTCCCTTGTTGCATGATTAACAAGGAATATTCCTGAAGTTATGATGTTCAGTTTTAGCCCATTGCTGCCACTATATATATATATACATACATATATATATATATATATATATATATATATATATATATATATATATATATACATATATGTATATATGTATATGTGTATGATTTGTGTGTGTGTGTGTGTGTGTGTGTGTGTGTGTGTGTGTGTGTGTGTGTGTTTGTTTAAATGGGTATAAGCCTGATAGGGTTAACCGAGGGGCTATTTTCACAAACAGAGTATGGAATGCACCCAGACGCTTGTTTAGCAGGCAATTTAACAGACAGGTGACTTTTCGGCTTGAACTCTGTGAATGCGTGCAAAGTTTGTCAATATCTACATAATGCAAGATGATAAAATACTGAAAACTACTTGAAAAACCTTTGAGGATCAATGAAGAAGAAGAAAAAAGAATGCTGTACGGTATAGTAAGCATATCTGTGTATGCTGAACTATGAACAACTTGAAGTTAAAATCTAATCTACGCGTATTTGCTCTAGACTGAAACTTGGCAGGCGTCACCACTAAAAACAGAGAAGTTGTGTTGATTTAAGGAATGTCCTCCTACAAGATTCCCCTCTTTGCTAAATTCCATAGAGTGGCGGCGTATAAAGTAAATACCTTCATTGATAACAAATCCGATTAGCAGCCAGACATGATATGGAAATGAACCGTGGCAACAACAACAATAATAACATAAAACAACATGGAAGGTGACAAATAACACAGACCATCGTGTTATCAAATACTATATCTGCGATCGGAATTTCCATGTTCACAGCTACCCGTTTATATACAAAGCAAGCAGTATTGAAAGAAAACAAAAATCATTTAAATTGTCCCAGTCTATAGCTCTCTTTTACATATTTTTCTCGAGTTATCAAAACATGCAATGTAACGATTATCTAGTCTCTCGCATGACATCGTTCTTTAAATACAGGGCACTGACCAAACAATGATCTCCTTTGACCCTTTCACTTGTACAGTTGATGAAGCATTTGTGTAGTAAATTATCAGAACGGGGTGAAATGTATGGTAGCAGCAAATCGACAACGATGAAATCGAAACCAGCGTTTGCAATATCTGCTATGACTGAGATGACGAAGTAGCCTACTGCTAATAGGTAATGCGTAGGTGATTCAACCGCCAAGGGGCAGTCTCCCATTGATTTGCTGTAGTGAATTACACAGTAATATAGATTGTGATATCCATGGATATATGGATGCGTGTTCGCCCTGTAAATGCAGTATACGAGCGGGCATGCATACAAAAAAAAAATAATTTCAATTGCACAAAGATATACTTAACACATAGCGACAGACAGACAGACACAGACACACACACACACACATTTATATATATATATGTATATATATATATATGTATGTATAATTGGGTTCATGTAGGTCCTATACTTTTTTATATACTGTATGCAAATTATTGTATTTAAGTAGGATCTCATAAAAATATATGTTCATGTCACTGTGTATTTTGAATGTTATATGCAACTTACAATAGGTGTACACATGCAAAATTTCTTTCTTCAATATTCGACATTGACAACTCAAATTGAAGTTTAATGATGCATGATATCAACATAAGGTCTTTGTTAGACAGCTGGGTACTTTTGACTGATGTACGTTAACACAATTCATCCCCGTGATGTGTTTCTGTTAATTACGATTTAACAGCTTGAGCCCTGTTATCGAGACACTTTTCACAATATGCATCGAACATTGTCCGAGACGCCACAAAGAAAAGCTCTTTGCGGGGCGCAGTATCAGTCTACATCCTCAATGCCATGATTCAAGTTTAATGTAGCGACCGAGCAGAGAAAGAAAGAGCGGGAGAGGGAAAAAAATAATTAAAGCGCGTACATGAAGTGTGCAATTGATGTTTGCTACAACATCGTGAATTCATGCTCTAGCTTGTAACACTTCAGATTCCAGACTGGCACGCGCCAAGTCTTGAAAACATCAAACAGTGCGAACGTACATTAAGACACAACTGTCGTCTGAGTGACAACCGCTGTGCACCCAAAAAGTCTTTTGTTCCTATTTCGATACATTTAACATAAACGGCACACCAATCGAAGACGAAATGATAACAATGATTACAACAAACATGGGAATATGCCTCTCTGGTTACATTATAAACTGTGACATCTGAAATGCAATTTTGTTATTCAATGTATGAGCACACACACATTATCATTTTTTTTTCATGAGGAAGGAAACGTACTTCACGGTGTTTCATATGACGATGATAAGAAATGTAGCATGTTTATCGTAGACAGCATGTATGTAACATGACATTACGTAAAAGTGTATGCGAAAATAGTCTTAAGATTATGTCAACCTTCCTTAACTCCTTCTCTGATAAATCTGTTTCTCATTTTATTCTAACTAAAGTAGACACAAGCCGTAATGAATTCTTTCATTTCCGTGTAGGAATTATTTGAAATTATTTATAAACAAAGTTATCAATTCACGTGTGCATTAGACATGTATGAAATTTCTGACAAGTCCATATTCTTGTCATTTCAATATCATGTCATTGTTTATGAAATAACCCGCCTTCATGAAAAACTTCACACTAAACTAATCTTTTGCTTTGTCAGACCCAAACGAGTTAATCGACCAATCAAACGAAAATTTTCAGCATTTTCCGATCCTAATACGACATTGTTATATCATTGATGTGCCCATTTTTGTTCATTGTGTGTCCTGATGTTGATTAGTTAAGACTAATTTGGGTGGGTCGAGGGGTCTCAATGCGTCCGATTGCAACCTTCATTAAACGCGTTTATGTTCGACCCGAACCAACGCACAATAATCACAAAGGGCTCATTGCTTGTCACGACAAGCTATGATAGCTCTCATTCATAGTCATTACACTTTTAATTGATTTGGTGTCACAGGTATTAACGGCAATTCAGAATGTTTAGTATGAAGCCACGCAGCACAAAGGGTGTTGCTATTACAATCAAAGCGCGGATTGTGGGGTTCTACATTAAAGGAAGGCGTGTTTTGTTGTTGTTGTTGTTGTTGTTGTTGTTGTTGTTGTTGTTGTTGTTGTTGTTGTTGTTGAAAACAAAAATATTGGAGTAATTCTCATTCTCACACAAAGCTGCTTTCATTCTCCCATGACAGCATAGTATAATATGATTATCATATAATCTTCATAGCGTTTCTTTCATCTTTCTCTTAACAAAATATTGGGGGATTTTTTTTAAGCACGTCACCAAGGGCACCTATCTCTAGTGTTTTAAAGAGAAAAATCAGACTTGTGTATTAAACCTCGTGTCCCCGCCACTAAGAGGAATTTTCTGTAAAACTATGATACATGCTAAAACAAAACGTAGTTCAAAAATTATGGTAGGATATTTGACGTAGTTGAAGGGCCAGCATATAGGGAGTAATTATTTTCCAAGCATAGCATGACAACAAGAATCACTCCCATGTACCCTCACCCAGTATTTAAAAGTAAGGGTTGTTTTATCGGTTACAGTTCGTCATTCCGAAGGTTCGTTATTCCGAATTTCATTTCCGGATCAACGAACCTTCGGAATAACGCCGCAAATGTTCGGATTTACGAACCCTTTTTCATTTTCGGATTAACGAACCTCTAGGTACAAGGAATTTGTGTGTTTCGGATTAACGAACATTCGGAATAACGAACAGCACCCGTTCTATCAATACAGGTAGTACTGGTCAGGAAGAATCTGAAGAGTCCCTAGTATTAGCATGCATGCTTCTTAAGAATCATGTTTGTTTTTAGAATTTCAACTTGTGATAGATACATTACACTGTCGTTAAATTTACACATAACTGTCTAGGAAAATGTTATGTTCGTGATTTGAAGACAACTTCAGAAATAGAAGAAGAGAAAAGATGAGCAACTCAAAAAGTTTACCGATTTTCTAACACAGAGACCTATATCTAGCGTTTGATATCATTAATAGATGACGAGAAAAAAAAATTAACATTGTTAAAGGTTGTAACAGCAAACACGCACGGTGAACTTTTCGTCACCCCATGACATTATTGCGTAACATTATCTTCATAGCAACCCAATCCCCTCTGTATTATATCCCATGCGAGAGAGCGAACGCGGAGTCAACCGAAGGTAGATAATTCGCTACGTGAAAATGGTTTACGGGCTGCATCCTTGCGTCTCGTCGTTTAAAGGGATGATAAAGTTTTAGGTGGGACCTAACATCAGGTTTTTAACATTTTTGATGAGATAATGAGAAACCTCTTATGAAATATGAAAGAGCATGTAATTTCGAGAGGAATTCAACATTTATTTGATGAAATTGGTTTTGAAATGGCTGAGATATCCAAAAACAGAGCGATCCAAATAAAAGGTGGGACCCACCTTTTATCACGATCGCTTTGGTTTATTATGTCTTTTAATTCCTGTTAAATAGAATGGTATACTATTTCATAAGTGTTTTCTTGGTATCTCGCAAAAAGCCCAATCCTCATCTCCACCAATATTATCATCATCCCTTTAAGGTAAATGCGTAGCAGCCGTGGAGAGCACTGCCAACCCAACAAAAAAGTTCAAAAGGTGATGAGCATGTCTTCGCATTCATGTTTTCATTACTCTCCTGGCGAGACTGAGGCACGATTAATCATACTTTCAGGAAATTCGTATTTGAAGTAATTGCATGAAATGGTGGACTACACAGTGACAAGGACCCTGGGGAAAGTGTTGGTAATTCTTACGAGTTAGTATTTAGGCCTTTTTTGCATGCTATATCGGTGGCGATGTTATTCTTTAGAAGGATAAATACCATGTCTTGCGAGGTTTGCCAAGATCTGTGTACATATTTTTGGTGCCATGCAGTAAATAATATATTCTAATTTTTGATTCCCGAATGAGTTCAGGTAAAAACTGATTGGCTGAACGTACGATAAATCTCAGTATCCTCCATCCCCTTTTTTCCTTATCTCTCTCTCTCTTTCTCTCTCTATGTATATATATATATATATATATATATATATATATATATATATATATAATCGAGGCTTGATACCAACATTTTTCTTTGGTGGCGCCACACACACGTACACACATACTTCCACCTATTAGGTACGTGATAAACAAACAATATATATATATATATATATATATATATATATATATGTGTGTGTGTGTGTGTGTGTGTGTGTATGTGCGTGTGTGTGTTTCCTTATTAAGTACCTTAACAGTAATGCTGAAGAACTTCACAATCTGGCAGCAACGATCAGCAATTTGTTATCATCTTATCCTGAAACACCCCAAAACATACAAGCACGTGGGAGTGTAAATTAGTCTTACACTTTACAATGTTTATTGATAAATTTCAAACAATTTATGATGAGTGTTTTTCATTACAGACAATTATTCAAGAAAATTGTGTAACACCAGTGAATCTTAGATAATTGGGATTTTAAATTCAGTTACACGCAAACACAGACTTTAAGAAAGACATTTTAAAGACCTGCTGACCAGCACAAATTGAAGTATGTAACATTCAAGAATAATTTGATCAATGTTATTACAGTTTTTAAAAAATAGTGATTTATTTGAAAATTCCTACTGCAATTTGATGAAAATATGGCAAAATTAGCAAACTTGTAGGAAATAAACAAAAGGTAAAAAAAGATTCCGAAAACAATGTTTTTATAATAATAATGTCAGATTAAATTCAAAATTTGATATTGTACAACAATAGTAATACATATCATATTAGTATTGGAAATATCGTTCAGTCTTATGGTCTCCAAATATACTTTTAAAGATTGTCTCTTTGGAAAATATTTGATTTTTTCAATAAAAACAACAAATGTTTTTGAAATACTTTAAATAACTTCATATTTGAAACGTAGTAAACTAGTGAAGCTAGTAATTTCGTCGAAAGTTGCAAAAATGCATACATTATATTGTTGATCAATTATGTGATATCGTTAATGAATATCTTAGTGATTTTATTGTACCAGATAAGTTATACTCATTCATAGAAATAATAATGAAGACAAAATATTACAAATTATAGCCCGTTGCTTTATTTTCAATTTTGAAATATTGGAAAAACCGATGCCCAAGAGATTGTATAGCTTCCTAATTAAATGTCATGGCCTTATTTGTGTGCAACTTAGAATTCGAAAATATCATAGCGCCTCATTAAGTGTACTGGATTTTACTGAATGTATTTCAAGTGAAGTTGAAACAAGACATTTCTGATGTGGAGTATTCATAGATTTATCGAAGATATTTGCCACGTTCTACAACAAAAATAACAATTAGTACTATGGTGTATGCTGCTTGCCACTACTAATGGTTTCATAGTTATTTAACAGTCAAGAAAGATATGTGGAAGACGAGGGTGTCAAATATAGCATAATAGCATTGACATTTCTTTTCTGTCCTCGGACCCCTTTGTTTATCATATATTTCATTGATGTTCGTTCTTTTCTATTTTTTCAGTCTTCATTATTTGCTGCTGACACTGCTGTTTTATTTTCTCATTTAAACATGTTGTATACAATTCCATAATGAACTGAGAAATAGAACAATTGAATGAATGGTTAAAGTGTAATAAGTTATTTTAGAATCTTGCCAAAATTATCTGTGTACTTTTTTCCCAAAGGTAGACGTTTTGATCTACATCACGTTGAAGATGTTCACACCGATACAATAGTAATTGAATTATGGAAAGAGTGTGTGAGTTTCTAAGGTGTCCATGTTCACGAAAAGCTAGATTGGAAATACCATATTGATTCAATTTGGGGAAAATAGCCAAGAGTGCCGGAATTTTATGTTGATCGAACAGTTGGTGTTTTTCTTCCTCGGAGAACATTGTTAAGCATTAATCATTCTGTTGTTTTGCCACGCTTTAATAATTTCAGTATGATATGGCTAATACCTGTAAATCATGACTCTAAAAATTATATACCCAGTTACTGCGTTCCATTTCATGTTCACGTTGTACGTATAAAAGTGGGATAAACTCATTTATTCCTAATTGCTCGATTCGTCAATGTAATGAAAGTGCACACACCGTTTTTATGGCTCACTGCAATCAATTATTCAGCTAAATTTGTTAGAGTCTGTCTATGAAATTTTCTGGATCATAGTATCAAAGGTTATACTACTCTAGTTAAATATAAAAGGATGTTAAAAGATGATTTGTTTCAGGAATTAGTTACATTAGTTTTTTTTTTACCTACTCCCTGCCTCATTTTATGCGGAGCTTTAGTTCCGTATAATGTCTTTTCCACTTTCATTCTTCTCTGTATATTGGTGTGCATATGCGCGTGCTTTGCTTGCATGTCTGTATGATTTCTTAAGTTTACTCATGATTGTTATATTGTAACATTTTTCTTAATTTTAACAAGAGCTCCAATCATAAAAACAGATTTGCTTCTTATGGGGTCCTGACCATGTATTGATGCTTTCGTAATATTCATGTGTTTTTATGGTCAAATAACCTCAAGCTGAAATTGTTCATTGGATTGAAAATATAATATCATGACGATGGGCAAACTACTTGCAAGACTAGTTCTACACACACGCATACAAACAAATAGATAAATTAATGAATAAAAGAAACCTTCCATAATTAATGCGTTGGTGTGTTTTGGTTTTTTTAACAGAAAATGAATGCATGTCATTTGACACGATTCGATTGCATGTTGATATGTTTGTGTGTGTGTGTGTGCGCGTGCATATCATATTATATATAAAATATTATGAGCCCCTCGTACTTTCATTGACCAGTCAGGACGCCATCCTGGAAAAATCGTAGAGTCTAAACTTGGGCAAAATGAAAATGACGGTAATTTGCTTGAGGAAATTCTGAGAAGAAAACGTTACCCTTAATTTCACTGCAGAATTAAGGAATGTAGGTGCCAATAGATGGACATTCCACAATTTCTGGATTTAAAATACCTAGTTAAGTACCATATCCTCATGTTCTGTTATGTCGTCCAGAAGCGAATAATCTTTGACAAGTTTGACCTCATCCAAACTTCTGAAACAGATATTCTCAGAATTATTAATAGTCTTACAGCCAACAGTGCTTCCCTGTTCACGTATTTTGTAAAGTAAAAAATACCTATACATATCCCCTTCGTTGTTCGCGTGGAGCTCATATCGGACTGAAGTCTGAAGAAAAAAAATCAATCACACACTTTTTCTTTTGTCTGTTACATCTGACAGTTCCTACTACCCAAATTGTCTTTAAAAAGGGATTAGTCATTTTAGCGTACTTGAAATTATCCATTTGTTTTCGTAATTGTTGGTGATTAACCATTACCCGTAGCAACTCTAAGTTGGATGCATAAGAAAATTACAGAGACAACATCAAACACGATCCAAATGAAACAAATAGAAAAAGAAAATCTATATAGAAGGTCAACCGTTAACTTATGCAGTTTTTAGAGATATTAGGTAATACTATGTTGGTGAAACTCTAAGTTTGCAGACAAATGGGAAGAAGCGCCAGCAGACACTCATTACTGCCTCAGTGGCGCTGACTCCGACAAACCAAACAAACTCACTGGGGTATTAACCACCAGCTACTCGAGTGATACTATTTCAGAGTTTTTGGTGTTGCTAAAAAGTTCAGATGACAAACTGCGGCAGGGGAATTCCGTTGTCAACTCCAATTATTATGCTGCCGGGTTGAATGGAAGGAAAAGATTGATGATGATGACAGGAGTTTAGATGGAGAAGATCTTTTCAAGCTTGGTGACTTTCAGCTCCAGAAAAAGTCAGCGGTGATCACCAGCTGAGTCATCATTTCGTCTTTAAAGAGTAAACTGCGACTTTTATGACATCAATGAAGTTGCAATGCTTCATACTGTGATCTCAGACACACATTTCTAACACCTATTGCACTAAGGTGTGAAAACCGGAGTTATTAATTTTTTCAATGTCAATTACGAAAATGACGTTTATATCAAATAGTGATACATGGTAATGTTTCGTGATCACAGGGTCATGTTTCCCCAAAGGAGGTGATTTTCGTTACTCCGAGGGTTCGTTAATCCGAAAGTTAAACAAAGTTCGTCATTCCAAAGATTCGTTTTTACGAAACGCACAAATTCCCTATACTTGAATGTTCGTCAATCCAACAATGAAGGAGACTTCGTTGATCCGAATATTATTTTGGGGTATATTTCCCGCGGGCGTCATTCCGAAGTTTCGTTTATCCGAAAATGAAGAAAAAGAAAAGCTAAGTACCAATGAAGCTTGGAATTACGAACCTGATTTCCTTTCCTTTTTTTTTTTGGGGGGGGGGGAATGTTTTTTTTTTGTTTTTTTTTTTGATTAGCGAATCTTCGGAATAAAGAACTTTTTTTTTTCATCGAAGGAGCTTCCGGAATAACGAACTCTAACCACCATAAAGGTAGCATAAATCAAGCAGTACAGGCATTGTTCTCCTCAGCGGTCTGCTTTTGTTACTCCATAACATATATAACACCCCTCCCCACCGCACCCACACACACATAATTGCTTAATTGCTTAAAGAGATTTGAGAAAAACAAATCCTTGTAACAAACGCTCCTCGCAGTATATCTTATGATCTTCAGCGACTAACCAATGCTAACTGGGGTACTCTATGTCGTTTTAGCGATACATAAATTTACTTACGATAACAATGAAATTATACCCATTTATGTTCAAGAACAGTGATTATAGAAAAAAAAAACGTTTCCCAATCTAGCGTATAGGGCAGTAACTTGCCATTATAACGCAGCAGACTCTATAAGACTCTATAAGATTTATCCAGAACGATAAACAGATGGCCTTTAAATGATATATTTCCTGGAGAATATCGTTGTCATAGTATGAAAATGCAAAAATAAGCGTTCACCATCAGAAAAGCTGGCGTGCATGTAGCAATGTCCCACTACAGGAGGTTGTGAGCGGTGTGTCGTAAAAATGATTATATTCATACATGTATATGTATACATAATATATATATTTGATAACATTTTGTTTGTTCATTTTTCCACTAATATATATATATATGTATATATATAATGATACATAACGTGTGTGTGTGTGTGTGCGCGTGTGTAAAGAGGGAGGGATAGAAAGAGGGAGAGAGAAAGATTGTCCATTTTTGTACGTTCCAGGTTTGTAGCGACGGCAAGCAAAAAACAAAAGGTGAGGTATACGTGAGTATTGTACACGTTCATCGTGGCGGATTTTCGGTGCACTGCAAAATTGGGCGTCCAACTGCCTGGCCGATAACGACTTTTATTGCCCTAAAACAAATCTCAACTTCGATCGCTGCTCTCTTTATGACCCTATTATCATCGGCTACATGACGCCACAGTTTATGACCTAATGACCCAAGCCCTGAGGTGATAATAGATGTAGTCATTCTTCAGTCTTCAAATGAAAAGAAACTTGACTTCTTCGCGTGAATACTTAATTAACTAATTGTTGGTCTTTGTGCCATATGGGTGTGAACCACGGAGCGAAGAGCTATCTAAGTTCCAAATGGCAAACTATTTAATCTATTCGTGTCTTGCTTTTGAAGATTCCTATGCAACTGAGCTCAGTGTTTAATGTGTATTTATTTGGCTTCGTCTTTATTGATAATTAGAAGTTTACTTTTCATACGTTGCTTTTCGCATTGATTGACGGGTGTAACTTCCATATTTGTTTAAGAAACAGCAACACAATTATGCGTTCTCTTTTAGACATATTACTATCTCAGCGGAAATCTTGGCTATCGATGACGTAATAAGCAATCTGTTGAAGCAAAGCGTTTTTAGACTTAGTTCCATGGTTTCGACATACTTCGGATGACGATCTTATCACATCTGTTAGGATATATCAAGGTGCAATATTCATTGATTTAGACATATTGCAAATCCACATTTACAACAAAAATAGAAAGCAGAGTATTGCCGAACATAAACGAACATAAAGGACTCGTCCTTTTCATATCACATATATGTTATTGGAGTCATAACGGCTATTTTTCGTTTCGGGTCAATAAGCTGCAGGGACGATTTCTGCTAGTTGCAGGCTCTCTACCACGACATAAAGGTAAAATATATAGCTTATCAATGTGTTCTAATGACACTAATTCAATTTAAGATTTTGCACATCTGCGTATAAGCGTATTTTACTTAAATGTCAGGAAACAGCTCTAGCATAAGAGCTCTAGCGCCATAAGAAAAAGTCAAGTTTGCGGGAAAATATGTTTTCCTCGATTTTAATAGGGCTCCCACGATTCACATACATGTATTTCATACTTCTGAAATATGTTCCATAAACATTTTATAACCCAGTTTTTCTAATCTGTTTGTCTGTGATTAGTGAAAAGATTAACTATTTTCTTGTACAAAGTACAAAGGAAACAAATGTTAGCAAAGGAGTCATTTTTTGACAAACGTCTCACAGAGTGAAAAATCAAAAAAATAAACACACACACCTCTAATTTTCATTTCATGTATGGGAACCAACATCAAAATCTTACGCCCTGTTTTGATTATTTTTTAGTCAACTTATATCAATGAAAGTGTTGAAAGTTGAACTTAATGTACTCTGAGCAACAAAATACGAAAGCAGACATGCACATTCAGAAAAAATCTTAACTTTTGAAAACCCCTTGTCATCCTTTACTTACAGGGTTCATCTATCAAGTGCAACATGATGAAATGACAACATTTTGTAGGTGTTCTAATTGTAATGATACTATTTAGTTAAAGGAAATACATAGAAAAAGTGTTGCGATGATTATGATTTTAAGGTTACTGGAGCAAGGAACCGTAATACACCTTTACGCATCAAATATATAATTGTATGTTTAAATGGATATAAAACCTATTTTTCAGTCAACAAACCGTGCCATAATTCAAATATAGAGAACAAATACAGGGGAACGATGTCGTAGAGAAATATCCCATACACACGTGAATTTTGCGAGCTCAGCCCTTTGACCCAGAAATCCAAAGAGGCATTGTAAATTGTAACAATCACAGCTAGCGAATAAGAGACGAACGAAGTTTTATGATCTTCACATGGGGCAATCAATTGTGATAATCAATTACTTCAAGTCATTCGTTGTACTACGTCATATCCAACTGAAATATACCTACACATGCAGGGAATACCATTACTTTTACCTTTGAGCTCATGAAACACTTTATCAAATATACATACCTTCTGTTTTCCACATAAGGTATCCTATTCACATTGTATTCTAATTAGTCTTGAACATCGAATCCCGACATGCAATGTGGTACTGTTATGAATATGTTTCATAACCGAAATAAGTCACGAATCATAAAGATTATAAACTTATACAGAGGTGCCACTTTTCGTCTAAAAGCAGATATCATTTCTTTCGTTCCTTATTAGAATCTCCCTGTAAATACCATAACAAAATGGATAGTGTATTTGAAAATTCTTCCTTTACTAAGACAAGCAAATTGGTAACAGTAGTTGGTTGACTTAAAGAAAATGAATGCATATTAGTCGGTTAACTTAAATTCCATGCTTTAGTAGTTAGAACCGCAACGCTTTCTTACTCGTGAAACCAGGAAATCTCGCAACCGCATAGTTGCAGCTTCAAACGCCAAGCACTCAATACTCGGTCGGGTAGCTTCTCGTGTTCGTAACGACTCGGTATTAAGTTTTATGATTTCCTTAAAAGAGCTTTATAACCCGGAGGGCGGGAAAGGCTGCTTGCATCGAAAACAAGGCGCGGGTTATTACTAAAATTCGGTCGTCGTGCTATTAAAACCAAGCCATAAATCTTCTACCTGACACTTTTGTTGGTCCATTTTTTGGTCGTCAACTCTGTTTTTTTTTTCTTCTTCTTCTTTCTGGGGATGGTCAATGGTCAGCATCCTTCTTATTGTTATGTTCCATTGTTGCTGGAAATGTGTTTGACCGTTTGGGTAAATATTAAACACGTTCTGGCAACAACGTGAAGTTGATGTTTGGGTTGAAGAAATATACTGAACAATAAGAGTTTTGTGTATATATATATATATATTTTTTTTTTATGTCTGAGTATTGGATGTAAATTTAAGTATTTGTGCTTTACTTTGCATGTGTGTGATTTTAGTTGGTTTTTTAGTTGGTTTACAACAGCAAATTCTATTTAAGGAATGGACTTTCAAGTTTCAGTCCATGTTGCTTTACATAGAGGCAAAAGTAAAGTGATTGTCAATATTTCATAAGCACAAAACAAATATAATCTTTATAGACTTCAACAAGTAATATTGAAAATGTGTTTTTATTTATGATAATGTGTTGATGAGCTACCTTATCTAGAATACCCATAACACTCAATCAAGCGTGATTTTTTTGTTCCTTATAGAAAATTGAATGTTGTTAGTATGAATTTGAAGTATGATCTTTACCTCGGCTGAAATGGATTAAGATTGGAGAGGAAAATGACATTGACGTCCAAAGAAATGTCGATAAGATGTTTTTTTAATGTTGTAAATAAACATATGCCCCTAAAAACTAAGAGAGTTTTCTGCTAAACGATTCAATAGTCGAAAATTTCTAAGAATTAAATTCTCAACCTACATCCCCTTTGGCTAACAAACTCATAACCCTTAGTATAATTCTAAAAAAATAAACAGAAAATGCTAAAATTGCCCCTGTATATAAAAGAGGGAAAGATCGCTTTCGAATAACTGTTGACTGATTATCGTGCTTATTCAAAATCCTTTAGAGGTTTATAAAAAAAAAACAATTGACAGAAAAAGTTCAAATAATTGAAATGCTACTTTCATTTCAATGATCACTTGTAAGTTGTAACCAATATAAATTCTACGACAGATTTCGCATTTAATCCACCTCACTGTAGAAACCCATTCATATTTAATTGTCCATATCCTCAGACATTCGAAAAGATAATAGTTACTCTTGTCATATAGATTACGCCTCCCCCTCTTCTCCTCTTCAACTGGTTCCCATTGGACACCAGTAGCATTTCAACATCCATCAAACTTGTCTGTTCATATATTTCCTTGTTTTTGTTAGTCTGTAATTACTTTATTTATGACATTACCAAGCTCGTGTGTTCTTCGTATTTGTATACATTTCAGTATGTAAAATATTCTACATACTCTTTTAGTTTCATGTCAAAATGGACGATTTTGTGTTTTTCTTTCATATGACAGAAATAAAAAACAACCCTACAATGAGTGATGCTCATTATTCTGAAAGTTAGATATTCCGACACACACACAAACTTGGTATAGGCCTACCTAGATATTCATATCTGAAATAAAAACTGGGTTCGTTAATCCAAATATCTGTGGCGTATTTCGAAGGTTTGTTATACCGATGGAATCTTGTTTTACATTTTCGTATAAACGAACCTTCGGAATAACGAACCTTGTTTCATTTCCGGATAATCGAACCTTCAAAATAACGAGTTTTTTTTTTTTTTTTGTCATTTTCTTACTAGCGAACCTTCGGAATAAAGAAAATTTAACCACTTAAAACAAAATGATAATCTGTCATTTGGCAAGAACGACAATGGATTTTTAACTGAGCAGATTGCACGACAATGAAAACGATTTAAGGATCTTCCAAGTGAGCCACTTGTCAGGGAAATTGCTTGTACACCAATGACAGGAATGTTTAAACCCATTCAACAGAACACAAGCTGCATACTAGATCATGCCTCTGGTCACAGCACATAGAAGGATAAGTTTTCAAAAAAAAATATATTATATCAAGAGTTTTTTGCTGATGACCGTTTTTTTTTCTTTTTTCTTTTAAGGCGATTTATCCGATACCATCTGAACACGAACTCAAACATTGTCTAATTTGTATATTACGTGAAGTTTCCTAGATTATATCCACTTTATTCAACAAATTTGAACAACAAGAAGGCTAAAGTGTGGTGTTCTACAAGAGACTGCTGTTACACACAGAAACAAAAATAGATATATTTTAAAAAAACCGCTTATGATATTGCAGGATATACACATATATAATTTACATAATTAAAAGAAATACAATGTTTAGAATGAAAATGTGAACATAGATGTGTAAATCAGGAAGGCCTACGGAAACGTTAGTAAGTAAGTAAGTAAGTACAAGTAAGTCGTGAAGTATTTTCTTTAAAACGAAGTAAAAATCAAAAAGGAAATCTGGTTACACTATCAAATGTATCACCAAAAACAATACTTTTGAAGTCTATAGGTAAACTAAGTTTGAAGTGAAGTTCGGTGAATATGAATAGAATTCTTCGGCATAGAAAACGTTATGAATCAATGAATACAATGCATGGTACGTTTGATTTTGTCTTGGTATCATAAATACATAAATATGATACCTTTTATCTATCAGCGTTAACATAATCGTGGCACTTTTTCGAAAATCACTTTAAGAATTCCGCTAATCCGTCGTTTTCCTCAGCTTTGTCCATAGGTAAGACCTTTAGAATAGCTGAAGTATCTTCCATGAAACCATTTTGCAGGTATCATCGATCAGATTGCGATAAACGTGGGAATCGGATGCAATATTCCACTCTCACTTCAGTCTATCAAAATATCGACCATTTCCTGTATGTGCAACCTGAATTCTTCTCTACGTTCTTTTCTCTTTCACTTATTCTCCAGGAACCTACATTATAAAAGTTATCAATTTCAAGTATTTCATAAGGAAAGAACCGATTTTTAGATATTATTCATCATTCAGTATAGACACGTTTAACTATGCTCCGATGAATTTTTAATACTTGGAACATCATATCGTCTATATGTACCTTTCTAAGTTAAATTCGTTTTAGTAGATATAAGAGGATTGCCGAATTGAGTGCATTCTTTGAGCACACGCTTCTTTTACGACTGCCATTTAATTTGTTCAATTTGTGAAATGTTTTGAATATTGTGCCACAGTCATTCAATAGAATTTATTTCTTCCAGGAAAGATGAAAATTCAAACTCATTTTGCTTGCCTTTGTCTTCATATTACACAGATTAAGTAACAACATGACAAGACACAAAATGATTTTCGTATACTAGTAGATGATTGTTCGTTGTAGATTATGTGTTCTCCTCAATGTATCGCCCCGTACTTCCTCAGTGCTTTTTGACAAAGGTTTGAAGCAACGGGCCATAGCAGCGAGATGAAGAGTGAAGTTTGTAGGAGAAACAAAGTAGGACAAACGCACACACAAATTCAAGTGTTAGCTAAAATCATGCTTTGCTTCATCTCAACAACAATTCAGTCGTTCTTTCTGCTTTATCTATCGCGTGAACGAGTTCAGGGTCGACAATATTAGTATCTGCCATTCCTTGGAAATATCCTGTTATGAAGACGAATATTTATCCCTTCAAACTAAAGGTAATAATGATATTGCTTCAAATATGTCGATGAAGTCATTTCTCAGTTATCCCCTATACCATAGGACATTTACTACAGACTATATACAAAATGCCAATTTCTAATTTTTCAACAGCATCGGTCCCCACAAACTACAAATCTACCTGAATTCTAAATCTACTCGACTACTCACGCGACACAGCGCTTCTGCTTGGGGTATATATCGGTACTTCTTTTTGTTTTCCGAACCATAGGTCCCAACTTAAAGATTACTTAAACACCTTGATGAAATCTGTCACATGACATGCACATCTTCATTGTAAGTAAGCAGAGAGAGAGAGAGAGAGAGAGAGATAGAGAATTATTAAATCAAATTCCCATATAGGTTTTGAAATGGTATGATGTAAGTAAATGGACAGATGGATTGATAATAACTTGTGCACATGCAACAAACAACCTTGAATTCAATTTTGATTTTATTCTATCTTGTCCTCATTTAAGTAGTGCAATGATTTTGACATTTTTGACATACTAAATCAAAAGTAAGAATGAAGACATGGAGAGGTTGGAAAAACAGAGATTGTGTGTGAAGGTCCCCTTACAAGAAAGAAGAAATCTACACTTTTAACGGGGAAAGAACTCCCACTGTAAGCAATATCATATAAAACCCTCTTAACACATACACACAAGTATCAATGAATAGCTAAGTATTATAGGCTGTAATGACACTGAATACGCACAAGAAAAGACAAAGAAAGAAAGAACTGGAGGGAAGAGAGTGAAATGGGGAGAATTATAAAGCTTGACAAGCACGTGGAATAACAGAAGGAATATGTGTTGGTGACCACAAATTTTACAGTGATAGACAATGTAAGTGCACTGACTTCAAGAGTCAAGTGGCACGAGCATGAAAAATGAAACCACAGGCTAATGTCATCTACCATAATCTTTTATAAGAACGAAGACCGCTTAAGACCTTTCACTTACTTCGTTTATGACATGTAAATGTTAAGTAATTAATTTCATAAAACTTGTCAGAATTGAATAGCAAAATGGGATAAGTACTTTATTTACCACTAGATTAAACTTTTGCGGAATTGTTGATGGATGTATGTTACATGATACACTTACACCATTACTATAAAATGATACAGCTGCGTATGATAGCAAATCTATGCAAAATGTCTTCATATGATGAAGGGAATATAATATCACACCAATAGAGCAAAAATACATGAAAAGGAACCCTGTTTTGTTGTGAGCTGAAATCTTGAGAAATGCATAAAATTTTTGGTGATATAAATTACCGACAGTCAATGTTTTAGTGAGACATTTCATCACTCTACAGTGATAAAAAGTCATTGTAACTTGGGTTTGTGGCGCTTGTGACCATTCATGTAGAAAGTTTCAATACTTTGACAGGTCTTCTACAATAACGATAAAGATTACGCCATACACAGTAAAATGACTAGGAAGGTACCAATCATGTGATTCTAACGAACGACTGAAATTAAAACGCATTCGGCAAACTAAATTAGACGTAGATACGCAAACATGGACAGAATGTACCGCAAATGATGTTTGAAACAACTAGTGTAAATGCTTCGAAGAAGAAGAAAAGTTATGAATAAAAGTTATTTAAGAGGGGAAAGAATCAGTCGGAAAATACTGTTATGATTACGCAGGAGTGTTATATTTCATCAAATGCTAAAAAGTAACCCCGCTGAGTCAGGCAATGACAAGCAAAAAGCACAAAGTTTACTCTCAAATACAATAGCATAAGTTGTCTTCCCTATAGCCTTCATCAACATGATTGATTCGTAAGTTCATCATTGAATAATACAGACTCAGTTGCAGACCACGTCACTACAAATGGATTTGTTAACAAATCTGTAGGTATTGGCAAACGAAGAAGGCATCTGTATTAACGTCAGCCGACTAATATGAGAAGACATGCACATGACTTGTAGCCATCTGAACATCGTACTGAAAACTGTTGCGTCATTGGCCTTCTAATTTCAGGCATTTTGGTTGTAGTGATATAAGTCAGTGCCTTGGCTTGGCAAAGATAATTAATGAGAAGCAACAATTTAAGTTGAAAAGTCTTGTATTTTCTTAGTTGAATTGACAATGTACATGAATGTGATTCACAATTTGCTTATTTTTTACCTTCTGTTGTTGTTTGCTTCTGTTACAAGCATCCCTTGCGTGGGCTTATTTCTTCAAGAAGGAACTTAAGTTTTATTGATTTAAACATTGATTATGGAGATGCCCTATAGGAAGATGATTTTTGATCTCAAATTGACACAGATGCTTTCCAGGAAGTTAAGTGTATCAGTTTTTGTTCAAACTGACATTCATGCCATGCAGTGCCACGGATTGTTCTTGTCACGGACTCTTCTTCATTGTTTTGAAGACTCGTTTGCTCTTTTGAAGAGTCGCGCTCTTACCACTCTGAGAATTTTTAACACTGACATACAAACTTCAGATCAAACTTCCTTGTTTTGAACACGGGGGCTGTTGCCGACATTGCATTCGATGTAAACCAGTGAAACTAATCAAACTAATCAAACACATTTCGTGCTGCACCGCATATTCCACTTTCTATTCGTGGCCGAGTCTCCTCAGCAAATTTAGTCTTGAATTTGATTGATGATTTATCAAGAGTTTTGAACTTCTAAGATCACTTTCCGTCCTCCTTTCGTCTTGGTGAACATGGGTATCATCAATCATCATTGATTAATAATTTACACAAGAGGTCTATTCTTGAAATATGTGGAAAGTCAATGTTTGTCAGAGTGTCACATTTGATGGTCACGCGAGCGTTTGCCTTTTACATGCACCTTGGTAATATCGATTAAAAAAAAACCGAAACGAAGACTTTAGGGTAAACTTAACATGGGAGTATTTCCTATTTCATTACTGTAGTAATCCGTTAAATATCAATCAATTCAATAGCAAAAAAGCGCATCATGGACTAATTATTATGTCAGGGAAATTTAAAAAGAATGTTGTTTAATCATTGACATGCATTTAAAGAAACATCACAGGTGACTTGTAATGACAACAGCAACATTCTTACTAGTGGTAACAACGCAGGCGTTAAACAATGTACTGACGCCATATACGTGGCGCCAAATGTGCGGTAGACATTACAGTATACAGACAAAATACCTTCTCACTTCTATCAGCAATCTCAGTTAAATCCTTTTGTTATGTTATGCGGAGTTCAAAACTTACCGGGCTTATAGCATGTCAATTGCTCATGTCTTTGGTCGATAAACACGGCGAATCTCCAGCTCCTAAATTTTGTGTATGACCGTTCACTAGTGCTGTAAGAGCGGTGTTTTTACAAAGTTTTTACTCTAAAATGAATTAATGATTCTACGGATGCATGAGAAAATATAAGCTTGTTTCTAATCAAAATTCCTTTACGAACGAGACAAAATGTTTTTTTTTTCCTCTAAAAAGACAATGAGTAACTCCAGATAAATCAGTGATGATTACTACAATGAAATCCTAATTTCTAAAAAAAAAAAAGTGTGACGGTTTACATGTATTGAAATTTCCTTCCTCTTCTTATATTTCCTTTTCACTTTGGAATGCAATTTAATACACTGAATGTAGTAATAACTCGTGCTACACTGGAATTTAACATTAGACTTGATTGCTTTCATGGCAATTCCATCTATCACACGTGTAAGGTACTATACAACTATCGCTTTATAATGAACGCCATTTCTAAATGAAGATACATTGATTCAAGTACATTCAATTCAATCCAATTTCGGTTTTATCAATAAAAAAACGAAATTGAAGTCCGAAGACTAACGGTTTTTGGTTTATATAAAATTTGACGGCAAATAAATAATCTAACTTTACAGCAGGGAGACACAGAGAAAAAATACGCCAAATTAACATTTTTACACAACAAAAGATTTATGTTGACTCCCCCCCCCCCCCCCATTGAAAATAGCGCACTATGTTATATTATGATAGAAATTGATATCACCAATTCTAACAAGAAATAAAGGTAACCGAGAGAAATTTCGCCCTATTAAAGGCAGTATGGAATTTACCACTACATATCAAGATAATGATGTTCAAGTAATTGTGTTTATTCACAAACCAAATTCATTAAGTAGGATAATTGAACAAGAGTAAAATCTATTCGAAAATCAATTTGAAAAGACGCACACACTATCAGATAACAACAATATATAAAAACTATATGAAAATAGAAACGTATGCTATTAGTATAAAAGCATGCGTGTGATACAATGTTTCATAAGACAGAAAAATGTACAATCATTATACTGTGTATATGTATGTGTACATATAAGTTACTTCATATTCAGTCATTACTTTTACATAAAATAAACTGCACTTACAGATACTTGCTCACTCTCTTTGAACAGTATGGAAGCACTAAAAAAGACCTCCCCCCCCCCCAAAAAAAAAAAACCACAAAAACCCAAACAAACAAAACAACAACAACAACAACAACAAAACCCAACAACAACAACAAACATCACCACTTGATCCCCTCAGGAATACTTGCGTTTTCCCGATGTGACCGGAACACATATCACATCATTATGGATTGTATATTAGTTGAATATTTAATTGATTGTTATGTATGAATTCATTTCATTTCAATTTAATTCAACTCAATTCAATCAGTTCAATTCAAATCATCAAATCTTATTTCCAATATCACAAATTCTTTCAGATATAATTGCAATTGTGACCTGAACAATTTCCACATTTCATGGATTTGTATGTTAGTTGGAATTTGTAACTGAATTTCATGTATGAACTCAATTCAAATCTCTTTATTTCAATATCGCAAATTCTTTCAGATATTATTACAACAAAGCATTGTATAAATACGAAATATGCAAACATACACTGAAAGCGGAGGAGAAATTGAGCAAGTGCAAAACTATTTGTTCAAGATCAGGGTGTTATTTTAAAATAGAGGCCCACGTAAAACACGAACTTGTAGAGCTGTAGGCCACTCAATAAATTGGATTTACAAAAGAAGAAAGTGAAATCATGAATGTGTATGCTTTGCATCATGAAATTTAAACAGAGTTCTCCCTTCTTTAAATAAGCTATATTACGCTGAGATACATGGAAAGAAATATCACTTTCTTATGCAAATCCGTTCATGTTGACTTGTGAGTGAGTGCGCCAATCGCTGCTACTACTAGAAAGAGAACGGGAACAAGTTGTTTTATTCCAAAACACAGAGCACGATAAATTATAAAGGTAATAGAAAAAAAAAACTATTATGAAATAACCCTTATTCAGTTACTTCTGTACTTGACTTCTGTACTGTACTTGTAAATGCAGAAAAACGATTGTATTTGTCGAATTCCAAAACTGCGAAAGCTAACGACAGTCCTTACAGCTCATTATGAAATGATATATGATGTAAAAAATGCAACAAGCACCACAAATAGTATACATTATGCTAATATTTGAGACTTTCGTTGCCCATCTTTACTCATATTGAATCATGATTTCCAGTTAGCAATAGAATACACAGTGAACGCTTCAGGTTTTTGGGACTCAATTCTCATTGGACGTTTAGCACTTCATTCAGTGATCAATCCTTGAAATTTTAAGCGATATCTGCGAGGGAAAATATGATTTATATATAAAATTCAGGAGTCTCGATCTCACTTCATACCAAAGTATTTGTAGGCCTACTTTGAGATAGATATACACGTGTGCCTCTCTCCATATGATAGATTAGAATTTTGTGACAAAATTTGTCTGAAGTTGATATAACCTGCTCTTGCCATTATACAGCACTCATGCATAACATATGACAATTATTTTTCTTAATTGTTTTTACTGTAATCCAATAGTTCCAACCTCGTTACTTTGTTTCGCATTGTCTTTTTGATTTGATGGGTTTTTCGGAAGCTTTGTTTTGATTTTTTTTACCATTTGTGAACGTTTTGTTTTTGTATCAAACTTATTGTGTTTTATTTTGTTCTTCATTTTGCTTCAGTTGAAAATGAAGGATTTCATTTAGATAGGATTTATCGTAAACATAATGTCATCATCACGACTGACGTCATTTCATCTGTTCATCTTGCGTTTGGAGAAAAACACATTTCATTTACTTTATGATTGAGATATCAATGACCTCCTTACGTCAGTACCTTCGGAACGATTTGAACAACAAGGAAGAATTATGACAAAACAAAGGACACCGTCCACTGCTCGTCGTCAACAGGGAAGACGCCTAGGGTTTCTTGGATGCCATACCGCCTGAATACTCATGACGTTTCGTGCAACGTCGCCCGTCAGTCCTGCACCTAGAAGAAGTAGGGCTTCAAGCATGCCACATTAAAGACAAGCGTCTCTCTCCCACAGCAAGTGTATCAACACTTCCTGAACCATCGACATCTTGAAATCTGCTACTTAGAATGCAAATGCGCATCTCGAAACTCGAAATTTGTGTGAGAAAAAATATCAATGCGTAATGATATCAATCAATAAAATTGAACCAATGGGGGGGGGGGTGAGGGAGAGATTGCTTACCGTCGAGGTGTTTTTTAAAGAAAATGGGGATGGGGAATGAAGATATTACTTAGTATCATCTATAACTATACATGAGATGAAGAGGGATAAATTATAACGTAACAGAGTAAATAAGTCACATGAAGATGTAAGAGGAGACAAGATGGATGTAAAGGATGACTGTAAAAAGTTTGGAGAAAGTTAAAAAGAAAGCCAAAGAATGAAAAGATATCAACCCTTCAGTAGTTTATATTTACCATATCTATAGCAGAAGTGTAACTCTTAAGAAAGATTCAGGGCCTCATTTGACATCCTGCAAATACAACCGTACAATGTTATGATTTCTACTACCAAAATTGATGACTACTATATAGTATATAAGACTTGGATAAAAATGAAATGCGACGAATGCATAATGTGGTGTTTTCATGTTCTGTATTCCTTGGATTTAATGTTTGTCTGATAACTAAACGCACATGATCTTCAAATGAGGTCAGCTAGATAGAGAGGAGGGTGAAGAAGTATAGAAATTAACAGTTAATAACAAAAATCAGCACACGGGGAAAAAAGTAATTGCAAAACCGTTCCTATAGAAGAGTATTGAAATACATTGGTTAGAAGGGAAAAAGGAGAAAATGACTTGATTGATGCATGTGTGCGATCTGGACGATGTAAAGCTATTCAAGAGAGAAGTTTCAAAAACTTTCATAATTATAGTGGATCCAGCGCCAAAGTTGATCGAGAAGCATATGTAAAGTAAGTCATATCATAAGTTGGAGGAAGTGAAGTCTTTGAATTAATGTTACATGACACACACACATATATATATATATATATATATATATATATACATAATTTAGCGAATATTTTACAAATTCATCGATTTCTTTGTCATTATTTTGTGATCGCTTGATCGTATTTCTGGTGGTAAAATTCATTACAAAGGGATTCTCATATAGATGATAAAATACAGCGTAATTCAAATCATACGCTGTTTTATACATTGGACAAACGATGGTCATCTATTCATAAATTGAGCCGGTCAAGTGTGGTAGCCCAAGTAAGGATAGGGAGAAGGAAGAAAATGCACCGGAGCATATATCACTATCAATCTTTTTGATAGAAACAGGAAGAAAGACGTTGAAAAGCTTTATGCATGTGTGATGCCGTGCAGGTGCATATTTAAATGAGCCTTTGAGTGTGTATTTGTACTTCTTTTTTGTTCTAGATATGAGTTAATCAGAAGGCGTGTTGTCGAAAGTGGGCAGCAATTGTTGATTATTTAAACTGCCCCGTTTAAATCATGTCACTAACGCCCATCATATACTCTAAAGTGCCTTTATCGACAGATACATAATAAACAGATCATATCTTTTTGTTTCGTTGTTTACTCGTTTATTCAGTAGTGATGAATGTGAAGTGGGACAGTGCCTTGTAACAGTAAACTTCTCACATGTTAAAGATGTTTAAGCCTTAGGACGAATTCTCGGTGAAGGGGTGGGATGAGGATACCCCTTCCATAAAAAGTATAATTATTTATAAATGTCGTGGGAGAAATATTTTGAGTTCAATTTGAATTTATTTTCATATTTCTTAATGAAAAAATACATCAAATATCGACAAAATAAAAAAGAAAACACATAATATCCGGCTAGGATTTCAAACTGACATTGACATTTCAAAGCAGTGGTTAGGCTTATAGAAGAATTTCAATTATCTCAACATCCGCGGTCACACTTGGTTATGATTCTCTAAAAAAATTTCGCCTTACTCGAATTAATTTGGGTTTTGTTTTTTCCACGGGCACTTCTCCGTATAGATACTTTGAAAGATATTTTCCTTGAAATAAAAACGAAAAATAGAGGAGAATATAGGAGAAAATCTAAATCAGAGTGACACAGTTGATAAATCAATCGTGACTTCAAGAAATACATTCTCAACAGTAATTAAAGGGGCATTCCAGACGATTTTTATAATTTCACATCATGTAGTACATGAATCGACAGCTCCATGTGTAGATTTGTGGAATTTATTGTGGTCTTTGTGCAGAGAAACAATACTCTGAAAAATCTTAAACAAATTACACTGAACAGTGACATAGGAGCCTCACATATTTTAGAAATGTAGCAGAGTAATTCCATTACAGTACCACTTGTGCTTAACAAGTTCACCTGTGTAGAATGTATGCATGCCATCTTCTTTTGTTCTGCTTTCATGAGCCCCAACTCCTGCATTCTTATGGTGAGGCTGCCATGTCATAATCCTTGGTCACTGCAATTTGTCGTAAATTTTGAAAACATTCTTATTCCTCAACTCAATCACTATAAATTCTGAAACTCTGTACTCGGTATAACCAATTTGTAGTTGTTCCAATGTAAAAGTCTGAAAATCATCCGGAGGTCTCCTTTAAGCAGTTTCTGTTTTTTCTTATTCATTGTTTTGCCAATATTTGTTTGTTTGTGCTTTTACGTGTTGGTGGGACAGCACCATTTATTTTTCCATGTAGTTCTAGTAATTGTATTCAATACTGTAAGAACGATTGGATTTTCTGGGTTTACCTGCATTGGCAAATCAAAGCCGAATCAAGAGGACATTATAATTGCACAGGTCCCTCTTTTGTCAAAATGAGAGAAAGAGAAAAAAATCAAGACTGAATATCTGATTTCAAAATTCATGTATAAAGTCGTCCCTTTTAGCTAGCTCTGGTACGGCATGAGAATATGGATATAACCATCCCTTTTACGCAGATATTACCTTCCCTATAGAGCGTTTAGTTTGAGTTAATATGCTTGCAAAGATTGTTAAAGATATGTAAAGAGAACCCTCTTTTTTTCTTCTCGTTTTCTACATTAGGGGAAATAATTAGTCTAGTTTTTCTATGTAAGGAAGACATTGTTTCCTCCTGACAAGAACAAAATGTGTCTTAAAGAGAAAATGTAAATCTTCGTCTCTTCCTAGATCTGGAGCATCTGCTGTAGGCCTAATACCCAAAAGCCACCGCACCTCCCTTATCACGGCGACAAGATGTTTAACACAAAAATGGCGGGCCATCCTTCGCTACTGGCCCGCCTGCAAACAATACCGTCGGGATGCCCTTGTTTCTTCTCGCCTCCGTCGAGATAACGCCCGTTGTTACAAACCGTGCCTCGTTTGAAGCACCGCGGGCATCACACGGACCGACGGTACGATAAGGCTCCGCAGTAACTCTCGGGCCGGCGGTCGCCATGTTTGGTTGGAGCTTCGGCAGAGGAGAGCAAACATGCAACCCTCGATGCAGCCGATGACTTCATTCAAATAACGGCCTTTTATCTCAACTTGTCTTATTTTGGCGGGCAGATCGCGCCGGAAATCATATGATTTACAGCTTTGCAGTTTGATTAGACGTCCAGCAATCTCTTGCAATCACCACGATTAAGACCGCGTTGTTAACTAACGATTTGCGGGGAAATGACAATCTTAATTTTGAGCAATAGATACAGTATCATCAGGGATTACTTGGCGGTTTTCCATTGTTTGTGCCCAGGTGTATGGTGTGTATGTCAGGAATTACATTACCTAGGTAAGATAAAGTAAACTGCCATCAGCCTGCCGAAAAGCATCTGACTCGCTCTGATGGTTGAATATTCATATGGGATGGGTAATTTATCCACCAAAACAATTTCCGTCACTACATCATCATAGTGATTGTTGGCCTTGTTTATCCGTTGTTGTCACCAACCTCTTCACAAGCCAGTAAATAACTCCACAATTTCAAGGTTGGGAGTGAGAAGAATAATGTGTGTGGCTTATTCCTGCCGTAGATAGTATTTGAGTGAAAAGTCCAGAAAGTTTCGAAAGAAGATACAGCGTTGTACTGATACCAGGTAACTGATATTTCATTTTATTATATAGCTATCAAGACGGCTATTTGTATACCATACTAAAATAGTGAATCGCTATCTATATTTATCACAACTCTATTGATATTGCCAGAAAAGAGGTATTCCAGGAATAGATGATAAAATCCGTTACATACAAAATTTTCATTTGAAGTAAATTGAACTATGATTGCAATTGTTTTATGCTTGTATTGACTTTTGCATGATTCTAAGTATTTGATTTTAAATAAAGTCCCTTTGATTGAGGACAAAAAAAAAAGAAACTCTGGTGTAGGCCCTGCTCTAAGATTACAGGATTTCATCTTGCGATATGGTATAGGGGTCTTACATCTTATAAAATGTTAATCAGTTTAAATATATATATTGAACCCTTCATGTGGCATTTGAAATTTTTTCCGTATCAGATGCTGGATAACTATAGCAAACATTTTGTCAGTATCACATACTGTGAAGTCCAGAAAGATTTTTCGTTTCATCAACACTAGAAACCGCATATGACCAAACCGCCGTCAAGCTCTTAGAAAGAAAGTGTAAAGAGCGTTGCAATTATAAGTTATGTAATGAAGACTGCTTGAAAGCTGCGGCTACCGATTCTGACTGAACTTGAATTCGGTTCAATGCTTCAAATGTTTCCCAATATTGTACTGAGTGCGGTGTCTGACCAGAAAATTGAATGGCAGCAAATCTACAACACAGAAATGTTTTTTTTTTAATGTGCATAATATCCTTTATATTCATCACTTTTATATGGCTGTTGTCTGACTTTCAGAGAAAACAAATTCACACAAGGGCAAAGCAGTTTCGAAGTAACCGCGGATTCTGTTTTGAAAGCAAGATGGCCAACACTTGAAAGACTCTTTCATAAAGTAATAAACACACAGACATACAAATGCATTGCTTTTTCTTCTTTTTTTTTTTTTTTGGTGATGCGAATAATATACAATGAAACTGAATCTAAACAAACCTGTCAAACATGTTAAATTATGAAGGTTAAAACATCAAGAAGGTATCAGGAAGGTAACAGGTTACAAAGAAGGCGTACATCATGTTTTTATTATTAGATATTTTGCTGAATCGCTTTTATTCAAAATACTTGTAACAGATATTATCCAGTTTTTTACGTGTCGGAATCATTTCTTTACACTGTTTGATGAAAAGCTGCTAGAGTATAGAAAGTATTAGTAAAATTATAAAGCGAAATTTAAATTCCTTTCAAACTTCGTCGCTAAAGTTGAATTCATCCCCCTTTTAAAACTGATTATCTTAAACGACTCGCGCTTGCTCATTTTAATCAATTCGTTTGTCTGTCAGCTTTCTTGTGATGCCGGCATAAGTGACAAAGTGCTAAATGCAAACCTTGACAACACAGTTTTGGCAGCAGTCGTTCCAACGATACTGCTCGTCGAGGCAATTTAGAGGAAATTAAAACCGACAAAATATTAACGGCGTTTTACGTGTTGGGCCGAAAATAATACGAAACATGATTCAAGGATGTAATGTCATTAATGTTGTCGCTTGAAAGATAGGCCTATGTATCTACCACAGTGTAGAAACATCAATATCTGGTAGAGGAATGAGAAGAGGCCTAGATAGAAATACAGTTGGTTACTGGCTAAGTACTGGGGATAAGGAGGAGAGGGCACCGACAAACCAGAAATGTACGGCTCCGCTCGGAAGGCTGTGAAGGAGGGAGGAGATTTCCCTGCCGCTTTACCACGGAAGAAGTGGGATTTCAAAAGGCTGGAAGCCGTGGTCATAAACCACTGAAAACGAGATGTACGTCACCAAGCAATGAAAAAAACAACATGCCATTAGGAAACAAATCCTGATGCCTCCTTTGCACTTCTGTGCTTTATAAATGAAGAATGACATCATTATTATCAAAACGTTTCCAATCACACACCAAGCACGTTGAGTTGTAAGATTTGAAAAATTACAACACGTCGTCACTTTGAAATGTTTTGATTTTTAGTTGAGCCATAATACTTTTCGTGTTTCATTGGTGTGCAATGATGGTTGTGTTTGTTTGATTGGTTGTTTGGAAGAGAACGTTCTGCTCATCTCGGTGCTTGCCAGATCTTCATAAGCCAACATTGTCTCGTGCTAGTCGAATAATAATTTATAGAAGCAGAAATAAATAAATAGAATTCCAGATGCCGACATCACTGATGGGCATCATGACGTGTTAACTAGAGACTTTGCTAAATCAATTTTATGTGGGAATGAAACTATGCCCATCCCTTTGCCGTCTTTTTTCTTGTATAATATTTTCATATTAAAAAAATAATAACAAATCGTATCACCTGTCATCTATTACTCAACCATTAAATCTAATTTAAGTTGTAATGTTAACATTCATTAAAGTGTTGTTCTCTGATGAGAACCACAATTATAATCCTTTCTTAATCATTGCCGCCTGAAAAGACACTCAAGAGGGTAGTATTAATTTCTTTCAAGGTTGAATGTAACGTAAAGGCGGTGCAGTCATGTGTTCATTTTGTTTCAAAGTATCCTAAGAAAGTTTTTAATCTAAGCATAAGTTGTCATTTTCCGCGTTTCAAACAAAATGTTGATCATGCTAAAATTGGTTGAAATATGAGCGTAACTCTAGTTATCTAATTGTGCTTTTTCGATGATTTGTGGCATTTTTATGACATTGAATGTTGTTTATTTACTCCATGTAACATAGCCATTCCAAAATATATGGATGGAATTTTTCTTCACATCCTCCCATTACATTAAAAAACAACTGAGCCGAGTAATTTCACTTCTCCATTGAGAGAGAAAATTTCCGCAATCATGTTATCGTCAGATATGAAGGATGAGTGACATCTTGTACATCGAAATTCAGTATTTTTCTAGCATGTTGCTGTTTCCTGTTTTCATGCCGACTTGATAAGGTCTAAGGCCTAGAATTTTGAAACATATAAAACGGTGAGAGACTTCCTTCCACTTTTAGATAACCATCTATAATTTGGCGTAAACTGTGATCAATGATGTGATACGTACGTTAAAAGTTTTGACAACTATATATCGTAAAGAGTGTTACTACTCTATCGTCTCTCTCTATACGTTGTGAACTATTTAGTAGTCTCTCTATACGTTGTGAACTATTTAGAAGGCTATCTACCGTTCTGCTCGCATAATGTCACACATCATTCTGTGTCAGTACCTTTTTCATTCGTTAACATGTAGCTCATTTCCATTTCCACTACGCTGCAAAACCGTCTCAAATCCAAAATTAAACATTCATGTACGGTAAAAGCATCAAGTTACGGCAAGCTCCGCTAGAGGGGTACTTGCTAAAAAAATTGCTTGTCTAGCTAGGAGTCCCAGCTATAGTTGTTTGCCGATGAAAGATAAAATGTGTACCTTCATATGAATTAATGAAAATTCCTCCAACGATCAGGCATTCTTAGCATTAAAAAACTGTGTGCCATAAAATATCGTTTCTGTCAGGAGCAATTTTAATGCAGATACTCTTCACAGTTGGTTTGTATTTATGGTTTTCGGGGGTTTGTACGTATTGTAAATTAACAGTTAAAATGCAATTTTACCCCGTTACAATGTGGTACAACACAAATTATTATTTTTGTTTACATTTATCGCGATATATCAGCGTGAATTTTACAAACTTTTAAGCTAATGAAACCTTCTCTTCGTCTGTGAAGGCTATCAATATTGATGAGTGTGCGGCCGACTACTGTGGTAGCTCCATATAATGCCCCCTGAATAGGTACGCGCCTGAATTAAATTTGTGTAATTTGCGTGCATGTAAGTTTTAGGTTCATGCTGCGCTCGTTAGGCTTCAACGCGATGTCCCTGATTTTTGTTTTCCTATTTTTGTGCGTGTGTTTTGTTAGTGAACGAAAATTAAGTAAAATAGAATAATCAATGTCTTCTTGTATATATATAAATCGCATGCTTTATTGTCATAAATTCTCGTATATGCTGCAAAAAAACCAGGTTTTAGTAATATCACTATTCATATTAAGGCCAAAGAGAATGGTTCTTATTGACTACAGGCAACTTCTACTGTGCAAAAGATCGAAACATTACATCATAACATTAATTCCATGCTGCATATTCCATTTAATATAAGTTTTTTGGTTGTTGTTGTTGTTGTTGCTGTTGTTAAAATTGTTTGTCTGTTTTACCCTGGAAACTTTTGTTCAGGTCACTTTTGAAATAATGATTTTTTACTCATCGCCAATTAAATTAGGGTTGATATCATGTTACAACCAAAATAATATCATAAATTCATCATGACCATCTCTAGGTTTACTTCTAATTCATTTCAGGTAATACACACAACCAAAATGAATTGCTCGATTTCTAGACCAACTCACTACATCTTCTGCTATAGGCAAGTGATTCTACGAATAATATATACAGACATATGCCTCACCATGGAAATTTAGAAATGATTATTAACTTCATATTTGGAAGAAATCATTAGTATCAATAGGGGGACGATCAAATGATAATTTCCAACATCATTCATAATAACGTAAGGTTATACTGCGTATTGCCAAATATGTATTGTGAATTCGTCTTTTTTTAAGAGTGTTTCAGTACTTCAACTCCTCCTAGGGATTGTACTGGGAAGGGAATGAAGTGGTATACAGCCCTGCCTTTAAAAACTCTTTTACGGCACGAATAACCGTTTTTATTATTATTTATGTAATTTTGAAGACATAAGATCACTTTGACGTAATTTTTAAACTTAGAAATATTCTGAAGTCCAATTTCAACGTGATAATACCATTTTGCACAATAAAAAAGAACCTACAAATTGAACGAACGTCAAATAGAAAAATCAATTCTGTTTTTGGGAAGCTAAACTGCTCTAAGGGAAACTATGTTTTTTAGGTGAATTGTTCCGAGAACTTTGAATGAACTCCTTTTGGGCAAGAGACAAGTTTAGGATATATGTTCATATTTGTGCTATTGACACATGTAACTTGTCACAACGTCAGATACGAAAATACATCATCAAGTTTCTTTTTCCCAAATCATTCATACAGTGAAGACTTAAAGGGGAAGGCTAGTAACTGATCAGTGGGAATCAGTGGAAATGCTGGGAGATGATTGTTCCAATCCTTATGGGATTCATTCAAGAGTTCATTGTATATCTATTGTTGTGTGAAAATGATTTGCTTCAGAATGGTCTCATATTCAAGTAATGTGCAGTTTAATGCTTCCAGGTTAGCGTCCCTGGTCAGTGACGGAGCATTAATCTGCACATTACTTGAATATGAGACCGTTCTGAAGCAAATCATTTTCACACAACAATAGATATACAATGAACTCTTGAATGAATCCCATAAGGATTGGAACAATCATCTCCCAGCATTTCCACTGATTCCCACTGATCAGTTACTAGCCTTCCCCTTTAAGTCAAATATGATTGGATTGAAATTCAGTTATCAATTCAATTATACTGTATATCCATCAAACAGAAGGTAATACATAATACAAAGTACTATAAGCATTTATCAGCAGATAAATATTTAGCAGATTATCAGTTCAGACGTTGAAGATTGAGAAACATCTGCAATATACCCTAGTTAGTAGAAGTACCTCATTTAAAAGATATTCAACCATTGATCGCGTATCAGAGAATAATGTGATACTTTGCGGCATCAAAACGACATTTGTCTGTCACGAATATAACGCTGGAGATACAGTACAATGGCGGCAAGCCTACTGTACAGTGTTTAGATGACCCGTTGGTGGCGCGCTTCTGTTGATGATATGTGATTATTGCTGATATCTGCTCATATTCCGTGAGCGTGTCATCAGGACAGAATACCCCCGTCACACTAGAAGCGGAATGAGCCAGAATGTCGTTGGAATGAAAATTCTTCCTGCATTCCTGCATATTTGAAGTGCATTCTAAAAATTCTGACGACATTCTGAGTGGGTTCCAAACATTTGGGCCCATTCTTGTGGCCAGCCCGATTGTTTTACCCATGCTTAAAACATTCGAGGAGCATTCGAAGTGGGAAAATATCGATCTACATTCGAAGGGTATTCTAATTGGACTCTGATTGCATTCTAAACATTCCTACGGCATTCTAAATATTCCTACTGCATTCTAACAGCATTTGAAACAATCTGACCTCATTTTAAGGAGAATCGGAACGGTGTTGCACCTCAATTTCTGCCAAAATATCTCAAATGCTCAAATGCTCATACAATATACCCCCAGTTAAATAATGGTTAGTGAAAAGGTTAGAGTAAGGATTAGAGTTCGAGTTTGGGTTAGGATTAGGTTCAGGATTAGGAGTAGGGTTAGGGTCACGGGAAGGGTCTGGGGTAATTGCCCAGGTGGTAATTGGCACGATTGGCCTAGACACTCTCTTTCAAGGAGGTCTTGCTGGAGGACAGCAATCTGTAGCAAAGCAATATGGTCCAAGGATGATCGGGTTGAGACTGGTGAAAATCACCATTTTATACGCTATCGGAGACCATTCCGGCAGCATTCTTGACACACACGGGACCTTCATATTGCATTCTAAGTACATTCTAAGTGTATTCTAATTTTTCGCTCTTCATTCTGTTTGAATTCGTGAACATTCAAAGTATACTTGGTATATAGCCATTCCGGGAACGTTCTGACCGCATTCGAAATGAGTTTGTACTGCATTCGAGGCGCTTTCCGACCATCAGACTTCGGGCAGCAATCGAACCGCGCTCGTGCGGCATTCGAAGTGCTTTCTAAAAATGCTGACCGCATTCTAACAGCATTCTGAGTATTCCTACAGCGTTCCAAGTACATTCGAGCAGCATTCGAGAGCTAATTCATTCGGAATGTGCAAAATGATTCGAGAAGGGTTCGAAGTGCATTCCAAGTATTCGAACAGGATTCCCTACCAAGCTGTTAGAATTTGAATTTTTCTCCCGAATGTGGCGCGAATTTTGAAAATCCTTAATTCCGGCTGGTTCTGCTTGATTCGTGCTGATTCCGAATTAGTGTGTTTACCAGTATATGAAACTTTCGTCTTGCTTTGACAAGAGATATCAAACTTGATAAATTGATTTATAGTTGACTTCATTCTTGGTTTCGCTCCTTTTTTTTAATTCAATTTCAAAACAAAGAAAAGAAAACTCTACGAAAGTGCACTTATACCCGTTTGATGAAAACTAAATGAACGCGAAATACCTGTTTGATTCTAGTTATTGTAAAGTCAAAACATTTTATACTGAGGTGTAACATTGCAATAGCCTTGCATTATTATATGCTATATAACTGCCGTGTAAACATTTGTTTCACTGACATTGTACTGACAAACATTATACAATTATATATATATATATATATATATATATATACGTATACATGTATAAAATATATGTATAGTAGTATAGTAGTGGTTGTATTACTGCAAAGCGACTATCGTAATAGAAACAGTTTTCAGTGCATTATATCTTGTCACATATCTTGTTTCGGGGAACTTGGAAATGACATCCAAGAATCTAGAGTAATAACTACTAGTATATCAATTCGGTCATGTATTTTTAATGAGATGTGGGCCTCCTTAACTTAAAATAAAAAACGAATAGAGTTTTTTTTTTTGAAATTTGAAGGTAATGATTGAATTTGGACATGCATTTGAATAATACACAGGAAGTAAATATAACAGTATGTCCATGTCGATGATCAATAAAAACAGAAACATACTTTGTTTAAAGACACAATCATCTATTCCGCGGAATAAAAATTGAGGTACAACTCAAAAGATTATGCTTGTGAATTATGTGTACCCCCGAAAGAAGGGGGAAAGGGGATGAAAATCTCACAACTACAAAAAGTGGGGGTAAAAAAGGTGAGGAATGAGGGAACAAAAGTAGAATGAAAAACGAAAGTGCAGCAAAAACTATGAAAAGCTAAAAGGAAGGAAATAGAAGGGAGAAAAGGGTGAGCATTATATAAAAATGCCTAGGTCATTAAGCCTATATAAATCAATGGCCAAAGCCCACCAATACGTTTATCCCTATAGAAGCAGGACATTACATTATTATACCATAATGGCAGATGAAATTAAAACCCAGCTTTAGTGCTTCAAAATAGTTCTAAAATGTGAGTAAGTGCTGGAAATAACCGATGTAAACAAAAAATAATCAGTATAATCAATGTTAAGTACTTTGTATTGTTAAATATACAAAATGTGAACAATAGTTTTAATAGAATTGTTTCTAGAATAAACCGTCCACAGTTATGGTTTATTGAGAAAAATTGTGATAGCTCCTTATATTTTAGTAGGCTTTATGTCATGTGGTATAGGATGCTTTGTGATACAACTGACCTACGTATATGCATCTAATATGATAATTCGAACATTTTTTTTTAAAAATCACTGCTCCCAATGGTAAACAAGACTTTTAAAGCAACAACAAAAGTGGCACAGGGAACCGCTGGCAACGGAATTGGCCATCCGCTCCTTGAAAAGCACGTATACTCTCATAGTGATGGCAGAAATATGAAAAATGGGATGTGATCTGGTATGTCTTAAGCGGACACAGCCTGGGAATAGGCAATAATGCCGCGCTAACACAAAACACATAATGAAAAGAAAAAAAAATCAATTTCTTTCCGTGTCATCATACTTCTTCATAAGGCATGATTTAGATGTATACTTAAACGAATTCGCTGAAGGTGCACTTTTCATGTCCATACTAAGGGAGTTTTAGAATCTTGGGTCAGTATAATAGGGATGTCATATTTGTCTGCTAAGCTGGAATAGTTTTCACCAAGGGTAAATGAAATTCGTTTGACAGTTTGGTTGGATATTTATGACATGTCTGGTTACGAGGAAACATGGAATACAAAATTGACGGAGGCAGTTATCATGATAAAAGTAAATAGATTGTCCTAACTGATGTAGAAACAAATAGTCTTTAATTTTCAGAATATCTATATCTAAAAACAAAGAGCCTGTATGTGAGCATGGAGCAGAATTACAAGTGATCCGCAGTGTCTTCTTTTGAAATAGTAAAATCCTATCCATTGTTTGATGTATGTTTCCCCATGCGAGGAATTTATAATTAAGGTAAGGAAATATCAGGGACGAATACAGTGTTAAAGAGGATAGACAATTGTAATCTATTGATAACACCTATGTATTACCAGCGATTATGAGATATAATTTTACAAACGTCATCCACTTGAAATTTCCTATGGACTGTAATTCCAAGAAATTTCCTATGCTAAATACTTTTTAGGACAGTATCACCAAAACATGTATATATCCACATTCAAATCATCTAATGTATTATTTTAAAAAGCGTAAAATTTTCGTTTTGTGGATATTTAGAGACAACTTGATAGCTCATATCCATCTAAATTCTTTAATATGTAACTCATAATTAATTCTGCGCACAAGAGCCTTCGCGAGAGAAAAAGAAATGCAATGTCATGTGAGTCGCCTGCGAAAGAGTATGAATGATAACACATTAGAGGAGGTACATAAATCATTGATATAAATAGTAACTAACAACAACGCATACGGGCCCAATAGTCCACCTTATGGCACACCACAGTTGAATTCTTTCATGTCAGAGTTATGATTATTTAAGAAATATATTATTTACGATTAGTTGAATAATATGGAGTAATAACACTACAAAATTCATCAGAGGACATGCAGATGTCCTGTTGTAACTAGGCGGAATGCACGGGAAGCAAATACAACTATTTGTGTGTGCACATGGGAGATAAAATGTCCGAATTCAACAAATAGCCATCCCTTCTGCACATTTTTGGGCTTGTAAACACGGACATTTCACCTCCCCATTATCACTATGAGGTGTCAGATGATAAATCGAGCAACATATATGGCGGATCGCTGAACGCCGCAACAGAAAAGCGTTAAAATGAAAATATTGCTGTTTGTGACTGCTTTGTATATGTTTCCTTTCAGTCATCATTTTTTTTTTTACGATCGTACTTAATGTTATGATATACACCTAAGAGAAAACATATTTCATATCCAGAAATACAGTGCATGAAGACGATGTAAGAGCTCTGAAAGACGTCGTATACTTGATTGAATTATCATTTCTATTATCATTGCCAGATATTTAGATATGCTAAACATAATTCAACTCTATCACAGCGCTTACAAATGATACATGTACAAAAAAAATTATATCAAATCATTACAATCGAGGAAAAGATAACTGTTCAACATTTTCTTTAAAGTGTTTGCTGAACTTGAAATTTAATGACAGTGGGAAGTTTGCTTTATTCATTTATTGCTGCTACAGTAAAAGTAAAATCCCCAATTTTACTACAAGTTTGGGGACCGGAAAGACGAAAGGGGTACTAGAACCTAGATTCTGCCATCAGGAGGAGGAATAGTACACAAATCGAGGTAAATTTTTAGGTATATCTTGGTGCTTGGTTGTGAAAGGTTTTATAAACTAACAACAGTAATGAATGAGTATGACAGAAAGTTATTTTCTACTCTCTGAACCAAAGAAGTCACAAACTGACAAAGTGCTTCTTATAAAAGTTTTTTGTGTGATATGAATATTGACACGCCGTTGAGACCAAATGAATAAAACTTCAGAGAAAGAAAGACACTGACGCGTCAAATATTGTGGTGTACTTATGCAAGTTATTCGAAAGCCACTCTTAGTTAAATCATGTGTTGTCAGTCATACGTTTGATGTCTCATCACAATTTCGGGTTTTGTCCATACAAGCTACAGACCTAATATCACAAACATCAGAACTCAAGGGAACCATTTCATGCTTTCATCGGCTACAAATTTCTAAAATCCTTCTCCAAGCACGAAGACGCAGCAACCATCTCACGCTGAAAGGCATGGCGATGATCTCACCCTTGTGTTCCTGCATGGTACACGTCAGCGTCTTGCCCCACGGCGCATTTCGGCGTAGAAAGCCCAGGCGACCCGTTGGACCACGCGGCACATGCCGGACAGATTGAAGTCATCTGTGCATCTTCATCATCGAAACTTCACTAAGACAGACGAACTGATTTTTTATTGTGTTTCTCCCATACAATCCCACCGATTTCTTACTCGTTTTAAGAAAAATGAGAGAAAAAGTTTGCAATGGCAATTGCCTGTATATTTTAGTATCACAACCCGCACCCCATTTTTAAAGTGAGTATCATTAGATTAAAGTTTGCCTTCTCTTCTTTCACTCACTTGTTACTGCCTATGATGTTATCGCTTTTGAGTCTTCTTTCCACTACACACACCGATCATGCTGTATGACGGACGTGAATATTGCAAATGTTCCGTTGTTATGTTTGTGTTTTTTTAGGGTTAAATGTCGAACTAGTTTTGAAAATGCAGAAAATCTTATTCGAATCGAGGAAGCAACAAAGGTAGGAACAAATTCAGCTACCCGAAAACACCAACGGTGTAGGAAGGTCGATTCGCCATTATTGGAGCTGCATTATGATATCTACACTGCTTTAAGTGCTAAAATAGATCGTTGATTAAGAAATGTCACTGATTTATTACATGTTGCAAATTCCAGTAATGTAACACAATGTTTTGTTTATGTTGGTTTTTGTTTTGTTTTTGAAATTTTCACATCAGTATATTTTGCCTGTTCAGAGAATTGTCATGTCAGTCAAATTTGATATATTTTTTATGCACAACATCGCCCGATTAAAAGGTAGATTTTTCTATCCATCTTGTTTTCTTGTTTTTTTTTTTCATAATAATGTATTGTTTGCACATCTCTGGCATCTCTTTGGGAAAAATGTCAAGCAAAGGAGTGAAGATAGTGTTGGGCAAGATTATTTTCCGTCTCCTTCAATTTGTCTCCTTCTGTACAAATGAAATTTACTTGATTACAGCTGCTGACCTACATTTTTATAAACATGTCAGAAAAAAGGAACCAAAGGAATCGAACCTGTTATCTATGTGATGTCGGTGGCAAAGTCGTGCGAGCTACAAATTTCATTAAGCTTTGTACACAGGAAGACAAATTGAAGAAAAACCTCATAATTATTACCTTGTGTTATACAGATTGTATTTTCATCCACGTTTTCTTATTAGCCAAAATTTTCTTCAATTTCCACTAAATAAGCATTCACATATATTAATGTATAATTGGGGAACAAAAATGTTTGGAATTACTTATTTCTAGCAATCTTTGATTTTGAAGCATCATCACTCCCAACCTTATCTTATATGACATCACATGGATAACCATTTTTTTTTTAATTAGATGTATTTTTATGTCGATATCGTCAGTAACTCATTCGATCCTGATTTTTTTCTCACGCATATATATATATATACATATTTGTTATATGTATATATATATATATATATATATATATATATATATATATACTTTATACCACATCCTACATTTCACTCCACTAATTACAGCCCAACCACTAACATTGTATTAAAAGTTACCCGCCTAATTCCTATATGAAGCGCTGAGAATGGGGCCTGATTTAAGCTGATTTATATTTTCTTCTAATTCAATTCATCTCGAATCTTCATGTATTTCAACTTTTTTTCTTTAAAATTGATCAATCATAATTTTCCTTTCATCTTATGTGCATATGATTCCCACTAATCAGCTCTAAAAGAGATGTCTTCCTCAAAATGTCGTATACTGCCGGACCATCGCAGATATTGTCTAGATCGATATGATGCAATAATGCTTCTCTTCACTTAGCAGTGCTCTCGCACTGTGCCAAGATTTCGTGCATTATCATATCGCTCTACCCTAAACTTGATCTGACTATGAAAATGATATCTGTTTTAATAGCTGAGTGGAGTGTGTTGAATGCTTGCATATCAGCTATGATTACTACTTCGTGAAACTGTACTTCCGATTTAGTTCCTTCCGTAAATTCTATATCTCTCCTGATCTGACACCAACAGCCTCAAATCTGGATACACTAATTATTGAAGACATGCAACAGCTTAGAAAATAAAGGAATTTCACAAACATTTTGAATTAAATCTACGTGATGTCGTCTGCAAAGATGAACACGTTTTCAATTTCAAGAGGTAATTCCTTATCGCTCACTGTTCCGGTGAAACTGGACTTCAAAATTGTCTTTTCTTTTCAACATCATCTTGATACAAAAAGACGAACATACAGCCATATAGATCGGTAGACATGCAGAAACACACAAACAGGCAGAGTACACTCTTGTCGGGTTCTGGTACTAACAGCAGTACGATTCGGTCTCGTCAGCATCCCCGTCATTAAGATTCCTTATGTTAGCTTAACTTTTACAGGTGCCCGAATGCTGGCGTGCCCGTATGGTCGGGCAAGCAATTACACAAAGTCCGGCTGATCGTCGCAGTTCTCGAAAAACGTTAAGTGACATGGTGTGTGTAGGACCTGTTCACGAGAAAGGGATGACCTAGCAGCTGGACTGATTTGGTTGTCATTTTCTTGGACAAAATTGCTTGGTAACGCCAACCGTTCACCATTGTTTAGTCGTTTTTATTTCCCGTTCCTTCAATAAATTTTCACAACACGCAAAGTTTTTAGCCCTTCTAGTTTCGGTATGCAGTACTTCCCTATAGTCTGGCGAGAGAAGTTGTACAAAAATAATCTCGCGTCCCACATTGAAACAAATACAAAATTATGACTGAGGAGAATATGATTTTGGTCACAACGGACACGAAGATTGTAGTCGAGACCAACATGGAGAGGTTGATATTAAATTGAATGCAACTCAGTGCAAATAATCTTAATCTGAAGGGGTTGTTTGTCATAAATCGGCTTTAATTTTCTTGATGTAGTGTCATTGAAATAGTGAAAAACGAATACGACTAATTAAAATGCGTCGCGTAATGATTACTGTTGATGGCAGGCCTGCGTAGCTAGCTGAAGGAAGGTAAAGAGGATGTGCGTGCAGCGAACTGCGAGAATGGTAAACAACGAGGCCCATCATAATCAAACTGACTATTCACCTTTGTGGCCTTGTTCTAGTATCTCGTGCACCAATTTTGCTTTTTTTTCCTCCAAGTAAAATGCTTCTAGTCAGTTTTCTTGACGTCATCTCGTCTATGTAGTGAGGCCAAACATTTTGTTTATGAATTTCTTTCATGTTTCGCCAAGCCTTTTTACAACGGCAGTTTCTTGCATCTCTAGAAGAAACCCTATATACACAGAGTATGGTGGTCAAATGTTTTTGACGTTAACAACAAGGAGATTCGTGTCACATGACCAAATATACAAGGCAGAGATCGATACAGTTCTCGGCTTGTTGCTTGCAAACTCTTGACGTGAAAAAAAAAAAAACAACACCAGATGGTAGAAAATATTACTACACACTTGTTTTGTTTGATATCAAATCACGAAAGCATATAACTCTGCCTCCTAGTTTCCAAGACCATCGTCATCATAGAGTTCGTCATTATAGCAAGAATTGTCTTCGTTTTCATCGTCGTTATCATTAATACCGCTTACTTCAGATTAGTTGTTATGCGTTTACTTTTTCATTTATTTTTTTTTCTATCGAAACTTTCTTTTTTCCATCTTCCATTATTTCTCTTTCCCAACTTCAATTAGTATTCTTGAAAATGCCGAGCCCTCAGTAGTTTACTCTCAACGAAACATTTTCACTTTCGCAGTTGATTAAAGAAATGTCACACATTTAAAATGTCTAATATAACATTTGTTTCTTTCTTTTGTGCTCCTTCCCCACCCCCGCACTCTCTCTCTCTATAGCATCATAAACTACAAATTTTCCTTGCTCCCTCTTTTCGCGCATTTTTCTCTTTCATCTTTCTTTTTGTTTTCCAATCATTGCTTTCACAAACGTTTTGTAATCCGTTAAGAAGGGTAATTCATATGTAATGTGTATCGCTCCTCATAAGACTGCAGGAGGATTTTTAACGAGCCGTTTAATGTTAGTCTTAATCTTCTTTGTTTTTGTTATAACTTCTCCTTTTCTGTGGCCAGTCACCTACACCCTTAGTCCGAATTTTTACATTCCTTGTCTTTCATTGTTTGTATTTCGGTCAATACATACAGACATACATACATACATACATGCATACATACACACATAATACATACGTATACATACATACGCGTATTATGATAAACAACCATTATCATATAACATATCTTATGGCCAAGAACGTGTAAACATAAATGACAAAAGCGCTAAAACATGTCCCACTATACACAAGTTCTGGGACATAGTGCAACCACTTTTTGTTTGGTTTTTTTAATGTCATTTTGTTTTCTTGCGTTACCCAAGTTTAAAAATACTCTTGGGAGAGTTCCCCATACAAATAATGTAAACGCCGCTCTGTACAGAAATAGCAATGCCATACTGGCTTACCACAGTGGTCCGAATTCTGGTATACCAGCCCAAACAATTCCCAGCATAAGTCCAAGTTCATGTAACTTCCAGAGACGAAGCCTTTTCTAGAAATGAATGAATTACTACTGATGGAAAACTGACATACTACACTATGAGATTACAGACCGCCAACAAAACCCACGGTTTCTCTCACATAAGATATACTCTCAGATCATATAAAACTCCACCATTGTGCAAATAAGATTTTCGCCCCGCAGCTCCACGTCATCATTAGCCACTAATGATTGCTAATGGATCTTAACAAACGTCTTTAATACAAATTAGAGGAGAGGTCCCCTGAATGATGTAGTGTCACGCGCCTTAATCACCCTCATTTGGGAACCATTTAATTTGGGTGTCATTCTTGCAAACATCCTGCTGACGAGTGTACAACATGCAGACGGTCATTTATAAATATGTATTTTCCCTCTCATAACTGAAACGATTTAGCAGTTGAGCTCTTGTGTATGAGTTCAGGAAAGAATTACAAAAGACAAAATCACCAATAAACCAAACGAGTAAGTCTGGCCACCGGTTCGGCTGCCTTAATGATTGTGTAAAGCATGACTTCGATATGCTGATTTCCAGCATCAGTGCTAAAGAATGGAAAAAGAACCACCTAAAAATCAAGACAACGTCAAGTAGTGATATACCATTTTCCTCGGCCAATCAGAGCTACCACCTACAGTAAACTTCACTGAATGTAACTGTACGCAGAATGACGCCACTTCATCGGAACTTACGCGGTGCCAGAACGGCGCAGAGCTTTGCTCATTATGCGCAGGTGCATATCTGAAATGCGGAGTGCAATTCACCGTACGAGGTCACACACGAACGGCTACATCATGCAGCAAGGTTCATGGCTCACGTGGATACTTGTGCATGAATGCAAGAACTCAACGATTGCATCTCCTCCCCCTCCCAACCCATCCGGGCCACCCACCCCATAATTGGACATTTTGAGCTCCGCAGGCATGATATCAACATTAATTAAGACCCCTTTAAAAACTCTCGTCTTGTGAAAACTGCTGTGATATTTCACACTGAGTTTAATAATTGGTGATGAAAAAAAAAATGCAAAAGCAAAATCATAACCAGATAGAAATAAACAGTGATCGGCCAACTTAGGGTCATCAACGGCACTGACCTTTCTTAGAAGGCAAGGGTTCCTACAAATTCGAAATTAACTGTCGACTTTCACGTTAATTGGAATGGAAAGCTCTTCACTTTGTTGCAACTGTTGAATGGGAACCTAAGTGTGTTTCCCTTGTCGTCTTGACTTTTGGTATTTTTCTTCCTTGAGCATGTAGAAAACTGATGGCAGATTTGGCTTTGATTTTGACATTAACGCCTAACGCTGCAATGGTCAGATTCCATTTTGTGCATCGTCTCCCATGGTAATTAAATGATTTATGAAACGTACACACACGCTCTGTTGATGTTGTTGTTGAGGAACAATTTTTGTCCTTCCATTTGTCAATTCCACGATAAAAAAATGAAAGCATTGTGCTGAAGAAATTATGCAAGCAAGAAAAAATACATACACACACACACACGCCCGCGCGCGCACACACTTTTTTTAATGAATATTTGCTACTCGTATTCCGTTCAGTATTAGTGGCTGTGCATAGGTCGTGTGAGGGGCTGTCTAGCTCGTGCGATGTGGCGTTCAAACACCCCTTCCCCCTTTACCATTGGGAGCAGTGATGTGTAGGTCAGTTGTATCACAAAACATCCTGCCATAATAACAATACAAATTTTGCAATAAAACCCAAAACATAACGAAATATCACTATTTTTCTCAACAAACCATAACTGTAGACGGTTTAGTCTGGAAACAGTTCTTTGTGGCTAACTATTATTCACATTTTGTATATTTACCAATAATTAATAGTAATTATACTGATTCATATTTTTACACCGGTTGTTTCTATTCCTAACTCACATTTTGGAACTATTTTGAAGCACTAAAGATGAGTTTTGTTTCATCTTCAAATGGTAAGTTATGCCTTTGATATCATAGCGAACGATTTTAACACGTTTCGTCGTCGGTTTATCAAAATCTTTGCAACAGTAAATCGGGACAGTCGGGAATGCGTGCCGAACGGGTTGGACCGCATGCATCGTGTGGCGCATAAGGTCCTATCACATGTAGTTCGGGATACTGAATAATCTTTTTGTCTTGTGCAACCGCACGCCAGGCCATAAATAGACTCGGAGAGAGAACATGAAGCCCGTCATGCTACTGTCTACCCTTTGAAACCTGTTTGCATAAATCAGTGGAATTTTCGTGGATTTCGTGAGAGGGTTTTACAAATGTAGGACCCTACTTGGAAATCGATGGAAAAGCTGGATTTGTCAAACATTTAACACAAACCAGGAAAATATTTCGCGACCCAGTGTGTTTTCCTTCGAAAGACAGAAATGGCGGAGATTTTCTCTAAATCAACAATTCATATACATGAACTAGTAATTATCGGTATTTCAGCACTTGCTCAGTGCGCATGTCTGTGTAGATTTTAAGCTACGTAGTGTGTTGTGCGGACAACGCCTCCTTTTGTGTACAAGTCACCACTTGCTTGTTCGCATAAGCCACCTTTGTTTGGTTTGTTTTTTCTTAAACCTTAAGAGAAGTCCGATCTTCAATAGCTCTTTAGGTTTTTGTTTTCTCCTTTATAATAAGAGGTCGCTGGTTGAGGTGTGAAGTTCATTTGTAAGTTGATGATCAGATTAACGCCAAACTTGAACTCCATTCACGTACTACTTGCTGGTCGAAGCACCATACAATCGCTAAGATTAGAGATGGGGGTGGGGTGGGGGGGGGGGGGGGATGATTATGACCTGCATTGTCTGCGAGAGGCGCCAGACGTGGAAAAGGCGCATGCGTTGTAGCTGCTCAGCAATAACCCGTTCGTTTGTTGGGCGGGAATCATCAAAGCAGTCAGAAGGCCAACCAGGTGATCTGAAAAGATACCGTGCTGTTGACACTGCAATTAGATCCGTTTTCTGTTTCAGGGCTCTATAGAGTTGATAACGGAACATCCCATCCGCTTCCAGCTCATGAAAGTATATAAAAACACAATATTTCAACGTACATATTGCTTTTGAAAGCCAGTCATGTTTTCAAAATGATTATTCAGGTATAAACACATACAGGGTCGGCAGAAATGGAAGAGGGGGGGGGGGGGGGGGGGGAGCGCCCCCTACTTCTTTTTGCAGCATGCATCTATGACGGCCCGGAAGTGTCACCAGGAAAAAAACTAGAAATGTCGCTATGGCGACTGGTATGCCTCCGCCATAATGCATGATTCTCCTAATAGGTCTATAGTACATGTGGACAATGTGTGATTACATTTTCATAAAATTGGCAAAATATTAAAATTACAAGTTTGTCACAAATGTGTTGAATGTTCACCTTCCTTGACCTTGGTTTAATTGGATGAATAGGAGAGCATGTATTTGGGGATTTAAGGACTTTAACTTGACTTTGACCCATTCATACATTTATGCATGGAGTAATTTTCATGGTACCGGTATGGAGAAAAAGTGCAATTTCTGTACTGAATAGTAAATTGTTACCATGTTCATCTGGCCTTTGACCCTAAAATTCATAAGATAATCACTTTCAGGTAGAACATGCATAAATATGCAGTAAGTTTCACGATAAATTGAGCCACTTCCGAGATATGGAGGAAAAAGTTAGTTCAGCACTTTCACTTGATCTTTGACCTTTTGACCTTTGAGGCAAAAAAAAAAAAGAAAAAAAAAACTCTCCAGAGAATTTCTATTAGGTTACACATGCATACACCAAGTGTAAAAAAAAAATAATAATCCTGCTGGCATTGCGTGAACATGAGGGAAATAGTTGCACTTGACCTTTGACCCCTGACCTTTGACCCATGAACCCTACATTCTCTAGATAATCACTGCCAGTCAGTACATGTATATTACTATGTTTCCATGAAGATACCTTGAACAATTTTCCAATTTACAGAGAAAAAAAAAGTTTTAATACTTTTACTCGACCTTTTGACCTTTGACCTCATGACCCAAACTTTTCACCAGAGAATCTAAATTGGGTAATACATGTATGCACTAAGTTTCAAGAAAACATCTTCAGGCATTGCATAGATATGGTGGAAATAGTGAAATTTTATGTATTTGACCTTGACCTTTTGACCTTTGACCTTGAACACGTGCACCCAAAAGTTGATAGGCACAACTTCACCCCCTAATACACATACATGCCAAGTTTCATTAGGATACCTCAACAGCTTTTGATAGTTACCTTGTCCACAAAATTCATTACGGACGGACGGAAAAGACGGACGGACGGACGGACGGACGGACGGACGGAAGGACGGACGGACGGACGGACAGACGGAAGGACGGACGGACGGACAACCCGAAAACATAATGCCTCCGGCACCACTTCGTGGCGGAGGCATAAAAATGAAACCAAGTGTGAGAGCGCGGTTAGGCGTTTGTTTTGCTGAAGAATTTTGTTTTTTCTTTTTGCTTGTTAGCTGATGTTTAAAGTGCCCCCCCCCCCCTTTTGAAAACGTGGCGCCGGCCATAACACATAAAGCACATTCATACATGCATCTATACACACATGGATGGTTGTATTCTAAAACGTATGTATGTATTTATGGAATATTAATTATTATGGAGTATGTGTGTACGTATTTGTATACACATAATTATGTATTAATGTATTGTAGTAATGTAACGTAAGAGAGGGGACTGCAATATACAAGTTCGCTTTTTAGCAGCCCCTCAATTTTCATTTCCACCAAGTCCTTTATGAAACAAGATGTATTATATGTTACAAGATGTGTTATCATTTGACGTTTGTATTACCTATGTATATTGATTAGAAATGAAAATAAAAACATGAATGAATGAATGAATGAATACTTACATACATACCAAGGTACACTAAAAAAATACATGTATCGAGTATGTACTGATTTATCTACCTGTGTAATATGTACTCGTAACTTATGTCATTGCATATAGTCAAATATATTTCTCAAAAAATTCTGCAAATTTAGGTACAGTAGACCTACTTACGAAGACGTTTTCTGATGCCATGAAATTTTGGCATTAATTCGGTAGATAATGTTACCGGGATAATGAACACAGAGAAAAGAAACAATTATAGGAAAGAGAAATGGAAGGCCAACAGACACAAAAAGCACACCCATCACATTTTTCATGGACCAACAGACATGACAACTTACAAACACAATCAGAGTCTCTTGTATTTTACTGTGGGTAGATTTCAACACAAATTGAATGTTTATTCAGAAAAACTCTGTCAACTCTTAACAGACGCAACCAAACTCCAACTCTGATGTATGCAGACTTCACATCGTTGTGCCCAGAAAGAGTTGGCTTTTTGTGTATGTGTCTCTCTCTCTATCATCAGCATTGAGATACCAAAGGGAACAACCAACATATATATAAATATCAACACACTGGGGCATGAACTATACTGATATTCAATACCTCCTCCATAACTGTGCGTATATATCTTAATTCTACTCTACTTGGGAATTCACCATTATGGAATTGTTCAAATACATGTCAAAACTAAATCGAGCTATTTTAATGTTTTTTAATTTTTTATTTCAATTCACTAAATTTTGTTTTCCTGTATTCACAAGGGTAATCTTTGACCACCTGGTCACAAGCCAATATCATCGTTGCGCATCTAAGGTAGTATAATGAATCTGATAATTTGAATACAATTATCGCATCTGTGAACATGCATCATATTGCTTGAACGTTACTTCATTGCATGACAAAACCGGACACACACACACGCACGAACACAGAAGTCATGACTTAACTAGGAATGACCACTTCCCAACAACGCACTAAAAATGTCATATTTCATTGTACTTTTTTTTTCTGTTTAATTTTCCTTTTTGAGTGTTACCTTGGTTGGGCAAGCACATCTCCATGTTTGAACATGCTCTACTGGGGATAGACCATCTGCACCATTGCTTATTATTAGATACAAAAAAGCAATCAGGTCCATATTTTCTCTAAAACCCCGTACTGATCGCAGGTTACACATTGGCACCCACTATCAGATACACAAAGAGACAACCAAAACAAGGAAACAAAAATCAGCAAAATAAGATTTGCACAGACAACACTCTCCCGGTACTATTATCTTTAAATGTGGCCCTTGCAACAACAAAATAATAAATGCAAAAAAAAAAAAAAATGACACTACCCATTGTGTATGTTCCATTAACAATGTTATTTCTTTACCAAGATTCAAAACGTACATTCATTTTTGCTGTTGTTGCATATCAATGGTGCATGTATAAAGAGAGCACCACACATTTCACATGAATTGTTAACTGTGTCCTAACATTACAAAAACAAAAAATACTGTCTTAACATTACATAAACAAAAAATTGTGTCCCTAACATTGCAAAAAAAATAAAAAAATAGTGTCCTTGCATTCTCTGCACAAAATGAAATATGCTGCGAAGAACGGAAATGTTACACTAATTGTACGCAGGAACAAAACAGCGCCTGAGAGGCGGAGAGCAGGAAAGAGAAACGGAGAGAAAATACACAGAGGAGAGACGAGAGAGAGAGAGAGATAATTCCTTTCATATAGCAAAGGCCATTAAACTAATGTTCCTCCTTCTTTTCTGATATTCTTGTAGAGACGATACGGTGCTTTTCCTCTTCCTTCACTCTGCAATTGCAGTCTCGGCTGAAGCGCTATTGAGCAGGAATCATGTGAGAACTACCAGCAGTATTGAGAAGGCAAGGAGTAAACACTTGTCATTGTATAATCAGGTCTGAGGAAGTATTGGGGAAGAAAACGAAAGGAAAACTGCCTCTCCCCCAAAAGTCACACAATTTCCACCCGTCATCACCATTACCAAACTCCCCGAGCATATTATGATAGATTTATCACTAGCGACGTTTCTGAACTGTTCTTGGAGAAACAGATGCGATTTGGCTCACATAAAAACTGCAAGAAGTTTCAATTATGATTGAAAAGCTACATCAATCACAATATGCCAGAAAAAAGAAAGAACAAAGAAAACTAAACTCAAACCACTAACCATGGAAATTCTTATCCTCCCTTCGACTCTAGAGTAGCCTTTCTTAAAGTACAAAAGAAATGATGCTTTAGTCTTAACCTGTTGAAGACGAGTCCCCCAGAATACTTGGGTAGGTGCCAACGGGAAATGCGTGTTATAGCAAAATCAGTCTGTCCTCAACGGGTTAACGCTGTATCTCCATATATCTTGTGATCCCTCATAAATCGCTGTAAATAATGCAACAAAACTTCACATAGACAAAGCAAGTAACATTGAGGCTTCCAAAAACATATATATATACCGATATATAAATGTACAACCAAATCTTTCTTACTTGGCATTGCATTTCTACAAAATTCACAGCAGATAGGAAACCAGATAGGATTTTTGCTGTCACTGAAAAACACATTAACAGATATTCTAACATCCCACAGAATAAAATTTGTAACGACAACATTTCTCATTTCTTCTTATGTCTTGCCAAGTGTTATTTATAATGGTTACACGAATTTGTTGCACAATTGACTTTTCTTCTTCCACAAATGGTCACAATGTAATGAAAAATTCTTCAAATTTTGAAAAATTTCACCTTCAGATATTCTCACTCATAACAAGTTATCTACCTAACAATGCGCCCTCATGGTATATGACAATCTGCTCCGATTTCAGAGGAGAGGTACAAGATATTTTATGATATCACAGGAACGGGCATCATACAACTATATGGATCTCAATCATACATCAACTAAAAATTGGTCAATATATTGCATTTCTCAGTGTCCACATGCCCCTAAAAATGGTTGAACAAGAAACACTTTTTGTTTCCTAACTCTAAAACTGTCAAAAACGGTACAAAACATTGAGGTTGTTTGGCGCACGCTACTAGTACCCAACTTGAGCTCACCATTATGTAACACATGTACAAAGGCTAAATATCAAACTTCACCTCATTCTCATGCAAACGCGGGAATATACGTACATGGGACACCTTCAACCAATGCTCAGAACATACTTTGAGCATACTATTTTCAAGATGGCACCTCTCACCATTTCCCTCATTGCTGCCATGAAAAAAACAAAAACCCCCAAGGCTTTCTTGCTCATAACACACATTCATTATAATCCATATTCCATCACACAGTTTTGCGGTCACCTCTTTGTATCAGTCAGGGGGATGCGGAAAAGGGTGCCCTTTCAACACGGGGGGCAAGTGACAGCCCCCATCATGACCCTCTACCAACACAAGAGTGTCAATGCATCTCACTGATTCTCAACAGCAGGCAAATCTTTACACATTTCTGACTCTCAAAGGACAGCATGTGAGAGACAGAGATAATATCTATGATAACTAACTCACCCAAGACAATAGAGCAAACAAAACAATGAATTCAAAGGAACCTTCACATTAATAACATATTGTCCAATGAGCACCAAAATGATTTTTTCTTTCGCTTGTTTTGAGGGGGTTTGTAATAAACGTCACTGACATCCATGTGGAGGGTTTCCTTTTTTCTACATTGAGGAATTAATTCCGAATTTGTTTACACTTTTCATTTTTACCTGATTTTTAGCTTCATTATTACAAAACAAAATGTGCTGGCAACTTTAAACACTTTCTACTTTATTCATATTAGAAGAGAAACATACTGGTTGTTTTGAACAATACCGCGCACAAGCATATGAAGCACTCTGTGTCAAAGTGTTTCAGAAAACAGCATAAAAAACATTTAGCTCCAGAACAGCAGTATGACATTAACTCTGTAAGGTCAATTCTTGGAAAAGTCATTAATAAAGAATCACATCTCTGTTACCAGCATCCTTTTCAAACTCATATGATGGATTCGTTCTTACAAAACTAAAAACAATACATGAAAATCAAACAACACTAATGCGACAAAACTCTGCTTGATGTGCTACTGTACACAGACAGAATGCATCAAATGCGTTCACGTCATTACACATGGAGTTAGGCGCTAGGTCAACCCACAAATAAAAAGGACAAAATCAGAAAGACAAGGACTGCACATGTTGTGCCATCGAGAACTCATGCAACTAGGAATGGTAACATAATTTCCTTCTTTCCTCTGCTCATATTGGTAGACTTTATCAGGGATATTAAAACAACATGCAATCATATCATGAACTACCCAGATGTCAATAATTAACCACAGCTGAATTTCATAACACTTAATTCATTTGTAGACACAGCCATTGACACTTGATTAAAGTCACTGGCAGTGCCTGTAAATGCAAAAAAACTGTAAAAAGGTTTCAAAACTTAAAGAAAAGGTTAAGTATGAACATTCCACAAGCCAACTGCAGTTGGGACTTTAAAAAAAAGAAAGAAAGAAAGGAAAACCCTAGGAAAGGCCAGAGAAGGAACTGGGAGAGGCTTGAATGAAGACTACCAGGCAGGCAGATGATACAGCATCACATACTTCCCACCAAGGGCTGGAAAGTCATCATTCTTTTCTTGAGCGTGTCTTGGGCTTTTTAGGTGTGCTGCATGAAGAATTATGAAACAAAAGAGTGCAAAAAATAAAAGTCAGAATGTTATACACCTCATACATCAAGCTGGTGGGGTGAGAGCTAAATAGACTTTGTGCACTTTATAGAACCACACAAAGCCCCTGTCTTGAATATTCATAAGATTTTAAAAAATTATACAACACCTACAAAGATTCCAGCTATACAATTGGTCGATAGTTCATCACGTGACATGCAGTTAAAAGTACTGTTGCTGAGCCATGCAGTTTTGTTTGGGCAAAAATGGATAGTGCACTGCCGAAGACACCAATTTACACTGACTTCCATGTTTAACTCATGATCAACTCGTAGTTTTTGCAACATTGCAGGCCTCTAGCATCAAAACAAAAATACCTTTGCCGCACACACCCAATCAGTCACAAGTGTACATTCAGTCACTCATTTTACTGTCAACAACTTCAACAGATTGTTCTCATGTACGACTGACTGCATGTACTACCCATTTGCCTTTCACAAAAAAAAAGAATGGTTGCCACTTTTGTTCTAAAATCAAGAATAATTGTGGACCACCTCCATTGACATCTGCATTGTTGTATAAAACAAATAGGGCATGGTCTGTACTCCTGCAAACAGAACAATGCACGAGATCTTGACCATTCACTATTTGTAATGAACATCTTATCATCTCCTTACTGTATTTCACTTGTCAATTCTTTGTGACACATTACTCTGAAGGAAGAACAGTTCATCTCAAAGAGTACTTCCATCAGCACGGAATTCAGCTTTAAAGGGGAAGGCTAGTAACTGATCAGTGGGAATCAGTGGAAATGCTGGGAGATGATTGTTCCAATCCTTATGGAATTCATTCAAGAGTTCATTGTACATCTATTGTTGTGTGAAAATGATTTTGCTTCAGAACGGTCTCATATTCAAGTAATGTGCAGATTAATGCTCCGTCACTGACCAGGGACGCTAACCTGGAAGCATTAAACTGCACATTACTTGAATACGAGACCGTTCTGAAGCAAATCATTTTCACACAACAATAGATATACAATGAACTCTTAAATGAATCCCACAAGAAGTGGAACAATCATCTCCCAGCATTTCCACTGATTCCACTGATCAGTTACTAGCCATCCCCTTTAACCCACGGAAGACTAGTCCCAAGTATACTCTGGCAGGCGTCTATGGGAAATGCGTGTTACAGCGAAGTAAGCCTGTCAATGGGTTAATAAGCAGCGGTTGCCTTGCAATATGGCCATGTGGAGGACAAGTGTTTGGTTCTCACCTAGCTTTCTCCTGTGGCTCCTCTGCAGCTGCCTCCTCCTCTTCCTCCTCCTAAATGATGCAGAAACAAAAGGTACATCCAGGTGATAGATATTGGAAATACTGGGTTTTGTTTTTCTACTCAAAGAGTTGCTAGTGGCCCTCACATGCTCAAATTATGTGAATTTAAATCACAAAACTGTTGTGTACCACTTCTTTCACTTCATTCTATTGTTTCCAAACTTCCAAATAGTTTAATAAGAAAATAGCTAATTGGTGCATAGCATCGGAAGCTTATAATCAGCAGAGTTAACCCCAAAGTGCATGTTATCAAGCTTACTGTATAACATAAATCTTAGCAACTTGTTATGGATTTTGTCACATGAGGTCAATTATTTTGATACAATTTGATATATTTCAAAGACCGACTACCTGTCCTTTCCCTTTGCTCTGTTCCATTTTGATTGGATGATTTCATGGTTTTGGTCATTTCGAATTCAAAACATGCATATTCATGCAAAGACAGAGGAAAACAAAATCAAATGTGTGTCTCCTGCTAAAAAAACAAGGCAAGTGCCAAATTGTGTCTCCCCCATTCGCGTACAAGAAATTAATATTTTTCTAACTCCCAGAAGTTCATTGACCCGCCTACGACCTTTGACCTTGTGGTGACCTTCAACTCCCAAAGTGACATTTACCATCCAAGTTTGGTCACAAACAGACAAAGGGATCAAAAGTTATGAGCCATAAATGAAACGCGCCAGAAAAACTTAATAGGCCCTAAAAATTTGTTGACCCCTTTCTGTGACCTTTGACCTTGTGATGACCTTTAATTCCCCAAGGGATGTCTACCGTTCAAGTTTGGTCACAAATGGACATAGGTAGCAAAAGTTCTGAACCACAATCGAAACGCACCCTTAAAACTTAACATTGGGCCCTAAAAATTTGTTGACCCCTGTCAGTGACCTTTGACCTTGTGATGACCTTCACCTCACCAAGGGACATCTACCATCCAAGTTTGGACACAAAGGGACAAAGGGATCAAAAGTTATGAGCTATAATCAAAACGCGCCATAAAAACTTAACAGTGGGCCCTAAAAGTTCGTTGACCCCTGTATGTGACCTTTGACCTTGTGATGACCATCACCTCCCCAAGGGATATCTGTCATCCAAGTTTGGTCACAAACAGACAAAGGGATCAAAAGTTATGAGCCATAATCAAAACACGCCATAAAAACTTAACATTGGGCCCTTAAAAGTTCGTTTCAAGACCCGTCTGTGACAGTCTTGCAAGTAAACTTTAACGTATGACCTCAAATGACCTTTGACCATATCATGTGACCTCTTACGGCACCATAACATGAAGGTACCCCAAGTGCATTCATCACCCAAGTTTTGATTGCCATTGTAGCAACATGTGTCAAGTTATGTGATAAGAGAGTCTTGCAAGTAAACTTTAACGTATGACCTCAAATGACCTTTGACCTTATCCTGTGACCTCCAACGGCACCATAACATGAAGGTACCCCCAGTGCATCTATGACCCAAGTTAGGTTGTAATCCAAGCAACTTATGTGAAATTATTTGTCGAAAGAGTCTTGCAGGTAAACTTTAACATAGAAAAGAGTCTTGCACATACTCTTTAACATATGACCTCAAATGACCTTTGACATCATCACATGACCTCCAACAACATCATAACATGAAGATACCCCTAGTGCTTCTATCATCCAAGTGTGGCTGCCATTGCTGTAACAGTTACCAAGTTATGCATCATAAGAGAGTCTTGCAGGTAAACTTTAACATTTGTGACGGACGACGGACAACAAACGGACGACGGACGGACGCCATTTGGATCCCTTAGTCTCGCCTTCACCTCCGGTGGGCGAGACAAAAAGAAGAGGCTCCAATTCTTTTTGTGACGGTCCTGATCAGACCAAACATCAACCTCAACAAAAGTACAGCACTTTGATGCTTTTATTTGGAAGAAACAATTCCAAGTTGAATCAGTTTCTCATTGTTTTCCTGATCAGATGGCACAGTTCTGTGAAGCAGTGAGCCAAAAGCAGTGAAGAGGCAGTTTTTTAGTTTAATAAAGAGACCCTAAATCCTGTCACATCAAGCTATTTAAACAAAGTCACTTGAACCACGGCAATAGGTACGCGACTCCCATCATAACAAATTCCTCGGGATAGGCAGCTTTCTTTCGTTATACTGAAATTTTGTTATAGCCAAACGATAAAGTATACAAAGATAAATAGATGATAATTCGGGGATTTGAATTTTCACTTTGCTAAAAGGAGAACTTCGTGAAGACCACGCTCATTGAAATGGGAGTGCACTGTATGAACAATATTTGTTTGTTTGTTTGTCTGTGACATCTTACCTCCTCTGCAGGCCCCTCCAAGTCTGCCTTGGTGGCTTTCTTTCGTTGCCTGACGCTCGCATCACCCTCGGCTGACACTGCCTCTTCGCCTTCTTTCTCTCCACCCTCAGCTGCTGCAGCCTCCTCTTCTTCCTCCTCCCCCTCTTCCCCTTCCCTGACGTCATCCGGGCTGGGCGCATCACTCTTCTTGCTGTCTAGCTCTTCGGGGCTCTGCACATGAGAGATGGAGACAATATAAAAACATTATAAAGCCTATGACAAGATGTCAAAATGCCACTATCAAGTTCACCTCATACCTTTAAGTATCCTTCTTTAATAAATGAGAGAAGTGAAGACAAAATTATCGTTTGCATCCAACAAAGGGGTAAAACATAATACTAAGCATACGTTACACAAATCATCAATTTGTAAGAAATACGAATTACAGTGTGGATTATGAAATTTATTAGGGAATACATGTACAAAAAGTAGAATAATAAGAACAGGAATGCATCTTTCGCAAAGTTGACAGAAAAGTAAGCATAATGATGGAGGAGAGTGGTCCACTGAAAAGCAGAACTTGGAAAACGTGGATCACTCCATACGTAATACGTAACTAATATACCGTCCAGAATCAAATGTAAACATCAATATTTTTCGTGCGATTAAGTTTTTGTGGTAAGTGGCTCAAAATATATCCCTGGTTCTTGAATTTGCTGTGCACAATTGCTTCAATACTTGCATGACTATATTCATTTCTCAGAAAAGACAGAATTCAATTTGACATTTCCCTGCGTGAAAATAGAAGTGTTGCCCGATCATTCAAATGTAAGGCCTGTACAGAAACTACTGCATACACACATACATTCAAATGAATACTAGAGCACAAGCGCGCACACACACACTCATAAAAGGAAGGCACCACCGATGAACACCCGATTCAAGCTGTTCAAATTGTACACAGAAAATTGCGAAGATATTTTCACAGGTTAAAGAATATCAAACAAGCCAAATGTAGCACAAAATATGTGAAAATAATTTTACCGCGAACATTTCCATGTTTACAGTATCCACATACAGCTAGAATATAACCGTTAAACGTAAAGCATGTTAGACTTCTCACCGACTTGAAGCAGAACCTGATGCAGAAGAAGAGCGGGATGATGACGATGAGGGCGAAGACAGCCCATAGCCAGGGCCTCTCCTGGGCAGCATCCACCATACTGGACACAAAGGTCTCCTGAGACGAGTGGTCAAGCAGAGAAGGAGGGGGCATGAGGTCATTGCACTTCTATGTGCACTCTAACGTCAAAATTGGCGGGCGACCAATGACTGAAGCATGCATGGTCTAAGTTCATGTTATGCTTCACAGAGCAAAGAAGGATATGCATACCTGGGGGGCATTTCATGAAGGACTTTGTCAGATTATTATTATTATTTTTTTTTTTGACAAACTGTTATGAGCTACTGAAATCCCTGCATATGATAGGCTGAGAGTAAATTTGTCTGACAAATTTGTCACACAAAATGCCTCATGAAATGGCCCCCTGGCTACACTGTAACAAATGGGACAAAAAATTGCAAACCTAGGAATTCTTGTAAATATCCTTTCCTTCACTACTACCAGGTGTTCACAAACATACTTAAACAAGATCAATTTCTTTTTTTTAAAGAGGAAAAATGAAAGACCCTTTTGAACGGGACTATAGTTGGAAGGTAAACATGAGCATACAGATGGGTTTAAATTGACCTTACATTTCAGGAAACATATCCACCAGATGAATTCTATGTCCAATGACCTTTTCCTCAAAGACTATGCAGCACATTGGCTACTTTGGGTCAACTTGAATACAGATCAGCATACAAATTGTGATCAGACTGAACACATAAAAGGGGATGGGGCCTCTGATTTGACTTTGGTAGTTTATATGGATTGAAACTTCTTGTAGAGGCATCCATCAAACTTTTGACCAAGAGACTCACAGCTGAGGCAACGACACCCTCCTTGCGTTTGAGGTGGTAGCTGTCAGCAGCGTACTGGTCCGCCACATCCTTGTCAGTGGTGATGATGAAGTTGTCGAAGAGGATGTTGTCGCTCATTGACCACAGCTCCAAGGCAATGGCTCCCTGGAAGACAGAAAGGAGAAATTTACATTAGGAGAATTGCCCACATGACATCCTGTCTTATCTGATTAACTTGAGTCTATGCCTCAAAACGACTGGGCACACCATAGTAAATTTCTTAAATTCTACAGTATGTTTCTATACAGCCCTATATAAGTGGTATTACAAGTTTGGACCAAAGCAAAACAGAAAAGAATTCTTTGTGTTTTCTTTTGTTTGCAATGACAAGTCATACAACTGCAAATGGTGAAGATGGGTGCTGTCAAAAAAAGTGTCAGTGACAATGTCACGGACAAAAGAGACATAGTGATCACTATCAAGACGGAAATAAATAATGGTAACTATGCCAGCTACTTTGGTCACACTACTTAGCTATTTTGGTATTCCACATAGCGATAAGAGAAAACAATTTCTTGAAAAGTAATGCTTCAAGGGAAAAACTGAAGGCTCAAGAAGGCCAGGATGACCAAAAGCTAGGTGGATTGATAGAATCAAATTTCTTGTTGGTAAAGCCCCATCAACTGTTTATCAACTTGCTGCTGACTGTAAAGAGTGGAGATCAATCAGGGAAGTCACAAACTGTCAGCCATGACAGACACATACCAACAGAGATGCCAGACATAAAGTATCATCACAGAGATACAGATAAATAGAGTGACATTGAGAGAGTGACAAAAACAACGGATGACACTTGATAATGGCACTCAATGAGTGTAGGGTGTGGGTATAGGCAACACTGTCAACATTCTTTGTCAAAAAGACCATGATCAACTTGCCGATTACTCTGTCACTGTGGTGGAGAGGTCTACATTGCAATGTTCTGGAAGTTTTGAGGTGAAGACATAGCAATTCTAACCAGAAATTATCACAAGATTTTGAAGAATATGAAGAATATATAAATAAATGGCAGGGGGGGGGGGGGGGGGGGGAAGCACATAAGTTTCCTAGATAATCCCTGCCAGTCAGTACATGTGTATGTACCAAGTACCACGAAGATACATTGAACCATTTGCGAGAAAAGTGATATTGCAACATTTTCACCTAACCTTTGAACTTTTGAACTTTGACCTTATGACATGAAACTCTCTCTGGAGAATCTCTACGCAGTAGTACATGTCCACACCAAGTTTCAAGAAAATACCTTTGGGCATTGCACAGATATGGGGGAAATTGCAACATTTGTACCATTTGACCTTGACCGTTTGACCTTTGACCTCTTGCCAATGTCACTAAAATCTACTCAACTAATTGTCCTATCATACATCATCCTTGGACCAAGTTTGGTGAAAGCTGCTTCATCCAGTTTTGAGTTATCACGTAAACAGATAAATATTAGGATTTGACCTTGATCTTTGACCTCTGTCCGATTTCACTGAAAAACTAGTCAAGTAATTGTCCCATTATACATCATCCTCCAACAAAGTTTGGTGAAATTTGCTCTATCCAGTCTTGAGTTATCACGTAAACGGATACAATTTCATGATTTGACCTTGACCTTTGACCTTTAGCCGATTTCACCCAAAATCTATTCAAATAATTGCCCCATCATACTTCATACTTGAACCAAGTTTGGTAAAATTCCAGTAAATATTACTCAAGTTATCGCATAAACGAAAGCGGACGGACGGACGGGCGGACAGACGTACGGACGGACGGACAACCCGAAAACATAATGCCTCCGGCACCACTTCGTGGCGGAGGCATAAAAACAAGAAAAGTTTTAAGGTGTTGGCCTCAATAGCTTCTTGGGGGACTCTATTCCACTGTTTAACGTCCATAGCAGGTTCAAATTTTTGAAGGTAATGTCTTCCGCTTTGCGGTGTGACTAGCTGTTTGATGACAGTCCTTTCTGTTTCGTAGTTCACGGAACTGTCAGCAGGTTACTCTAGGCTGGACTGACACGCACACATCAACTCAAATATATCATCTCCACCAGCACCATTCTTGTGATTTACGACAATGTCATCACCAAGGCCTACCCACTGTCACGATCACGACATCCTCTTTGCCGGACTGGTTTCACTCTACGTTACGGGCAAATGATGGAAAGGGGGAAGGAGAAGAAACTAAAAGAAACTCAAGAATAGGGCAAAAAAGATATACTTTCAAACACTCACAATAGATGACATCTTGAACGGCTCAAGGTCTTCAAAGAAGTCTGGGTTTGCAATCATCCTGGGCTTCCACTCTCCCTGGTAGTTGGGGTTGTCAATGTAGGGGGGCTTCCATTTACCCTTGTAGCCGGGATTGGGCACCATGGGGGGTTTCCACTCACCACACCCAACATCGTCACACAGTGGGTTGTCTGCAGATGAGCCAAGAATACAGAGTTGTTGTTGTTGTATCAATACATAACCTCTCTTATCAACATTCTAAAGGTATAAGGTCAATTCAAACTCACTTGCACTGCTCCTAGAATGACTTCAAAACTCTTTTCTTTTATCAACCTTGCACTCTCCACTTTAACTGAGCACTTTTAGAGCTTTTTAACACACAGACAAAAAAAAAACAAGGCCATGGAATGAAGTTTGTGATTTGTTGTAAATCTAATGTAACATACAGATATTGATTTATTGACTTAGTAAACATGAACCACCTTGCATATAACAACTACTTGGATAAATGGGTACTCTCCAGTATGACTATAAAACAGTCACAGTCTAAAATTAATTCCTGATTTGGGATTGCAGTATAATAGATTACCAAACTTAAACCACATGAAGAGCAATCAGACGCTAAGTAGGTTATCAAATAAAACTTGCCACATCTAAACCCTGATGTTCCTACAACCTTTTCAAAACCTAATTTACTTTGACTTCTGCAGGATCATTTATTGTATGCGCAAAGATGAATGTCCATAATGAATCTGCTTCTGTCAGTCACGGATGCCACCCAATATCACTTCTTGGAGCATTTATTCCATCTTGTTCTATATGATTTGAAGGCCAGCAAAAACCTCCACTGCCAGATGAATAACATTTAAATGTTCTTCCATTAACATTTGACTTTGACAGCTGACATTCGACTTTGAATGCTGCTGCTACCAGTATTACTACTTTTACCACTACCATGACCACTACCACTACTACTACTACGTACTACTACTTGTACTACCACTATTACCCCCACTTCTACTACTACTGTACGTCTACTTGTATATCTGGATTTAAAGCAATCAGTGATGTATTTCCACAAATGTGAATAAATTTGTTCAGCAATTTTGATAAACTTTCTGATTAAAGAATAGTACGTGTACAAGTTCTAGCAAAGACCAGTATAATGTAAGCAGATTTAGCATCAATTACATTGATGCCAGTTTGAATTCAGACTCACTGATCTTTGGTGGTTCCCACTCGCCATCCATATCATCATCCCTGGAAAAAAAAAAAGATGAAAAGGATTCTTTTAATGGACAAACTATGAATCAAAATTGTCAATTTCAGTCAAATATACGATCAGGATTCAGAACAAAGTAAAATGCAACTCAAATTGCTTCTTTTTTGCTATTTTTGTTTATTTCTTAATTTGCTAATTTACTTTTTTTTTTTTCAAAACATAAGAAAGTGTAAATCGAGTGCTTTTTTGACTGTCACTAACATTTCGCACAGAAGATGCATCTATTCTGTCCTAGCAATGCTGCTTTGCTTGGAATGATTTCAAGCAATGATTGAACACTGAAATATTTGATAGACAAGTTAACAGTTTCATTTGACTTTGAGTGCCATTTGAAGAGCCCTTACGAGGCGGATCATTTCCATCAAAAGGGATGACTAGTAACGGCTCGCGCTTTAATAGGTCAATCACATCTGCCATCAAAAGCAGTCACTTGGCACGATGCTCACCAATCGTCGGGTCTCTCTGCGTCTGGATCGTCGATGAGCTCTGGCTCGTCGTCGAGCCAGCCGTCTGGCTTCACAGCGTTTTCGTCCTCAATCTGCGCGGGCGCATCCTCGTCCCAGTCGTCAGGCTTTTCGGCACCGGGCTCGGGGATCCTGGGGAGGAAAAGGATCCAAGATGTGCAGTGCAAAGTTCCTCACAGGAGAAATTGTGATGTCACGTGACCATTCTCTTGTCATCAAAGCTCACTACAAGTCCAGTACAACCTGTACTAATCCTTGGCTGGCATACACAATACCAAAAACGATTCGTAGACAAAATGTCAAGGTCAAGGAAACAACCGAAATCAACCTCACACGGCAAAGAAAATTGACTACTGTTGCTGCATCTATTCAAAATGATAAATGGTATCTCAGTGATCATGGTCTCTTCATTACAATCATTCTATTGGCCGACATGGGTCATGTGAGAGGGGAGAATATGATGATCCAATACGCTAGTTTACTAATGCTATATCAGAGAGCCAGTCTATTTTCTATCACTTTTGGATGGTTTAAATGCAAAATGTATTTTCTGATTGCCCAATTAATCATCTACTCTGAAAATACACTCAACATATATAAGTTTCCTGCACACATGCATAAAAGAAACAATTCCAATGACAACTGTGCAGGTTCTATAATATTTTTATGAAAAAGAGGTGACTGTTTAAACTGATATTGCTATCCTGTTCAGTGAACTGCATGTGTTTCTAAAATATAAAGCAGTAATAAAATGTTAATGTGATCATATAAGATGAGCAGTGTGTATACTGTAGATTGGAATGCATTAAGATACTGCGCTGGATGTATGACATCCACACTTAAAAAAAGGACAAACAGAAGAAGAAGAAGAAGAATTATTGGGCTCACTTCTTCCTGTCATCCCAGTCTTTGGGCTTCTTGTCGTCGGGGTCCTCAATTTCTGCAGGTGGGTTCACCGCAGGGCTTCGGGGTTGGACAAAAAAAGCAAACACACACAATCAAACTAAAACCCTCCACATCTAGTTTCACTTTCCATGAAAGGAATGAGTGTAAAAACTATGGGCACAGATGGAAATGTGTGACATTTTGCATCTCGCATCGATCATTTCCCCCATAGGTCTACTTTTCAACAATCATTTTCTCAGTTGAGTGACAACATCTTTCAGTCATCAGTTCATTAAAGAGGTATCTAATTCTTGGAGGCTGTACTGGATTAAGTTACCATGGCAATAATCAGGCAATCAGCTCTGAATGTTTCAGTTGAGTCATTGCTGTAGTTGCTGCAATTGATGCAATTTACTGTCCATATACGTTAGAAACCTCTTTTATCACGCCAATGGTATCATGATGATATTTTGTTTTACATGAAGCAATTTTACCAGCAGTCATCATCATGAAATGTCATTCTTCAGGTGCAGTGATAAATTTTCCCATGCTGTTTAGCACTGAGGCCTCAACACTTGTTAACTTCATCACTCAAATAGCAAAGAAAGAATTAAAAAACAAAACAAAAACAAGAATTAAGATTGATTCAACCACAGTGAAAACTTCTGACTCTGACTCAAAAGCAACAGACATCATGAAAAAAGATACTGACCTCATATCTTCTAGGAGACTGCCCTCGCTGACAACCTTCTGGTCAACATACACTTGGAAGGTGTTGTCAGGGTTCACCACTGGGGACAAGATAATGGTGGGGGAAAGCCATGATGTATCATAAACCATTTCAACAATTTTCTTACAACAATGTACAACAAAGAACCTTGCTGCAGTTGCTATTGGTCTCACTGAAAAATCTGTACACGGGCTGGATTGTTGTTCAAATTCATGAAATTCTTTGGTCAAGATTTTTTATTGCAACTGATTGACAATACGTAGATAGATTGTTGTTGTTGGTGTTGATTCTTATTTTTTCCTGGGGGTGGGGGGAGTGCCCTCTCTAGGAATCATCATTGCATGAGGGCAAAATGTGTGTTTCTGACTGCACTTGTACACAATACTTTATGAACTTGTATGACAACAGGTTACTGTGCAGCTGCTTCTACAGCACCAGATTTTGGAATGGTGCTTCCACACATGCAGACGTTACTTTAATAGTTGAAATGTCATCGCCATTGTACACACACAGACACACACATGGACACATTGCCTACAGCATAGAGAGAGGTTTATACCGGGTAGGTAGAAACAATGGCAAAGCTGCAACATTGAAACTGCTCTCACATACATCATCACGTCATGAGAGCTTTCACCACTAGAAGTGAAAGTATTCATGGTTTCAAGTGGCTGATGAGAGCTCATCTTCTAGAAGCATAGCGCAGAAGAGAGATCTCTCATCCCAAAGTCTCTACATGTTCGGTTTTGCAATTTTGTTGTTGCTTTTTCGTTCTCTGTCCGTCAATTGTCCTTTTTGTTAAAGATATGAACAGACACCTTTCCAAAGAACAGAATGCTGCAATTTTGTTCTCCTTGCTCTCTCTTGAGCGTTTGTACATTTGTGTTAAGCAAACAGTCAATGAATGGAAGCTAAATACCGGCAGATAAAAGATACTGAACATTCAGGTGCCACACACTGACAATGAGTGGCAGTAAGTCTATCCACCTTGTGAAAACTAACTGTTTCCTATACAACTGTAGAGGCATCTGCACTTACGTTAACAAAGTCTATTCAAAATCAAAACAGTGTGGGAGAACTTTCAGGAGATTTTGTTTCAAGAAGGGCTGCCAAAATCTGACTTCTAAAACCTCTAGATTATGACAAGTCTATTTGATATGTTGGATGTCTGAAGGGGACAAACAAAAACAGTGCCCTGATGCCAACTAATACAGGAATGCTCTACAAACTAGACTATCTGTTACAGTTTGCCATGGTTTGACGGTCAAGTACTTCCTTATGATGCATGAGTTACGGAGGTTGTGACTGACTGACAAAACATGTCATGTTACCATAAACAGAACTTGATACATGACCTAAGGTAGGTAAAAAAAAAGGCAAAAAAAAATTGAAGCCAAATATGATGAAACTTAACATAAAACTGAGAATACATATGTCTACACGATATAATAAATGAAGTAAAGTTTGTAGAAGATTTTGCCCCATACAAACGAAGCCCTTCTTTCACATTTTTGTAATATAAACAGGTACGATGACAAATAGGTAAGACATGGCTGAATATAACAACTGATTGATTCTTTTTAGGCTTACAAGAGTAAAGATGGACAAGCTGCATGTTTCTGCCAATCATGCTGTATCTATACCCTGAATGTAGGTGCATACACCCCAGCAACAACTGCACTCACTGACAGACATGACAGGGAAGATCCTTACCCAGAGTAAAGAGATGAACTTTCTGGTCCGTGAAGACATGGCTAAAGGACCCGGTGGGCTTCTTGGCATGCTTTTCCTGGAAACGGAAAAAAAAAAAGCCAAAAAATGTATGCAATAGCTGCATCTCTACACTGATATCACTGGGTAACAGTATGAAGGGGTAAACTGTCCAACAAAATGCCCCTGACTACTTACATCGTCAAGTAATCATGTCCTACCAAAAACTGGGCTCACAAGTTTTGGATCTTCATGCTGGAAAAAAAAAAAAAATGTGCAAGCGCAAGATAAAATCTAGCATGCACTTTTGCCCATTCATACTGTACTGTGCATACCATATTGTTCACTTCATATATTCAATTATTTGTGCTTGAAATATTCTTACACTATATTTGTTTGTTTTTTGTTTCTTACGTTTTTGTATGCTTGCCTTTTGTTGATGTTGTTTTTTTACTATGACAACTTATAAGTCTTCTCTATCAAAAAAAAAAAAAAAAAAAAAAAAAAAAATCATCCAGGCAAAAGAAAAGGGAGGGGCAACCTTCTAGTTGTGGTACAATGGTCTGGTTACTTTCCACTCACCGTCTTTAAATCTGACCATGGAGTATGAAAATGGGGAAGGGTAGGTGGGGGGTCCAAATAGCTGCAGGAAGATAGATGGGTGGGACTGAAAGACAGCGAGCAGCCCCTAGAGTTGATTTATGAGTGCTGTCTAGTGGAGATGCCTACTCCAGCTTTCAACTTCCTGGTAGGGAAAGCTCAACGACCATGACTCACGGGGATGAGCGCCTGGCGCCAACAAGTGATCCACACGCTACTCCCGTGATTTACGACAGGACGTTCATGTACGCATTATACGCACCCCCATTTCTAGAATCAGACTGGAATGGCCAGTCTGGCATGACACAGATTTCAGCTTTAATTCTGAGCAGATATACAATGCTTGTGTATGTGTGTGTGCGTGCGTTTGTTTGTGTGTGTGTGTGTGTGTGCGTGTGTGTGTATGTATGTGTGTGTGTTGGCATAAATTATACATCCATTCACAGGACTGATAAGTACTTTATCACTGTCACGTATGTAAGTTGGCAATGTAAAATCTGCCTGGGTTCTGTCTTCAACTGAAATATATAAAAACCTACAATATGGGCACACTCTCAGTTACTATTTGGATGGAAAGCGTGCTATAGTGTACGGCAATATCCAATCTGAAAGGAAGGATCATCCATCAACACATGAACTCACCTCAAATTCGCCCGATTTGGGATTCTTGTGTCTGAAAATAAAGTGGAGCTGAAATATAGAGAAGACAGAAATAACAAACAGTGAATGCAAATCAAATCATCAAATGTGTCAAGAATCAGAGATGACAGAAACATTAAATAAAGGATGTCGATCACCAGTTATTTCTTTGAATGTCAAGAAATGCTACCTTTGTTTGACAGCGAATACCTCCACTGATCTTTTTTTTTTCTGAATACATCATAAATGAATTTTATCAGTGGACATTGAGTCACCATTGTGATTCAAGAGTGCTCTGATATACTTGTCATTTTTTTTTATTTTTTATTTCAGGTGCTTAGCCCTAACCAGGCCGGGCTTTTTTGGGTGTTCTGTGGCCAGGGAGGGGTTGATTTAACCGCCCCACCCCCCCCCCCCCCCCCCCCCGAGATCTCGGCCATCGATTGCGCAATCGCTATGAAATTTGGCATGTGCATTACCTGTGGCGTAATCTACAAAGCTATACAAAAAGAAATGGAAATATTCGTCATAATTATTAATTATGCTAATATATGCATATAATCATACATTTTGCTCTAAATCAGAAATTAAAGCTCCTAGAGTCCTGATTTTTGGTGAAAACATTCTTTGTAGCATTCCTAACAATGTACTTGAAAAAAAAAAATTTGGTATCAAAATCAATTTCTTATTTTATTGTTTTATGAATTTCTTATGTATTTCTGTGTTTTTTCGACCTTTTGTTTTATCATTTTTTTTTCTGTAAAATTCATGACAGAACCTATTTCAAGCATAATTATGCTAAAATTAATTAGTTTCAGCCTATGAAAGTGAAAATAATCATATCTTTATGAATAAGAAGGGAAAACTCCATTTCCATAGACTTTATACACAAAATCACGTTTTTGAGCCATTTTCGGTCTGACAGGCATGTATAAAACGTTATGCAGCGTCGTAACGGTATGCACGATTTTCGCAAAAATGGTGTCAAAAGATGAATGAGACTTGAAAGTAAAAAGTCAGCGAACAGCGCAGTCAAAAAATTTCGCGCGGCGGAGTAGTCGCGAAAAATGTCGAGGGGGGGGTTGATTCAACCCCTCCCTCGGCCTTTTTAGGGTTAAAGCTATTACTTTTATTGTTTCTTTTTCTTCCAAATCTCAAGTTCTGCTCAAGGGGTTACAGAAGTTCTAACATATGAATTTCGTAAACATTTCAACCATCAATTGGCTTAGCTTTGCTCATATTCAAGTACTACACAAACTCTTAAACAGTGCTAACCTCTACAACACAGTTCTGTTACACAAAGCAGTACTTTCCTTGCGGCAGCTACATACAAGCACACACACACACACAGAGACTACATTTGTACATAGTCATTCACACTCTGCTACACACTAATTGTATATCAAGGTGTTTGAGTTAAAGGTAAACCTATAAATCCTACAATGAATGAAAGAAATGGGGGTGGGGAAGTGGCTTTGCCCTTACAATGTAGGCACAAAGACAACAGGTTTAATCTTGTTACAAGGAAGTTATTTTGCCAAGGGGGGGGGGGGGGGGGGGAGGTAAATATAACTGCTCCATTCTATTTGTGACCGTGCATCCCAAAACCAACAAAAAGTTGCACCCCTTGATTTCACGCAACGACTCAAAAAAGGTGAAACTGGTCAACCAAGTCAATTTTGAGTTTCCCATATTTTCCAAAAGAGCTATTCTTTTTCAATATTATGCTTCAGTTTGGGATCATAAAATGAATGAGAAAATTATTTTCAGCAGTTTTTCTTCAACCCCTCTTTTGTAGAGTAGTGTGATCAGGTCGGCCCCTTTTCATTTCTTGAAAATCCTTTGCACACTCTTACACTTTCAACTAATAACTTTTGAAAAGATAATGCTAGTTATTTGAAAGTTGGCATTAATTACGGACAGAATGTGTTAATAGAGCATGCTCAATTTCAGCTTAACCCAAATCAGGCCAGGCTTTTTTGACAATGCTAAAACCAGAGGGGGGTGGATTCCGCCCCCCGAGATCTCAGCCATCAGCGGCTTGGTGAATATTAAGCGCTTGAATAGACCATATACTTCAGAGCCTCTTTTCTCAGTTCACATATTTCAGAGTTTGTATTTTCTTTCCAATATCTAGATAGGTTAAGAGAGTCCATCTGAATTGAGTTATACATCATTTTAAAGCTCAGAGTCTGCTATTTCAGAATCTGCCCTTAACTAAAAAACCATGTCTGGCGACTTTTTGTTAGTTTTGTGATGCAGGATCACATTTGGTGTATTACACTGGTGCCGTATCAATCCCTCAACTGCAGTTCCATGAATATAGAAAATAGTTTTTATATGATTGCTGTCATAACAAGGGCAAGTCTCTAAATTTGTAGAAAAGCATCATTTCAAGAATGCCCCCAAAAACAATGCAACCAATGAGGGCAAATTGAAGCAGAGCTAGACTTGGTAAGACTCATAAGTTGTCAAAATATGCCACATCACACCAGGTAACCTTTCTCAACTTGGCAATTTCCATGATATACATGCAGCTATTTCTACACGCCACATGAAAGTCATGAAAGTCATGAAAGTCACGATGGCATGAAAAATTCCCCCAGATTTGATGATACTGCAAAGGGTTAAAATGTGGTACACTTGGTTACAGTGAGTGATATACGTTTAAACTTTTGATCTCATCTAGAACATTCAACCTACAATGACAAATTTTCTTCACCATTTGTTTACACAGGTCTGTAACTTATTATGTGTGTTTAACCTGACAGAAAATTTTCTAAGGCAGTGCAAATTAAATTGACAGAGGCTGATTTGAAGCGACCTACTTGCCCATTGTATAAAGGATGTTGTGATGTACATTTCAATGTAAGCATGGGCATATGTGCAAAGGTAAAGTGAGAATCTTTCAATCATTTTACAGGTACAATGTAGCTTCATGATGTACAGACTTGCAAAGAGCTTTCAAAATGCTGTCATATACACATCAGTTTGTACATAAGATAATATGCCATTGACCCACTGAGCAGCAACTCTGTTCCACCAATGATACACAATGCCAATCAATTTTCTGTCTGTTGCAACAAAATTCCTTGTTAGTAAATATACAGAGATATTATGTTGTCCGTCGTATCATACACAACACCAATCTTCAAAACAAGGCATATTACCCATACAGACATAGCTTCTATATAAAACACAGGAAATAAACTACCATGTTTCTATTGCTTGTTAGTGTGCTGTTTAAAGTAAAGACAACTTCTTGAGCACTGTTACCTTTGAATCTGCACCACACTTGTCTGGGCCAAACATGATAGTGTATGGAGTCTTGTCATGGACACCATCCTATAGAAAAGACAATGTGATTCATATAAAGTCAATGACATTGATTAAATCTCTCTGGTGGGATACAAAAATCAAACAGAATCGGTCAAAAATTCATAATCTTCACATCTCATATACCCACTGTCAGATAACAAAAGTCAAAAGTCTCATCAATTTGAGTGCTTGCAGATCGAACAAAAATGTATAACATAGACATTTATGTAGAGCGAGGTTGTGCCTGCATTGACATCATAAATTCCATTTACTTTGTGAACACAGTCAAATAATTTTCACAGCAGAAAAGAGAAGAGTTTGAATATCCTACAATGTGCATGCTTGCTTGTGTGATTGTAAAGGGGCAATATGCCACAAGAAGAAATTTAAAATAAAACAAGAGCAATACGTTGATGTGCTTGCAAGTGAATTTCTGAATACTGAGCAATGCATCAGTAAACATGTAGCTACCGTAACTTGGGCAAATAATGGGAAACAATCACTTGACTATCAAACAAGCAAATCTAGTACAACACTCACCTCTCGGAACCTCTCTACAACTCGACTGTGAAATGGTCTGCATTATATTGATCATTTACTTGTGTGTATGGAAGTTTACTATTTTTGCTTTCTTTTCTTTAAAAAAAAAAGAAGTCTTTCTTTTTTCCTGTCATAAATCTGCTCAGGATATCTCAAAGTTCTTTACATCACAACACATTTTCAAGAAAAGGTCCTATTTTTGTTCCTGTGTGCATCAAGTAATGTAGGATTTTTTTTTTTTTCTTACAGCAGTGAAATGTTAGTCAGTTGGCCTACTGAAAAGTAAATTTCAAGGAGCTCATAGCATAAAAAGTTGTGTGACTGAGTTTCAAACTACTAAAATTTTCCTACCAGCTGCCAAGTTTGACTCAAAGTGTCCATTGATATGCTGCTCTTATTTCACAAATTTCAGTCAAAATCATTTTCTCTGAGATCACTTTATAAAAACAAAGCAATACTACTGCTAACTTCCAGCTAAATGTATCAATGACTGAGAATATACCCGGTGTCCCAAAAAAAGCGGAACGGTGGATTCTCAGTACCTTGAATTCTAAAAGTGATATATTTTTTAACATTATTAGAAAGAGCATCTTCTGCAGAAGACAAAGATACCAAAATTATTAAATTTGGTTCAAAGCTTTTTATTCTATGCCCAATTCTGTAAATGCAGTTATTTTCAAATTTCCCTGGATTTTTGCAACGTATGAGCAAAGAATTTGGGTGCGACATGAGTTCCATACGGTGTCTTGTGTAAGCCCGTTGATCCATGTCAACAAAAGACACAGCTCTCACATTGGGCGCGGGCAAGGAAAAAACAGTGTGTGTGTGTGTGCGCGCCCAATGGGAAAGCTGTATCTTTTGTTGACATGGAGTAACGGGCTTACACAATACACCATATGGAACACGTGTCGCATCCAAATTCTTTGGTATCATTGTGTTCTGCGGAAGATGCTCTTTCTAATGATGTCAAAAAATATATTACTTTTAGAACGCAAGGTACTGAAAATCCACCGTTCCACTTTTTTGGGGACACCCGGTATATCTGGATAGTGCATAGACTTATTTTTTTTTCAATACAGGAGTAGTTTTCATCTGGAATGGAAGGGAGAAGGAATGGAAAATATACTTGTATAGCTATTCATATGAATATTTAGATATAAACACAACATTGTAAACATAGTCCAAATTAGAGATGTATAGTGCGTGCTGACTCTCAGGGCATCTCTTACCAGTTTCAGGTCAGGGTTATTTGTCAAAAGCTTCACATAGGCACCACCACAGTCATGAGAATTCTGGAACTTGACCTCATACCTGGAAGAATAATGTTAAGGTAAAGTCACTCATTAAATATACATAGGAATGACTGGAAAGAAAGCCCCCTGCCCAAAACAAACAAACAAACAAACAAAAACGTAAAGACAAGAAAATTTTTTTTTGACCGAGAGTTATAAGGTTCTCTCTTTAAAAAAGAAAAAGAAAAAATCTCTCACTATCAAAGTATATATGTATCATTACTTTCCTGTTAAGTAAATCAAAATGATATCAACCTAACCAAAAAAGATAAAATGGGATAAAGCCATTCATAAAAAACAGAGTCTTATTTATGTGCAATAATTACACTACTTACTCTTAGAATATGTGGTAAGGTATTCTTATAATATGTGGTAAGGTATGTGAGACTAGTAGCATGTTCAAATGGATTAGAAACACACACAAGCATTACTTTCTAGTGACTAGAGCTCACTCTTCAATAGCAAGGGAAATATACACTATGAGATGTTGGGCCCAATTTCAGCATTAAAGGGATCGTACAGTTTTGGTTGAGACCTAATTTCAGGTTTCTAACATTTTTTGGTGAGATAATGAGAAACCTCTAATGAAATATGAAAGAGCATGTAATTCTATGAGGAATTCAACGTTTATTTGATGAAAATTGGTTTTTAAATGGCTGAGATATCCAAAAAGAGCGATTCTGATAAAGTGTGGGACCCACACTTTATCACGATCGCTTTGTTTTACTTTGTTTTTGGATGTTTCAGTCATTCCAAACCCGATTTTCATCAAATAAACTTTGAATTCCTCTTAAAATGGTATGCTCTTTACTATATCAGGAGTGTTTTCTTGGTATCTCGCAAAAAGTTAAAAGCCCAATTCTCATCTCAACCAATACTGTACTATCCCTTTAACAATGCACATTAACCACATTATAATGTGTACTCACTGAACAACCAATGGGTCAGCCACAAATTCAAATGGCTTGTCCAGTTTGGCAGCAATGGCATGATGCTTGGCCTTAGACTGTAATGAAACAGAGACAAGAAAATTGGAAATTACAGTCAACACCATCAGGTACATGCAGTCAATTTCATAATACCAAAAGGAACATGCATTCATCTAAATTATACAGATGACAAAAACTCAGAAACTCACTGGAAATACAAACTGTACTTCAAATGCAGTCAAACCTGCCTGAGTGGCCACCTATTTATAGCGACCACTTGCCATGTACAGCCACAGAAAAATCCCCCATAAGAGAAAAGCCATGTTACAGACCCTTTGCACAGCGACTACCCGTATAACAAGGCCAGCGTCCCCCACCTCTGCATCATGTGGAAGATTGTAACCAGTGTAGAGCGGCCACAGTCCCATACAGAGCCGCAGCTGAGTTGATAATCAGCCAGAGCGGTTTTCTGCTTTGCAGTCATACCGGTCGTATACTTGATCTTGAACAGTTCAATGATCGTCATCACTTGCGTAATTCGCACAAGTCAAGCCCTTTTGATGGCTGAGCTGTAATTTTGGCAAACTAATTCGGGGAAATCATGCCATAAACATTCAGCTATATTTTTATCATATTCCAACATTGCATCTCACAGGAGAGAAACAACATTCTGACAACTTTCTTTACATATCTTCTCAACAAGATTCTTGAACTTTTTACCACACATCTTCACTCATATCACTACTTTGGGTTAGTATACGATGCTGCTCACCTTCAGTACAAGACCCATGTCACCAGCAAGAGGTGTGGTTTCTGGCTCCTCCACTGCCCACTTTCCATTGTACTTTGCAATGTCCTCGTCCACCCCATCCTTCTTGGCCTGAGAGGGCATCCACCTGGATTTCATGCAAAATTAAGCGGAACACTTATTGCAGAATTTTCAGTATATCCTGGAGTCATCGTAGCTGGCAACTGGTCTCAAAATTCAGAAACACATCACATTTTGACCTGTAAATTCTGGGATGTATCAACTTGGTCAGTCATCATGCACAGTTGCATGGCACCTGTTTTCTCACATACATGTGATCCCCCTGATCCTCTGTAATTGATACTTGATGGATACGGGACTACCGTAAAACTGGAATGGATCAATTCCTGTTTGTTCAATTCCTGCTAATCAATTATATTGATGAGAATAACATCAATATATCGATTTCTACAGTAGAGAAACTATGCAGATATATTCTACTGCACCGCAAGAGCTCCTATTTCTATGGGTCAATGATACTGTCCCTATCAACAGGTACATAAAACAAATTGTTCATTTTTCCAGAGATTAATGGTATGCTTTAGAAACGTTATACGTTTATCTCATTTTTTGTCAAAGGCAATCTGTACCTAATGTTTACAGCACACAAAGCTCCTGGCTTCTTTTTAGAGGGGTAAGAGAGAAAGAATAAAATACGCACACACACACCCTGAAATGCAAAGTCAAACAATTTAGTGTCCTGTTCACACTTAAAAGAAAATTAACCCTTAGTCGATCTTTATGGTCAAATTTTGTCACATTTGCATGAAAAGGATAACAGGAAGAAGGAGGAGGAGGAGGAGACCACAGCAACAACAAGGACCATGTAGAAGAGGAAGAAGAAGAAGAGGAAGAAGAAGAAGAAGAAGAAGAAGAAGAAGAAGAAGAAGAAGAAGAAGAAGAAGAAGAAGAAGAAGAAGGAGAAGAAGAAGAAGAAGAAGCAAAAGATGATGATGATGAAGATGATGATGTTGACTACAGTCAAGACAGTATAACATACTTGGATCCCAGTACTGAGGCACTATCGAATGGCTCTGCAAGGTGAACAGGTCCTACTGGCTCAGGAGGGGAGTACTCCACTTGCTCTACTTGCTCTTGGTCCTCAGCCTCATCTTCCAAGTCCACATCCATGTCATCAGCCTCATCCTCATCGTAGATGTCCTCGTCATCTTCATCGTCTTGGCAACGAACAGTGAGCAGGCTGCCCACGAGCAGCAACGACAGGAACAGCACCTTCAGTTTCATGATGGCTGGTCAGTGCCTAATACAAGACTTGGGATGTTGTGCTGAACCTGTTCAAGAATGGGATACAAAGAACAATCCGAGTTAAACAGCACAGAAAACAGCTGTAATGGACTCAAAATACACTACAGTACTTGACTAATCCACAGTCATTAAAACCATTTGGTTTCCCTGATGAACTCTCGTCAAATGGAGGTCTGGAAGTGCATAGAATAGCCACACCTATACAGACCACATTGTACTTCTCACCTGCATACACACACATTTAAAGAATAAAAAAAAAAAACAACAACAGAATCTTCAGTCTCAAGGATTAAAGGAGGCAGCTACTGAAGAGTGCCATCATGTAATGCGAGTCTACTCTGTCCCTGACCGAACGACAACATCACTGCAGAAAACTATGCTACAACTGTCAAATGTTCATCTTTCCTCCACACTTCTGTCACTGTCTTCATGACCCCTGAGCATGATCTACATGTGCCACTGATGTCTTGTGACAAGACAAACACCACAGGAAGAGAAACTGCACCAATGGTGGTTTATCTTATTTCCTAGTCAGAGCTGCACCTGTTTGCTATGCAGAGGTGAAGAATCCAAGCAAAGCATGAACAAGAAGAAAAGGGTAAACAGTGTGAAATATTCGGCATATTCTATTGCAAAACCTGTTAGCACTGCATCAAAGATATTACATGCTGCAACAGAAGCCAGTGTTCCATCCATTGGTGGTTGTCAATGTATTTGGTATAATAAAAATATTAATTCAAAATCAAAACAGTACTTCCTTTATCAAGATTGGATGGATAAAGGAATTATTTTTATTTCTGATTTATTGAACCCTCCCCATCCTGGCAGTAAGTTATTTGAAGAATTGGTTTTAGATTTTGATATAAGTTCACGGGATAGGAGGAAGTATAATTTTTTGATCAAAAGTATTCCGGAAGATTGGTTGGTTTTATCGGATTTAACTCCAAGTATTATATTGGATAAAATGAAAGTAAAACTTCTTTCAATAGTATTAAGAAAATTCCTCGATATGCTTATGGTATATTATTAGAAACTTGTATCCCCCAAAGGCAGATGATATTTTGGGAAAATTGTCCTGATCCCGATCAGGAGAAATGGGAAAAAATTCATACAAATAATTTTTGGATCAACCATTATCACCCGTATTCGTTCTTTTTATTTTAAATTATTTCATAGAGCGATAGCTCTAAATGAGTTTTTATACAATATTAAAAGGAAGGATTCACCAAACTGTGCTTTTTGCAATATTGCCCCAGAAACTTACATACATTTGTTCGTTGAGTGTTCCGTGGTCAAGCCTGTTTGGGAAAAAACTATTAAGGTTATTAAGAGAAGTCAAAACAAACTTTAAACCCTACTGTTTTTGAAAAAATGTTCGGTTTTGACAATGATAAATTTCTTACATTTTTGTTTCTTTTACTTAAATATTATATTTATATATGTAAGTTCCAAAATAAATCACCATCTTTTGAGGGCTATAAAGTATATATTGCAAGTAATAAAGAGATAGAATATAGTATTGCCAAAAAGAAAAACAAGTTAGCGCTTCATTTTAGGAAATGGAAGTTCTCTTTATGACTTCTTCATTAAGAATATTTGTTGTTGTTGTTTTTGCTTTTCTTCCTCACTGCTTGTAAAAGTGTAGTAATCTTAAATGACATATTGTTTTTTACATGTATATATTTACGTATTCTAAGAACTGAGTTTGTAAAGTTCAAGAGGACTGCCATTATTATAAGGTGACTAATAATTGGTCATCGCTGTATAGGTTGTATCATGTTATCTAAATCGTCGTTGTGTGCATGTATCATACTGTTTGATTAGTTTTATGCTGAAATGTACGCTGTACACGTGTTTTGTTTTGTATACATAGCAGGGTTGAGGCTTGTTCAAATGATGTTTTGTAAAACTTCAGGGAGAGTTTCGCGATTTTCGCCGGTTTCATGTTTTACTTCTCTCCAGGGGATGTTTTGTCTGTCTCGCTCCTACCCGAGAGCGGGGGCGGCTCCATGTAATACAAAGAGTTGGTGTTAATATTTCAGTGTGTGTCTCTGTGTGTGTTTGTCTGTGTGTATGTAGGTTAGTGTGTATGTGAGTTAGTGTGAGTATGTGTGTCTATTTAATGTATGTGCGTGTGTGTGTGAATGGGTGGGTGTGGGTGTGTTTATTTGTTTCAAACAATATACAAACTACAACAAAGTTAAAAGCAAGTCATATTAAGATGAAGATGGAGTCGGGCCCCGACGGGGAAGTTGTGAGACTGATCAATGGTTACTTTGTTGGTTTAATTGTTTGCGGACCCTGTGGGAGCTGGAAGTTTGTCAGATGGATTCTCTTTCGATTCTAAAGTTTGTTTGTTTGTTTGTTTGTTTGTTTTTCGCCAAGCCTCAACTCTTTTTCCTCCACCTCTCTCTCCCTTCCCCTCTGACAGAATGCGATCTTTTAAATCGTTTTGAAAATATATGTATTAGTGCAACTGGTAATCTTATGGATTTGGTTTTTTTTTTTTCTGTCGGAGGGGGGGGGCGTATAAGCTGCATTTATTGTTATCAATAAATCTTATTTATTTATTTACTTTTTTTTTTCATTCATGCTTGATTTCGCTCATAAATTTGTCTAATCATTTGTAATATTTGTATCATGATTTTGTCGATTCAATAAAACATGAAAAAAAAAGAAAAAAAAAAGAAGAAGCCAGTGTTCCTTTCCCCCATGGTCATACAAGAAAGTTATATTGAACAGTTGAATGGGCATCTCACCATGTACAATCTGAGGTAAATTATTAAACCTGTCACCTGGGTGTAAGTCCTGTTGTGAGCTGCTTCAAAAGGGGTTATCAATCCAAGTATCAAGTATGATTCAAGTAGGTTCTACCATGTGATTACCAATTCCATTCCATGGTCCAGGATGGTGTTAAGAGTTCTCCCTTCACTTGATTCCACTACTTACCTATTCATTGTTTTATCTTTCTCTGTTTCTGGCTGCTTACAAATGTACTTTGAATTGCCTACACAAGGCTCAGGTCACTCTATTCAAAGCACAAGTCCGTCCACACTCTGATCGTGCTCCCCGATATTTTGGACAAGATAGCAATGCTCCACCTCAGACTTCTAGGGAAACTGATGATACTCACACCTAGCAGGATTGAGTACCATCTCTTCCAGCACTTGCTGTGTCTACACCCAGACTCCAAGTCAGCCAGAGAGCCTTCTCCACCAATGACATCCTCCCCTCTTAGAGGTCATTAATTTGCCCATAACTTACCCATTACTTACATGTACCAGCAATGGAAAAGGGCTGCCACTGCAGTAGTCCTGGGTCATAGAGATGGCCAGTCCAAAGAAGCCATAGCAACCAAGTCCACTCTTAATCTTCATTTTGTACATTACGCAATTCCCTGGACCTTGCACAGTCCAAAAGCTACTCTACTGCCTGCTTGACTCGCCTCACACTCCCTGTGCCAGGCAATACCAATTATTAGTGCTATTAAACTGCTCTGTGGTGGCTAACCCACAAACACCTGTCTCTACAGCCAGAATTGGGAGGCAACAGAGCATGCACCAGTTGTCCATGGGTGTGTTTGTCAACTCACTTTTGGCGTAGAATTACGGTTTCCAACAACTTTCAGGGAGATTTGGGCAGATGATAAAGACAAAGCTGTTGTGATTATGGGGCTAGCAATGCCTTTCTGAAACACCAAAAAAGTGGGATCTCAAATGCACTTGAGCCTGAAACAAGTTTCTGTGGAGATGATAAACACAAAGTCATTTTGAAACACTTTTAAGCTTAGACGTACCCACACCAACCAGGGGTCTATATGATCTCTGCTCCTCAGGTCAAACAGCACAATGGAGCTGTGTAGTGACAAGGTCTTCCTCTCAACTCACGATAGAGATGCATGCAACAACACGAGAAATGCAATCCGAAAGCCATTTAATGTAAATGCGTTTTTGATAATGGGTATTAAAACGTGTTTCAAACATGACAAAGATGGTAAATGCAGCCAGAGTCAATCCAAGGATGAGACCATCAATCATACATGTGTATATCTGTACATGAACATCTCCTTGGGGAATGTATGCTCTAGACTCTAACACTTAGGCCTGAGAGTACATTTCACACCTCCCAAGTCTCAGAAAGTACGCAGCAGAGCCACTTGACTGCTCTCCCCGAGACCTTTAGACAAGAAAGCCAAACTCATTGTCAATCTCATACCCAAGTCTTAGGAACAGATTACCCGAACACCCTCAAGGAAGAATCTGTGGATCTTCACATCTCCCTTGGCTTTCTTGCAGACATGTTGATGCACATACAGTAAAACCCCCAGTATTCAGTCATTTAAGCTTTTCTGCAATATTTTTTAAAATCAAATAATACATGCAACATTTTTATTTTGCACAATCCCAAAATATATCTCCTTGATAATCCCCCAGAATACGGTCAGAATTCAGAATTCAGAATTCGGTCAGGCAATAGAAATCTATGCGCATTCATTGTCAACGTGCGTTCAAGGCCACTGAAAATTGCACCACCCCGTACGTTATTGGCGCAAATTGCATCAAGGATGATGCAGCGCCTGTTGGTGACCGAATTTTGGCAAGTCAGCACTTGCATTGTTGCAACTGCACTCAACCCCTGTACATTTACTATTTAGTCACTGCATCTGCACATACAGAGATTTTGTTTTTCTTAAATTGCATTTTTGCAGATACCATCACAATAAGTGAAAAATCTCAGAACATAACGGCATATTTCTTGATTTTTAGCACATTTTTGGCAACCCCGACTCTTAAAACTGGGCTTAATTCACACGCGCTTTGGAAAAGTAGCGCCGATTCTGCATTTCTGACAGCGAAATTTAGGATTTTGAATGGATGTTTGGAGGGGATTAAGGGACTTTCCTGTTGTGAACGACAGTGCCAGTAGACCTCCCTCTACAGTACCGGTATGTGAAATTATGTAATTTGCATGTGTTGCTGTTGTGACAATAGAATTTACTGGCTTGAAGTTGTGATTAGTGATAATAAAGTGACCGAAATCCACGCGACCGAATAGAGATTTACTGGTGGTAGGCTTACCCAAATTGAATCATATCTTCGATTCATACTTTCTGCATAGATCTACATTGTAGGACGTTAGTCAAACCAGACCCTTGTCTTTCTCATCTTCTCTGTTCTTTTGCTGTTTCTTGTTCTACTAGGGTGTCTGTAGCATTTTTGCAACTTTTGAAATTCTATAAAAGGTGGATTATAAACTATTTCATATGAAAGAAAAATATGTCATTAGCCTATATTTCAAATTTCATGGCAAAATAATTATTCTATCTCGAGAAATTCAACTTTCAAATCACTGCAATATTACAACTTTTTTTTGACGAGCATGCACGAAAATGTGTCCAAATCATGTTTGCAAACAAGGCCGGTAAGTAGCATTCGCGTGCAGATCGCCAGCGACCGGTTAATGAGCGTACAGCGGATTGCTAAAACGCGTAACCAGCGCAGAAGCCACTCCCCCTCGTGTCGTCATAATACATGTTGTGCGTATGTATACAGCGCTCAGCAACGTTATGAATGAATACGTAGCGCATGCATTCCGGCCCAGCCAACGCATCGGCGGACGAGCTAGCGAGCATGCATTTGTGTGTTTTGTACTACCTACACACTGCACACACACGCTATATGCGCTACACTACGTACGTGTGTACACACGTACACAGCTGGCTAATACTGAATGCGACGACTACATAACACGTCGATGCTGTCGAGATCTATGGCAGTTCATGTGAAAATGTTATATGGCTATTTAGCCATGAATGCCACTTTACCACCATTCGTGGCTGAAGAGTATAGCTTCCAAAATCGTTGTTTGCCCTTTTTTGTCGATTGGAAGTTCAGTCGTAAAAATCGGTATTTGTACCTACCTTCCACCGCGGTACCGCTTCACAATTGACTTGCCTGATATGGTGCGTTGTGTAGCCTAGGCTTACACTGTTGTGCTGCATACGATCGCGAGAAAGACTGTAACTCGTGCATCATTAGTGCACTTTTCTATTGAAGTATTAAAAAAAAATAAATATGACTCTACATGGTCATTCGTTTAGATTGCTAACTCATACACTGTAGGCCTGTTATGATCATTATCAATCCAGTAATAGTACATGTACTTTGACTACGTTGAAACTGATGCGCCAGGTGGTTTACGAGCGTGTTACATACATGCACCTTGTGAATGCTGGGCAATCGTAACCCCATAGAACTCAGTGCTGTAGAACTATCGCAAGCGAAGAAGCGACGTGACAGCTAGCTAGCTAGCTCAGTCTGTTTTCAGTGGCACGGGTGTGCGCGCGCGCACGTACTCGTACACGTACACGTACATTGTATGTAGCTACGTAGCTACCTTGCGACGGTAGACACACTGCTGACCTACACGTGTAGGTCCGTGAGATACACACACACACACACACACACAGCGCGCGAGCTAGCTGCATGCGTGCCATGTGGCGGCGAATGCGTGTAGATTTACATATGTATGAGCGTATTTGCTTGGACGTTATGCACTTGTCAATGTAATGACGCACCCCACTACCCCCGGACATGGGTGCGTCATGGTCATTTTTTGACTGACCACACGGGGTTTTTGACGCACCCCCACAGTCACTTTTTGACGGACCACACAGGGTTTTTGACGAACACCACAGTCACTTTTTTGACGGACAACACGGGGTTTTTGACGAACACCTAGGTCACTTTCTTGACGGACATCCTTGGTACATTTGACGCACCCCGTAAATACTGGAAGGATTTTTGCATACGCTTTATTCACGCAATTTCATTTTCTTTCGGTTCGTAAACACAATTTGTCAAAGTTTCGGCAAGTTTCCCTTACCCTGGCCCTGTAAGCACCGTACCGTCATTCACCACACATCACTCTGCTGCTACGATATTCCGAATGTATGTGCATGCAATCCACACCTGGCCATGACTTGTCTGCAGATGCGCTGTATGTGCGCGGCCATTTCTAGTCCGGTTGAATGCAACACATGGACGATGTACGTTCGATGAGGAATAACGAGCACGCTGCTCACTTGCGAATTGCACAGCGTTAGCGAGCGAGTCGCGCACCACTAACACTCGACTTGCCTGCTACTATACAGCAGGTACGCGCAGTACGCACCACGCAACGGTATACCAAAGATACCATCATATCTAAAATCATGGATTTAAATGCGATGTCAAACGACCCATGCGAATGCTGAAGTGCGAGCGATTACTGGCGTGAGTGTCGGCAGGCGCGGCGGCGCGGTAATGTTTGAGTGCAGACGTGGCGACTGAGTACGGAGACTTTCGTTAAATTAATGATTATTAAATCCATGATTTTAGATATGATGCCTCAAACCGATTTTGCTCAAATTTCGTGAGTAACTAGGAAACTTGTGAAGCTTTATGGACATAATCAAGCGAATTGCCGCAGTCCTTTCATTTTCGCGTTGCATTGCAAAAAAGCGTGGAGACTCCTTATAAGGGGTGCCCCGGGGGTTACTTATAAGGGGGACGGGGTTACTTATAAGGGGGACAGGTTACTTATAAGGAGGGGCCCCCCTTGTGAGTGGGTTTCCCGAACTGAGACTGCCAAGGCAAGGCAAGGGCGGGCGCCGCGCCGGGGCAAGCAGGGCCCCATTTCATAAAAGTTGATAGGTCTGTGATAACTAATAGCAACTCTTGCTAGAATGGCAACTTCCCATAGCAACCATGACGATTGTAATTCCAGCAAAAGTTGCTATCATTATCAACTTTTATGGGGCCCAGGAATGGAGGAACTAAACAAAACAAGCTTTCAATTTCAGTACGTGGGACTACACAGTGTATGACCTGACCATGAGCGTGCATTTTCATGTTTCCCATAACTACAGTATTTTCTCTTGCAGCAAATGCACCAAATCATAATCTATGAATGAGAATAATTGTTCATATCAATTCAAATAAGTAATGCGTAAAAAATATAGTAAATGCGAATACAATTACCTCCCCTTGAAGGCGGTCACATGAACTCTCGTCGAATGTTCTACGGTCACGTTACACACGCGTACCACATAAAATCGCAGTGGAAATACACGATAGACACGCGTGGAGCACGCTGAGTGGTTGAAATTTGTGTGAGTTTTGTTGATTGGCAACATCTATTTAATGAGCGATAAACAATTATAATTTGCCTTAAATGCATGATATGAATTATGATTTTTGCTTTATAATGAAATTATTATTTTCGCATATTAATTATATGTTATTTTTATCCTCTGTTTGATGTAATTTTTTTTGTACTTACTGAGCGAGGATGAAAGAGAAACAAGATTGAATGTATGAAAACAGCGGAAATTTCAAGCAGACAATAGCTGAAGCTGTCTTTGTCATATCGAGCCGATAATGTCACGCAAGCAAGGCCGTTTAAGTGAGGTAAAACAATAAACAAATATCAAGTATCTGTTTTAATGCGTAATAACGTACCAGCTGAACGTTTTCTGATCAGGCGTTTGCGATCCGAGCTTTTAAGTCCTGACTCGCCCTGCACTGGCCCTCCTGCTGCCGCTCCGCCCCCGCCCACTGCCGCTGCCCTGCCCTGCCCGACGCGCGACGGTAGCTCCGCGTTGCGTCGCTCGGGGCTTTCGGGCGGGGATGTCTGCGCTGCGCTGCAATACAAACATGACAAAAGATGGCCGAGATATATATTCACTCATATTACAATAATTGATAAGGCTAACCGTTAGATGTCTAGACATAGTCTTCTTCTTCTTCTTCTTGTCAGTAGTCTGCTTCCTTCATTTAATTCAACCTTGAAGATTCTTGCAGAACTTGGTGATAGTGTGTGTCAATAGGGGTAAGGACTAAGGTGCATGTGCCAATAATTTACAGGGTGCAAGTAAAAACTGCCTCTAATCTAGCTGTTAGTGTTAGTGTTGCTGCCTTCCGTCAGCAGGAGACGAAAGGACCGGACGAAAGAAGTAGTCTAGAAGTAGACATAGGTCTAGAATATAATTATTGACTAGTAGTAAAACTAAGTAGGCCTAATTAATGACTCGACGAGCGAGCTGAGTCTTTTATTCTTTCACGTTATCGCTCTCCAGGGCCTGCAGGGGATCCGTGAAACCTCCGAGGAACATATCCCCGACAACCAAATACAGACCGATCTTTCGGTCAAAGTCCGAGTCTGAGTAGAATTGTAGATCTTTTACAATCGACTAGACTAGGGCCTAGATCTAACTGCGACCATTAACATTGATTAACTAGTATAGTATACACAGGTCACAGCCCGGCCCTGTCGTGTGACTCGCGTCACTGATGCACGGTGTCTGTCTGGTCAGGCTAAACTGCAACCAGCCCGAACTTAGTTATTTTATAATTTTTACAAAGGTCGAAAGGAGCGCCCCAGGGGCCAGGGTTCAATAATCCATCACATCGCAGCTTTTTTTTTGCACAAATTCAATACATAGCTCTAGGAATACAGAGTGTAACCACTTAACCCCCCCGTCTTTTTTTTTTTTTTCATACTCCAGAAGTGGCACCAGAAAAGCTATAAAGCTACTGCAGTGTATTTTTAACCCGGAAGTTATAGGATTTAGGGTACCACCTGTCGCCACCCTACATGTAAGAAGGGTCCGGACTGCAGCTTCTCTATTCCAAAATTCACCGAAGTTTTGTCTCAAATGTGCCTAAATACTGCAGTTTCAAAGACTAGTATCATGACCACCCTGTTGATTCTGAATCTCTGTAGTGATATTTACGCCATTTTAGTACGTGCGATGCATTTTGGGCAACAAGGGTACCTCAACATTGGCACCCATAGGTAATACACATGAATTTCATAGTCATGCGTCGTGTTCGCAATTTATTAAGCGGATGTTTAACTGAACCGTGTTTAGTTTAGTTCGTTTGTTTATGGGTTTGTTTTTCGTGTCTTTGTTATTATAATATTATTATCATAGTTTGTGGCGCTTCATCCCATGCATATTTTTTCATTTTATATGCAAACAGCTATGATACACAGGGTGCCGATGGTAAGGTATCCTGGCGATACATGGTACCCTTGACAAGCAAAAAAAAAAAAGAAAAGAAAAAGGGCCTGGTATGGTAAGGGTCCCTTACCATACCAGGCCCTTTTTCTTTTCTTTTTTTTTTTTTTTTTTGCTTGTCAACTGATGGAGCCCGGCCAGAAGTGGCAGGAGAAAAGTGCACTGAAGGCTTTTTTTTTCTTCTTCCTTTTTTGCTTGTCAGCTGGTGAATCCAGGAAGTGGCACGAGAGAAATATACATGTAATTTTAAACTGGACCCTTCCCCCACACTTTTAAAAACGTGATGCTGGCCCTGTGTTTTACTTTTAATATTTAAGTTAAAGGTAGGTGGTTTACACTTTACTTGTGTCATTGTTCGAAGAGGTAGATTGAACTTTAAAGTCCTTATCTGATTTCTTTCAAAGTTTCACTTATTCATCACTTTCAGTTCTGTGGTTCTGTCCTAAGAAGCTCTCTCTTTGAAGCAATATCCTCCTTTGTCTAAATATAAAAACCTGCACATTCTACAATACAAATTTGTATGTACATTTGTATCAGCAGCATCATACGTGCAGAGTGAGTAAATATGGTGAAGGATGAATCATTTCAATCATACTGTTGTGTGCTAGCTAGACAGAATGAAAAAAGGACAGCAGCTGAGAGGAGGGCTTGTTTGATGGGGGAATAGTGACAAACTGAATGTCCAGAAACAGACTTTTGTGACTTGAGAGAATTCAACCGATCTACGCCAAAGATGGGAAGCTTTATGAGCCTAGAATGTTCCTGTGGCAATCATACATATTTTACCTCTTAGAAATTTTGACCCCCTCAAAATAGGAAAAGAAAATCTTATCAATGATAAATACATTGAAAGAATATTATATGAATTTAAGATTGCAACTGCATAGAACACAAGTCTGAAAACCGACTCTTTATCAACATGTTATGTGTAAGTGTTCATGTCACGTGCTTACCCATTATCCCAGACAACCAAGTTAAGTTTGTATATATTCAACATATGCAAATTTGGTTGCAGCCTGACTTGTCAGAAGTTAAATGGATGTATAGTTTTGGTTGAGACCTGGCTTCAGGTTTCAGGTTTTGTGAGATAATGAGAAACAAGATATGAAATACAAAAGAGCATGTCATTTGGAACAGAATTCAAGGTTTATTTGATGAAAATTGGTTTTGAAATGGCTGAGATATTGAAAACAAGTGATATCGATAAAAGGTGGGGCCCACCTTTTATTAGAATCTCTTTGTTTTACTTTGTTTCTGGATATCTCAGCCCTTTCAAAACCGATTTTCATCAAATTAACTTAAATTTCTATAAGAATGATATGCTGTGTAACATTTTAAAAGTGGTTTCTCCGTATCTTGCAAAACGTTAATAGGTCAATCCTCGTCCCAACCAATAATATACCTTTAAAGGGATGGTGTAGTATTGGTTGAGGTGACAATTGAGCTTTTAGCTTTTTGCAACATACTTCGAAACCACTTTATGAAATGTTAAAAGGCATACAATTGTAAGAGAAATTAAAAGTTCATTCGATGAAAATCGATTTTGAAATGGCTGAGATATCAAAAAAAAAGTAAAAAAAGGCAGTCCTAATAAAAGTTTGGTCCCACCTTTCTTAGGATCGCTTTGTTTTGAATATCTCAGCCATTTCAAAACAAATTTTCATGAAATAAACTGTGAATTCCTCTTAGAATTATATGTTCTTTTATATTTCATAAGAGGTTTGACATTATCTAAAAATGAAATCATCATCAAAAAAGTTGGAAAACCTCAAACCCCATCTCAACGAACACTGTACCACCCCTTTCATTTGGACATATCAGTTTCTTTCTTGGTTTTGTTTTGTTTTGGTTTTTTTTTTGGAGGAGGGTGGGGTTGCTGTTTTTCATTGGACTTGTTACAGTTCTTTTCTCATGCTTCACTTAAACTTCACATATACTCGAAGCAAACTTTCCTGGCTAGAAACATGATTTTTAAACCGTTTTTTTGTGGTTTATATTTTGCTATATATCAAACAGTTACTGTCATTACAAACACAGTTTTGAAATATGGTTTTGAAACGCACTTGGAGGTGTCATTCAAAATCATATCCAACCCAGAAACAAGGTTTTGAAAGTCTAGTGAAAGCAACCACAATCTACAACTTGGTTTAAATGATGTCACAGTTGTGTGCAGCCTTTTTGACATAATTGCCAAGGGACAATCTGCACATGATGACATGCGCAACAGCACAGTCTGTGCACTCTAGAGAGAGTCAGAAATGCGCTCTGTCAACCAATGTTTCAAAACTGTGTTTCTCAGTATGCAAAGTCTTATACATGTAACACAGCCTCAGATGACTGCATGGCTGACATGTGGTATGAATGCACAATCTTCTTTGGTACTCATTATAGGGAAGACTGTTCTCGGACGATTTCTCCTCCATTCCTGATGAGGGATCTTACCATGGCTATGGTGAGTACTTGTCTGTCTTGCTGGATCTCAGGATGCCATGTCAGATTTGTAGAGTTCTTTTCTTCTTTTTTCTCAATGAAGTCTATTTTCCTTCCTCTTCTTGCTAAGGAATGGTAGTAATACTCTCCTACTTCTTTTTCCTTCTCCTTCCTCATCTTTCCAATCTTCTTCATCTTCCTTCTTTTCTTTTCTTCTTCTTCTTCTGTTTTAGTAGACAGTATTGATATTGTATGATTTCCTCATTTTTGGTGAGGAAAAGAAAGAGGGCAACTTATTGTGTTATAGCTACCAGTATCTTTTCTCATATTGTTGTACATACATGCTCATTAATTCTTATTTTATGTGTATTTTAGTTCTCATAAATGATGCTGACATTAGCCCAACCATAAGCATGACAAACTTGTCTTACAAGTAAACCCCAGTAATGGCCTTGCTGAGGCCCCACTGCATAACAAAGTTACCCGAAAAAAACAATTAAAAGTGATGGTCCTCAACAATCCATTATAAAATACTGAATATAACAAACCAAGTTTCTGTTACAGAATATAGAGTTTTGTGCTTGACTACTGATACATTTCATGCATCAGGGTCCAAACTATGCATCTACTGTAAAAGTGGATATTTTCGCGCGACTAATTTTTTGTGCTTAGCCTGGTAAGAAGAGTTTCGCGTGTTTTTATTTCCGCAGAATCAAGATATCAAGTGCAGGAACAAATGGCAAGCAAAAAAATTCGTGTGCTTTTATTTTCGCGCTAGTTTCCAGTTGCGTGAAATGTGTGAAAATTTCAACACTGCGAAAATTTCCACTTTTACAGTATATCAATCCTACCTTAATTCCTGATCAAGCAGCTATTTAAGCAGAAATAATGTTATAGTATAAGAAGAAAGCCTTGTGAAAGTGGACTATTATAGTGCTTGAATTGTATTTATGTCTTGGTGATACCATTTGATGACCATTACCACTCACTTGGGGTAGATATGAAGGGGTAGGTTCTGTTTACTCAATGTGCACTGCATGAACCACTGCATTGCAAGATTCATGCATGTTTTCTTAATTTAACATTGGGCATTTAAACACCAAAGACTTATGTTCACAGAGGATCTGTCTTTGTGAGGCTCGCACCCCCTCCCCAGGCCCCCCAAAATGCATTTCCCATTGATTGTCCTTTGCAGTGTACCACTAGCACATCTTTCTAATGAGTGTAATGATCATTGCAGAACTGGGCTCCCAGAAGACTCCCGACAGGAAGGGCAGCCAGAACCTTCCCTCTCTCCAAGGGATGAGTAGCGAGGAGAGAAAACATTACAACAGGGCCCTTCGGGACTTGTGCCGTATCGTCAAGATCAGCAGCAAGAAGCTGGACCTTGCTGGAGAGGCAACAGGATTAGAAAGTGACAGGGAGGACGTCCAGAGGGTCCAAGCAAGACGTCACCAACACTCTGAAAGAAATACAGGCAGTAAGTGATTCCTTGTGTAGCTCTTAATAATGCAGGTACATGTAACAATGATATTTGCAAGTTCCCCCCCCCCCCCACTTATTTTTAGCAATTGGTCTGTAGACCTTGCCATATTAATAAACATGGTAAACAATGACTTTGCTCATGCCAAGTAGATGGTTTGCTTCCCAGCTTTATTTTGCTCTGTTTTGTTGTTGTCGTTGTTGTTTTGCTCTATTTTGTTGGAATACACATGTATTCATCACTGTCCAAGAGGTATCGTGATGGATGTGTTTGTAATTGTATCATACCTAGGTGGAAAAATGTGAAATTCCTAAACTTTTATTAATCCTATTCAAAAACAAGCACCTACTGCCATGCAAAGGCTGTTTGGAACAACTGTATGTAAATTCCTTTACTACTTGACAGACCCATCCTAAATTGAGAGTAAAATACCATCATGCCTTCATCCAACATCAGTTTTTGCATGACTGCTATATTATGTGCAGTACCCCTTATAATGCAGTCATTGTAGTCCAGTGGTCTTCCTCTGGTTGAGTGAGGTAGTCCTTCACAAATTACTTCAGATATGATATCCTACTTTTAGCAAAGAGAATGTCCAGCAATACATGCTCTATGGCAAACTACATTTGAAAATGTGTGATATGTCTCTACAACTCTCTGATTTGTTGTTTCATTAAGTGCACATGCCTGTTTCATGTCCCCACTCTCATTTGAAGTGTGTATGTGCCATCAAGTCTGACCTGCAAGGGGCTTTTTCATATATGATTTTAAGTGGGGCTCTAAAAGCATGCCAGTATACAGGTAGTTGACTATGGAATGCTAGACTGCCACATCCCAGACACTTCCTTTGCAGACCAAGAAGTCTTACACCATTTGTATGGCACCATACATTTGTATATCTGTAATTAAAAAAATAAATAAATAAAAAAACATTGCAAAAGAAAAAAAAAATATATATATACTTTGATATGTTTGTTAACTTGCATTTGTTGGTTGACTCTCTCTTTCATTTTGTTGCCCCTTCTTGGTACACCAGGGCTCGCTGCCTGCTCAGCATCCAATACCCCACCCCCCCCCCTTGCTGTTGCTATTTCACTCTTTCCCTTTTTATATCCCTCTGTTGTTCCTCATCTTGTTTGATATTGCCTCCCTATTCTTCCTTATCCTTCAAAGGTTGCCCCTATGTTCCTCAGGATCATCACTGACTCTCCTTTGCCTTTTGTCTGTCTACCCTTCTTTAACCCGTTCCGTACAGGAACCTGGTGACCTGCGTGTTAAGCCTATTGGCATTTCAGAATTCAGTGTGAAACGGGTTAATCCCCCTCCCTTCACCTGTAGGGCTCCTTGCTCATGACCTTCAACCCTCCCTTTTTGTTTTCTTTGTTCTGTGTCCCTAGCCCTCCCCTGACTGTTCTTGTTGTGTGTAGTCCTTAGCCCTGCCTGTGTGTCATTATGCCTCTGACGAAGATTCTGCTGGGATCGAAAGCTCAGACCCCTTTTGACTCCATCCTAAAAAAACAAAACAAACAAACAAACAAAAAAACATTCAAAGACACAGACTTTTCTCATAAAGTTAGGAATTGGATGCCTGGAAAAAATGTGATTCTTAAATTAAATGCTTTGAAATGTTCAAAATTGTAAATTTCATGGAGAAATGATGGGAGGGAGTTCCATAGGCCTTCATAGAGTTAGTCAGATAAGACAGTAAATACATCACTACTTTGGTCTGAAGTAATCTACTTTTCCTGGTTAACTTAGATTACAGTAATATTTGTTATATCATTGAATGTGTAGACAAGTCATGATGTTGAGGACGTGCCATATTTACTTCTAGTGTTAAATCATTTCTGTCCACACAGCCCGGGAAGACTTTGTAACCCTTTCTGATCCAGATGTCACCCTGCAATGGGCAACATCTGCCAATGGAAACCCCAACGAGTCAACCAGAAATGGGCACTACGAGCCAGATGACGAAGAGGAGGACGAGCTCTTTGAAGCAAGTCTGGACAATTCCACCAGACACCATGCGAGGCAGAAGCGCAGTCATCGGCATGCCGCCGCCAACCATGATAGTCAAGGGTCAGTGAGTGAGGGTGAAGATGATGAGGCAGAGATGACCACCGCACAGTCACTTCGTCTTCAAGCTGTTTATGCAGAATTGGCAGTCATCAGTAAAAAGCTGCAGGTAAATTTCTTTTGTGTGTTTTGTAGATTGTTTGTCTGTCTATCTGCCTGTCTGTATGTCTGTTTGACTTTTCACTTAATGACTGTGTGGTATGAGATTCGTATTTTTCTGTGCTAAATATGCCATGTATTGTAAACTGTGGTACAGAACCACTAGTTAATTGATACATTTGACAAGTCTCCATGTGTGTACTAACCTTTTTTGTTGAAGGCCCATTTGGGCCACCGAAATAATCATACTTTGATGTCATACTTTGGTGGCCCAACAGTGAAATCTGGTGGCCTGAAAAAAATATAGAAAAGTGTAAAACAAAATGATTTGATAAAACATGAAAATGATACAGTAACCCATCATGTCAATATTGGCAGGTGTGATAAAGTGCTTCAAAATACCAGGTACTGTGACAGAGTGTAATGTAATCAATGTTTAATTGAGGCATAAATTTGATTTTCAATGACACCACATATTCACGAAATGATCATATTTATCATAGCATATACCTACCTCTGTTTTATGATAGATAAAATTTGGCCATGAAAATTAGCTGTGAAAAAAACATAGTTTGGCTGAATTTTGCCATAAAGTAGACCAAGTTTGGCCATGAAAACCATCAACAATCTGGCAAACTTGGTCATGGTAGCTAGCTAAAATGCATGCAGTTTCATCAAGCACTGAGCCTTAAGTTATTCTTCCCTTCTCTGAATGAGAAAAAGTTGGAAAAAAAAAACACATAAAAACAATGTACACACTCAAAAATTTTGATGGCTTGATTTGGCCACCAAAACATATAATTTTGTAGCTATAATAGTGGCCCAACATCTATATATGGTGGCCCTGGACCACTGGACCACCGATAATGTCAAGCCTTGCATTTGCTATTCTCTCCACATAGAGGCAGAGTGCTGCCCTACAGGACAGAGAGGAATCCGTCTCCGAGCGAGAGAGGGTCTTAGAGCAGAAGGAGGTGTTGCTAAGCAACCAAGTGTCCCTCCGTCAAGCCTACAAGGACTTCAGCAAGAGGTGGCACACCTTGCAAGAGGTGGGCTAATATTTTTTTTTCCTTTGAAGGGTGTTTGTCACACATTATATTTACACTTTAACAGATAATGTGATTGTAAATATGGGAAGATATGTGGAAAAATAAAGTACCTCGGATGAGGAAAATAGAAAAAAAAATATTTACACTTTAATATGCATCTTATGTTACAAGTATTGACACAATTTGTTTTCTTTTTAGGGGAATGGTCAGTCCAGATCTATACATATTGTCACTCACACACAGGGGAATGTGCTACAGTATCTAGCACATTTATGCTCTGTGACAGCAACTTACAGGATGTGTTTGAAGATATGTTGGTACATGTTCACAAGTGCCAATTTTGTTGTGTAATATGAAGGGGAATATCAATAGCATGTAAATTACTTCAGTAGTCAGTTGATAGATTCAGTATTTGTTTTCTGAAGTAATCTGTAAGAACCCCATCCTCAGAGCAATTCATTGGTTTTATCCTTACATAGACTTGGTATTCACCTGAAATGATCACCCAAATTCCTCGTAAAGAGTGATTCACTTTTTTATTATTATTACATTGAATGACTCACTGTTTGATCCTTGTTTATAAAACTTCATTATGTCAAGTTCACTTTGTGTATTTGTCAATCAAGGGGTAACTTTGTTGTCAAGTTTGTATGAAAACACATCAGCATCTGTCAGTAATATTGAGTTGATGTTAGTCAGGGATACTGACATGGATAACATCAACAGCCCCTCCCCTCCCCCCCCCCCCCCCCCCCAATGTGGAGGAAGCATAAACCATACCTGACATTTTAAAATATGTCAAGGTAAACTATGATCCATAAATGGGTTGTGGAGGTCGTACACTACGCCAAGAGATGTAACCACAAGTTTGGCACAGAATTCATTTCAGTTATCTATTTTTGATGTCGTTTTTCTCCTACTGCACATGGTCTTTCATAATGGAGATGACTACTCAAGTATATAGGACCATCTCTAGGATAAGACAGATATACAGATTGGGGTTTTCTTGTGGGTTGCTTTGTTAATGACAGACAATACATCACTCACTCACTACTACCTTCTAAATGCCTTTCCAACTTATTCATCAGAAGTAGCCAATTGCAAACTTTTAAGTTTTACGTAAGCCATTTCATTTAATGTTTTTGAGTATAAACAAAAGAAACTGCCAAATGAATAATGACACCAAAGTACACTGAAGTACTATTTGCATATATCAAAGAACAGTTTTCCAGTGTGAGAAATGATTTGATATCAAAAAGGGTTTTGCTGTGCTCCCCAAGTAAGTCTCACATCATTGAATTTCCCCTTGTAAAAAAAAAAGGGGGGGGGTAGCCATCTAGTTATGTGTGTGCTAGGCAAGCAGGTGGTTACAGATTTGAGTTTGGTTTTAACTGAGAGGTCAAGGATCCAATTTCTGCCTCTTGAGAGTGCAGCAAAACCTTGTTTGATGCAATACTCCGGCAATACTCTGAACAAGTCCTGTACAATTTGGATGTCTCAAAGTGATAACTCATTGTACACTGGTGTGGTTGTTTGCTGGAATCTAATATTGCATACAGCCAAGATGTGACAATTGGCTGTGAAAGCTCCCTTCTTGAGAAAAAGAAATGGCTGCTGAATACCAGTACTGGAGACACTCTGTGTGGAGTTCCTTGTGTAGTGTAAAATTTACACTACACATTTAATGTTTTGACGCAAATGAAAAAAAGTGTATGAATGTATGGCAGTAGAGGTCACATCTCAACATTCAATTTGTCAGTGGCTTGGCATGACAGGGTGCGATTCCCTTCCTGGGACTCACCATCTCACCTTTCACCAATTCTTTAAGGGCTTTGAACCACCTTTGTTGTCATCACACTGCATATTGTATTTGACAATTAAAGGCGCATAGTCCCGGTGGATTAGAGGGTGCTGTTGGATGATACTGCCGATCACCGTTAGCATGATACGAAGATTGCCGAAGTTGAGCTGTCATCAAGAGTAAAGCGCGTGGGTGTTGCTATGTAACATTCCCTTCGTTGTCTTCTCTGAGTGTCATGCAGTCTGTAGTGATGCCAGGAAGCGTGCTTATGTGCTTCCTAGTATGACATCACAAAAGAAGTTTGCTAAAGCTGCCATCCCCTCAGCCGAATCATGAGCCGAACTGTGATCGGACCACTGACTACAGTGGATCAAACTTCTTCGGACTTGGGGAAATGGGCCAACGTGTAAGCGCTAAAGAGGAGTTGATAGCGTAGGTCTCTATAGGAAACTTGTGACAAAACCACCGGGCCCATGTGCCTTTAAACTTGGGTCAGATCATGTGGCTGTGTTTCTCCAGTTGTTCAAACTCTGATATTCAAAGAAATGACAAGGAGTTGAATTCTGTCCATCTGTCAATAGGAACACGATAAGCAGGTGCTGGAGCTGGAGGCCATCATACGAGAGAGGAACAAGGAGAATAAGAGGCAGAAGGAGTCTTTTGACACCCTCAAACAGGCCAACGATGCCCTGAGAAACCAGGTAAGCGAGCAAGTGTTGAGCACTTGGTGTGTTATTTGGATCAACTAACTCACATTCAAGTTCGAAATTCCGAAATTTGTATTCATGTAGGCAATAAATGAATAATAACTTAAGGTAATTTCATCTAAGCTAGTATATGGTTGAAGGGTCATCAGATATTTATTGACTAGATTTTTGTATATAATCTGGAAAGAACAAATTGATTATTCCTCTGCCATCTCACTCAGAGTTTTTGGAAGATACTGCAAACAAACTGAGACTGTAAATATGTACAAAAGATGTTAACTAACACACATTCAAGTTCGAAATTCCCAAATTTGTAATCGTGGAGGCAATAAATGAATAATAACTTAAGGTAACTTCATCTAAGCTGGTATATGGTTGAAGTGTCTTCAGATACTTAGTAACTACATTTTTGTATATAATCTGGAAAGAACAAATTGATTATTCATCTGCCATCTCACTCAGAGTTTGTGGAAGATACTGCAAACAAACTGAGACTGTAAATATGTACAAAAGATGTTAATTCTGTAAGAGATAATACCCTCCAAGAATTTCGGCCCAAATTTTAATGTAAATGTTATTGCATATTGCACTATAACAATGAGGTGTCAATTTTGATGGAATGAACATGTTTCACCGATTTCAGCGTGCAGTAATTCAGATTTTCATCTTACTGGAGATATAGCTATGTGTTGTTGATGTGTTTCCAAAGCTCTGTATAGATGTCAGTGAGTTATCAAGGCAGTCTCTATTTTTCTGACTTCTCTGCTTTTCCTCTCAACAGCTTGATGTTGTCCAGGAGCAGAACAAGAAGCTGGAGTCACAGTCGGTCAGTCTGCAGAGCCGAGTGACCAATTTGCTGCGGCGACAGGAGCTGACCAGCCGCCATCGCGACCAAGACAGTGCCATGTCCAAGGCGAGGGCCGAGTCTGTCAAGAAGAGTGGGCGGCATCAGCAAGTGGCCAGGAACACGAGCTCAACATCAGAGCCGTCATTCCAAAAGACTGCAGCGTCCAGAAGCCTGAAGGTAACTTTCAATTTTATTAAAAGAGATGATTATTAAGAATTCATAATTTGAGTGTAGAAGAAAATGAAAATCTTACAAAGTTGAGGTCTATGAAACTAGGCCTAATCAGCTGCACATGAGCAAGTGCTTTGACAAAATAAAGACTCTTGAGTCAGAATAATCGTAAAAGTGGACATTTTCGCCCAACTAGAAACTAGTGTGAAAATAGAAGCATGCAAATATTTTTGCTTGTTATGTGTACTACTATGTAATGTCTTGATTCCACAGAATCAAAAACGCATGAAATTCATCCCACTTGGCAGAGGGCAAAATATTACTCACGAAAAAAAATATCCTTTTTACAGTAGATGTCTGAAAAATTTGTCGAATCTGTATGATGTATAAGGTACTGCATCAAAATGTTAGTCCTCAGATAAATCATTGGTTGATATTCATTTCTTCTATTTTCATCTCCAAAAATAATACAATTGCAGTCAAGTATTTGTACATACCTTGGGAATACGCTGTCAAATGTACCGTATGTTTTACCCATGTTAATACAGGGTCAGATAATTTAGTAATGTGTCATTACGTTGACCAGTAAGTACTGGTCCTTGATCTGTGTGCAGCCACTAGGACTATTGACTGTTACATAAGTGATGGCCATGCTATACTACATTGAGGTTTGTGGCGTACTATATGTTTGTGATGGTCATGGAAGATAAATGATGGAATGGTAGTATGGCCCCCCCCCCCCCCCCCCCCCCCCCCCCCCTCCAGGGTCAGAGGGACCACATGCATGTTCCTAAATTTTCTGGTAAAGGAGTACTTTCCCCGCAACAAAATCCCAAGAATTGTAAAATGGAGAAGATGTATTTGAATTTTCACCTGGAGATTTCTTTTAAAAGGGGGGGGGGGGGTTATAAAATATTTGAAAAGCATAGGGAAAAAAAGATTAAACATTTATGTTACGATATATAGATTTTTGTTTGGTTCCTTATCAGTTCTGAGATCCCATTTTGAACAGAACATAAACATCTGGTAAGGTATTGTATAATGACAGTTTACCTGAGATGAGGTGGGGGTGTCTGTCTTGAGGTAGAGGTTGGAATGAGAGCTCACCTGAGATAGGGATGGCATGTTCCAGATTTAGGGGGTCTCCAAGACAGAGAAAGTATGGTGGAAAGCCTGCGAAAGTGGGTTCAAATAGTTTTGCGGCCCAGAGATAGGGAGCGCTTTCAAAAGGAGGGACTAAGTATATGTGTACCGTAAATAATAGTGAGTTGGGGGGAAGTATGGGTGAAGGATGGGCTTACAAGTTGGGATAGTGCAGAGAGAGAAAAAGATATGACGAATAGGGTGGTAAAGCATGTGTAAGTCGAAATAGGACCTTTTACCACTGTTACTCTTCCTTTGCCCAAGCTACCCCTCCTGCAAATCTTGTCAGAACTGACATAATGCATCGTATACCACAATTTCAAATGTTGTGCCAACATGTCGTGCAAACTTCCTATCTTATCCTCATCTTTTTTGTTTGTTTGTTTGGTTGGTTTTTTTTAAAGCAGCACTCCAGCAGTCTCTATGATGCCCTTGGCATTCTTCTCGACTGGGTCAGTGAAGTCCATCTCAGACACTACTCTACTGACCCGTCCAAACCCTTGGAGTCACTCCCCTCTCCAGCCATCACCCACGACAGGTGCACCAGGGTAAGATGGGGGGACAATGTCTCAATCCTTAGTTATTGAAGTGGGTGCATGGGGTTGAGGGCAGGGGAGTTATCGCTGCAGATCAGCACAAGGTTGTAATGGTATGTAGGCTGCTAGACAGGCTACCAACAGGGCTCATTATAGAACAGACACATATTACTAAAAAGTTTTGACTTCCACTTCCAAAGTCCAATGAAAATTCATGCAACCATTTCTGTGATTTTTCAAGAATTTGTTAGATTTATATTAGTGGTTTATTTTGATTTGCTCTGTTTTGTGATGGTGAGGTTTTAAGAGAGAAGAGAAAGATTCCATTTAGAAACACACACGGGAGGTTGATACAACCCTTGCAGTAGCCCCAGCACAGTTTCTGCCGTTGAACAGTTCAAAAAGGCATCAAAGAATCAAATTGTATGTTTGTTTGTATCTTTCCATAAGTAATGATTGTTCCATTTGATTTTGATGGATTCGCTACAGGTGCTACCAGCCCTAGTTGAGGTGATGGGGCAGCTCCCCACTCAAGCAGCCAAACTCCACCTTCCTTGTCTTCAATTTGTGTACTGGACTCTTCTCCATCTAGATTCCAGTGACAAACAGGTATCAATTTGATCCTCTTTAATATTTCTTTTTTCATTTTTTTTCCTGTTGTGCTTGCTAGATGTACTGCAGTCACACAGACAAATACTGTAGTGGTGGTAAATGGAGTTATGAAAACCTGAGCAGGCAGTTAGTATGGGGGTTGGTAAGTACACTACAGTGCCCTACCTGAATTTAGCAGTGAAATGGAAATACCTTCAATACAATGTGTCACACGTCATTCACAAAGTTGCGCAGGAAACATTGACTGTATTTGTCATTGCTTGCTGGCATTTTTGTTTCTTCCAGCATATCAACCTCTCATCAACGTACCGCCGTCTCGGAGAGGAGCTGTACCGACCGGTCGTTGTCAGGTTTGCCTCCGATCGAGAGAAGACGAGTAGTCCAGACGGCCCGGCCGAGAGGCCAAAGGCGGCCAGCTTCTTCAAGAGCACCAACCTTCACATCAGGTTTCTCTCCTCTCTCATCATCCTCAGGACTGTCTCCCAAGGTCAGTCACTCAGACCTCTCTGGTTGACCTCATGACCTCTGACCTCATGTTTAATTTCTTTGCGTTTTTTTGTTTTGTTTTGTTTTGTTTTGTTTTTCCATCTGGCAATTGGCTAGATACCCCATATTCAGCTACGCTAGTTGGTCTTCTGTGGGGTCTGGTTGGATGTGAGGCATGACCACTTCTCTGGATTATTTACCCGGTCTTTGCAATCAATGAATGAAGAGGGATCTTTTACGTGCATGAGTTGTGACACTCTCACACATTGGACCTTTTATGAGAGAGGACGGTACGATTACGATATACTCAACATTGCTCAGTTAGACTCTGGAATCAAACCTGGGTCCTTTGGCTCTGGAGGCAGATGTGCTACCAACTGAGCCAAATCATCTCCCTTCTCTCAGTACTAAGATTGATGTCATGAGTGACGTTAGTTGTTTCACAGACTTCTAATAGGATTCAGAGGCGTGTTGAGCAATTCTGTAGGATGCAACACATTGTCAGTGTGTTCTGTCGATAAGATGTCTCTAAATATCTGCTCTTTTGAAATGCCATTCATTCTTCTGGATGAAGTAGAATTTATTAGTTTATATTTGGCAAGTAAATGTCAAACTGTGATGAGAATTGAGCATAAACTCGTTCACTTGTGTCTTCTTCTTCTTCTTCTTCTGTTTAAGTCAGCCTCAATTAATTCGCTGAAGATTGCCTGTGGGTGTAAAGATGGTTTGTTTTATAAAATACAATTTTTGTTCACTGGTAGTAACAAGCTTCACTTAGCTTTTGTGTGTGTGTGTGTTTATGTGTTTGTTTAATTGACACCGAATCACTATCTGCCTCCCATTCAGTGGACTATCTTGCCAATGTGTTTGATGTCCTCCGTGCCGACCTCAAGGATGAAAGAGCCAAGGAGCTCTACCTCCGCTACCAGGCCACACCCATTATTGTGGGATTCATGAAGACCAGTGTCAGACCTGTGGTCGGGTGTGCTGTCGACATCTTCCTCCAGATGTCTACAGAGTCCAGTAAGCATTTTCTGCTTTTGCAAAATAACTTAATAAGGATGGTTGATAAATATAGGTATTGTGTTCTCTGGGAACATCCAGTTGTTATATTAGACAAGTATACAACAAGTCTGCTTTAATAACAGACCATACTGGAAAGCAAAATTATATCATCAGCTTGGATGGTACGCGATTAGTAGCGAGGGAGAGCCAGAACCTCAACAGGCACATTAGAGAGGCCATCTGGATTAAGAGAACCCCCCACAACATGAACTTGGAATGGGGGGGGGGGGGGGGGGGGTGGGCATACCAACTATCTGATATTTATGGTATATGGCACTATCACCCAGACGTCACACCTTGGTCATTGCTAATTGATGATCAGTCACTGATTAGCCATCATTTGAGAAAGATGACAGCCCATCGTCAAAACTGACACAAGTAAATACAACAATTGGATGTGTTTAGAGAAATTGATATACATACATGTATTTTCTGCTTTTGCTTTTACTTCAACTAGCTTTCAGATCATCTGGTTGTATCACACCCATCATTGAAAAAAAAAAGAAAACAATTGCTACGTGAAGTGTTGATTGCATAATTGTTGTTGTTGTTGTGTATTTGTATGTGTGTGTGTGTGTGTGTGTGTTTACATAGGCAAGGCTGCACACTGGCACTGGTTTGACAGTAAAACATGGAAAAACTGGGTATGTACTGGTCCAGGAGACAGGTCGGACCAGTAGAAAAAATGGGTTAGTGTGCAACCCTGACATATGTGTGTTGAAGGCTTCACATAAAAGGGCCACTCACCAGTGCCACAGTTTATGCTGCTGTATTTGCTTACGAACCTCACTTGCAGCAAAACATGCCCCTTATTCCATTCATCATGTCTTATGAGTTTAAACTTGAAAGATTTGTGGAGTTATTCCTGAGATTATATTCCAGTACTTAGTTCAATACTGATACTTACTTTTCAAGCCTATCAAAATGATAGATCAAGCATTCAATATCATTGACAGGAGCACCATGGCAAAAGTAGAATTTATTCAAAATTCATATCAATCGCAACAACTACAAATCAACATGCTCACTTGTGAATCGTGCACAGTTTCAAGTTATCGAAAAGAAAAATTCTATCGACCCCTTCTAGTTCACTGTGTTATATAAAGCATCCAGTCATGCCCAGTTGTCATGTCGGTTCATGGAAAACCGTAGCTGACAATTCAAGTCTTAAGTCAATGTTAACATTCTATATGTTATATAGATAGATTTACCATAGGATTTCCATTGCAGGGTGTGTTTGAATGTCTTGTTTGATGTAATGGTACATTTCTCCTTGGGAAACACCACTACCCCCCCCCCCCCCCCCCCCCCCCCCAATAATCAATCAACTCTGTCAAAAAGGACAGTTTTCATAAAAAACTGGGGATCATTCCACCAGTATGCCTGAGCAGCTTTTAATCTGTATGCTGTCCTTTCATTGTCCGACCTTCTTCGACAGTCTTTGTGGAGAAATTCCTACAAAGCTGCAGCACCGAGCCATGGTTCCGGGCCTGTGCCACTGTGATCAGCTCACCGAGCTTGGATGTCAAGGTCTGGGAGAAAATCAGCATCATCCTGCAGAAGCTGTCCAAGATCAAGTGAGCAACACTGTGTAGTTTAATGTCACTATCAACTGATGAAAGAATCCTTTTTTGTCTATTCATTTGCACTGTAGTTTTCCATTCATCTTCACTGACTGCATATATCTTTATTCATTCATGTGGCTATTTTACTCTTTTATGTGTTTGTTTGTTTGTTAATTTTATGACAATGCCTTGCATGTGTGTTTTTGGATGCTCATGTCTTGCCATCATGTTGCCTCAGAGTCAGGAGCCGCCCCTATTTGCTCTTTTTCACGAGGTTCTTTTCCACAAAAAAAATGCCTCAGCATAGATCAAGGAATTTGTTGTAATCTAAAAATTGCTTCTGATTGATTGGATATGCCTCAATATTTGTGCTGTTAGCACAGCATCAATTTTTAAAGATAGATTTAAGTGTAAATGGTATGATGTCAAGTCGTTTGTTCAGTTCTTTCTGCCATCACTTGACAACTAGCAATGTTAATAATTCTTTGAATTGATTGTGGCCAAAAGTTATCCACAGATCAAATTTCTAGTTATGCTCAGAATAGAGTCATCCACTTTGGAGGTAGTTGCCCTCATGAGCCAAACTGGGACTTAAAATGCATGCCTATCTCCCAAGCGCAGTGCACCATGGATTTCCATGCATGTATTGTCTGTGTGGTACGTGAGGGCTTGTGGTGTGTGAGAGAAGGATCGGAGAAGAACTCTGACCTCTATCCTGGATAGCCATGTGGCATGTCGCTCGGTCCAAACTCTGAAGGAACACACCCTGGATACATTTTCCTCCGACAAAAACTCTGCTAGGATCAAAAGCTTATACCCCTTTTGACTCTCAATTTACTCCACTAGCTCGCCGCTCCATTAGATAAGCACTTTTCAGCAGCTTGTTGTTGTTGTTGTTGTTGTTGTTGTTGTTGCTACAATAAGATAACCTACTCTTGCTCATATGTAAATACTTGACACAAGAGCTTTAGTATACAGTGTGAAGTGCTCCTCACTCTCATTGATATCAGTGATGTATATGAACATTTCTAGTAAACTTGCGTAACAGTTCCAAATACAGGTTTCACAAACTACACAGTACTTTATTTTCATGTTGACATTCGAGCCTACATGTGAGTATCAACCCAAAACTTTGGTATTTTTGCACCAATGCCCAAATACACTTGCAGTCCCACAAGTACATATTAACATTCAATATCTGAGCATTTCATATTGCCATTGGGAAGTATTGCAACTGAACAATGTATGTAACTCGTGATATTATTATTTTTTCAATAAAGTTATCTTTTCAAAGCCAAAATCTAAATTTGTTAAGGTGCGTACATTATAGATACATGTTTACCTTTCTAGTCATATGACATATATAAACATGAATGTGGAAAGATTTGGATCCACAAACTTTCAGACCCAAAGTGCACACCTTACCACAGAGCTAACTCACCTCCCTGTGTCAGTGATGAGTATTCCAACTTTGATACTTGTGTGGACATCACTTTGATTGACTTGCAGCTGTTAGTTCCTATAATAGACTTTACTTTCCGGTATGTATGTTTCTATTCCTGGTTGTGACAGATTTGTCACATCTCCTGACGTCAGCATGATTGCAAAGATAGAAGCCAAAATAGCAGATCCGATTTTTTTAGCAAAAAAAAAAAGATTCTCTAACCTCTCGTGGCTGTTTGGATATAAGAGCCCCCTCTGTCGACAGGGAATGTCCAAGCCTTTTCATGAAGGCTGTCAATGATCACCTGTTGATAATCAACAAGCGAGATTATCCCAACAAGAAGTGAATGTTTTTAGTCATCAGTGAAGTCACATTATCAGCCAGTAATTAGTCATCCTTTTCGCAGTTTTCTTGATACTCGACGTTTGTTGCAAGTTCTTGTGGTGAGGAAAGAATAATTCCAGGCCGCAACAACCAGCAGCAGCTGCAACACTCATAGCAAAATCTCTCCTTTCATTTCAGCTGTATTGATATATGTGGTATCAAAATTCACAAACTTCTGTTCACTGTATACAGTGCTGTGTGAAGGAGGTGTGTCCTACTAAAGAGTTCAACACTAGCTTTTTTTTCTTTCTTTCTTTCTTTTTTTTTTCTTTTTTTTTTACTGATGGCCTGTTTGGTCCACTTACATCCATTTGTGACCCTGCATCACAAAACCAACAAAAAAAAGTTGCCAAGCATAGTTTTCTAGTTAAGAGCAGATCCTGAAAGTTCAGACTTTAAGCTTTAAAGTGATCAATGGACTCTGCTAACCTATCCTAATATTGGAAAGTGTGTACTGAGAAAAGGGGCTCTGAAGTACAGGGTCTATTTAAGCGCTTAATCTTTACCAAGCCATGCTAGCTGTGCGATGAATGGAACGAATGGAACGAAAAACAGGATGTCAACCACTGGAGCAACAACAATGAAGGGATTATCAGATTCAGCTGAAATTAAGCATGCTTTATTAACACATTGTCTAGGTAATTAATGCCAACTTTCAATGCAGTAGCATCATTCTTTTCAAAGTTATTTGAGTTGAAAGTGAAAATTATGGACAGGGTCTTTAAGAAATGAAAGGAGGACTCTATGAGAAACATTTAATCACACTATTCCTCAAAAAAGTATTCGAGAAAAACTGCTAAAGAACACAAGTTCCTGTTTGTTTTATGATCCCAACTTTAAGGATAATGGAGAAGAAGACTTGCTCTTTCAGAAAATATGTAAAACTCAATATTGGCTCGGTTGACCCATTTCACCTATTTTCAGTCCTAACACAAAATCAATGCATGCGACTTTCTGTTTGTTTTGTGATGCACGGTCACATTTTGAACCATAGTTGCCCAAAGAGACCATCAAAAGATGACCTTTTTGTCGAGCCCACCGGAGGTGTGGGGAGACTAAGGGATCGCCTGCGGCGTCTGTCCGTCCGTCGTCCGTCTGTCGTCCGTCTGTCGTCCGTCCGTCGTCCGTCTGTCGTCTGTCCGTCGTCTGTCCGTCCGTCCATCGTCTGTCCATAATGCTACAAAAACTTGAAGAACTCTCTACTGAGGATTTCAATTTCAATCAAACTTGGAGGGAAGAGTGATTATACAAAGTTACACATTTTACCAAACATGAAGGGCACCTCAAGGTCAAAGGTCACAGGCAGAGGTCAATGAACTTAGGGGCCCAATGTTAAGTTTTTAGGGCGCGTTTCGTTTATGGCTCATAACTTTTGATATATCTGTCCGTATGTGACCAAACTTAGATGGTAGATGTCTCTTGGGAAGTCGAAGGTTACCACATGGTCAAAGGTCACAGACGGGTCAACGATCTTTTAGGGCCCAATGTTTAATTTTTAGGGCGCGTTTCGTTTATGGCTCATAACTTTTGATCCCTTTGTCCGTTTGTGACCAAACTTGGATGGAAGATGTCCCTTGGGGAGGTGAAGGTCATCACAAGGTCAAAGGTCACAGACAGCGGTCAACAAACTTTTAGGGCCCAATGTTAAGTTTTTATGGCGTGTTTCGATTATGGCTCGTTTCGATTATGGCTCATAACTTTTGATCCCTATGTCCGTTTGTGACCAAACTTGGACGGTATATGTCCCTTGGGGAGGTGAAGGTCATCACAAGGTCAAAGGTCACAGACAGGGGTCAACAAACTTTTAGAGCCCAATGTTATGTTTTTAGGGTCCGTTTCGATTGTGGCTCATAACTTTTGATCCCTATGTCCGTTTGTGACCAAACTTGGACGGTAGATGTCCCTTGGGGAGTTAAAGGTCACCACAAGGTCAAAGGTCACAGAAAGGGGTCAACAAATTTTCAGGGCCCAATGTTAAGTTTTTATGGCGCGTTTCGATTATGGCTCATAATTTTTGATCCCTTTGTCCGTTTGTGACCAAACTTGGATGGTAAATGTCCCTTGGGGTGTTGAAGGTCACCACAAGGTCAAAGGTCATAAGTAGGTCAATGAACTTCTGGGAGTTATAAAAATATTAATTTCTTGTACGCGAATGGGCGAGACACAATTTGGCACTTGCCTTGTTTGAAGTATGGTGGCCCAACATCAATTTTTATATCTCTCTTGTATATAGCACATCAAGTTATCAAGAAGAAGGGCCAGGGTTCAAGTCCCAGGATATTTGTCTTTGAGTAAGATGCCATAGCCACATTGTTCCTCGCTATCTAGATGCATAAATGAGTACCTGGGTAGGACAACAAACATAAATGTGGTAGTATACATCAAGCAATGGCTTGGCCAGGATGTTTTCCTGAAGTGGATTCATACCCTGAAAAGACCCTGGATGGTGTTTCACAAAGCTGTTCTTAAGCTAAGAACAACTTTAAGAATGACTGGTGATCAGTTTTTGTGCAGAATTATTGAAATTCTGATAAGTATAGCACATCAGAACATGGTCCAGTCATTCTTAAAGTTGTTTTTTAGCCTAAGAACAGCATTGTGAAACACCCTCCAGGTTTGATTCCAGTGCCAAGGGTAATGATATGTTGTAAAAGGCTTTGTGCACCCCAATGAGGTGGAAAGCTGCTCCGTTGAAGACCCAGCAGCATTGGGAAAGAAGGGTTAAATTAATTAGATTAATTAATATCGATCCTCATTTGCTGGCCACCAGGGTATATTAGAAAACCATGACTAGCACAGGTCTGCTAGAGTAGAATTGCCCATCCCTGATGGGCATCGAAACGTATGCCCATCAGTAACGTTCAACTCCAATACAGATTCTTTGACTGTCTGTGTACTGACATAGTGATTAGTGGTAAAGCTGTACACAATTCATTACCTAATGAGGATTCCTGAACATATCCGAGCCAGGCCAGCCTTCCCATTACGTGGTATCCCCATGCTACTGGGCTTTTAAAGGACTACTGTAAAAATGGATATTTTCACGTGACTAATTTTTCGCGCTTGGCCGGGTCGGAAGAGTTTCGCGTGTTTTTAATTCCGCGGAATCAAGACATCACGCACAGGCACATATGGCAAGCAAAAATATTCATGTGCTTTTATTTTCGCGCTAGTTTCTGGTTGCGCGAAATGCGCGAAAATTTGAACACCGCGAAAATTTCCACTTTTACAGTATCACATTTGGTTAAAGAGATCTCTTTATCTATCTATTCCTTTCTTCTGCATTACAATTGTTTATGAGTGTGCAGCTCTTCAACCATTTAAAAGTCACATGTTAATTTTGTGGGTTAAAAAAAAATGACAACCTTCCTCGTTGTCACATGCAAGGTCAGGCCATGCTATTCTCTCACGACCGGACAGCAAATGCTTTTCCACAAATACGTTGGCTGTTTGGGACATGTAGGAAATGTATAATTACCGAAAGCAAGCACAACCAAATACAGATGTTTTGCACTTTGTGAGCACTTCAGTCCTGTCGCTTAGATTCACAAGTTACTGCAGCATCCTGATGGGAAGTGTCATCAGTGCTGATCTTTAATTGCATACATTTTGAAGTCTTTGTCCTTTAACACCCACTTCACCCTTAGGAAAACATTCAAAACTCGAGACTCCTATTATTTTCCCTCTCTCTCTCTCTCTCTCTCTCTCTGCCACAAGTGGATGTGCATTTTGATATCAGCCAATTTTAAAAACAGCTGATCTGAGAAAAAAAAATCTCTCTATTTAGGAGATTTTTTTTCAGTTTCTCTTAATTTCTACTCTATCACCTTTGTATGAACCTAAGGGCCTTAAAAACAGACAGAAAAGTATTGTTTGTGTAGTCTCTTGGACCATTTCTCTTCTTTTGCTTTCGTATCTTATGGCAGTAAGAGAATGATTTGTTAGATGTTAGCTTTACTCAGCTGGGCCTATGCAATGAAATCAGGGACAATGAGATGATAGGGAAGTTCATGTGGCAATTATCAGCCTGAGTCACACCCTCGTGCAGGAGCTCAATACGAGCCCATTCCTGGTCTTGTGGTGGAATGACCCTAATCTTCCGATGATCATCTCTCCTTATTTTGAGGTCAGATACTTCTGTTTCTCTGGGGCTTCTCTTTGGCTGCATTTTTTTTTCTTTGACAAGTAATAAAAACTGAAATTTCATTTGATCTACTTACAAAAAGTGTACATCAAAACTAAGAAATTATTTTGACTTTTTTGGTACTTTTTTTTTTAATGGCCATGTAACAGTTTAGTCAAGTTTCTTGGAATTTCCAATACATTGGCACTAGCTGTCAGCTATGGTGTTTTTCCTCTTGAAAGTGATGTTAAAACATTCTTTCCCATATTCTCCATAGTGTTTCTGATGTGTTACTATGACAACACTGCTGTCTGTCATGTGTCAATGGTTACATGTTTCTGTTCCAAGTACATTTACATAGTACAGTATGACCCAACTGCTTAAATATGAACATATGTGTAGAAATCCCCTGCTGTTTAGAGAGAGTCTATAAAACAAGAGAAGTGATTCCTACCTGTAAAAGTGCCTAATCTCCTTTAGATAAAATTTGTGCTTGTGTTGTGAATCCTTTTTGAATCTTTTCTCTATTTTTCTCTGCTTTTGGTACAAGACTCATCACCTTTTAGTTTAATGTAAAATGAAAGTCTAGGATTGTGTTCAGAGGGTGTCATCCTCTCAGTGAACTGTACAATGTCCCTCTGGTTACCTGAACAAGGGAGTCCTGTAGCAGGACCATTTACACTGACAGGGGAAAAAAATCACAAATTTAGAAAGCTTCTTTGTGACATTACGATGAAAGTTGCACAGCAACTGTGCCAAAAGTGACTCAAAGCATTGCCAGAAAAATTGGTCTCTGGGCTGTGATTTCTCAATTTTTTGGTGAAGTTTGCTGCCTCCACAAGATACCTCACTCCCAATATCTAACTATTTCTGTCATGAGAATTCTACTCAACATTTGGATCACTCCTGGCTGTCACATGTGGATGAGTGTTTAGTCAGCTGGTTTTAGGCTGTCCATGACTGCATGCAATACATATTATTTGCCTGCAGATTACCTAGCCAAAGTGCATGCATTACAATGCCAAAAAGTTAGGATATTACCAAATATTTTGACATTGATGTTTCAATGTAGTGTGAATAAAAAAAGTTTAAATATCTATAACAAATTTTGACAGCACCAATAGTCCTTGTAAGAAAGGGCCTATTTTTGGTCTTTTTAACTTTGTATCTGTTCAAGACCTATTGTATGTTGCAAATGTAGGCACAACTTACAAGTGAAAAAGAAAATGCCCTTTTATGAAATAAGGACTCCTCCCTTTTGATTTGGATGGAACAGCAAGATGGTCATATTTTTCACATAAACCATCTACCCCTCAATACCCCCCCCCCATGTACAGTGTAGATGTCTCGATTAAGCGTTAATCTCCAGGAGTTCACGACCCCTTGAAGAGGTGTTCTACCACCTGGTAGTTTGAGGCAGAGAGGATTACATCGTCACTGGTGAGAGACAAAAATAGGCCGATTTGAATCTGATATGTGGTTTTGTGAGGAGATTTCGTTGGGTTTCTCACGAAATCAAAATACACACTACAGGAAAAGAGGGATATTGCAGCTTATGTCATGCCTTCATTTAGTCAGAATGGAAAAAAAAAGTTGGAGAAAAGGGAGATGGGTGTACCAGGTTGTGTGTTGTATCCTTAAAGGTGCAATGTCATGAAAGTCTTTCCTAAATAATGAATTTGAGTCTTTTATCATTCCTCCACCACAAAGTTTTGCCAGAGACATTATGATTTTTGGTTGTCTGTCTGTCTGTACATAGTACATCCTTCCATTTGTTTCGTCGTCCTTCCATCCTTCCGTCCATTCATCCATCCATGATTGATTTTGTGGACAGCGTAACGTATAAACTGTTTGAGGTACCCAAATGAAACTTGGCATGTATGTATGTGTGGACAGAAGCATACCAGTTGCCATAGCGACATTTCTAGTTTTCCTTAGCAGGGTAGAATCAAGTTGCAGAGATTACAGTGGGGATTTTAAAATACTTCACCATGAGCACTGGATCATTGGCTATTTTGTCTATAGAAATGTCTCCCTCTATGCATTGTTTCATGCTTTACTGAGAACTTGTGATCTCTTCGCATAGCACAGTTGCACATGAAGCAGTACGTGTTACATTATCTAAATCCATTACCTACAAGAACCTGACTGGCCCAATATAGTCTTTGTACATTATAAAATCTTGTTGAGGAAAAGGTTTAAAGGAAGTCTCTTAGAGATGGTGGATGTTGTCACACCATTTCCTGTTCTTGACAAAATAAGAGCAGGACTAAGGTTTCCCACCAAGCTATTAGTGTCAAACCAAGAAGGGAAAGGGGAGAAACAAAAAAAAAAACCCACTGAGGTATCATAAACTGTCACAAGTTATGGGTATTAACAGAGCACATAGTCACAGCAATAGTAAAGGATGAATCTTACATTGCCAATTCAATGAACAAACAATGCAATTCAGAATGACACTTGTGTGGCCATTGTGGTACTCACTTGAGAGAGGAGTGCTGTATTGCTAGTTACATTTTAGGGTGCTGGGAAGAGTAGTATGTGTGTGTATCTGTGTGTTTCTTTGCCTTTCTGTCTGTCCTGTTTGTCTTTCTGTATACAAAAGCTGTTTATGTGTGTGTTTTTTGCAAATTGGTGCAGACACTTTCTTATCAGATATGTCTAACCCTCTCACTGTAAGGATGCATGGTAACAGAGCTCTCAGCCTGTTATCCAAGCTCCTTAACCCTATAAAGCCCAAGGGGGGGCACATTGTGCCCCCCCTACCAGATTTTCGTTTGCCACTCCTTCGTCCTTAATCCGATTTCAACCAAATTTGGTGACTTTTCCTAAAATCTTATTGCGAACATTTTGATATATAATTTAGCTATATTTAATGTTGCTGGTTGCCATGGCAACCATAAACTGACAACCATGTCAGTCAGATTTTGCATCTTTTTTCTGTTCCCATTTCATTTAATAGCATTACAGTGTATGAAATGGGTGTTTCTTGGCTGAAATTTGTTGAAGAAGCAAAATTTGAAGTAATTATGGTCCTGGAAAGTTTTTCTTATTATTTCCTTTGTTTTTATGTGACAAAGGCATAAAACAATAGATATAATAGAGATAATTGAAAACAATAATATTTTCTACAGATTGCCCTTATATGTTGCGTTATTTTGATTCCTTCACCCAAGTTATGCCTCTAATATCATTAGTTTATCATATTATTAATTTGCAATCTCAAAATTCCACTATCATGCAAATATGAAATGTTATACATGTAACTATACATGTTCCCATCCCAAACATTTCATCTCAGGTCTCATAATGTATCACTATGTTGATATGAATAGCGCCCCCATGCGGTGACCTTGAGAAATTTCAAACATAACAAATAATAAAATTCCACTTGCTTATCATTTGTGGCAAATATGAAAATGATTGGTATATAATAAGACATATATAATGGGGATAAAGAAATCATACCGAAAAATCATGTTTATGAGTTACTCTACCCACGTGCCAAATATGACTATGATACATCAAATAATAAAAAAGTTATATAGGGGGGGCACAATGTGCCCCCCCTTGGGCCTGCGAGGGGTCAAAATAGCTTGGGCTTAATAGGGTTAATATGTCTACATTTGTTTCCGCGAAAAACCTGGAATATACAAAAATAGAGGACAAAGAAACAGTTTTAACAAAATTAAGTTGGATGTCTTGTCATTCTGTGATCATGACAGGATATGTGCACATCTTGTTTTGTCCTTCATATCACTTTCTCTATCTCGGTCTTTCCTACATATGAATAATAAGGTTGGCAACAACAGCGACAACCAGAACATAAAAAAAAAAAAATGGGTAATTCACAGGTGTGGGTACTGAGTCATGAAGAAAACACAATGCCATCAAATTCCCGCGCAAGCTGCAGCTAATCTCGATTGAGGTTTCGAGCCGAAAAAATTCCGCCCAAAGAGAGTGAAATATTAAGGCCACACCACTCCCCGGGCTACGTGACCAACTGGCGCTGGTTATCAAAAGTGCGCCGTGGCTTGTTGCAGAGTGCAGCTATGCAGATTTGGAGAGATATGAATCAACAACACAGCGTGCTTCCTTTCTCATTGTGGAAATAGTGATTAAAGGCAGAATTAAGTTGTGTTAACACTGCTCCCTGAGTTTTACAATGTTTTTTTTTTTTTCTCTATAAAGTAATCTCAAAGAAAGTTGCCCTCACTTTTTGCACCAATGCAATTCACAAGATAGCACTGAATATCAGTGAAGTGCCTGTAGCAGTAATAATAAAGTTTTTCCAGTTATAACAATGAGAATTGAAAACATTAAGAGAACCTCCTCTTTGTTTCATGAAGTTTGTTAAAATGTCTTCCGCCTGCCTGCAGAGAGAAACAAAGAAATAAAAAAGATGAGTTACATGCTTGTGCAAACATTCTGCCTCAGTCATAATCTTAATAGCGTGATGACTTGCCTCTAACTGCTTCTGGTCGGTCATAGGTATCGTGTGATGCCGTCACTGGCTGTTACTGTGTAGTGGCTTGCAGTTATCATAAGTGCTATTATCATGTTACCATAGTAACTGCTGAAATGCTTGTAGCTGATTGGTTGTTTACTGGCTTCTGCCATGGTAGCTGCAAGTATTGCAAGGTGGCAATGATTTCAGAACTGTTTATGAAACAGGTCCTTCTGGTCTGCAATTGATATATTGTTATTGAGAGCTACTGTAAACGTGGAAATTTTCGCGGTACATTAATTTTCGCGGTACATTAATTTTCGCGGATTTCGCGCTACGTTCGGCTAGCGCGAATTCAAAAACGCGCGAATATATCTTCGCAACTTTCTATGCACATTTTGAACGGCCTGAATTGCGTGCGCTTCGTCGATGATACTGCTACGTAGTACAGACATGTTTACGCATATAGCAGTATCATCGCACGCACCGAGCCCACGGCCGATTGGTGTGCTACATCTCCGCGACTACAGTACTAGTACTACAGTACATGTATCGAGTAAAATACATGTACAGTGTACTACGTAGTTGAGCGCTTGTACTCACACTCGCGCCGCTCGCTATGTCGCTTTTCATATGCTGGCGGCATCGCTGGATGATAACAGCGACTGTGTATTAACCCGCTGCGGAGCGCGAATTTAAGACCCCGCGAATATGTTTTCGAGCCGCTTAGCGCGAAAAATTAATCGCGCGAAAATATTGACGTTTACAGTACTTTCAGCTTGAAAATAGGCTCATTTCAGCATCAGCTAGGAGTCATAGGGCAAATTTGAATTGTGATTCGGTCACTTTTCTTGTCTTTTTTTTTATTACTTTTTTTTTCTTTATAAAGCTGTGATGAAAAACAACCAACAACCAAGAGAGTGCTAGTAGTCTTGTTCTGTTTTCAATTAACCCATTACATATGAGACTCTAGAATTCCCATGAACTTTGCATACAGTAGGACCAATCAGTCTCCAGTTGGCAATGGTTAAACTCAGAAGGACAACCATGCAGGAAGTGTATAGCAAGGAGAAATGCTAAAGTGTAATCCATTCTACAGTAAAGGACATCTCACAAACCAAAGCAGTTTTTTTTTAATGCACTACTAAGTTGAAAAGCTGTACATGGAAAACACTGAGAATGGTATTCATGTCTCCTTGCCCTATAGAATTAGATTTCCTTGTATTTGTTGCATATGTAGGCCTAAGTACACTGTACGTACTGAACAATGCACTCTGTGTACTCTTTTTTGGTACCACAGTCAGGTCAACGCCATAAAGTATTTGAGTCATCTTTGCCTTGTGCAAGCAGTCTTTTGTATGCTTGTGTGTACATGCCAATAATGATGTACGTCGTACTAGAACAATTGATGCCATAGATCTGAGAGAATTACCTGACTCTTGCATTATGTCTTGAAATTCTTGACTGTTTTGCCATCAGGAGTAACAAGCCACTCTTCGAATCGTCTGGGACAGTTGGTATCATCCAGGAGATGATGAGGACTGGTGGAGTGATCGGCGGGGCCGGGCAGGACAATGCCTTTCTCCTGCTCAATCTCAGGTCCATCCTCTTCAACCTCAATCTGGTCAGGTCTCACCCCCTCCAGTGAATGGAACTAATTGGTTGGCTGCCCCTATACACCTTGGCAAGTGGGTTTGTTTATACACCCGAGTACCTCAAGATGCGTTCTTCCTCCTCCTCCTCCTCCTCCTCCTCCTCCTCCTCCTCTTCCTCCTCTTCCAGTGAGGAGATGAATGATGGGTATCTTCTAGTGAAGTAACGAAATAATACTTTTCTGTCTGCTCATCAAATGAAGTTTGGTGAATTTGCATGAGTGAGCCAGTATGTCACAGGTACACTTTTTGTATTACAACAATTGTGGTATACCGCTTAAGGTGTAAAGAAACTAGATTTACGTTATTGTCATACTCTTTTTTTAATGAAAGAACTCCACATTTGAACAGACCTGAACAATGTCGTCTGCAGCTGAAAGCAACAAAAATGAGATGAGAAGTAAACAATTTCTCATCAGAGAAGATGGTCCTTAACCCGTTGAAGACTGGTCCCAAGTATACTCAGGCAGGTCTCTATTGGAAATGCATGTTGTAGCAAAATGAACCCATCCTCAACGGGTTAAGGTAAATCCGATTTCGGCTTTAGAAATACTGTTCATCGAACAAGTTTCTGTTTTTGATATTCCTGCGTCCTTCTTTGCCTCATTTGCATAGAGAAGGATTATAACTCTCTTCACTCCTCAGGAAGCTAAGACAGAAAGAAATGCTCACTCTCCATATTTTGCTTTACCGAAAGTGTAACTTTAAATAATCAGCAACAAGCAACTTCCGGCGCAACATGAGTTATCTCGCCCGAAGCAATCAACATTTTGAGTAACATCACACAGAATGATTCACACTGGTTGAATGTGTCTTTTATCATTAAATATGTGCCGGGGGGGTGGGAGGCAGAACTGATCAAGCTAAAACAAAGATGACCCTAAGTGAGAATTTGAACTACTTTTGCCAGTTACTGAACAAAGTGAAAGATACCAAATGTTCTGAAAATTTTCGCATGTAAAAAAAAACAAATAACAGTTGCCTGTCTGTATGTTGCCAAGTGACTTTATTTTAGTCACCATAGTTTGCTAGGTTGTTGGGAGGGAGGTAATTGCAAATTTAAACAAAGAGGATCTTTCTCCTTTTTTTTTTTTAATTGGGGGGAAAAAAAATAACATTGAACTCGATGAATACCCACCACGTGAGAGAAAACCACTAGACTGAGATGGGAAAGAGATCTGGCAACAGTTGTTCCATTGGCAGACGCGGATAGAACTCTGGAACGTTTTTACAAGTGTCGCGTCATTCAGACAGGAGACAGGGCTGAGACATTCCTAAAAAGTGATGAATTCATTGTGAATCACCGGCGGAGTAGGATATGATTTCTGTGGCATATTCCAAAAAAAGAAGAAAGATAAAGGAAAAAAGAAAAGAGGACATCCTAAAACCAAACCGCCCAGCTATATGGGCTGTCGCCAGTTTTCTCGTTTTGTTACTCTCTTCGCCAGCTTCAAATCTTTTTCACCTTGGACTTTCTGATGTAACCGCAACATCAAAATGATTTCATCTCTCAAGGTGTCTGTAGGGGGGGGGGGGGATATGTACATTAAAAGATATCATACAAATAATGAATGTTTACAGTGCAATGGACAGAATATTTCATGAGGTGAAAGATGAAATGATCCATTCAACAAGGTGCACCCGAGTTGAATGGATCAAAGATTTCATCTTTCACCGAATGAAATATTCTGTCCATTGCACAAAAGAAAAACATCTATCATTTGTTTTATATAACACTTAAAATAGATCCTTGTCATTTGATGTTTTATGAATTTAGAAATAAGAGAGAATGTGGGGGCTCTGAGATTGAGATAGTACTCACTGAGCGCGGTTGTCTACGTTAGCGCGCTATCCGCGCTGTCACATGCACACTGCAAACGCAAGCGTTTTACATGCGTAGTGTGCCGGGCTCTCGCTGTGCGTGCAATGGAGCAAATCGTATGGATCCAAGATTGCATGGTAAATGGAGCAACAATTGCACAGATGATGACATCATAGTGAAATGGGACAAATGATCAATAGCAAACAACCAATCAAATGATAAGGATCTATTTAGGCATTATATAAAGACAGATAAATTTTGTCCCACAAACACGAATGCCTATACGTGAATAAAATTGCTAAATGAAACCAAGAAACATCACACTTGCCCATAAATATCATTTATAGTACTAGTCCTGTGTTTTACTGTTAAGTTGTGCTTTACTGAAATGCTGAAATGAATCCATATTGACAAATATATTTCTGAGTTATTGTGTCATTTGAAGGTGTGTCCAGAGGGAAATAGTTTTACATTTCCTGTATCACATAATACTAGCAACCAGGGACCGATTATGATGTATTCAGCATTTCATGAAGCATTTTGTCATATATTTTTTTCTGACAAATTGTTACAAGCTGCATGAAATCCTTGCATCTGATTGGCTAAGAGCAATTCCATCTTTCAAATTTGTCGGACAAAACACTTCATGAAATGCCCCCAAGGCGAGATGTACACACTCCTGGGACCCAGTGAGATTACATGTACGCAGGTAAAATGTACCTTAAAGCAAATGACAAGAACAACAAACTGTTTAGTATCGATTTATGGTAGATAATGACAAAATACGCGACTTTACATTGTATGACCCATAGTCATGTACTGGTAAGAAGTGAGTTTATGAATGTGTCATGCACGCATACATTTCTCCATTCAGTACTGTACTGTACAATTGTGAATTTAACCACTCGTGAAACTTTCGTGAAGTCCTGATTCACAAAAAAATGAGACTCACTAAACAGATGGTTTATACAGTATATGATGTGTGTTCTAAGTAATATAAATGTACCTATGTGCATAATGAATATATATAATATATGCCCCTGGCTCCCAAAACTAACAAAAAGTAGCCAGATATTGATTTTTTGGTTGTTGTTGTTGTTGAGGACAGACTCTGAGAGACCAGACTCTAAGCTTTACAGGATGTAAAACTCCATGGTAATTACTATGAAGGGATCATCAGATTAAACTGAAATCCTTCACACTCATTAAGTACATTCTATTTATGAATAATTCTTCCTTTCAATGCAATAGCATTGTCCTTTCAAAAGTAATTAGAGTTGAAAGTGAAGAATGTTGACAAGGTTTTTAAGAAATGAAATGGGACCTCTAAGTTGTACCTTATCACACAGACCCCCCCCCCCCCCCAAAAAAAAAAAAATATGAAGAATAAGTGAAAAGCGATGATTTCCTGTTTGTTTTAATTTCTCAAACTGTAGATTTATAAGGAAAAACTGTGCTTACAGAAAACATAAAAACTAAAAATTGAATAGGTTGACCCATTTCTCCATTTTGGGGGGTCCTCACATAAAATCAGGGTGTTTGGTTGGTTTTTTTTTACAAACATGTAAATACTTTGAATACCAGTAAGCACGCCACTGATTCCAGTGTAGAAGAACCAATGAAATCAATGAAGGCCATGAAGATATAACTAGCCCTTCATTGTCTTATCATTATAACATATGAGAAAGACACTTATTATTGTATATCTAATAGTGCAATCAGCATTACACAGTTACTAGCTGTGTGTACAAAGTACTGTTGTATATTTGTGTTGTACATGTCAAAGATGATTAGAAACATTTTTGGTGCACTGTAGAAATGACATGCTAGCAACAACGATTTGCATATGATAAGAGGTTTTAGTGTTGATCATGTGAATCTTTGTCACTGTAAGTATTACAAATCACAACTGTGTGTGCCTTTTTTTGTACTGATGTAGTGTTTTCAAGTTGGTGCTTCCCAGCCATCAATAAAAATATGAAAACATGAGAAAGTTCATGTTTTGTTTGTTTTTTAAATTCATGAATTGTGTACGTGCATCCTCAGAGCTAAGTGTGGAAGAGTGCACTTACGTTTTTTTACTGAACATGAACTGCACCAGGTGGAACAAAAAGTAAGGTGTCATATCATACATTAAACATGCACTCACACACATGAATACACTCACACGCTCACAATTGGATATGTATCACGGTTACAGCTCGTTATTCCGAAGGCTCTTTATTCCTAAGATTCGTTATTCCGAAGGTTCATTGTTCCGAATTTCATTTTCGGACTAACCAATCTTCGGAATAACGAACCTTCGGAATAACACCACAAATTTTCGGATTAACGAACCCTTTTTCATTTTCGGATTAACGAACCTCTAAGTATAGGGAATTTGCGTGTTTCGGATTAACGACCCTTCGGAATAACGAACCTTCGGAATAGCGAACCTTCGGAATAACGAACAGCACCCATGTATCACGTATGCATGTATACATATGAATATGTGTGTGGATGTGTGTATGTTTGGATATATATGCAATATTCATGTGTGTATGTAATGCTATGTACTTGCATAGATCATTTACTATTGAAGGATTTTTTTGTGCAGAAAAAGGCAGGAAAGGTATTGACAATCCAAATGTGCCTGTCTTCAGCCCATCTAGTTTGACAAGCTGTGGAAAATGGGAAGACGGATAGTGGTGTCGTTTCAGGAGTAGAATAACCATAATGTCAGATTCAAGCTACCTTTCACTCCACACATAATTCATGCTTCAGTTGATATAAACTGCAGCTAACCTTGCATAGGTTGAATCCCTTGGGACTAAAACAGCTTTGACTTGAAGAGAAATTTGACTTTAAAAGATTTTTTTGTGTGTTTTTTTTTAAAGGAAAAATGACAAAGTCCCTGGACAATATTCGACCTGAGTTGGACTTATGCAAGATTTAATGTATACTTCTTTTAGTGAAATCTTTGAAGGCTTCCATGGCGGTAGAACGTTGGAAGGTAGAAGGCTTAACAGTGCACCACGTATTCTTTCTTGGGTATGTATGTGGCCCTGAAAAGGATCTACCCACTCTCGACGTTTCGGCAAGCATGTTCCTGCCTTTTTCAAGAGAAGAAAGACTAGAAATGTCGCTATGGCGACTGGTATGCCTCCGCCATAATGCATGATTCTCGTAATAAGTCTATAGTACATGTGGATAATGTGTGATTACATTTTCACAAAATTGGCAAAATATTAAAAGGACATGATGGTCACAAATGTGTTGAATGTTCACCTTCCTTGACCTAGGTTTAATTGGATGAATGGAAGAGCATGTATTTGGGGATTTTAGGACTTTTACTTGACTTTGACCCTTTCAAAAGTTTATGCATTGAGTAATTTTCAAAGTACGGAGAAAAAGTGCAATTTCTGTATTGAGTAGTAAATTGTTACCATTTTCATCTGGCCTTTGACCCTTGATCTTTGACCCTAAGATTCATAAGAGAATCACTGTCAGGCAGAACATGCACAGATATGTGCTAAGTTTCAAGAAAACTTGAGCCACTTCCGAGATATGGAGGAAGAAGTTAAGTTCAACACTTTCACTTGATCTTTGACCTTTTGACCTTTGAGGCAAAAAAAAAAAAAACTTCTCAGAGAATCTCTGTTGGGTTATACATGCATACACCAAGTTTTAAAAAAAAAATTATCCTGCAGGCATTGCTTGAATATGAGGGAAATAGTAAAATTTGGAAGTGTTGCCCTTGACCTTGGATCCATGACCTTGGACCCCATGAACCCCAAATTCCCTAGATAGTCACTGCCAGTCAGTACGTGCATATACACTATGTTCCATGAAGATACCTTAAACCATTTCCAAGATATAGAGAAAAAAAGTGAAATTTTAACATTTTTACTTGACTTTTTGACCTTTGACCTTTGATCTCATGACCCCAAACTTTCACCAGAGAGTCTTGACAGGGTAATACATGTATACACTAAGTTTCAAGAAAATATCTTCAGGCATTGCATAGATATGGTGGAAATAGTGAAATTTTGAGCATTTGACCTTGACCATTAGACTTTTGACCTTGAGGATGTGCACTCAAAAGTTGATAGGCACAACTTCACCCCCTAATACACATACATGCCAAGTTCCATTAGGATACCTCAAAAGGTTTTTTAGTTACTCTGTCCATAAAATTCATTACGGATGAACGGAAGGACGGACAACTCGAAAACATAATGCCTCCGGCACCACTTCGTGGCTGAGGCATAAAAATTGGTAGCCGAACAATAACATATATATAAAGATAAATGGATGATAATTTGGGGATTTGAATTTTTACTTTGTTGTACCGGGATTTACGTTATAACCGTGTTCGTTATAACGGGAGTGCACTGCATTGTGTACAAGATTCATCTTTAAACTTTACGTTCAAAGATAGTAAATATAAATAATATTTCATGAAAATTCAAATATAGTTTAAGCCAGCCTCAGTTATTACGATTCCCGACCTCACGGGAAAGATTTGTGCGACATAAATTGAGAAGAATACCATTCTCCTTTCTATTTCGAAAACGTACCAGAACACGCCGCACACGCCTGATACTTGTGACGTCACTGAATGAACTCGACAAGCAAAAGCAGACTACGTCCTGTATAGACAGTGCACAGATTTAAAGGTGTAATTTTTCCCAGGTGAGCAAAGTATTGATATTTACCCGGGATAAATGCCATACCGATGCAAAGTGAATCTAACGCTTTTCCGTGTCATTTGAATAATATCCATCATTAGTAACGACAATATATCAAATAAAAGGTAAAATTCCATGTCTTTTCATAGATTGGTCAATTTATTACATCGGTAAAAACTTCGCCGAATTTTCTCGAATTCATTCGCAGTGTTTTCATTACCGCCGACATCGTATGAATTTTCTCGTTGCTCTCAACATTTGCATTCCCCGTTGTGAAATGAGCAAAAGTCTTACATTTTGTCACTTCCAAGATTCTAGCATAAGCACAGCATATAATTTGTGCCAAGTTGTAATTTTCTTTGAATTTCCACTTTAATGACAATAAATGGTCGAGGAGCGACTCCGAAATGATCGGGCTGTAACTCAGTTCCACTACAAGCGTTAGCGTTGCGTCCGGGGAAATAAAAGTGACACGCTGTCCGTCGATTTGAATCACCTTCCACCGTGCGTATTCACATGTTCATCTGGAAGTGCATTCCGATTGCGAAATTGAAGCCATATTTTTGTCATTAGAATGCTTATTTTCGAGGAAGTGCCGCGCAGGAGTCTGGAGTTTTCAAAGCATGTCGTCTAAATTGATAGTGCTCTATTTGCAGCACAGCGCCCTCGTGGGTACAGGGTGTGTGAAGGAAAGATGACGAGAGAGTCTGCGTTTTGTGTATTCAGCAGCTCTACCGTGTTTTATCCTTTCGTTTCCTCTCTCTCCCTCTTACCATCCTTCGATACCTGCTGATGAATTATCATCTTATGGTGATTTTATGACATATCGGTTGAGCATTCTTTGCAATATAGCCACGCCCTTGTGGAGTAGTTTGTTTGTTTGTTTGTTTGTTTGTTTGTTTGTTTGTTTGTTTTTTGTTTGGGGGGTTGTTTTTTGTTCTTTTTTTTTTTTGGGGGGGGGGTGTTTTTCTTAACATGTATCAGAAAATGCAAGCTATCACGAAATTCCATTGACGTTATGTACATGTTGTATATAGGAAAATTACATATTCGAGCATTTTTTCTTGTGTTTGATTGTCTCTCTTTTTTTTTTTTAGTCATTTAGTTTGTTTGTTTGTTTGGTTAGCTTTGTTATTGCTGTTGGAGGGTAGAAGTTTGCATGGAGTTACGGCATTGGATCAATATTAGAATCCCGTTCATGATTACAAGTAGCTGCACGCCAAACTATGAGTTGTACAGCTATCAAGACAAGTACCTCAATGTAGATCAATCAAATGTCGACCCTATTAATGTTGGTCGAGTAATAAAAAATAATGAAATAATAATGAAAAAATTAACGTAAATGATAAGACAAGAGAGGTTTATAGGTGGTCTCTCAGAACACTCTTTCCCTTGAGTCGGATAAAACCAGTGTTGAGTGAGAAAAGTCCTTTTTATAACTGATAAAAGTAGACCAAGGTAAGTCACCTGTAAAAACTCGATTTTTTTCTGTTGTGATCACTAAGCGACGTTAGATTTGTTGGATGCTTTTGTTTGTCTTTGATTTTTTTTTCTACTTGATGATTTCAACATGTTGAGATGCATCATTAGGGTTGAAGGCATTTTAGTGTACCCTGTACTTTGGAAAGTGTTAAGTGAATGTTTGATGTTTGCGTTCAATTGGAAGTGACGGAGCAAAAGTGCATGTTGCCCCAATCAGAGAACTAGGCCGGATAAAAACTCTAACACAATCATTTAGGGACATGTCTGTTGATGCGACACACGCGCAGTGTCTTGTTCAGGAATCTTTTTTTTTTTTCAGTCCTCCCACTGTGGTGTGCTAATATGAGAATATGATTAAGTCTTCATCATTCTCATCCTTCAAGGATTTCATTACATTTTTTTTTCCGCTGCTGCTACTAATCTATGAAGAGCTGGATGACAGAATCTATGTCCATAATCAAGAGAGGATTCATGTATTTTAGTTTTTTATAATAATGGTGGCTACAACTATCGTCACCATCCCCTCGCTCTCATCTCAACTATCATCAACATCGACATTATTATTATTGTTGTCATCGAGATCATTATCACCATTTGTATCCTAACCACCATTCCTATCATCATTGTCGTTGTCGTTATCGTCTTCGACATCCTCCTCCAACTACTGCGCTGCTTCCTCGCCATCGTATTAACTCTCTTCCTAAAATAGCACACCAAAATCTATTCACATTCTTTTCACCGTCAGTTAAAAAAAAAAAACACACACACAAAGAACTAGTTTTCTCATGATCATCGTCATCGTCATCATCATCATCGTCTTCATCATCATCATCATTATGATTATCATTTTCATAAGTTATCATCACCGCCGTCAGCGTCGGCACCGTTGTCTTCATTACCACCATTAAGAATGGTATCGTTGTCATTTTCGTCACATCACATCTCGTCCAAAGATATGCGCACTGTGCAGTGAGTGTCCGGGCCAGGGGGCAAGGTCTCCCGAGGGGTCCAGCTACGAGCCACCTTACCACCCTCTGATCAACGATATACCACTATACAAGTGTACCACAATACATGCGTCCCATTGAAAAATTTGCATTCGCAGTGAAGACCTTTTACCAATGCCCCAAAGGACACCATGTTTACTGCCGACATCTAACCAGTCTTAACTCTCGCGATTTCTCTCGACATTTCGCAGTTCTGTCGCTTTGACTTCTTCGATTTCTTTCATAGGAACATGAGGAGCGGATTTTCCTGTGATACCAAACTGTTTTGTCCATCTTGACTACTGCAACTCTCTAAATTCCTTATTATTGGAAATCGATCTATAAGATCGTGGTGAGGGACCAATCCAACATTAACATAGGAAAACGATTGACTTCTATATTCTATTAGATTGAGATTTTTAATCTAATTTTGGATTTGTGCCTCATCTCAATCTAAAGAATCTAGAGAGTGATTACTTTCAATTCGTTGATCGCGCTAACATCTTTGCGCCGCAACGTGTTGATGAAACAAAGGCGGTACCACACGTGTGCGATACCTCCTCGACGAAACTGAGTGAGACATTGATTATGGTACAATGAATACATAATTGCTATTCTATTGTACCTTTTTTGGCAAAAACAGAGAAAAACTGGTCCCCGTCTGTAATCGACTCGAGAGGAAACAAGCACTGGCTTGTTTGGCAGATTGACTGATCCAGTAGGAGCCTAGATTCTCCATAAAGTAATGGTGTATTTTTTTCCAGCCCACGTGAGCCGACATTTCAGTGGCGACGCAATTAGTTGAAACATAGGCTGGTATGAGGAGGAAAAAATCTTTTTTAGCTTGCCGTCCTTTCGCTTTAGCATTGATAAATCATTTCCTTTCACTGAAAAAAAAGTACAATTGAATTTAGTCATTAGGACATTCGTAGGAGTACGGACAAATTCCTTGTGGCTGCTTTTTTATCGCTGAGAAAACAAATTATCATCAATTTGAGAATAAAATGAGAAATCCGCGTTTGTGTGAACAAAAACAGAGGAAACGAGGCGAAAAGAGCGAGAACAAGAGCATGGAAAAGGATATGGCAAGCCAGTTGGTGCGATTCATAATCACCGTTGCAGGATATGGCGTTTGGCAATAGGCAGAGCGAGAAACACATGTAACCAATGTGTCATTGACTCTCCCGCCATTTCGGCTGACATGCAGGGTTAGCGCGCGAGTCGTCCTCTGCGACCAACTGTCGACAACAGAGAAAAACATCTCGTATGTTTTTCCTTCTCTTCCGTATGGGAATATTTGTCGTTTATCCCTCTTTTTTCAGTTTTGTGTGTATGCGTGACACATCCGTCTTTGTTGATCTAGGAAGAAATAATCTCATTATTGGTGTCGCTTGTGATCGTCTCATTTCCTCTTTACTCTGTGTAATCATGACTTCCAAAGCAAAGTGGGTGAAAGTCATTATATTGACATATGTTAAAGGTTGTACCCCCAGTCTTTTCCATGGCTTTTTCTTCATTTGGCAAACTTCACCAACGTCCATGAATTTACACAGGAGATGATGATTGTCTCAACAAGCAAGAATCAATAAATAGAGAGAACAAAGTGTCCATGCCTGGTGTCTTGAAGAAAAAAAGGCCGCCCTTTCATTGGTCTTGGTTCCAAACATACCTTCGCCCTTTTAACCCCCCCCCCCCCCACACACACACACATTCAAAAGAACGAACACCTATCGGTAATCACTTAAAGGTGTGATACAGTTTCGATTGAGATGGGGATTGTGGTTTCCAACGGTTTTGATGATGATTTTTAGAGATAATGAGAAACTTCTTATGTAGTATGAAAGAGCCTATAATTCTATGAGGAATTCAAAGTTTATTTGGTGAAAATTGGTATTGAAACGGCTAAGAAAGTGATCCTATAATAACAGGTGGGTCCCACCTTTTATTAGGAGAGTTTTGCTTTACTTTGTTTTGGATATCTAAGCCATTTCAAAACTGATTTTTATCAAATAAACTTTGAATTCCTCGTAGAATCGTAAGCATTTTAACTTTTTCTAAAGTGGTTTCTAAGTATCTCCCATAAAGTTAAAAGCTGAATTTTCACCTCAAACATTACTGTACCATCCTTTAATCTATGATGCATTCACTGAATGCCTTGGGAACTTTTCACTCTTTTTTGGTTTCATAGCAAGATAAACGCCTGGATGCCAGACTATCATCTCACCTGTTCCATACTGGAACGTATAACACTGTCAATTAGATTAGTCTATCATGTACGAGAAAACATCTATGAATCAGCCAGTCCACCCACACATGTAGTTTTTCTTTTTCTTTCCTGGAATATTTAGCCACTCTTAACGCTATGTTTTCCCTTGTAATTCACTTTATGCCGACATTTGTCTCTGTAGCCTTCAAAGTTTAAACGAATAAACTTTTTTTACCGCACTTTTACCTATACTTTTTCACCAGTATGTTATGTAACATTCATGATATAATCAGAAAGTTTCATGTCATGTTTAAGAAAATATAAGCTGAAACATATCAGCAAGGCGTGAGAGAAAAACTCTCTCACCTCTCTGAATGTATACTGATAAACTGACTCACACAAAATCGACAAAACACACACAAATGTATACGCACCAACGAGCTAACGGCACATTCACCTACGCACGCTCACAAGGATTAACAATACGAAGAGTCGAAGATTAAGAACACAAAAAGTGCAGCTGACTTTATCAACAACATAACCAGATCATATACATATCCTTTCTCTTCATGCCCACAGGCAACGTTTCCGAAAGAGAGTAGATGAGCAGACGAATCGTCAGTAATTCAATTTTGAAATAATGTCAACGTCCACGCACACATGCACACGGGCACACAAAGGAAAGACATTACTTCTTCTTCTTTTCCCCCCTTTTGAACTCTATTTCCTCTTCCGCAGTCAGTACAGAAGCTATGAGCACGTTCCAGATATCACTATTAAAGTCCTATTTTTGTCTCGACCTTTTGCCGCCCAAATCTGCTGGAGAGGAAATATCAATGATTTTTCCATACCCATTGCACGAGCGAAAGAGAACGTTTTTTTTTTTTCCCCGTGAGGTGCAATTTCCCAAGTCGTAATGCTGTTCTATATAAAGTACGTTTGTCTTCAAGGTTTACTGTATTAAACTTAGGTGATGATAATAATGATCAGAATAGAGAGATATTATTAAACACCTATTTATTCACCACTTGGCCTATTTATCAGTTTTATTTTGCATCATCATTTTGTATTAAGTGGTACTGACATTTGCTGGCTGTCGTGGCTGTGCGTTCGTTTCATTTAGCCATCACTATACGCTGCTTTGGTCCCATCATTCTGCCTGTATACCTGCATTTCTTTTTCGGCAGCCGTCGATTTTTCCAACACCTGATTTAACCCCTCGTGATTCCTTTCGGTTTGAAAATGATACTGGTAGATCTATTTGTGTTCTGATGATGTAGAGCACGTGATGAGATATCAGGCGATCCTTATGGTGGTAACATCTCATTTTCCATACATCATCCTTGGAATAAGATATTATGATTGCTTGGCAAGCCAACTTTGTCGATGAATTATACTATTTAAAACAGCATTTCAGAAAATTATCATCGGTAATCATTCATCTGATAAACATGGATCTTAATATATGTCAGGGAGAGAGTGTGACAGTCTGCGATCAGAATAATGATGGTGATGATAATAATGATAATAATAATAATAATGACGATAATGATAATAATAATAATAATAATAATAACAATAATAATAATAATAATAATAATAATAATAATAATAATAATAATAATTATTATTATTATTATTATTATCATTATTAATGATAATGATTATAACAACAACAATGAAAATATCATCAATGATAATAAAGCTATTATTGTTATTATTATTATCATCATCATTGATATTGTTATAAAACTTCAGAAAGATATCAATAAGATATCAATCTCGATTATTTAGCAGGAATTTGACAAGTGGAACAATGTGATGAAATGACATGTCCTCTTTTAATTACTTTGTTGCTGCTGGTGTTGTAGGCCTAATTAAAGGCTTGCAAATATTTCCCTCACTTAACAGACAAGAAGCAACAAATTTGATCGAGAAAAGCAGAAACAATGACAGACACAAACTTTTTTTTTTATTTGGGAAAATGCCCTGTTGACAGGACTTCTTAGAGAACAATAACGTACACACACAAACACTCATATACGCACTCAATAATTATTGTAACCCGGAGAAACTCTCACCTCGTAATCTACAAGCTTCTTGCAGCATGATTGTCTCAAATGTTAGTTATTCGTGGTGATGTCAAAACTTGAAAACACATTCTTTAGTAACTAAATAAAAAAGACGATACAATGGTCAATCTTATTTCGCTGCGACATATTAAATGACTTTACTAGTATCACTCGACGAAACAGAGTGTTATCAGCTGATTGAAAAAAAAAGGTCTTGTACTCGGGGAGGCCGACATTATTATGTCTTTTGATATTTCAAATTGCTGTTACTCTCAATTTTACACGCAATGGTATAATTATCTTCATTACATTGTTTGAAAGCTGTCATCAGTATTCTTGCTACTATTGACCTAAGGATCATATTCTTTTTTTTTTTTAAGAAAGCAGTATTTGTCAAGAGATGGCTCTCAAGAGATGTACATATTCTTTTCTTTTTATTTAATGAACTTTGCCTACATGCGACAGCGAATTTTTCGTTAGTGAGCTCCGTTTGAAGGCGCGATCTACTTTGAAAGAGCGCTCTCAACTGGCCAAACGCAGTACTCGCAAGCGTATCACTGAGCAATGCTGAGAGTATCGGCAATCGCGGAGCGGACGCATAATCACTTCACACTTTCATAATTGCATCCCCAATATAACAAGGTAGTGAGAAAGAGAGAGGGGTGAACTAGACAGCAAGTGGAGGGGGAGGGGGGGGGGGGGGGGGATACGAGAAGTCAAGTTGAATGTTACGCGGACATGACTTTTCGAAACGCACCGACTACTATTTTGAACCGGCGCGCCGAGTGACGTATTCGGAGGGTTCTTATTTTTCACACCGTGTGTTTATAAATAATAATAAAAACATCACTCCGCGTCCGAGACGGGGTTGCTGGGCGGGAGACCGCGCTCGTCATCCGCTCAGCCCTATCAGTCGCTGACAGCCCATGGTTACGGTTTGTGGATGTTGTTAGCCGAAAGGCCAGGTGTCATCGGAGAGGGGGGAGAGGGCGGGCAAGAGGCTGGGATATGATGGGGGCGCATCCATGGTAACCATGGCAACAAGTCGCTCTGCTATAGCCGAAATAGCGCTGACTGCGTAGACCTGTTCTTGTTCTTTCACGTCTTCTTCTTTTTCTTCTATATTATATCTTTCTCTCTCTCTCTCTCTCTTTTTTTTTTTTTTTTTTTTGGGGGGGGGGGGGGGGGGGGTGGGGTAGGGGATGGGCAGACATCCGTTTTACCTATCACCCAGGTGGAAATAGGATCTTTACCTGCTGCTTACCAGGTACCGCCAAGTTGCAAAGTGGAAAAATGGAATTAAGTCAATCACAAGGTGACGACGGCCTGTCCCTCTTTCTTGCCAGGCTGTTATCGTCGGTACATGTAGGAGACCCAAAGTGGATTCATTTTTTTTTTCTTTAATGAAATACTTCTTAAAGTGAAATCAGCACCATAGCAAAGACACGAGCAGGTACAGGCCTTGTTTAGCAATATACTTGCGACGAAACAAAAATGATGGTTGAGAGGCGCTGTGAGAATAGGAGGCAGATAAAAACAAAGACTGAAGAGCTAACAAACTAGAAAGTATGAGAGAGGTTTGGTATAACAAGAATGGTACAAAGAAGGGGGAGTCTTAGTGTAACTGTAACTGTAAACTGATTTAGAGGAGAACATAGACACAGACAGACAGACAGACAGACAGACACACACACACAGACACACACACACACACACACACACACACACACACACACACACACACACACACACACACACACTGATACATATGTACAACATTATTAATCTACAGAGAACGACTGCCACGACGTCAAGGTGCATGAGATTTCTTTACATTTCTTCGTGTAAAAAAAGTATGGGGTGACACTTTGACCTATATAGATACAATAAGCCAGTTAAAGTTCGGGGTTACACGTTGGGCAGGAGCAGAAAAAGTTCATTCGTACCAACAGGGCACGTTGGTCTTTGAATTCACGAGATATGTATCTCGGATGTATTGATTATTCAAGTAATCCTTACAAATGGTGCTTGCCACACAACCACCTGACAGCAAAAGTGTTATTTGGCAATATCAATAGAAAGAGATCGTTAAGACGTTCAAATGAAAAAAAAAAATGAATGGATGTTCCCCACGACCATTTGACAGACCAATTGACCAAGTGACTGACCATTCTGGTCAGCTGGTTTACGCAATTTCATCCTTTGTTTGAACATGAATGATGAATTCCCATAATTGTTATGTCGCGCAAGCTTATGCATTATGTCACTTTAAAAATGAGTAAGTGCCTAACTAACTGAGAAAATAGGAAGGTCGTTTGTACCCTTGTGCACATGAGCTAACTCCGAACATGTTTATTGCGATATGAAGTCTACCTATAAATCTACATGTATGGAAAGCCAAAGGATTGGTCATTATAATTATCTTTCCAATATCTTTGCAATGCATGGCTGTGGGTTGTATGCTTCACTGTCACAGTGTCATAATTATGTCAGTTTCTTTTCTTATTCTTTACCTGTTTCGATAGGACTGTACCGTACCTATGCTATACTGAATTGCTCTTCTGAGTGGCTTAAGATGTATACATGACACTTTGAGACGTACTGTCCATGAGATGTTTATCTCGCTGTGTATGAAAGTTAAAAGCATAAATTATCTTATCATGATACATTCTTTCTTAGCGCAGCTTCACCTCCGCGCTCTCGACTAATGCATGCAGATTTTGTAAAATATGAGCAGTAATTCCTAACTCGTCACTACTTTTTTGCTTGTATATTTATTTCTCTATATTGTTTCTTGTTTATTTATCTATCATTTTGTGTGTGTTTTTGTTGTTATGTTTTAAATTGGGCGTTAAAGCGAAAAAAAGTAGAAAACCCAACAGATGCAACGGAATCGCACAAGTGGCACCAATGGCGCGACTCCCTATTACAATTCTTATCGGCAGCACAGATTGTAACCACTCCCCACGTCTCCACCGTCTTAGGTCTTCCCGTTTAATCTGGTATTAGGATTGAAAACTGCGATGAGCCGAGCGCAGATTTGGAGCAAATGAAATTACACGGGGCTTCTGAGTTGGCAGTTTCTCGCTCTCGATTATTATGACTTTGCACTTCGAAATGCCACGATGGTTTCGTTTTTCCCCAGTTTCTGATGGTTATTAGAAAGTCTCGATCTGAAACAGGTGTGATGGATCGGTGAAAGTGTGCAGCAGTTTTGTGATTACAGCACGCACGTACCATTTAAACCCAGTTCTTCATAGAGAGTCTTTTTGGTAATGATCGCAAATTGTAGTGTGTGTGTTTTTTTTTTCAATTTCTAAAGCACTCATTACAAGCATGCTTTAGGATGATTGATTCCCACCGAGCTGGTGTCATAGTAACTGCAATTATTTACTGAACGTAATTAATTGAAAGTGCTCCAATACACAGAGTTAGATCTAGAATTCATTCCAAGTCGTCGCATCCGCATGTGTCATTGGTTGCAATGTTTAAAAGGCACGTTCGAAACTCATACCAATACTGGTAATTATTATCTGTCACTGTCTGGAGTATATCCATCGCCTCGTTTCACCAAGAAAACATATATTCCATATTTTCTTTTGTTGTATTATTCGGTGCATTTGTTGTGGTATGAATGATACTTAAACGGGAAAAGGTACAAAAAGTTGCAGTGTCAAAAAGCTGTCAAAAATGAGTTGAACCTGGATTTTATCTACCATTAGTAGGCAAATCGTCAGTGGTATTCCAATAGAATTTACAATGGGCCAATCTACTGTGGATCAAGGAGGTATCACACACCTCCTTTGGCAAACACGACTAGGTCAACAAACGCATTATCTCACATGTAATTATAGCGCCCATTTTTCATCTGCTTTTACAGATTAAACTCTGCCCTGCTTTCCAAACTAAAGCAATAGCCTCTATTTTGTTTAATTCTTGATTGCATATAATTATCATCAGCCATATGTCATTTGATTCTGAATTCGAATTTTCTTCATTTCCTTTCTTATCAAGTCGATCTTTGACGATAAAAAGGCACACGTAAGTTTCTTTAGATCATAAACTCGTACACGTCTCCACTTTTGTTTTGTCTCAACCATTTACAATCGCAAAGTAAAATACAAGTAAAATCTGCGCTTTCTAAAATAGTGCTGTTTAATGTACGCACAAACGGGGATTATCAATCATGTTAGCCTGCTCATCTGTTTTGACGTGTGCATAGAATTGAGGCGGTAGAATTAAATTGATGCATTGCAACCTTTTGTTTTGCTAGAACGATACTGGAAATGGCACATCTAAGAGAAAGGAACAAACAATTTCTCTTTTCTGGTCAATTTTTCTCCACTTCAACACCATTCTTTTTTTGTTCTGTATCATTATTTGTCTGAAGGGAACCATTTTTTGTTGCAATGATCTCGTGCTTGCTATCGATGTGTCGATCTCTCGGTTTCTCGCGGGAAGTGTTTCGTCGACTCTTTGTCATGACCTGTGTGTCGCTATACGGTGCCAATTTTGAACCGCGATCTTGTCGCCGTCAAAGCGATAGAACTGATTTCTGAATTTCGTTGGGAGAGAAGGAGATATCTTTCTTTCTTTCCTTTCCTTTTTTTTTGGGTGCATTTCTCTCTTTCTTTCTTTTCAAAACGTTTGATCGCAATATGGAATCGGAAATCTCGCCACCCGAGACACACGTTTTGTCACACTCGCCTTCACTGCTGCAGCAGCGCCGCTACTACTAATTACCCGTGACCTGCACGGACCTGCACGCCGGTCGCTCTGGGAGAGAACAAGGCGTCGCGCGCTGACTCTCGCCCTCAGGCCATCCGTCCATCCCGTATGATGAATTGTATTTTTCTCTGTGATATCTGCGTTTCAGTTTTTGTTTCTTAACTGTTGAATTTGCGGTGTTCTTATGTCTGCTCGTCAGTCAGCTCATATCTTAAAGGTGCCTGCCGTCGATGGTCGCCAGATTAGCTATGAATGATTTTGACCATAAAATTTCCGCTGGGTATCAAGTGTGGGCCTCGGAAGCAACAGGACCTCGGAAAGTGGCGTATGGTCATAAATGACAAAGACAGTTTCGCAGTTTATACTCTGGTTTTATGATGATATGGCAAAGATTCATAATGATCATAAGTATATTTGCGTCATAAGTATAGCCAATATGTGTGTGTTTTGCTCACCACGGACGTGAGGGAAAGCGAAATCAATACACTTTCGGGCGATTTCAGCTATGATTTATTTTTTATGAGATAAAGTCATACTTACTTAGTACGTGATGTTCGTTTTGTTGTTTGTATATTGCTTTTTTATTTGTTGATTGACAATGAGATAAAGTCATACTTATGTTTGTTCTTTTTTGTTGGAAATTGTACTGCTGTTTTTTGTTCTTCTTTTTTTTTCTCAAAGTAAATTTGACGGCGGGGGGAACCCTGACCACTGCCACGAAAGTGATAAAAAGCCCAAGCGAATACAGGAGTACTCTCCCATTATTCCAGTTTAACCCATTTGAAATATGAAGTTTGAAATCAAATTCAACGTTTGCTTTTTTTTTTTTTTTTTTTTTGTAGATGGCGGAAAGATGATGGGGGAAACATTGCTTGAAATAAGTACCAGTAATCCTTTAAACTTGCCTGGCAATGGACTGGAACGACACAGTCGGACGTCGTAGCACGGGATGTCTCGCTTTGTTTTTCGGTGTTTTGTGTTTGTTTTGTTTCGTTTTGTGTTTGTTTTGTTTTTTAAATAAAGTTTCCTCGCTCGCTCCACTGCCACGAAAGAAGGAGTCTCTCTCGATGCGCTGACCGTGAATCTCTTCCACGCCCTACCGGCCATCCCTCACCAGAAGCTATTTGTCTTGCTTTCCGGCGGGATACCCTCATTTTTCTTCTCCTCCTCCTCCTCCTCCTCCTCCTATTCCTACTCCCTTCTCTTCACTTTGGATCTTACCACATCAACTTGAACATTTTGAAGGTGCAGTCGATAGTTTCTGTCCCTACACTTCAAACCAAAGTCGGTGTATTCTCTTCGTCACGTAATATTTTCTCTCCCCTTGCGTTATCTCTCTCCCCTTTATGTAACGTGATTATATACGAGTATATATATATATATATATATATATATATATATATATATATAAAATTATATATATATACATATATATATATAAAATTATATATACATATATGTAATTATATATATATACATACATATATATATATATATATATATATGTCAATTTACATATATCTCAATCACGTCGATTCATGTGACAGACACATTAATCTCATCTAATAACAACAATCAAAACGTGATAGGATTCTAGTCATGTTATTATACGAGTTAAACAACATTGATACATGTATGAAGGTGGCCTATGTTTCCTGCATGTACATAAACTCAGATCTAGTTAATATCGGATTTTCTTCTCTCTTTTTTTCCCCATCTACAAATCTAGATCGAGGTCGAGTATAATATCAATGTAATAAGTGATAGGATGCATGCATATTAAAAGTTTTATTTGGCTACTGTGTAATAGCAAACACATCCCTCAGATGTTGACAGGTCGGTGAGAACTCTGAGCTAGTAATCACATTCATTATACACGTGTTGACAAAGCTGCACCGTTATCAACAGTGATGTCCTCATTGTCTATTCATCTCCTTTCTTGCTACATTATCAATTAATGATCTCTGCACAAATCATATTGCGAATGTTTTCGCGCATTACCGCTGGAGGGCTTCATTTAACTCGGTGTACATATATAGTAACCTAACATAGATTATAAATATATATACTAGCAGCGCCCGTGGAAATCCAATTTATAATTAATTCATATTTCTTTCGCCGCGGTTTTAGTAGTTAAAAAGAAAGAATATATATATATATATATATATATATATATATATATATATATATATTTCTATTAAGTTCTCACTATATATATATATATATATATATATATATATATATATATATATATAGTGAGAACTTTGAGCAAAGAAAATGGGTTTTCATCGGGATTCGAACCCGAGACCTCCGGATTACTAGACCGGTGCTCTACCGACTGAGCTATTGAAAGCCCTAGATCGGTGTTCGTCCCAAACCCTTAAATCTCTTTGCTCGTGTGGTCAGAAGCTATAGTGTGTGTACGTGTGCCGCACACACACCACACACATGAACCTGACATAAACCCAAATATATATATATATATATATATATATATATATATATATATATATATATATATATATATATGTATATATACAGGGCTCACACGGCTAAATATTTCCCCATAGAGGCGTGTGTTAAAATTCAAAATTCAAAAAATTCTGTAAAATAGCTGGGAAAATGAGGTGTTTCATCTTCGGCAACCTGAAAAAGTGAGATCTACCCTTTCATCCATCAAATTACAACGGCTCAAACTCTGTCCAAGGGTTCTCAAAGCCAGAATACGAGTTCTTTTCACTCCAAAAATCGCATATTTTCTGTACATGTACCCAATCAAAAATAGTCCCTTCAAATTCCATGAGAGAAGATTTCATCTTCCAACCAAAATGCAGTTTGTAGAGGAATTCAATCTCAAGCTATTCAGTTTCTGGCAAATTGCTGTTTCTGATTTTTAATGAATTTTTTCTTCATTTATTTTAGTATCTTTGGTACGATTTTGTGATGGGGTCAGGGATATTCCATTATATTTACAGGTGTGAGCCGAATATCTTCCTGCGAAGTATAGAACTGCTAGATAGAAACATTTTATTTATTCATTTATTCATGTTTTCTTAAAAAAATACAGGGTAGGCACATTCAGTTTGCTAACTGCTTTACAATGGCGCCCTTTATATACACAAAATATGAAATTACAATACATTTGATAGTAACATGACTCACACAATTACATATCAATGACATAAACAGACAAAATAAATAAAGTTAACTACATTTCTGTTACATGCTGTACACTGAATACATTAAAGGTTATATAAGGCTTTAGCAATTTGGAAATTTGGAAAACATAATGAACAAAGAAAACATAGTGAACAAAGAAATATGGCGGTGCTTCCGGTAAGTCGAAAACTACATCAGAGCGACGCCAGGAATCCCCGGCGCCATCTTGTCACTTCCTCTCTATCTTAATTCTCTGATGGCCTGAGGGAAAAAAAAAATATTACAAAGAAAAACTAGCTTCTATATTTTTCTTCCTTTTTCAGCTAGATTTTTTTTTGATTTGTCATTATCAGCCAAAACTATCCCTTTCCTGCTGCTCAGTGCTCCGTGCGATTTGTAATATACCGCTGAGAACGCCAACTTCCTCATGCGTCGATTGTAATCAGGATTTGGAAACGTCAACTGACCACCGTTCGCCATCAGGTTTCCTTTGTTTCAAATAATTTAAGTAATGACGACGACGATGATGACGAAAATGGATATGATAATGATGATGATGATGATAATGATAAAGATTACATTGCTCGGTAAACAATAATCATAGTGAAATGATAATGAAACTGATTATAATAATCACAAGTACATATATATATATATACTAATTTAATCGTAAATATAGTACTACAAATTGCCATTGTTCCTGAGCGTTTATTGGTGGTAGTCATAAATGATTGGTATCTTATATGATAATGATTAGGAAGTGATGATGATGATGATCATCATCATGTTATGATAATAACAATAATATGTTTTAAAATATATAGAGCAAATATAATAAACTGATGTTTATACCGTAAAATCAGCACAATTCATGTGCGCTGTTGACTGTTACTTTGATTGCAAACATTCTTCATTACGAACCAAGTCATTGTTTATTACACATGAGGCTCATTCGTTTTGAAAGTTCGGAAGAAGTGCCAACTCCTAAATCATTGCAGTTTTATTTAACAGAAAAAAGAACGGTAATATCCCAGATAGTTTTTGCATCCTGCTTCAAACCATGGCTCTACGAAGTTTGGCTGACTGTGGTTCGCGGTTGACATCAACTCGTGGAATGATCGTTTTGCTGTTTCTCAACCTAAACAGGAAATTGGCAAAAGTACTGACACATGTAGCTGTCGTCAAACAGCATTTCCATAGAGAATGAAGAACTCGAAAAATTTTTAATCTATCAAGAGATAAACCTCAACGAAATTTGTCCTTTGCCTGCGTTCGTTGACCATCACCAGGCACCGATATGGCCAGGCATATCCGGTCAATACTGACCACTCCTACTCCCTCAACGACCATTGATGTGTCAGAATGCTTCCCCTCCCTTTTTCTTTTCTTTTTTCCTTTCTTCTTTTTCTCCTCTTCTAACGAGGAGATCGCGAGGGGGTTAATTTGTGCGAATCCTACCTATATCGATTTCTGTGGTCAGTTACAAGAGGAAGTATTATCTTTTTTTTCTACATTTTTTTAAATGACTTTCACCCATGAGGGATGCGTGTCAAAAATCTGGACCGGTCATCATTACACCCACATCTGGTCATCACAAGAGTTGATGATCTTTAAAGTTTGCAGTACTTTAAAGGAAGGGGAACAAAAAAAAAAGAAAGGAGGAAGGAGATCTTAATGACAAAAACTTCTATCTATTTGCCCTTCTTGGGAATGGGGGGTTCGACTAAAACCAATCCAAAGAAAAACACTTAATTTTACAGATAGGGTCAATTGGATAATCATAACAGCTGACACCACTAACCAGCATCTTCAAAAAGATTGTGTGGGCCCATTCTTCACAGAATTATTCAAAATTACTACGACGCATATACAATATAGTTATCTTAAGTTGTCTGCTTGACTACCACAACTATGGTAAACCAGTAATACTAATATCATGAAAACGGAAGTAATGAGTATGACTTGAATTGTATCATTTTGATTTGATGCATGCTTCTTCCCTAAACTATTTTAAAAAGATTAAATGCAAAATTTATCGTTGTACAAATTATATGGATAAAGCCATGCAATAAGATTGTGTTCATTCTCATTTGAATTCTAACATACAGAAAGGTAAATAAATTATTGTCCACTGTACATCATGTCATGAGTGATGATAATCTTAACAAGTGGAATATAAGCAACTTTATATCACGATAAAAGAAAATGATAATGAGGATAATAATACTCATCATCCCAAAAATAGTAGTATGTTGCCTATAGATGCTAAATAAATACCAAGCTAATCTTAAGAATCTTCTTTAATGCCAAACACTAACATTATTATAACATAATTAGAATTATTCATCTTGGTTTCGATTTCATACCCACTTTTCAGGGTCTTTTGGTCGATTTGTTCCAACGGAGACGGCGTAGGTTAGAGTTCATATAATTATTCCAACCGCCGGTCATTTTCAAAGACAAGTGACGTCACACACAAAATTGTTCACGTCATAAGAAATAGGGTCAGCTTTGCCTGAGGCAGCGTTGCCAATTAACAAAGCATAAAGATTAAGCATGATTTTCAAGCCCCGGCATCCAAAACACCCCACCCACGTTTTTCCTCGCCAAAAGTAGCCGCCAAAAGTAACGGAACCTGTGCTGTTTCCCGCCGATTCCTGCATGAAATTTTCATGAATATTTCATAAGTGTGTTTCTCTTTTTGAATCTCATTTATTTTCCTTTATTACTCCCTTTATCAATCTTTTGATTTTCTCTCAATAGTGTTTTCGTTCCTTGCTGCACGACCGACATTGCACATTCTGTCTCTTTTTTTTTTTCTTTCATTTTTGCCATTATAATCATTTTCACGTATGCTTTGGCGAAAGAGCTTACTGTTCACCAGCCTCCTGTATCATAATTACAAGCCTTTGAAAATCCGATAGATGTCTCCAACATTTAGCCTTACACATCTGTCTCCCCCCCCCCCTTTATGTTTTTTATCTCTACATTGTATATGTAACATTCTACGACAATAACAACAGAGAGGTAAAATGGAAAATGCGATGGAGATTACTTACGATTTTGAACATGTACATTTTTGTTGTCCTTATCGCTTTTATCTAGCACATTCATACACTTTACAGAAATGCATGATTATGTTAGCAGTCAAGGAAGAGACAGCTTTCATTTGAGCATTCATTTTGAGTCTCCCTCCCCCCCCCCTTAGGAATTCCCTGTCTTCTCCAGCATGACAGGGCTCTCTATCTGTGTCTCACCTACTTTCACTCCTTCTCCCTCACCTCTCATAGCTAATTCGGATAATTACTCCAGGTTGTTTAAGGTTTTGCACCATGTTGTCCCATGCTACGAACATTGTTGACGGGTGAATAAGTGCTCCTCGGCATCATTCACCATCCGTCAACGAGATAGGAGCGCGCCAAAACCCTAAACCCATCAGGAGAATGAGTATGAAGACAAAGAAAGAGAAAGGCATGACATAATCCACGCAATGTATGTCGTATAATGATGTTTCGGTTGCAAAACGCGGGGTTACCATGTACGATTACCGGTTCGCGGACTCTCTCGGGCGATTCGCGGGCTTTTCCGCAGCCACTGTCTGTCTCCCTCCCGCTTCTTTTCTATCTCTCTCCCCCTCTCTCTCTTCGTCTGTCTGATTAGTCAGCATTTGAACGTAATTGATGCAATACGCATTTCAAATCATCGAAGCCGATGATGGATGTATTCATACGAATCTGTATTTGGTTTGCCTCGGCACGATAATAGAGACATCTGAAGTGTCGAAACTCTGTACCATGAGCAATCGACCCGAGAGAGTCGAGAGGAATCGCGACGAAGTTTCTTTCATTCGAACTGAACAATGAACCTGACTTTTAGTAGTCCTCGCCAGCTAATGTCAGAGAAGTATGGCGGAAGAAAGCATCCGTCATTAAAGCGACCCAATGCTCAGGTGGCGTCCAATTTGCAGGTTTCCCCAACAAGTCTCAAACACTCGTGTTAGTCACACGTCAATTTGAAGCCTAGACACAATTTCCTTTTCTCCTTCTACCTCTTCTTCTTTTTTCATCTCTCTTTCTACTTCCTTATAGTTCTTCTTCTTGTTGTTTCTCTTCAATCGTCCTCTTTTCCATCTTCATCTTCTTCCGTTCTCCTCCTTCTCCTTCTCCTCCTCGGTTTTTTCTTCCTTCTTTTCTCCCTTTTCGCTACCAGTCCAATGTCGTGATGACCAATAATATCAAACGCATTTGACAGATCCATCTGTCCATGGACATCCTTATTCAAAATTATTCTATTAATTCATGAGATTATCTTATCTTGTAAATCCATTGTTGTATGAGCGGTAGAGTTGTGTTTCTATATTTTCATATTAGCTGTAATAATATCGTTATCACACACACACACACACACACACACACACACACGTAAACACACACATAAGCCCACACACACATACACACAAGAATATACACGATTAAATGAAAATTTTCAGTCACCTTCAAGAAACAAGGCAGAGTAAAGATTGAACAATAAGAGATAGGCATCCCCTTTCTTCAAAACGGGAAGTAAGTTTGCAGTTGTGATGCGGTTGGAACATTACCAGTTTCTCTATATTTGTTGAAAATAAAAACCAATAGTTTGACTATCGTGGTGATGACTTGCTTGATGATATTCACATTCATACAAGTGAATCAAAGGAATGACTGTTTCTGGTTAATGATTTTTAACTTCTACAATGTCAAATTCTGTCATGAGTTCTAGTAAAATTGACTTCTGACAAATAACTGCCCTTTAAAGGTAAGTTGTTAATGGTAACATTATTTACAGGAGTCATTGATTCTAATACAGTCGAACAGCAGTTCTCAAAATGAGCTGAATTCATGGTGATATTTTTTGATCTTTCTCATCACATACAAAATATCATTGTGCTTTTCTATGATTTTCTGAAAATATAGTTTATGACAGACCATTTACCTCTAATATTACTTCTATTTTGGCTTGTTTTATTGGAATGATTTTTTTTTTCAACATGACGCAAAAAAAAAGATGAAAGAATAGTCACGTTCTATTCCGTTTCACTTTAATGACTTTGTTATTAAGAAATATCTTGTACATTTTTTTACGTTCAATGTACGTTTTGTTTAGATATTGTCAACGAGCTATGCGCTGTTGGTACGAACACGAGTATAATAGGAGAACAAATTACAGGAAATAACCAAAAGATGAATTTTGATTAAGTAAAATAAGTCCATTTTGATCTAAGGAATCTTTGAAGATTGAAAAATCTCCTTATCTTATACATTCTTTTTACGCTCATATGAGAGTGCAGCAAGTATTCAAGTATAGAAATTTAAAACAAAAATGTCATTATTGCTACCCGGCTTTTTAATCCCAACTGTATGTTATACATAATTTTTAACCACAACATGAATAAATAGATTTTCACAACAGTGATTTTCTTCTTCTGTGTGAAAAAAAAAATTAAAATTAATAGATTAATTTTGAATTTGACGGCATCTGATATGAATATGTCAACCCCACCCTCTCGTAACGAATGCCTATTTGAATTGACAAACCTATATCTTTCTAAATTAAAAGGGATCATAGGAATGCTAGAAATCTAATTTTCTGTTATGGTCTTTATTCATCATCATCATTTTCATTACCGTTTGACTTGATTTGCGCGCGTTTGTGTGCAGCCAGTGAGTGCAGATGGATTTATTTTCTTTTCCTATTTTTCCCTCTTCTTATACCTTTGTTGAGTGTATGCTTGCATATATCTGAGTTTTTTTCCCCGCTTCAACTGTGATAATTATTTGATATTCTGACTTTGTATCTGCATGATACATGCATACTTTTGACTCACTCTCCAGTTGTATGTAGCATAATTTGTGTAACTCATGTACATAAGTTCCACGTATTTTCCATGATGTATAGATCCATGTAATACTGCAGGGCGTCTTTGGAAAGCAGTTTTGTACAGCTGAATAGCTGGACCAAACCTACACGACAAGATAACGAAAACAAATAAACAAATAGATAAATGAATAAATCATTATCATTTTGATATGTTAATGCAGGCTGATAGAGAGAGAGAGGGAGAAATTCGATCATGGATGTTGCCGAGATCACAACTCTTATATGGCTTTCAACTGGGTATAGGAAGGACTGAAAATAGGTTATTTTATCATTAAAACTATATAGGAGGGATTGCGCTATGACAACCACGCCAAACTTGTAGTGTCTCGTTGGTTTATTAAAAAACAAACAAAACTGGCTTTATCTATTGTTCCTACCTCTGAACGGTCTCATAGGACCGATTGAAATCTTGAAGTACTTAAACGCAATTATCAATTTGCTTTTATAACATTGCATCACGACACGGGCATTATAGTCACGCCGTCACTGATCATCAACATTTAACCATCGATCTTCAGTTTTATTGGCATTTTATCATTCTTGTTCTTATTTTCAAACATTGTCTCCTCTCGCAAAAATAATAAGAAGAAAAAAACCCTCCGTGACATTCTCTTTGCACAAAATTTGCAGACGACTTTTCAATTTCCGAAGTTTTATGATGTTTCCGAAGGAGGAACGTGAAGGGGTAATCATCTTACGACATAAAGAGTCTATAATTGGGGTTCTGAAGAACTATAAACTCTACTCAATCGGTATCGTGTGGAGAGACAGAAACAAGAAAGGACTTAAGGTAACGATGATTAACATGTGCATAGTTTGTTCTTTGAACTCGCCAGTAGTTGAGATGAAGACATCAATTTTGTGACAGGTTTGGCAATGAGGGGAAACGGCTCATTTGGAGGAGCGGTAGTTGTATATTTTCCACTCATTCTTTCTCCCCCCTCATGTGGATGGGATCGGCGTAGTTTGCTACGTCGTTCACGAGCCCATATTGAAAATTCCACGAGTTGATATTTCCGCTCGCAAAAGAAAAAAATACTGCACGGGAGTTGATGGAACGAAAATGAACGGGTTGCTAATAAAAGAGTTTTTCAAACAGAAATGTCGCGGGAGTAAGTTTAGCTGAAGTTGTCTGGTCAGAAGAAAAAAAAAACGTGAGGTGAAACGTCTCATGAAAACTGTTTTGAGCTTGAAATAAAGTAGATGACCGCAGAATTTAACAATCTGGAGACATATCATGTTTCCACAGGAGTCCTGAAGTATTTTCCTCTGGTTAGGTCTATACCTCCCCAAGTTCTGAATTTATTGCCGCTCCGAGTTGAATTTCTCCTACATAAAGGGTACACAAAAATACAGACGAATTTGATAATGCTGAGCGTCTTGTGGTAACACGGTTTTCTCCTCTGTTTCCTAATCAGATGACGCCGAGAGAATCGAACAGATTATGAGCAATTAGTACTAGAACAATTCAAGACAAAACGGACTGACCAAACAAACAAATAAACTTATTTTAGTGGTATTATGGGCTAGTTGTCTTTATGTTAGCCGTAGAAGGCAAATTGACGACCACGCGAATATGGGTTACAGTGGTTTGGTTTTAACGGGTGAAACCGTGAATGGCCACACCTCTTCGCCTAATATTCTCGTCATTTGACACCTTCGGATGCCAAAAACTGTTGGTTCAGTGTCGCTAAAAAAGATATACGACTGTCCTTTTTACCTACATTAACGACTATCTCTCGTTCGGTTTACTTCTCATCCAATGGAGGCGCTACGATGTCTTCATCATTTTGTCCGCTGATGACCACTGGAGATACCACCGGCTCCGGAAAGCTTAATATGATTAGACGACTTGATAATGATGATGATAATGATGATGGTGACGATGATAGTGATGGCGATGATGACATAAAATATGTACATTCATGCATGCATACATACATACATACATACATACATACATGCAAACATATAGATGCCCAAAAGAATTATTTACGTAAAACTGGTGATTGGTCATTTCAGGGAGGTGGAAGAGAGTCCACCACCCTGGTCATTATTCAAGGTTCGTCAGTGTCGAAGATGGAAGTGGACGACATACCTCAGTATCGCGTGACAAACTTTCGGAACGCGAGTCATAAAAGTTGATCCTACAATCCTAATAATCCTAATAATTACCTTCCTTCGTCTCGGTCTTGGTTAGTCTATGAAGGAGAAGAAAAAAAAAACCATCGATCTGCTTTTTGGTACATCTCTGATTTTATTAATATCTTTCTAGATACATAAATATGCTTAATTTATATGATATATACGAAACTTAAGTTCTAATCGTTTCTAGTTGCTCTGCTTTTGATATTAAGTGCCTGGTCACTAAGTGTTCTTTGGACCTTCACAAGATGTACGATTATCAGTTAGTCAGTCATTAGGCTTTACCATACTTTTCAAACATTTTAAGCATCGTAATATGTCAGACAGTGATTTTATTATCTGTTTCTTGTGTTGTTTTGTTCAATGCGTTTTAAAGATTGCACTATATAATTTTCGCTATATGATTAAATGATCGATATCTTATGATTAGAGTATCAGAACGATTGAGTGTTAGGTACGCCTTGCACATCTTTCGTGTTCTTATTTGGCCATCAATCTCCTCAAACCCCACTTCACAATAGTTGCGATCAGTTTGATGGATTTTTTTGGTTTGTTTCTTGTATCATTTTAGTTGTATGATATTCATCTCTTTCAGTACTTCCGTTTTACCCCAGATAATGAAATCTACAGATCAGACTATTTTTGTTGTCGTGAAATCCAGAGGTTCACACTTATTTACTCATGTCGTAATTGTCTCCATTAATGATATCTTATGGGTACTGAGCTACAATATTAACAAAACAGTAAAATCGACGTTTCTTTTTCTTGTCTTGACCTGATATACTCGTTATTCACCGGGCCTTCTTCGATTATTATCTTATCAATCTCAGCTATATAGTTCTCAGTTTTCCCATCTCCCTCCCTCTCTCTCTCTCTCTCTTTGAAGCCCTCTCTCTCCCTCACTTTCTCTCTCTGTCAGTCCGTCTGTATCTCTGTTTATCTGTCTGTCTGTGTCTGTCTATCTGCCAATACAATCTATATTTCTATCTTTCTCTAGCATTTAAATGTAGCTACATATCTCTATCTATCTAACTAATCATCTATCCATCTGTCCATTCATCTGTCTATACATCTATATATACACACACACACACAACATCTCTCTCTCTCTCTCTCTCTCTCTCTCTCTCTTTCTCTTATAATTTGCTGTTAGTATCTCAATCTCTCTTCTTTTTTTATTTCTCGGAAGCTTATCGTTCCTATGGTTTTGTATCTCTTTAGCAGTCCCCTTTTTAGGGGTGTTAATGATAACATGTTTCCGTCCGTGAAGATGTCCTTATTAACCGAAATATGACTACAATCGAGCCAATTTCCGCTCCAAAACTTGCAAAAGAACTGAACTCTCCATTAGAGCCCTTTTTGTTATTCCCAGACAGTATAATACATCACTCGAGAGGAGAATATTTGGCGGTAAATCGGGGAGATATTAAGGCACGGCTACACGAAATTTGTGAGAGACTCGCGATTCCATTGTCATGACGTGACGAATCGGTGGTGTATGGTGTCCTCAAAGAGAAACTAAAAGACAGCCAGGTATGCTATTGATTACCATGACGACGTTTAATCCGTACAATAGGAAGAGCGCGTTCCCCGGACAATCATAAATTCTTCCTCTGACATGTTTATCACCGCTCTGCCCTGGACATATTACTTGAATTAAACCATGGAGCTCCGTTCTCTCTTCTACCTCCTCTGCTCTAACGCATTACATTCGTCGTGAAAGGAAATGCCTAAAATGGGAGGGGGCTGCGAGATATATCAATTAAACACAAATGTCTTGGAAACTGAAGCTACAATTTCTTACTTTTTCTTCCATTTTTAAAGAAGAGTGATCATAGGTTAGTACCGTTCTACTCATCGATTTCCCATGTATGTTTGAATGATGATGATAGTAGAGGCCAAATAGTTATGGATATGTTAATGATAATGATAATCACGATAATGATAGGAGTATATAATAATGATGATAGCAATAATGATATCTTCTGTTAGTCTACGTTATAGACAGGTTGCCTTTTGATGCAAATGTTTGGTTGGACAATCGGATTCGGTTATTAGCCTTATGTTACATATTGACTGGAATTGTGACATTTATTATTGTAGTGTGTCCTTTTTATGCTGAACAAAAATCCACTCATTTTAGTGATAATTCGTTTTATTTTGTTTTTTAATTCATTTGGTAAGGTGGGGGTATGCAAATGAAATCCCCACCACTGACGAATTCTTCATGCAAATCTTTGCAGGGACGGATCATTTGATTTTTGAAAGTTAGAAGTAACCTCATGCAAAAATGATTTGCCTCCAAGAAATAGAAGTTTAAAAAGAAAATTAAAATAATATTGAAAATCAGATTGGTAAGAGTTTAATCAAATGTTCAAAGTTGTCCAATATTTTCACCCCCCCCCCCCAAAAAAAAAAAAAAAGATAAAAAAAAGAGAGAGAGAGATTAGAGCAGCAAAATCATAATAATGTCAATTAGATGAGGTGATTACATTATGGTCTCATATTAGTTCTGTTACTAGCAAACCAGTGGCCTTCTCAATTCCACGTCTTTAAATATGACGCCCGGGTGAGTTCCAACGAGTCGGTCGCCTTCTCACCGCACGTTTAATTTCGTACCTGTAATACCTGCGTGCACGATTGCCAACAATCATGTCTCGTCATACCTGGCTCGCTCGAGGTGAACCTCGGAACGAAGAGGTCAACCACTCCACGTGCGTGCAGGTGAGGCTCGTTGAAAAGGTCACGAATGCAATGAGACAGAGGAAAAGGCCATGGGTGAAGTGGGTCACAAATTCGCACGTGCAATTGACACTAATATTTGGGAACGCTCGTCTCGCCGTATCAAAAGCTATCGGCCGTACGAAAATAATGAGGGGGAGCGGGGGTGAGACCCCTTTCACACCGTAAACATCAGCTCGCCTCTGGTTTGCAACAGACTAAACTTAGCATTATCGCACAGATATTGAGTCATTCTCGATATTTGGATTGGAGATTGGATGCAAGAAATTTAGATGAAGCTTTAATAAAGGCAGCAATTAACGAACTAAAAGCTCTGTACGTTTTCTGCTCCCAGCCGATCACTGCTTTCACTGAGGTAGAAAAACGCTCGGCTGTTGTCTCTGGTTTAAAATCGACAACGCTTTCTTTAATATTGTTGCCTTGTTTCCTGATCAAAAAATAAGTCACCTTTAAAGGCAAACTCATTTAAAATAAAAGGGTCTTTTCTCTCGAAATTGCACTTCACAGGACAACGGAATTTCAGTTTCAATTATCATTTTGGTTATTACTCATTGATTGATTTTATTTGCTGTTGGTTGATAGGAGGCTTTCATCTTCACGATATCCTAACTGCCAGGTGAAAAGAATAGTTTCATTTTACCAATATCAAGAGGGTTTCTCACTCCCAATTTGTCAGCGGTTTATAATGCGGATAGGCTTCAGCTTGACTTTTTCTTTTCAGCGCTAAAAATATAGCAGCCGAAACGATGGAAAAGCAGGAAATAGTGATGACAACTTTATGAGAGAATTGCCCGTGGCAGAAACAAACGAGATCGGGTTTTTCTCCTGGGATGGATTGGAGGGGGGGGGGGGGTCGATTACTGATAAGATGAGGAGGGGTGGATGGGTCCTTTGAAGGAGTTAAAAGATAAGGATAGAAGTAAGTAAAGTTATTAAAGCTCGAGAGCCTTTGGGAAACATTAACCAATATATAGCAAACATTTGGCTCCTGTCTTAGAATGTTCTAAAGAAATGATTCTCGCTATGATTTTACGCACGGTGAATATACGCTTTGAACACCAAATCTTGCTCACGAAACATCGTTCTTTCAGAGTACGTACAATAACATATTTCATGATTTTATTGACGTCAGCGTATATTCTTTTCTTTCTTTTTTTGAGTGACGGCTTCCCTGAATTACATACAATAAAAGACTGATACTTCATATATTATGTCAGTCACATTGCGTTTAACGGATAGACAGCATAGTTTTCTTAACTACCCTTATTTTTCTAACAGTGTACCTGCCTTCATCGGCGAAGCCAAAACCTGAGAATGTTCGTATTTCCCTATTTGCAATTATGCAGCAATTGGGGTCGTTAACTGTTAGTGTGTGTCCAACTGTGTGTTTTGGAAATGAAAGGATTTTCAAAGGCATATATAGTAATATGCACACACGCACACATAACACACACCGCCACTCAGAGAAGCTAGATCTCTTTTAATAGCAGCTTGCCTGCCGGATCACCACGGGGGGACTCCTGTTAGGCTGTATGCCATCAGACGTCGAATGTCTTGCGGTATGTGTTCTTTGAGTTTGTCTCCTTGATTGAATGTAGAAGGGTATAGTGGCAGGCCAATATTCCTTCATTCATTCGCTAAAGCAGACTCTACAAATTCTTGAGAAGATTTGTAAAGGCAGTTTTGAGGTCATTGACACGCAAGGCAATAGTTAATCAGCGCAATGAAGCTGACCATCTTATGAATAATAAAACTTTGAATGAACACTCCGCCAGGACGCGCGCGCGTGCGCGGTCGCAGTATACCTGACACCGCTATTGTTGTTGCATTGTTATGGAGTCTAATTTGTGAAAATACGTCATGAGTGGACAGGACATGACAAGGCGCGAAAAAAAAAAGTGAATGAAAAAAAAAAAAAGAAATCTGAGCGAGAAACAAACTTGAGTCCAGACGAGACGAACAGATAGCAAGTCACGGGGGGTGACGAGTCTTCCTCGGACCGAGGTGTGAATGTCAACTTCCCTTCGTCAACAGGCACGTTGTCCAGTGACCGCGAACTGCCGCGAGAATCTGCACCTAGTTGGCAGACAGTACCACAGAGTTCTGTCTTCTTTGACTTTAGGGAATTCCGAAGTGACTGCCCGCAAAATGTTTTTCTATAACCTGGTAATCGTTATCGGCCAACCAACTTGTTCGTTCCATCCATGTTCTGCATTACTGATGCCTACCTCAGCAATTTCGACCACATTTAGCTCAAAAGTCATCATAGTACAAATCAACCAACTTGTTCATTCTACCCATGTTCTTCATTACCGGCTTTTGAAATTCCACGTGCATTTGTGGACTAGTGATACTGATCTAAATAGATATTCAAATCAGACGAGATGACCATTTTATCCCCTCATAAAAACTCCAATTACTTTACATAGAAACACTACTTTGTGTATGTTCAGCTTTGTGGGCGATGATTTTTGACGACTTTAACCCCTTCCCCGAAAAATCTCCATCATGAAAGAATCATAATGCCATATAAGTATATAAAAGATACGAGTTGTTGGGGGGGGGGGGGTTCGTGTTCAATTAAAAAACCAGGAAATTTGGTGAACATTTGTGTGCATGTTAATGGGCGACTATAGATGTCATAATTATGAGTGTCGACTGATTTCACTCACATTGAAAGTGATGGAAAAATTTTTGTCGAGTATTTAACAACTCAAGCGTTTTATAACGAATGACGATTATCGTAAACAGACATTTGCCCATTCAATCAAACTTTTTTTTTTGGTTGTTGTTGTTGTTGTTGATGGGTTTTTGTTTTGTTTTTGTTTTGTTTGTTTGTTGGTTTGTTTGTTTTATTTTTGTTTTTTGTTTGTTTTTTGTTTTTGTTTTTGTTGTTGGCTCTCTTTTCCTCATCTTCATTTATCATGCTGTAAATAAGACTTTGGGTTGATTTTGGTTGGATTGGACCCACCATCTGAAGTCTTACCCTTACCAAGAAGCTACGTAGCTCCATCATACCCTGACCTTTGATAACGTGCATTGAAACCGTGAAACCCATCAAAGCCTTGAAGAACATTATATTCTTCTCTCTGTGTATCTCCCTCTCTCCCCTCCCTGTCTCTCCTCCCCCCCCCGTCTCTCTCCCTCTCTCTCTCTCTCTCTCTCTCTCCCTATTTATTTCTCCCCTCTATCTCCTTCTCTCTTCCGTTTCTCTCTTTCTAATAATTCCTTTCAGGTAGAAAAGATGGACTTGTATGATAATGATTCGCGGCAGTTTCAAGAAGTCTAAAAATACTCGCAGGCTTTGCTCTCTTACTCATTTGAACTTTGAGATGTTCATCCATCTAACACACAGTCAATTTCATGTGATTCGAGACCTTTTCCCTTTTTCTCTATAAAGAGCTGGTCGACAGTTGTCCGTGGATTAGTCACTATTATGTCGAGACAAATAAGCAGTCGTGTCAACACTCGTGGTATCTTGTATGAGATCGAAAAGATGATGATCATTGATGCTAAGGGAGCAAAAAATGATGACAACATACTTGCAAACTACAGAAAGAGAGGGGGAGGGGGAGAGATATTGAGTATATAGTTACAGCACACAAGGTTGGGCAAAGGTTTGGTTTGAGTTGACTTGATTTTTAGTTTTTTATATCTGTACTGCCCTCGTATTATGACAAAATGACAAACAGGTCAGATGAGAGGCTGAAAGGTGAACGCTGAATATTTTAACAGAAGCACAATTTTCTCAGCAATAAAGATCTATATTAAATTATAATTAGCATACGTATATATATATATATATATATATATATATATATGTATATATATATATATATATATATATATATATACATATGTATATATATATATATATATATATATATATATATATATATATATATATATATATATATATATATATATATATATATAAAGAGTTGAAGGGTAATCGAGCTTGGGTCTGCCTGAACCGCTATGACGTCTCCGTGGCCCAGCGGTTTAAGGCGTTGGCGTTCCATGCAAAAGACCCGGGTTCGATTCCCAGCGGAGAACAATTTTTCAACTCATGCACTTTTCCGAAAAGGAAAAACAGTGAGAGAATAATGATGTCAAAGCTACGCACCGATTTATCTTATCTTTCTCATATCATATATATATATATATATTATGTATGATGTATAATACATCTCCTGTACTCGATTAAACCAGGGAGGTGCTCCCTGATTAAACAATGAAACACCATTGTAAACCAATAAACCAGTAAACCAGCTTACTTTCATTTATATTGTAATTGTAATAACTCTTTTACCATTCATTCAAACTCTTCTGTTCCTTTGTTAATCCGGAATGTAGATTTCTCACAGGGGTATTCCCTTCCCTCTTAAGTGTAATCTTCCCCACGTTTAATTTCGCTTGGGGGAAAACAGAGTCAAGTCAAAAAGACAGAACGCTGTATGTTTGTCCTTTGAATTCGATACGGTTAATTAATGTTTTAAGTCTACATGAAATAGTCTTGTAAAACAATGCATGAAATGTATGATTTTGAAAAGAGAGGTGAAAATAACTCTTTATCAAGACTGCGACTGTAACATTGTTAGTTTCAAAAAGCCAACAACAATCTCCTCCTGCTTTATGTTTGATTCTCAATGCATACTTTCAAAAAGATCCATCCGACTCTTCCACTGTCGTTCAAAATAAAATGTCGAAAGATCAACCGAAACAATCTGCTGCCCTGCCTGGATTGCAACCCTACCCTCGACCGACTGGACCTGCCGGGTCCTCCGGCCACGGACGCGCTAATCGCCCATCATTTCATCGTCGCCGCCCCATTATACAATATACCACCTCTTCAAATCTACCCCCCGTAATTTGATCAAGTTCTAGCGAGGTGTCAAAATAGACATGAATACTTCAACTGATCCACGCGGATCTAGTAGTTGGGGAGTGATACTTATTGATTCCATGCTAACTCCCTCCTACAGCACATAAAGGTAGAAGTAAGTGTGTGTTTGTGTGTGTGTGTGTGTGTGTGTGTGTGTGTGTGTGTGTGTGTGTGTGTGTGTGTGTGTGTGTGTGTGTGTGTGTGTGTGTGTGTGTGTGTGTGTGTGTGTGTGTGTGTGTGTGTGTGTGTGGAATTAACCGGATATCCCTTTTATTGAGTACCGGGAATCCTAGTTCAACGATAAGGAGACGCTTCGAATCGCGGATTTAGGAAAAGGATTGTTTTGATCACGCGGGGAACAAAAAGCAATCCAGGTTTATAACCTTGGTGACAATTTTCGATATGCGCGCAAGACCAGTATCAAATTATAGACTCTAATAATGGAAAGATGCGCTCTTATACACGGAACATCAGCTCTGCATTATCAATAGTATCTTTGTTTGAATAAAATGGTTATCGACTTGAGCTGATTAGGGTAGTTGCCTACAAGGGATGTAACATTACTATTCAACTAAGTACAGCAATCTTGCACTAATTATGTCTGCAAGTTTAAGTCATTTTTGCCATAATTTACGTCATGTACAGATAGATTTGAATGTTGTGAAATGATTTGAGTATCTCTACTATCTATGCTTAAAAGAAATAGATCTCATTTATATATTATCATCATTGGCTATCTAGCAGACAAATCAACTTTCTTCTCGCATCCCCCTCAATCATTTTCTCTCCTATTACTTCGTCTCCCATTTGACTGATTGAAATAGAGATTCAACCTCGATGGGGGAACTTTTCTCTTATATGAAATTCAAGTTTGTCTGTTGTTTTTCTTGCCAACATGTCACGAGATAGATCTATGAACGTCACATTAACTATGACAACGCAGCCATGCAACGACAATGATTTTTTTAATTTCTCTTTAGATGCTGGTGTATTTAGTGGTCCAACATCACATGTCGCGTTATTAGACCACAAGCTGCATAATAATTACCACAATCTGAGACAGAGAGAAACATAGAGCGAGATGTAAACGTTGCCGCCGATCCGATTGACTACCGGAAAAATTAATCAAAGCACGCCCCCATACGCTTGTAAACGTCAGTTGTGCTACGTCATCCATCTCCTTGTTGGGATACGACGTCTTATCTTCGGGAATTTTCCTTCCCGACATGGACTTGCAATTTTTATGTCTATTCCTCTTTACTTTTCCAATACTTAAAAAAGAATAGCCATATGGTACACTGTACAGATAAATGGTTAATCAGTTCCTTCATGTTGTGGTGTTGTGCTACTTATGAAAGTTTCTTTTACAGCCTTAAAATCAACTTTATACTTATTTCGACAACTGCCTTTTCGACTTGCCTACGAAAACTTCAATGATAATTTTATGATAATTATGTTTATCCACGTTTGGTGCCCAATCTACTCTCCCTTTATTGTACTTTTCTGTCCGTGATGATTTAGTATACAGAACCTTGTAAACTCCGGTTCCTAAAGTCAGTTGGCTGTAGTCTGGTCTTGCCGCGATCCAGGGGCTCTGTCATCGGCACCCATGCAGTAGCACCTCGGACAAGTCTTTGGTTCGTAATATTTGGTAGGGTTTTTAGGGGGAATCTGGCTGTCAACGCAAACAGGGGTCTCATAATTTGGCGCTGTGGTCGCAGTGCAGATAGGGGAAGAAACGTTCTGTCTCCTTCTCCACGATGTTTCGTCTCCCCCTCTCTCGCTCCCATCTCCCTCACACTAAAGGCTTAAGTTAAATTCGGAACATAAGACGGCTTCTGATGTTGTAATGGGTCCATAATGAGGCTCTTGAACGAAGGGGAGGGGAAGAATCTCCTCTTTCACATCATTCCAAACACAAACTAAACAAGACAAAACAAAGCGATACAAAATATCTTCTGGGGTCGCATCCTTGTCGCGATGACATCGGGGCTCCGCCCGAAAGTCGTCTCGATGTCAGAGGCCGAGGAGTCTATTACATTACAGATAAGAAGACTCCTGCTCGGCGCAAATCTAATAACATGTGCAAATTATCGACAAATTTTCCCCCAATTTTCAGAGTCATGGCTGAGGTCATTTTGATTTGCTCGAATTCGCAAATGACTCCAGGAAAGTATGCATATCTCTTGTTCTTTGCCTTTTCCTCCCATTTTCCCGTGATATAGAGATAAACTTTGGCACCTCTCCGGGTCGTTTGACAGTAAGAGAGAGAGAGGGAGAAGGAGACGAAAATCTAATTTAGCACCTCGTGTTTCTTTTTCACATTCGCACGTGGAATGAATTAATGCGCTGCTGTGAATTGTTCTGCCGATGCTGTCGCTGCTGCGGAGGCCGGTGTCACAGGCGATCCGTTCCGGCCAGTCGATAAGTTCCGCCGGAACTTATCGGCGGACTGTGGCCGGTATATAAGATCCCCCAGATCCAATCGGCGGGATTTTTGCCTCACCGCCGATAAGATCCCCCACCGCCGATTCGTTCCGGGTCTCTACCGTACAATGTATACAAAGTGGTAATGGGGAAACACCCCTTCAGTAAAATGTACTCTTCCAGTCTCCCTCTGCAGCCAATGAACTTCTCCAAATCTCTCTGACCAGCCAACCGAACAAAGTTGCCAATTTGAAACCCGGACTACAAAGCGATTCCTTTTTTCCCCTCCCTTATCTCTTTCGTCGTCATGGTGGCCATGGTACAGTCACAGAACTCTGCTCTGTAGAGTTCTGCACGATGTGACGTTGGACATGCCAACCTCTCTGATTTGAATCATTTTGAACAGAATAATCGAATGAGTAACTGTAATTGGGATGTTCGGCATGCTTTATGTTAACTACTGTAATACAAGGACCTTCATATTAAACATACTATGAGCTCAAATAGTCCACCTTCATTTTAATGTCTATTTTCAGGGCACATAGTCTAATCATTTTAGTGCGATATAACGACCAATATGATCGTCAACGTCATACATGCATGTTCGTTTGGTTCATTATTTTTTCAGTTGTAACAACTAAAAATGACGCGATGAATTTTGTTTTTGTGTGTTAAGTTGTCCTTATTATATGTTGTGTCCGTGTGTATGTGCATATGAATGTGTGCGTGTGTTTTTTTCTCTCTCTCTCTATTGGGGAGGCGGTCTATCTATACACACAGATTACTTCAAACAGGAAAGGTATTCTAAAGAGATACAGTATAGTTTTGGTTGAGTGGGCGATTGAAAATCTAACGTTTTGCAAGACTTGTAATTAGAAAGCACATTTGAAATAGAGAGCGTACGATTCTAAGAGAAATTGAAAGTACATTATACAAAATCGGTTTGGACTGAAAAAAAGACATGTGTAGTGGGCAGATAAGGTGGGTCCATCCTTTAATTAGGGTCTCTTTGTTTATACAATGCGAATAAAAAAAAACGCAACAAGATTTGATTTCAAATTTGTGAAGATTGTGTTAACTTTACACCAAAGTGAGTAGCAACATCTTAAAACCATATATGATACTCCTCTTCAAAATGATAATTATTTATGCATACACGGTCATGGATGGCTAAGTAATCATTCTTTTTAGACAATGGGTAAATTGGACTTGGGACCAAGTTTAGACCCTGCAAGAATCAATGCACCTTATCAGAAATTAACTTAACAAATCAATGGAATAATGAAATTAATAACCACAACTTACCATTGTTTTTTTTCGGATATCTCTTTTTAACATTACATCCCATGCCCCTCAACATGGCCACCATTCCTTCTCACACAGAGATTAGCTCTTTTCTACATCTCACGCACAATTCTGCGAATCATTGTGGCTTGATGGCGTAGAGCTTCAAATTCAGTGATTCTTTGTCTCAGAGTTGCAATATCAGGTTGAAGGGTAATGAACACTTTGCTCTTGAGATAACCCCAAAGGGGGAAAAATTGCAAGAAGTCAGATCCAGAGATTCTGGTGGCCAATGGCTGCACACCATGATACAGGGCAATCACCCGATTTCCAAATACCTCAGCCAATCTGTTTCTTACTGCAACTAGTCGATGGGCTGGTGCGCTATCCTGTGCCCACCATAGGCGTCTGAACACACCCCTTTGTTGCACAGGAAAATCTTCCATTAATTCAGGAATCACATGTTAATTTAAAATTTGTAAGCATCCATTTTCGTTGCGGTTGTTTTCAAAGAAGAAGGGCCCTAGGTATGTCTCACCAGTCTGAACATTAAAAAAAAAGTGAATTAAAAAGGATTTATGCTGGTCTCACTAACTGAAACTCAGCCATCCGTGACCGTGTAAGAATAAATAAGATGTCATTGGAAAGAGGAGATTATATGGCTTTATGATGTTGCTACTTACTTTGGAGTAAAGTAAACACCATCTTCACAAATTCGAAATTGAATCTTGTTGCTTTTTTTGTACGCACTGTAGCTACATATATCTCAGCAATTTGAAGCTAATTTGTGTAAAATGAACTCTGAATTCCTAAAAGAATTGAATGCTGTTTAGTGTTGCAGGTTTCTCATTATTTGTTTGTTCTGAACACCACCTTATAGTCAATACTGTACCATCCGTTCAATCTTGAATGTCTTCCCTTTCCATGATAGGGACTGAGGCCCCAAAAAATATCTTCTGTTAAAAGGGGATGGCTTGTAACTGATCATCGGGAATCAGTGGGAATGCTGGGGGATGATTGTTCCAATCCTTGGGGGATTCATTTAAGAGTGCATTTTTTGTTCTGTGAAAATTATTTGCTTCAGAATGGTCTCATATTCAAGTAATGTGCAGTGTAATGTTTCCGGGTTAGCATGCCTGTACAGTCACGGGGAATTAAACAACACAGTTATACTTGAATATGAGACCGTTCTGAAGCAAATAATTTTCATACAACAATAGATATATTAATGTACTCTTTAATGAATCCTACTAGAATTGGAACAATCTTCCCCGAGCATTCCCACTGATACCCATTGATCAGTTACTAGCCCTCCCCTTGAAAGAAACTAGAGTGCATGCAAAATATGGGGTAATATATATCAAACTCGCGTAAATTTTCTGACTTCTAGTGATACCCTATAACTTGAATATCCAAACAGTGCACCTATGTCCGATATCTGGTGTTCCATAAAAAAAAGTTACATTTTCTCTTCGTAAACATTAAGTTTCATTTATATATGTACATACATTTTTAATGGAAACACATATTATATGCACATGTAAAAGGTGTGAAGCCAATAGTGGCGATGGGATAGACAGAAATTGAAAGAGATAAGAAAATGAAAAACAGCTATCATAAACTACATGTAACATGAATCGACAGGAAACAGACAGAAATATGGCTTAATGTACCCCAAAATGGCATCTTTTAGATAAAAAGTAAAAAGGGTAAAAGCGGTAGGCTAACAAAGAGAGAAAAAAACAACACAGAATTAAAAATAAAGAATAAAGAAGAGATTTAGAGTGCGAAGGAGAAAAATAAGGAGAAAAGTAAACAAAGGAAAATTTTATTCATCTCGAGTTATAATAGCTCTACATCAACAGCTTAAAATAAAGAAATTTTAATCCATGTATCCATAAATAAATAAATTCAATTCAATTCAATTCAATTCGTATACAGCTGTATATCAATAGTTTTTGTATACATGTAGTTGTAAATGTCGGGTTAATGTATTGTTATTATGGTGCATACGTTAATGTATGTTAATGTGAGTGAGTTTCATTTTTTACTCTATGACATGTCTGATTGTGGTGTACCTGTGATGTATTGAATGTAAATTTTGTTGCGATATCCAATGTATAAAGAATTTCCAGAGTGGACAATTTAAGTAATCAGTTGATAAATCTCCTCTTCCGTTTATCCTGTTCAGCGTGTAGGCATTCTCTCTCTCCTTCCTTTAATTTTGTTTTTGCTCTAATCCTTTCATTCGTATATTCCCCTCAGTTTAGTCATGTCACGTTGTTGTGTCTCTGTTGTTTCTTTCATTTTGTCTTATTTTTTGCATTATGCATAATTACGCACTTGTAATTATAATAAGTATTTTTGAAGATATTTTAGAGTGGTCTAAAATCTACAACCAACGCTTTTTAGTGGACCTCTTAGTTCTCATTTTTACCCTGCAAACATAACTTTGTAATACCAGTATGTGTGCATATCTTTATTAGTTTGTTAATTACCATTGAATGTCATACTTTGTAATGTATACTTGCTTATGTTTGCATTTTTGATTTACTTTGTGTTATGTTTTTTTTGAAAGAAAAATGAGAATAAAATAGATAAATGAAATGAAATCCAAATGCATAGCTCCATTTTAGTCCCCTGCATACACGGCATACACATTAACAATTTGTTTGCAGACTATTAGACCAACATTCTTTTTTTGTTTTGAAGTAAGCTGAACAATAATTTTCTTATCAGAACAAAGCTCACCGAAAAAAAAAAACCATGTTTATCCTTGCTGTACCCTACCAGCAAAACCTCCCTCTCTCTTCCTTCCCACTTCAAGCAGTCTCTTATAAATGTAGGACCTATAACTATAGTATTATCATGCTCTTTCGTTGAACTGTTCTTTGAAGTTTTGTCTATAAATAAAGGCTAATCGTACACTGTCTGCGCAACGGCTCCAGATGATCGACTCGTACGTATTTGTGCATGCTATTTAGCTAATACATTGTAGGCCCTACAGTAATTCATTTCTTCGCGCTACTTGTACGAGGTTATAATATGATTCATTTAAAGGGAAATTATCAGAACGTAAAAATAGGTTTGTCCTTAATATCATTTAAAAAATGAAGAAATAGCTTTCTTAGATTTTTTTGGTTTGGTATCAGCATCCACAATACACAGATATTATTTTGTTTTTAATGAGGCCTACTCGCACAACCCGGATAGGATCGGCGGTTGCGGAACGTTTCTGCGTACGGCCTATTGTGCGGTATATTCGTTCTGCGGAACTAATCGACTGGATTCGACCAGTATATCGGTTCCCCCGGAACCCGGAACGGATCGACTGTGACACCGGCTCGTGTCGGCAAACAGCGGGAAACGATCGGCATGGTATAGGGGGAATCAATTTCATGCCAAATCATGAGGACGCAGCACAAACTTTTCAGAGTAAATGAGACCAAGCGGACATGGTATATTTGACTTTTTTACAGCTTTAGAATACAGGCCAAGTACAAACAAAGATGATTGTATTGGAATGGAAAATATAGAGAATAAAACAAGAAGAATGGAAAAGTATTAATGATTATATGGTCTTCTTTGTCCAGGGTTACAGCCCTCCTCAGAGTTGCCACTGCTCTACCAGAGGGCCCTGCCATTATTATTACCCCAGCGTGGCCAGGTACCCATTTATACTCCAGGGTCGAGAGGGACATGTGTAAAAACATCTTGGCTAGGGACGTAAGCACTGGGCGGGATTCAAACTCGGTCCTCCAGTTGAAAGTCAGGGGTCATATGCACTCTGTCACAGTGCCCCACCCGAGAAGAAGAAAGGAAATAAGAGTAAGTGCAAGAAGCAAGAGGAAGAAGACAAATCAAAACAACAACGTTTATATCAAGAAGAAGTAAGGCGAAAAGTATGTTAAAAAGGAGAATCGGAGAAACTTTTCTTAATTTTCTCTTTCCGTTACTATGTAGGCCTATTTTCTTCTGCTTTGTCGTATTCTTCTTATCATTTTTTCTCTTTTCTTTCAGTTCCTTGTTATCATCATATATTATTGTTCTTTTTGGGAAAGAAAATTTTACAATGAGGAAGAAGAGATGATGATGATGATGTAGACGTTATATCATAGACATGATGGATCTAATTCTTAGATAACGCATTGATGTTAAGTTTTATCACATTTGAACATAGATAGTTTTAGATTTGATTTCGTTTCAGCGAACTTTTCTTTGTCATTGTGGATAATTAGTTGGAAACCAAGTGGATATTTTGCAAACACCATACTTTTTAACGCATCACCGCCTTCAGTGTAATATAGCAGAGCGTTGTGCCGTTTTAGATTAAAAGGCGGCCACAGTGACGCTTTCATGCAGCTCTCGTGGTTATGATATTCCGAATATTTAAATCCTCCACCCTTTCCCTATCATGAAGAATACAGTGATCATGGTGATGCGTCCTTCCAGTAAGATTCCAGTAAGTAAGGTCCATGTAGTGTCCGTTCATATGTCATTAATTCTTCTTCACTCATCATTACCAAGGGGCGGATCCAGGAATTCTGTAAAGGGTGGGGGGGGGGGGAGGAGGAGCAACTAATATTTCTGGTGTCACTTCCGGGTTTCATTTCATTTTTTTCCTTTTTATTTCTGTTGGTTTTTTTATGAATAATAAAGGGGGGCGTACGCCGGTTGCGTCCCCATCTGGATCCGTCAGTGTAACCTATAGCCTAGTAGGTAGACCCCCACCCCTCTCCCCCAGGTATCCTTGGTTTATTTTATTTATTTATTTATTTATTTTATTTATTTCTAATCTTTTGTCAGGGTAGTCCATTCACCAATAAATAGTGGTCTTCCATGGAGCCCTGAATAATATTGATGAACATATGTACATTAAATAGCAAAACGTATATACAGAAGATGACATAATACAGTGTAGATACATACCAGCATACTGTACATTGGTGGATCTGTTAACCCACTAGCATCTGCAACGCCCGAAACCACCGTCTTATTACTCCCTATAAAGTAACCACCCGCAACCGCTCGTCCGTTGTTTAGGTAGTTTTATGCTTTATCTTTTTTTTTTCATATAGAATAGATAATTACGTGATTTGAAAGAGGATAAAGGTCAACGAAATTATGTCAGAATTATTTCTGTTACACATCATTCTCTAGGTAAAATCTTAATAGTCTTTCAACATGAATATAACTTATGATAGACAAAAATAAACACGCAGTGAACTATTTTACATCATTTAGAAAATTGTCGAAATGAGAGTAATATTGCTGTACCTTCCAGGAAACCATATAAGGCCACTATGTATAGCCTACAGAAGCTTCAGTTGCTAATCTTGTCAAGCCCCATACACAGTAGATGTCCTTTTTTCACTCCTTGGATACCACAACTCCTTCCAGTGATGCTATTGATAATATTTCCGTCGTTAACCTTTTGCATTTCATACTGCATGAATACGATCATTGTAACTTCACGCTAGACACGCTAGACTATTTGTAATCTACATACGTATAAGCGAGATGGTAAATAAAGAAAATTGATATTTGCGATGTTCACCTGAGTGTACTCTGACGATACAGTGTATAGTACATGTACTAGCATTTTTTTCCGACAAAAATGATTTAGGATGGATCTTTTTGACTGGATGTGTAACACTAGAATAAGTTTGAATCGAAATTTTTAAAAAAAGGTTTGTATTTTTATTATTGGAACCAGAAAATTGCTGAACAAATACTAACTTTCAGATCTGAATGTAAACGAAAATAAAGAAATTGATATCAAGTTGATTGGGTATCACATTCGATAAGGAGCTAAATTGGACCGTCAGGTTGATTCTGTTTGTAAGAAAGTAAGTGAAATGGTTAGCTTCACCAAATATGACACTAGCATATGTATTTTTTTTTTAATATATCACCGTAGTATTTCTTTTATATTACCGTAGTTATATGTAAATAGTATTGGACTAGTGTAAAAATATACATTAAGATGGGATCCAAAAACTTCAAAATAGAGCAGCAGAAAAATTCACATTCTTATACATCACCATGAAATACACCATATCCTTAAGTTGGATTACATTGCTTCCAGACGCACACAAATCTTACTTCAATTACTTTAAAAGTATTTAGATAGATTGACATCATCTTGTGTTTCTTTAAAAAAAAATGCTTTTAAAGAAAATATATGGTCATTACGATCTGAATATAGTCTAAGCACCCCTATGCCAAGGAGTACGTATTACACTGGAAAAGTATAGGGGCAGGAGGAATTTTGATTCACTTCTTTTAATCATTAAAAAGGAATTAACTTTGATTGTTTTTAAAGGACACTTAAAAGAGCATACACACTTTCATACATGTTGACTCTGAAACATATACAGATTGCCAAAATACGCAGAATTGGACTTATTATTTAAAATATCAGTATGGAGGAGTATCTTATAGCTTTTTATATTTTTCCTTCATCTAAGTTACTGTGATGTTTATTCTTTTTTATGGTATGATGAGTCATATATATCAAATTGATTTACTTAGAGTGCTAACTAGACTTTTCTCTTAAACAGCGGTGCCATCATGCTTATTCGTTGAGTGAGGCTATAGAGTTTCAACACTATATTCTACAAATATTGTAGCTCCATGGTGAGGCTATCCAGCCGTGTTTATCATGTAAAAATGATTCATATCGTTGTGTTTCTGTGATTCCTTTTTTTTTTGGGGGGGGGGGGGAGGGGCGGTAATAAACACCGGATACCAACCAAACCAACCAACGACGAGAGCGCTTATACGTCAAAATGGCGAGATTTATTTCTGTATAAGAAATATTCAGCGCGTTCAACGACACACCTATATTCTTCCCCTGTAACCTCCCTCTCCCTCTCACGTACACATCCCCTTTCTTCTATCTATCTTTCTCTCTGTTATTAATCCTCTCTCTGTATTTTTGTATATATGTATGTATTATATATATATATATAGTGTGTGTGTGTGTGTGTGTGTGAGTTTGTGTGTATTTTCAAGGTAGATATAGAAAGAATCACACTGAATGACCAGTGTGAAGCTACACACAGTCGTCATGTAAGATGGCAGCTGTTGTATCAGAGTTTTCATGTGTCCTGTAGAAATATGCTTGTCATACTTTGACCTAAAAAAGAAAGAAAGAAAAAGGAACAAAGAAATAGCATGGAAATCATACTTTTGTTGCCTTTTCCTATTTTCCTTTCTCTCTGCAAGCCTACAATCAGTGTACCATCGGTCGCGTTTTGTTTGAGTTAGGTACTTTTAAACCCGTCATGTAAATGCGCAGTCCAGGCTATTCACCTTCGTTGTATATAGTTTCCAACAAAGAACATCCATAATGGGACATTAAAGCTATAAATTAATGACAGACACAAAAAACATATAAATATAAGAATAATAAGAATTAAGGCAGACAAGCGACAGCAAACGCATTAAAAAGAAACAACAATTCATCATTTGCCACATCGACGAAACAAAAGGAAAGTCATATATACAACGGGAGGTTTATTTATTCAGGAACAAAAGAAAACGAGATGTACAAAATATTACCTTGTCATGGAAACTAGCCTTCGGAAATGAGAGGGAGGCATAGCGAGCTTTCACGTTAATTATTTACATGCCATAACGATAATCCTTTTGTTTGAGTAGTGTTGATGTTTAATGAGAATGCATTACTTACATAAGATGTAAACGCATACAATATGCATCGTCATTTTGTTCCTGTTTTCAGTACGCTTGTCGTTAAGCAAGAAGAAATGTATCCATGTACGCTAAGATATACGACTTGGGAGCTCTTACATGTGAACATCTTTAAATCATTGCTTTGTTACGAGGGGCTGATAACTCTCCACATGAAAAATTGAGGCATTCATTTTATCCCCTCTTTTCTGTGGCTTCGATTCTCATATCTAATGCGTCGCTCCCTCTTCGTCTATATTCATAACTCGTACATGAATTTCCGTTTTCCTTAAAATTTTCCATCAGACGTAGCCTTAACATGCATAAATCTTATACATGTATTCTTTTGTTTATGTATGTGGAACCAAATGCGACCAAAAGCCGTGAAGCAGTAATCATTTGTAGCTGCTCAGATCTCTACACAATGTTGACCCCCCCCCCAAAAAAAAAAAAAGATATGCCGATATTGTAGGTTTTCTGCTTCCAAAGAAAATCTAAAGTCAATACACAACACCAACCGAAAAAAAGATATAACCATGACAGACATTGTGTGGACATTTCAACAAAAGTATAATGCCCTTTAGCGTTGGTCTGATATCTGTTTGATCATATGCTAGCGTATGGGTTATAATTTTCCACCTCTTTTGGGTTTCTTGGTCGCGGAAATTACGTCAAATCAAATCTGAATCAAATCAAATCAAATCAAGTGAGCACCGTATTAATGTCTTTCTCGTATTCGTCGTTCTAGAAATTTCTCTTTCCCCCTCTATCTTTTTGAATTGAATTAATTTGTTTTGATTTCTGCATTTTTCACAAAGTGAATATAACGTTACAAAAAAAAATGATTATACATTGGGAAAATCGTATAGTAATGCGTAAATTTTGGTAATACACGAACAATTTGAAAATCATTGATTATGCATACTCAATCAAATTATTACGAACAATAATGTAGGAGAAGCTTGATTTTGATGACGGCCTCTGTTTATAATTGCTATTACTCGGTCCCAAGTATCTTACTTTGCTCGCCTGTCCTTATCTCAGTATCATACAGTATTAAATTCGTGCCGTCATACTTCATCGGAATCGTCCTCGCCTTTCTCCCTGACTCGTAGCGCTGCTGTGTCATCGAGGATTCGGTGGAGGAATCTAGCCTTTTTAGCCCCGATAGCAGTTTCCGAGTACAAAGTTCGGTACATACAGTGCTCAGAATTCTGGCTCACTAAAATAAATTGTGAAGGAACTCCAACTAGCAGAGGGAGTATGCCAACTTTTACTCCTTTGTAGCATCTCATAGTAGTTTTTCTTTTTGCCAAAATACATTGCAGGGATTATGGAAAATATTGCTGTTGGTTGTTTTTTTTTCTCAAATTGTAATACATACTACACATGTCTATTGCAGGAAATATAGATATACTGGCTGTTTTATGGGGTTTTTTTAAACCAAAAATACATCTTTTCAGCCTTAAGAACATTCATTGCTGTACTATGCATATAAGTTGGCATCCCTTAGTACAGAAAGAGAAAGTTCAAGCTTATGGTATGCAGACATATTGATCTGTTGCTTTAACTTTGATGTGAAAGGAGAAGTGACGACGATGATTTAAGGGGAAATGAAACTTAAATATGAATTGATGAATTGAGTTAATGCAAAAATAGAATACGTCAGTGAAGAATCCGCTCAAAAGTTTAAAGTTTCGGTACCATAATCGCTAGGTAAGAAGACTGTAATTCATGATATCATTCTTACTTGGACGACAATATATTGAAAAATAATATTTTTTTTTAATTAACAAAATTTCATATTTTATAAAAAGTACACATTCTTTCCACTTGTTACTGACATATGTTGGGGGTAACACTATTCCTCCTGCCTTCTGAAAGGGGGATGGCCGAGTGCTCTTTCATTATATGATAGAAAAATGAGAATAATATGTTGAATACACTTTGATTATCTTGTTTATAGTCATCGCTGTCCATGTGTGACTTTTTGTATTCTTCTTATCCAGCGATGGCCACACTGAAACTTTAAAAACTCTTATTTTTGGAGCAGATTATCCGATTTCCCTCAAACTTTGCTGATGTGTTCTACAAATATTTCTGCAATCATTCAGTCATCCAATCCACATATTCATGTATATTGGGGTTTCATTTTCCTTTAACTCAATCAAATATTACAATCATTGCTACTGGTAGGATACCACCTGGACAGCTTGTAGCCCTAGACGATGGAAGAGGAGGAGGAGGAGGGGGAGGAGGAGGAGAAAGAGGGGGAAAAGAGACAGACAGATAGACAGACAGACAGGGGAGAGAAGGAAAGAGGGAAAAAAAGAAAGATAAGGAAGGGAAGCGGAGGAAGTACAGGAGGAGAAAGAGGAGGAGGAAGAGGAGGAGGGTAATGGCAATGAATAGATGTAACAATGTCCCTGGAGGTGTTATTTTCCCGTAAATGCTTCTTTTCTAGATACACCAGTGGGTACGTGATGGTGATATAACACTATGCATACAAATTATGCCAAATGACGTGATATCCCGAAATGTCTTGCCGAGAAGCCGGGTTCATGTTTACATCATAATCATGACCACGGTGTAACGTTATGACAATGCAAACGCATGATTACGACGGTAAAGATTGACCACTAAATGAGTTCATGAATAAATCAGTGAATAAAAGAATAAAATCAAATTAATGTCATCGAACAATGATGAGGATGGCATGATAATGATTATATTGTTGTTGTTGTTGTTGTTTTTGTTGTCGTTGTTGTTGTTGTTGATGATGATGATGATTACGACGACAAGTGGTAGTAAAGGTAGTCCTAATAGTAGTCATAGCGGTGTCAAAAAAACACCACATGATACGTCATATCACCTAATATCCTTCTCATCTTCACTGAGTATATTCATAGGCCTAAAGAATAGTCTTTATAAAAATGATATTAGGGGAACTCGTACAAAGCACTCATTCTACCTAAACAGATACTAATGGCGCTTCTGTGGAAACAGAATAGTACAACAGAGTATCATAGAAGATATAACATAAGAACAATAAGCACCCAAACAAAATACGTATATATGCATACCTGTAAACAATTATCAATAAAAAAAGGTAGGTTTTGAGGTTCTTTTTTTAAAAGAATCAATAGAAGGTGCTTGTCGTAGGGATATTGTTAGATTGTTTTGGACCCATTGCAAATTTTTGGCCCATGTATGAAAAAACACGACCCCCCCCCCCCCAACTATGCTTGGTTCGAGGTACCTGTAATTTTTGTGAATTATATGGAAATTTATTAGCATTATTGCATCACCAGCGTTCTTTTGTTATCAAGGTATAGTCATCATCGCTACCATAATTACTGCTGACTTCTTTTCTCCCCCCCCCCTCCCCTTCTCCCGCCCTCTCATATTCTCCGTCATGGAAAATGAAAATTAAATCTTTCATAACATACGGACCCGCAAGTTCACATTTCACCACCACCGTCTGTCCACACCGTTCATGCGGGCTATCACCGTGGATTTGCCCCGCTCTCTTCGGGCGAGATTATCGCAAACTTCCCGCCGTTTCCGCCCCAATCTTCTCACATCAACGCCCTATATCCTCCTGGCCTGCAAGGTGATTTCGCGGCATTTCAGTATGAAATTTACAGAATTCCGTCTGTGTGCCCATCCCTGTCTTCAAAATCTTAACTCACATGCCATATACAGTTCGGATAAGGTACATCTTTAATCCACAGAAACACACTGGTCTATTTTCTTTCTTGTTTTTAAGAATGCTGGTCTAGTGAGGTTATCTTTGTATGTGACAGTTTAATCTTTTTTTTTTAATCGCACTTCTACGATGGAACATTCCCAAAGTATACATATATGATACGGATGTACACACTTTCGGATCGTGTCAGTCACCCCACGCTAAATCGCATTAGCATACAAAAAGGGCTTGCGTGATTACTCTCAAATAATTCCATTTGTGCGCGCTAATGAGTGCGTTGTTATTTTGGCTCAGCATGGTAAATAATTGCGGCGCTGGGGTCGTGTGGGAATGGGATTCTTCAAGATTGTGGATGAGACATTCACACGGACAAACCAAGCTTGCCCCCCTCCCCCCCCCCCCCTTCCTCGCTGGCTGCCTCTCCATATCTCGCGAAGAATAAAAGCCAAAACCCAAATATATATAAATATAGATTTAAATATAAAATATAAATTTGGATTGAGTGAGAGTAGCATTATTGGAACAATATATTATTTGAAGTTTGAGGGAAATTGGACAGTCGATTCACAAGTTTTGATATTTTAGAGTTTCCGTGCAGTCAATGCTGGATAAGGAGACTACTACAGTTCATTATATGATTGTAGACAACAATATACAGCATAAAGAGAATTCCACAAAATTTGGATTTATCATGGAAAGTACGCATTCCATCGACATACAGTAATATTTTTCTCTCTGCTTTCTGAAAGAGGTAAGCAAAGTGCTCTTTCATAATGCTATAAAAGTGAAAATATTTTGAATTTTCTTTATATTTTCTATAGATTATATTATTGTTCTTAATGACGTCATGAACTGCAGTAGTCTCCTTGTCCAGCGATGACGGCACCAAAACTTTAAAAATGCAGAACTTTTGAACGGAATATCCAATTTTCCTGAAACTTTTACTGACGAGGTCAACTAGTATTGCTGCTTTCACTAAATCCTCGTTTATATTTGGGTTTTGGTTTCCTTTAACCCTGACCCTCTTGATGAAGTACAGAACAACGCCATCCCTAAGATTACTCCAGCATTTTAACATTAAGTAAACCTCACATCAAGAGAAGCATGAATTTACAAAAGTAATCATCAGCCCGCTTTCAGTACCAATGCTCTCATGACATTACGATAATAGTTAAACCAAATACCAGTATACGACAGTGAAAATAATGATAACAACATCAATAATTTGGTTTGGTTTGGTTTATCTCTGCATTCAATCAAAATGACAAATACAACACAAATTTTAAAGATACAAAGAAAATAGCAAATGCAATGATGGAAATTATAACAAAACATTACACAAATAGATAAACATGAGCAATATTATGGTATTGTGCAATAAACATATATAAAACATGTAAATAAGATAGCTATAGTAGGTTTTTTTTCCAGTAAATATGAGAGATAATTGAGACCGTCATCATGAGCAATTAAGCTGGAAATGGATGGGGCCTCATACTAATGATTATCGTTTTCACCACTGTCATCATATGGGGACACTGTGGCATAGTGGATAAGATTCCCGACTTACCAATCGGAGGTCCCGAGTTCGAATCTCGTCAAGTGCTTACGTCCTTTGATATGATGTCTTCACCCAGCATGTCCCTCTCTCTACCCAGGTGTATGAATGGTTAGCTGGCAACGCTAAGGTAATAATAATGACAGGGCCCTCTTCTAGAGCAGTGGAAACACTGAAGAGGCTACCCAGGATAAAGAAGACCACATCATTATTACTATCATCATCATCATCACCACTATCATATTGTACTGGAAGGATATCAAAAAAAGAAAGAAAATTATTTACTTTGGTCTAACTATCCAATCAATACATGTCGCGTTGAGGTCCTCAGGTCAAATCAAAACCAAAATCATGGATCAAACATGAACGAAATGACAGTGGTAATATTAAGTAGTTTCTTATAAATAGTAATTACAGTCGTTGTTTTTATAATCATTTTTAGTATCATTATTATAATAATAATGATACAGATGATAATTATGATAATAATACCAATGATAACTACTATTATCATAATCATTATCACTGTTATTATCATTATTATTATCATCTACCATCATTTCTTTTATCACCACCATTATCATTATCATAACCTAGGTATTAAGGAGTGAGAGATAGAAAGATGAAGCTCGACGGGGTTATTCGAGTTCATTTTTCATCTATCAATTTGCTACCTGCCGTTGTCAAACACAGCAAGAAATGACAAAATATTCTCATGTTCGCATCAATACTCCAGAACATTATTGCCATCTGAATCTCTCTTTCCCTCACCGGCTCCATGGAATTTGTTTCTACTAGGAGAAAAAAAAATTTAATTCCATCAAGGAATAAATCATTACCATATCATATCATCTTCATTTCTGCACTGGAAAAGCATATATGATACGATATAGCAATAGACGAACAGTTCACTAACCAGTTCCACATACCGTGCCTTGTTAATCTTCCATTAGACCCATTTCCAGCAATACCCATACTCAACGAAGGGGGGAAAAAGGAAACGGAGAATGCCAGTCTCGAAACAGAAATTGACAAATGAATAAAATATGTATAACTTGGTTGATTTCGCGCCGTCTGGAGACACGGACCCGACTGGTGAGTCGTGCCAATCAGAGGAGGAAATTGGGTTGATAAGTAAACACGAATAGGAATTTGGATGTCTTCATTTGCCTTCCGAAATGTAGCTATCTGGCAGTGGAGACAAGTCTGTTCTTTGCCGTCTTCCAATACCTCGAAATCAAAAGGGTAAAAGAAAAAATGCAGGTCCGACTTGATTAATAAGATCGCGTATACCTCTAATTATTGTATGATTACATGGGGATATTGCGCACAGTTACTAACCGGTCACACGGCTCTACTGCGCAGAGTCAATTAGAAAACAAGAGGGAAAAAGACGATAATCACATCAAATGTAAAATATTCCTCAGCTCTCCATACCCCGTCCTTCTCCATGATATCTCTCGACCTCGGCTGGAATGTTGTTAATTTCATCTTCCAATTCAATTTCAGTGGAATATATGTCTTTGCAAAAGAAAGAGAGAGAGAGAGAGAAAAAAAAAAGAGCCGTACTCCTTCGATTGCCGGTCGCATTAACGCGCGCAAGATGTGCATAACATTGCCATCAAAGTCGTCCCGCGCGAAAAGGAAAAGTGCACTTACCTATGGGCTCTGTTGCCATGGCAACAAAGTGTATCCCCACGTCTGCCGAGGCAGAGTGCTGCGTTTTTCCTCTTCCCGCTCTTTCTTTCTCCTTCTTGCCAATAGAAATTACAGGCAATTAATTCGTTTGGCTTTCGACTGATTCCAATTTTGCTCGCATCAATTTAACATGCTTTAGAAAATTAGGTGAATCATCGAATGAGGAAGCTTTGGGCTACGTCGCACCTGATGTACCAAAGTAGAACTACTCAATTACATAATTTTCTGCAGGCGCGTACTCTGAGTCGATCTGAAAATGCACCCATACATGTATTTCTTCTCCCTTTCTCTTTCTCGCTTTTTGTTATCTACACCCATCTCTATTCCAAACGGAAATTTCACTGGCCCGGACATCGTGCATCAAAACATGAACCATTCACGTATTCTATCTGATTTTTTTCATGGTTATCGTGTTTTTCACATCTCTCCCTCTCCCTTCCTCTCTCCCCGAAAAAGAATGAAAACAGCAGTTCAGTCGAAATGTTTATTAAAAAGTGATCTTACAATATGGTGTATGTAATCTGTTCTTTTACACTGGTTGCACTTTCATATAGTCATTATACATACTATTAGGCCCTACAAATATAGGCCTATGTATGTATATGTTTATATATTATTATCATTATTATGGTTATAATATATATATATATATAAAACCTGGGTATCTTAATCATCATGAAACAATGTGTATGTTATTGTCTATTTGCAGCCCCTGCACTTTCGGTTCTAAAAAGAAAACCGAAAGAAAAGTCGAAAAAAAAAACAAGAAGAAGAAGACAACATACCCATGACTTTTCGAAAATGTTTCTCATCGTGGGGTGAATTGGTGGAAGGGAGAGAGTGAGTGAGGACTGACCCTTGACCCATACAACCACGAACCCCCCCCCCCCACACACACACACACACACAGGGAATGTTCCGCTCCCCCTGCATTGCGTTATACAAAGGATACAAAGGAATACAATACAATACAATACAATACAATACAATACAATACAATACAATACAATACAATACAATACAATACAATACAATACAATACAATACAATACAATACAATACAATACAATACAATACAACACAACACAATACAACACGATTATACAGAGTATACAATAGAGAACTGGAGTATACATCACTTCCTTTACATTTCGCAAATAACCGATTATTACATACTACTGCTAAACCTTGTTGACGAGATGAGAAACAAAATGAAATGACTGGATGGACAGAAACACATTCTTTATTTTTTTTTACAGTAATATGAATTTTTTCTTACTGAGATATTTATTATATGAAATAATCAAATATGAAATATGAAATAATCAAATATGAATTTGATTATCAACGTTTTATTATTGTTTAAAGTACATAATGTCTGTCTCTATATCCTCTTGGTTGTTTAATGATCCGGGTTTGTTTTCATATTTTACTTTCTTTTCAGGGGTTATTTCACTACGGCTTTTATTCTATCAGAGGTTTTTTTTTTTTTTATAAGGAGTGGGGGCGTTTGTTTTGTTTATCTTTGCTGGGGCCCAACAGCCACTGAGGCGCAAATGCAATCTGCGTATCACATGAAGGGAAAACGCCGACGATTTGCAGCGACAATATTTTCGCTTTTCATTTACACCCACGAATCAAATTTGGACTATTTGCACGAAAATGACTGCTTCATGTCCCAAACGGGACCACACGAATTAAAAGAAAAACACGAAGTCACATCAAAGCCGACTGATGCAAAGTTACGATGGCATACTCTGCCGAGAACCACGGCAGCATCTTCAATGAAATTACGATACCGTTACTGACGAGATTTGGGCTGGCGACGGAATTCCCTAGCGAAGGGAATAGAGGTGTATTTTTTCTCTCCGATTTGGAGAGAGCAAACGGGAGAATAGTGTTCGATGAATGACAGTGCAGGGGAAGGAGAGGGGAAGAGAAATTTGTCGAAAAGCGCCACATTTGTCTGTTTGCAGTAACAGTTTGGGGCGCTGTGTTGCGTTTTGAATCTTATTTCATTTTCGCACGGACGGGAGAGAGTGCGACACCGATGGTTTGATTTGATTTGCGCAGAGCGAAAAAGTGCGATGGCTAGTAATGTTATACCCCATTTATACACGCAGTCTCACCTTGTATTTTGATTCCGACTTGCTGCGTCCCTCTCACCATTCCGCACGCAATTTCTTCCCCCTTTTCCTGTGATTTTCTTCGATTTGGCGGCAAATTGAATTTGCGCCAGAGTTTATCATTCCTCGCGTATTCATTCCGATTTTCCTAACTGAAGTGGAATTCGATTTTTGCGTTTATTCTTTCTGTGGAATATCTGTTAACGTATCGTGTTTTTCAAATTATCGTCGTTTTCCGCACAATGCACTGTTATCCGATGCCCGAGTTTCTAATTTAATACAGTGGAAAGGGAGTAATTCTTAGATCGATTGTCTGCATTTAAGGCTGGAACTGGGGGAAAAGAGAGGAAGAGTGCGGACAATTTCCATCACCAATTTCGACAAATGTGGCCGCCCTATTCTCCGGCGACGTGGCGGTTTGGACACCTTGGCTTCGAGGCAGCTTTCGAAGGTCAGCGCTTGCACGCGGTGGAACGGGAGCCGGGGTTAACCCACTCAGTGTGTGACTCAGCCAAACCATAGGGGCTAAACACACGAACTCTGCAAATGGTTGAGAGGTACAGCACTGCGTTGGGTAGTCTATGTCCCTTGCAGGCAGGGAGGTGAACCTCACCTCAATGATAGCAGGTGAAGCTGTAATATCAGTCTACCCACAGACATACAACCTTACGCACACAAACACACGCACACACACACACACACACACACACACACACACACACACACACACACACGCACACAGACCAGGGAGGTGTTTCGTCTCACCTTCCTGCACATACACACACACACACACACACACACACACACACGTCTCTATACACAAACGTATACTACCAATAGACGGACGGACGGACAGACAGACAAACACGCGCACACACACACACACACACACACACACACACATAATGTTGATGTAAGAGCTTGTCTTCTAAAACAATATGCACGACAACCAAAGGGACCGGTGTACTTGGATATCATGAAATCGGCAAACCCAAACTTTCCCGTTTTGTGCTGTATTACATTGTGAGCCCATGCTGTGAGACGGGGTAGAATAAGAATGGAAGTTGTGCAAGTTATATGTATTGATCTAAAACCTTCTTCTTCAAAAGTTGCTTTGGAAGGCACGGGTTTAAGGATATCTTGATAGTTAAGCAGATGAACAACAACAGAGAAAGTAAAAGATTCTAAAAGAGAGACGGACAGACAGACACAAACATACTGAAGAGGGAAAATTCCTGATGCTTCGAGGCCTCAACCCGGTCAATTGAACGGGACGCGCCCCGACCCGCCGCGCAGCGTGGTGCCTTGCAGACAGGCCCGCAACGGACCCCTTTCCTGGAAAAAGCAGTTAGCTTCAATCAAAAACCTACACTTTTTTCCTGCTCATCTTGGTTTTTCTTTATTTCTTGTGCGACATTCCGAATCCAACGGAGATCAATCAAAACTACTTCCCCCTGTTCCTATCTCTCATTATCAGGAAATAATATTTTATTCAATTTTTTTTTTCTGCCGAGTCATTCCGTTTTGATTTGCCTCCCGCGAAGATGTGCGCTCCGGAAATAGATGCCTAAATACGAGAAAGGGAAGAAAAACAAGAAGAACAGGTTTAGTGGAAATCAGTTCTGATGGTTGATTTGTGTGTCTGTGTGTATGTGTGCTAGAGAATATTCAAGATAAGAAAACACGTCCGAGAGTGACTGATAGACTTCTATGGAGGTCACGAACGGAGCAGACGACATCAAAAGGGCGGTGAAATTACGATTGTATGGACCTGGGCTATCTGATTAATTTAGCACTACCTCGCCTGTTGTGATCAGACCCCACATAGAATGTCAGGGCAGATTTAAACAATTACCGTGATCCAGAACAACGCTGTTCGCTTCATTCTAAGGAGCGTCAGATATTGCCATACTGAGGCACCCTTGGTGGATAACGTTACCACTCTTTTCTTGCTGTTGTTGTTGTTGTTGTTGTTGTTGTTGGCGCTGTCGTTTTTTTTTTTTTTGAACCTCTGGCCGGCAAAAGATCGGTCTGATATTATCATCGTGATTATTATTAACGTGCTGTCCTCACGGAATCCATCTCCAGTTCGTGGGCACGATTGTGCAGCAGGATGCCTTGAGCTATGGCCTCAAGAAAAGAATGTGCCACGTTTTAGGGACAAATGTTGCCATCAGCATTCCCCGCTGGTAGTCCATCTTGCCACATTATGAATATGGTGATGTTAAGCATTAATATCAGATTGAACTTTTCCCGACCTTCCTTAAAGTTTGCGTCACCTGTATCATTGCACGTTTTCTTGTTTGCTCAACTAATTTCACTTTTCCATGAAACAGAGAAAACGAAGGAGGACATTTTTTTTGAAAGTGTCAGATGCTTGCTGTGCTAGCTTTTACACATGATGTTTCCATGTTTCCTGTAAACTGATTAATTGGCAATGAAAGTATTGTGATTAGCGCCCTCTCTTGGGAGAACATATCTCGCATCATTTGACCACTGGCTGTTCACGGTGAGGAGATGTCGGACACACTCACTGTAAACGTGATTAAAAACAACAAAAAAGATATGAACATATTAACACCGAAGCTTGTCATCGGAGAATTTTCCAGGGTATCAATTTCTGCAGTGTTAACATGCATCATTCAGCGCGTAAAAGCACGTCTTGTTTTTAAAAGAGGTATACACAAGGGGAAATATTTTCGCAGTGACTCTCTTACACAACTTTGCGAGGTAGGGTGGTTTTTATATCTTGCTTTTAAGTGACAAAGATGAACGTTGTATGGTGTTAGCCGTAAGCAGTCACGCTTAAGGACATTTCACCATCTAAATGTCATATCGTATCATATTGGCGATATGAACTGAAAAGTATTGTTAACGTTGTCAATTGCTTTGAATGTCTTCTTTATATTTGACCTCCATTTTCATTTCCTGCGAGTGTAAAATCCTTGTCAAGAGTCCCATCTTGTGGTGTGTAAAAGAAATAATTGCACTTGAAAAATTATGAATTTTACACTGAAAATGCAAGCCATCTTACAAGGGTTATTTCCGTGAGCTCACACACAAAAGACATTTACAGAGACTCCCTTCTCTCCTCTGAGTGGTATCCTTCAACACACTTGTGATGGCGGCAAAACTTTTCCTCGGTTGAGAATTGAAAACTGTGTCAAGGGTGAACGAATAACACCTAGAGCCAAACGAAATGTCAGGAGGAGAGAAAAAAAAAGGCTACGTCCCTATGTGACCTCTTAACCGCTGCTGAAGTGCAGTGTTCCCCATCAGAAGGCGGGGCTCTTGCTCTTCGAAGCATCCGAAGCCAAAGTTTGCCGATGATTATGGGCAGCGCGCCGTTGCTGACGAAACCAGCATTGGATTCTTCATGAATTTTGCAGATCTATTTGGGATAAGATGTTTATCTATTGGTTGGTTAATCTCTGATGGCCCCAAATAAACAATGAAGGAAAAAATAAAGAAATGAACAGAGTGAAGACAGAGTACGACCTGAAACGCATTCCAGTCAGCATTTTCACCTCCCTTTGGTGATATATTTCGTGTTACCTAATTACCGTTCATATGTTTATATTCATACGCACAAAGGATGGTCTTGTATATTGTATTCTAAATACAAATATAGGCACACTGACTCGTGTATACAAAAGAACATACAAAAACGCCCTTTAACCAACAGACTTAGAGGGCAATTCTACACCGTCGTCAACTTGATACATGTATTAGAAAAACAATATAAATCCAGACAAATAGACTAGAAGAAAATTAATGTAGATCAAACATGAAATGCAGAAAAGTTACGTAATGTTTAATTTTCATTTGTTTTCACATAGACATCTGCATAAAGTTGCCGCGAGGTTACACTGCGAATTATGATTGTGGTATTGTCTTGGGTTCATGAGTCTAACATTGACCTTTAGTAAAAAAGTTTCACTAAATTTCCTTTATTTGACATGAAACGGAAGGAAAAATCGCATAAAAGCTTTGATGTGTCAATGCTGACTTTAAAGGTGGAAAGTATTAGAAATAAACAATAAACTGTCAAATTCCATAGCTTTTAGGGCACAGAATTAAATCAATGATCTGCTTCCTGATATTCCATCAAATAAAGGTTGCTTGTACATTTAAATCAAATTACCTGCCACCCATCCTGAGTCGACATGTCGACATTTCTTTGTAAAACAAAGAAAGGTATTACCAGAAGAAAACATTTCCGATATACCACATTCAACCACTTCCCTGAAACTTTTTGTGGAGTACAGGCAGAAATGGTCCCCAAATCAAAAATCCGCGCTCTCCTTCGCAGCTAGCGTTTAACCTCGCATGTGTTTTGATTGGTTTGCAACTTAATCAATATTTCATAAATATCCATCAATCTTTAAGTCCCTGCTCCGCAGCCTAACGCACATCATCAGCAATGCACCGTCTCCGCAGACGACCGAAGAAGTGTCGTGTACTTTTCCCCGCCGCCTTCGTGACGTGATTTCGAATCCTACCATGTCACAAGTTCATTTAGTTCGTAGTCTCCATTGAAGTCAGAGCAACGTAAATTACAATTCACACGAGTAGGTAGCAGAGAGATGAACACGGAAAACAAGACATTCTAGTCGATACTCACTTCTAACAGACTCTTTGGCATATCTCTAGTACAACTTCCCGATGCGCTCTTCTAGAATAAATGATTTTATAGGTATGTGACTTTGTACACTGTTGGCAGTGTATAATTGACCTGAATTTTTTAAATAGATATACTGATGACGTATTACGAATGTAACTTTAAGAAAATCTTGACGCCAAATTAGATAATAAGTTATTGTAACCGTTGTTTTGTTTTGATAGGCATATTTCCAATGTAGCAAGAATTGACTTCCCAATCACAAAGCCTCTGTCGGAACGAGCAGGGCGTACTTTCCATAATATTGTGACCTCTGTGAGTTTCGTTTCAAACATATAAAAAGCAATGAGTTTAAGATTTACAACAATTCCAGGTTTCATTTAGTCATATCCGAAAGTGAAGACACGATCAATCAATTCTCTTCATAGTAATATCATCCATGATTTCATTAAATTTTAGACAAAAGGGAGTCTCACCATTTCTTTTTTCAACGACAACAATGCCTGTTTGCGCTCTTTTTGTCGTAAGTACTGAAAAAAAAAACAAAACCATTACAGTTGGTTCAGATTTTGACTAACTAAAATCACCATAATGACCAACATGTTAGCTTAAAACATACAGTCTATGGTGTGCAAGAGCACGTGTGGGATTATATCTATTTAACCGTATAACTGCCAAAGCCGAGAATATACTACAGCAGTAACGTTTCGAGACAGCGGCCCCAAGAGGGAGAGGGTGAACGAAAGTCACGAGCATTATTGAGAACGTTGATTAATACGTCCATATACACTGGCAAACAATAAAAGAACGATTCGCCTTTAGGAGGGATTAGAGGAAAGGCTGGGGTACTGATGCAGCCTACGTGACGTCACGAAAGTGACAACGGAAGAGACTCTAGTGTTTGACATCGTGCGTGCTTTGGGAAAGTAATGTCTCTATTGTGCCACAGTGCAGCGGATATAAAACTTCAGCCACTCTCTATAGGGGGGCATCGGGGTCCAAGCATGCAGAGAAAACACTTTTCATATTTCATCTTGCGTTAGCACTAAACATTGAACGATAATACTGCTGCTTCGAAAGGTAGTTACTGTCATTCTCCTTGCATGTTGACAAAGGTCTTAATGGTATACTTTACCATTTGCAGTTGAAACAAAAACCCAGCATTAGAGCTTTAAAAAATAGTTCTATGTGAGTTGGGGATAAAAACAACCACTGTAAAATTTTGATTCCGTGTAATCGATGTTAAGCGTTGTTGAATACGCAAAATGTGACCAATACTTATGATAAAAATGTTTCCAGACTAAACCGTCTACAGTTACGGTTTATTGAGAAATACATTGATATCTTCTTATATTTTAGGCTTTATTGCGAAAATTTGATATGGTAGGATGTTTTGTGATACAACAGACCTACACATATGCATCAAATGTGATATCCTGAACATTTTTGAAATCACTGCTCCCAAAGGTAAACAGGACTTTTAGCCAATGTCTACGACAATGTTAGTGCACGAGGGAGATTATGAAGACAGTTGATGCAGGTTGAAAAGCAAAATTGAGTTAACTCTTCATCTTAAATGCACTAGTACCTGTTATTGTTGTTGCCACTATTTTCATCGCTGTTATCCTTATCATCCTTATCATGGAACTGTTCTTGTCGTTGTTTTGTTGTTGCTGATGTTGTTGTCGTTGATAGTCACTTAGGTTGATAGGATTTGTGTCTATGCATCCAGGTTCAGGATCTATACAAGACCTACAACGTAACATAAAGGGAACAGGAAGATGCGGGGCTGCGTCACTAGACTAATATCGGTCTGGCGGTCGCGATGAAGCGAGAGAGCCCGTTTGTCATTGGTCGGAAGTTTTGAGCGGGCGTGGCGGAAAGAAATTCGCAAAGTGTTTGTATGTCTGCACAAGTGCGTTTCCAGACCCCGACCTTGTGCCCCGAAAAAGGAGCGTTTCCCTCCGCGCGATGACGCTTTTGAAGAGTTCAGGTGAAAGGGGCTAAAATAAGGGCAGAGACCTGCGTTCGTCTGGTTGTGGAGTCGCGAAAGAACCAAGAGCGTGTTAGTCTGCAATCCGCTTTATACGCAAATACGAGAACTTCCCGCCATTACTCTAGAAAGCGGGCAACGGAGCGAAACGCACAACTCGTTCAGCATCAAAGCCTCCTTTTCCCGACACTTTCGTGAATCCAAATGATTCTGTGAGACGGTGTTCAACAATAAGCACTATTCTCTGCTTACAGATTATCGTCTGATATATTCAAACTATATCCAGTTGTTTGTTTTATTTGTCTATTTGTTTGTCGTTGGCAGTTGTGACACTAAGTGGCATTTTTTTTTTTCTCTCGGAGGGATGCATGTGAAAAAGACGTTCAATTTGTTTCCTTCGTCAACTTCTCTTCGCAATTTCTCAGTATAAAGTGCGTTCAAAAACAGACGCGTCTTGTCAACTGATGCCAATCAGTAAACACACATCTGTTTTTATACAATGTCTTGTAACTGACTCACGACATTCAATTGTGTTAAAGCGAACAGGTATCCCCGCACAATCATTCGCAGCTAATTACAAATTCACACTTCAAACCAGAGTCATAACACCAGAGTGGAGAAGCAACATTTCGTCGGGTCTGATAACGGCTTTTCATGGTCATTTCGTCTGAGTCACAAATGCTAAGATCAAAGTGTCCCTATGCACTCGCTCATCTTGGAGCGTGTTCTTAATGGCTTTTTCGCAAACAAAATGGAGGCACTTGAGTTCAGTTTTCAGCTCAAGTCTTTTTTTTTTAATCTTGTTATTTTTGAAGGAGACACGCTGTGTTATTTGAAGTAGGTAATTGTTTTCATGACTCTCCGCTTGAAAGTTAAAGAAGGTGTATCGGTTCCATCGTTCATACTGTTTGATCTAATTTGACTTGATTTAATCTATCTTTTCTTCGCTTTTCATTTCCATTTCCATTTATCGTACATAAGATATAGACCTGTTTCATTAGCTTAAAGTTATGAATGATTTGTACAATACTGTTTATATTTCAATACACTATCAAGACGGGACATTGGCGATTAAAATTTCACGAATTTTACTTATATTATAATGATATTGACAACTTTAGTAATACATATTTCATTATCATTCATTGTATGTTACATCATCATTGTTATTAATTTAATCAGCATTATTATCATTTTCATCATCATCATCATCATTGTTATCATTATTTGATTTTATCTGATTTGACTACATTTGATTTGATTTGACTTGATTATCATCGTTATCATTGATTATGATAACCATCATCAATTTATCTTCATAACGTATTAGAGTGTTGGCAAAAGCAAGAACGTGCAATATCAATTGTCCTTGTAAAATGTATGAAAACAACATCAAACTGGGTTCTGAACAGCAAAAACGAAAAAATGTAACGACATATACTTCCTTCAAGAAAGTTACTAATTACGATTGATACCGAATTAGAGAAGCGAATACAATTCTGTTTGCCATGGCTTTTTTTTCCTTTTTTTATTTCTTTTTTTTTTGGGGGGGGGGGGGGGACTTGATTTTCTTTAAGCAAACTCGTGCAGTTATTGCGGATAAGAAAACTTTGCAGCTTATACGGCCTTTTGAAAACCGTTAATAGTCACGTTTTACTGATGGAAGCACTGCTTGCGCTTTTAAAAATTTGGGTCTGGCCTTTCAGCCCCATCACACCATTTTACATAACTTTGCTGCGCGGTCATAATAACTTCAGTTAGTCTTCTCCTTTGTTTTGAAACATACCGTGTCAGAGCTCTGGAAGCTTAAAGGTACTGTTTACCATTGGAAGCAGTGATTTTAAAATGTTCGAGTGTATATCACGTCTGATGCATATGTGTAGGTCACCTGTACCGCAAAAATCCTACCATACGCAATAAAGCGTAAGATACAAGGGGATATCACTATTTTTGTCAATAGACAATAACTGCAGACCGTTAACTCTAGAAGCAATTCTATTATAACTATCGGTTATATTTTGCATATTTAACAATACTTAACATTGATTATATTGATTAACATTTTTAAAATTGGCTGTTTATTCCTAAATCACATTTTAAAAGTATTTTGAATCTGTAAAGCTGGGTTTTTGTTTCATCTTCAAATTATAAATAATGCCTTTAACAGGATATACATGTTTGTGTGAAGTGACGCGTGAAGAGTGCATAACTATTAATTTCATTTCCTGTCTAACGAATGTACCGCCCCCTTTCCCTCATTATGAAGGATTGCAGTTATAATTTTGTGGACAACATACAAAAAAGTAGTAAAAGAAGTACAAATTATACGAAGAGTAAATTACTGCTCATTAATGGGGGAAAACATTATACTGGCCCATTTCAAGTTGTAGCACAATAGAAATGGGGGGGGGGGAATGAGATGACAGTATGAAATCTACATGATTTTTTTTTTTTTTTTTTTGGGGGGGGGGCAAAATATGCGAGTTTACTTAAATTACCGGTATTCTTCAAAATTCCCCTTTAAACCTTGTTTATGAGGTGTTTAAGAAGATGACAGGCTAAACAAACCAAAAATGCATTTCGGAAAAAATAATTCCCTGTATTAAATTTTTGAACCGATGAAAAATGAACCATGACCTTACAAAATAGGGCGTATAACTCGACCGATGACCAATCCCTTCCCCCTTAAATTCACCTTCCCAGTTCAGATTGAAAAACAAACAAATAAGAAACAAAGGTCCGAGCGACTGAGATGGAGATTAGGAAGAGAGAGAGGAAGAGAGAGGGGGAGAGGGAGAAAGAAAAGGAGAGAGAAGGCGAGGGAGAGAGGGAGAGGGACTAGAGAAAAAGTACATCCGAAATTTATCTTGGGAATAATCATTGCGAGTGAGAGAGAGATAGAAAAAACGAGGAGATATGGCATGTTGCCGTGTCATTAGAAATAATATCCATGTGACGCGTACGGGACACTACATTAATAATAGTGCCGAATTTGTTTTCTGGCTTGACAACAAAACCATATTTGCTCCGTGCGGCCGCCTTCTTTGAAGGCAGCCACTGGCTCCGCCAGCGATAAGCCGTTTTCCACTCGCTCTCGACGTGCAGGGAGAAAAGTCGGGTTTCGGCGAGCCCACTCCACGCCAGCGGCTGAGGGCTGGCAAAGACATAACTACGCCTATCGGCTTGCACTATTTTTTCGCCTCCGCGTTAAAGAACTCCTCCTTGTTTATCACCCCTGTCGGTATACAGTATCCATAACCCACACTGCCCGAGTGTGCAAACCTAATGCAGTCAACTCCGAGTAAGTCAATGGCGCATAAATATCGAATAATCGGCTAAGACGATGAAAATAAAAAGGGTCCAAATTTGCATTCATAGCCTAACGTGTGTACACCTCTATACACGCAGAAGTCGAATATCGTTTATGTCGTTGCGTTTTCCTCAATCATGTTAAGATTGCCTTACATGGAGCTGATTGTATATTATCTCTTGATGTTACCCAATAAGCAGTTTAATGCTTGGACTTGGGTACATGAGTCCTTTAAAGAAAGGAATCGTACAAAAGTGAGCAATACAATCATGTCGCAAAGCGCAAATCGAACAAAGGGGATTGTTTGTTTCTGTTTCGCGATTGTGATGATTATGTTTGATTTGCAAGAACAGGTGTTTGTACTTCATCGGAAGTGACAAATTTAGTGGTGTTTTTCTTTCGCTGTCTTCCACAACGCGTTGACTTATCATCACTACCCTCTGAATACAGATAATTTCACTTGTTTCTTAACATCAACTTGACCGTTTATCTCTCAAAACATTGCTCTGTAAACACCGACATTGTTATTTGATAGCGAACCCTGATAGGTTGTAAAACCAGGTGTACATCGAAATTTCGCGGCGTGACTCGTTTGCGCGCAGTGTACTGTCTCCACCACTGTTGCTACAGGATCTCTAAATCAAGTTTCACTTCATAATTCCAAATCCGCGGAAGGAATAACTTGAAGTTGATTGTCTAGTTAGGATGGTGTGCCAAAACCCAGAACTTCATATCGACTCACAGACACTCTTGAGGCACGTGAGAACCAAAAAGAAAGCGAATTTACACGATTACATAATACAAAGAAATACTGGAATTATTGTGAAAGTTGGCAATCATGATACCAATTGGCATTGTAAGTTGATATCGCCTTTTTATGTAGAATACGCAGAAAATGAGTCTTTTTTTCCTCAAATAACGAGTTTATGCCGTCGATAGATCAAAATAGACCCACAGTCTCCTTTGTAACAATGGATCTGTCAAAGATCATTGGGCAGTCTGTTTCTACGGATATATGGTATTGAACATATCTTGGTACGATACATACAAATGAATAAATATATATTGAATAAATCAAGATAATCTATGAGAAATAAATAAAGAACATATACATGTATATGTATATATATATATGTATATGTATATATATGTTTTTTTATCTACTTATATATCTACAATTTTATATAAAATGATGACAAGTGATATTTGTGATACGTTTGACGCATAAATGGATACAGTAGTTTTCTAGACTATAGTTATGATTTTCATCATTGTAATTAATAACTATAATGATCATATACATGTATATATACATTATAATGGTAATCATGATAATCATTAATAATGATCATGATAACAACAATGATAACAATAAAAATAGCAAAAGAAATAATACAGATTTGTATTCTCAGAACGTTTTTATCTCTCCTCTTTTTCTATCTCTCTCTATCTGTGTCTCTCCCTCTCTCCTATTCTCTCTCTCTTTCTCTTTCTTTATTTCTATCTCTCTCCCTCTCTCTCTGTCTGTCTCTCTCTCTCTCCATGGACAGGCGGCGTCCTTTAAAGTGTCCCCCAAAGTTCGCCTCACCCCCGCGCATCTCAATGCACGCAGGATGATCCAAAATGAATTAGAAAAACGGTGAGTTCTAAGTGTCGGTCGTGTATGAACTCGTGATGGAAGAGTCGCGAGTGCGGGGAAGAGCGGGAAATAAACAGCGGGAAACTGACGGAATGGAGTTGTACCCAGACCCGATCCGGCTAACTGATCGGATAGCTCTAAAGTTTGGTCAGTTTCGAGCAGAGGTGAGCGAAAAACAACACATAAAGAAGAAAAAGATAGAGATACACAATGAGGAAGAGGGGGAGATGGACATGAGAGAGAAAGGAATATAAGAAAGAAGGAAAGAAAGAAAGAGATAGAAAAGGAGATAAGTGAAGGTGAGATGGGTATGTGGGATGACAGGCGGCCTTGAGGTCAATGCAATTATATTTTAATAATTCAGAAATGGGGGGAGAAGAGGGGGGAGACGAAAATGTGGTAATGATCTTGACTTACTTTATCCGATCCGTGTGATTGAAGACTGCGCTTCAACAGTGCCGGAAAAATGTATGTCCTCGATATACACGATCGCAGAACATTACCCTAAAAAGAGCGGTGAAAGGTCACTTGCCTTGCTGCTATACCACATTGGATTGTTGTCGACGGCAAATCGTCATTATTTTATTAAGCTCATTTCTATTCATCGCATAAACAACAAACATGGTTACAGAAAGTGCGAGAAGAAACACGCACACACGTACAGCAATTCGAAATACTTGTGTGTCCAACACATGATGGGAAAGATCTTCATGCAGGTAAGGATAGTAAGGTTTATTTAGTATTGATGTGTTTACATTTATCACAGGGTTATGAATGCAGTGAAAGTCGTTAAAGAGTGATCTTGTATAATTCAGAACCTGATAACATAAACTACATGTATTTTCTGTAGTCAAAGTAGAATCCGTTGTGCAGTGGTGTTTATTGTGCTGGGGGTAATGCAACAACAGAGTTACTCTTCTAATAATCAGTACATTTCGACCCTAGCCTTGTCGAATCAACTGTGAATAAAGGTACTCTCGACTGACTCTGAATTTGGCTTTATTTCATTTCTATGGATAAACAAACAACAAACAAACTTGTAAACATAAAACGTAACATCGAAATGACATACACACTGGAATTGTGACAAGGGATACATATCAACCTCACACTTATTCACCAGTTTAAATGAATTCTTATCAGGTAATTTGCACAATGTCATTATCATTCATTTTATCAATGAAGAAAGAGTGAGAGTGAAAGAGAAAGTAGCAAAAGTCTGAATAGATGTCAAATCGGGTAGAAACTGTAAAAGAAGATAATTATGATGGTAATATATCCCATCTTGATGAAGTAAGCCATTTTCTCTTCAAAACCGGAAGAAAGTTTGATTCGTGCCACACATTTCATTTGGGCGTATAACCTTCGTCAGTGCACGTCAAAACTAGAAATCGTATCTATGTAACATGTAGTTGACCTAAAGACTCTGACAATCTGACACAATTACTTTAATGTCTTACACATACTTTTTTTTTCACAGACTATTCCGCATGAATTAAAAAAGGGAGAAATCCATATCTTTACCATCCAAGTATTTTGGAGTTTTGAAATTTTTTTCGGCAATGAGTAGTTTGGGTTTTTGAAATTATGGACAAACTAAGATATCAGTATATTTAACATTTTTTTTTGTAGACGAACTTACAAACCAACATGAGAGTTGTAAGGCAAGATCAAAGTCAACTCATTGAATCTTCATTTGTAATTGTGACCAAGGTAACTGTTTCTTAGAGACATGATAGAGCTGTTAAGTAAGTACTTTTTTTTACACCCTACAAGTCAAATGAATAATAATAATAACAATGATAAAAGCTATCTGAAATTAGAGTTTGGCGGTTGTACCAGGCTGTCGTGGCGATGGTTAAAAAGACAATAAACATCTGTAAGTGATTGTGCTTGTGGTGATTTTGATGACGAAGATGATAATGATAATTATCATCATAGCCATCTTAACAACCATTGTTCATTGTTGTCATTATTACTTGACTCTTTTGTTTATTACTTCAGTCATTCATTCATCCATAAATTCACCTACGATTCAATTCAATTTAATTCAAATTCAGAATCTATATGATATTTTGTCAGCAGAACATTAATTAACAAGATATACTAATGAGATGACGATACAGTGAAATCGGTTTGCAAATATCATTCTTCTGAAATAGGTATATTTGCCATTGCGGTATAAGATAAGTTTAAAACATGCTCAACGAAAAATGGAGGGATTTGGCCACTAAAATGCATTGCTTGTAATGTGCAGTTCCCTCGAAGAAAATCCAAATAAATAGCTGAAAAATGACAGCAATAAACATCGCTCAGTGTTTATCACAACGATGTCCTATTAATGCTAATATTGAAGTGGCAAATAGTATCATATGGAAACACATATTTTCACGCATAAGCACCATCTTAAGATATCGATTAAGGTTATAAAGATGTGATCTGAATATACATCAATATACGAGTTGATATACGTGCTATCATTGAACGATCATGTCAGGAATTATAATGAAGGAAAACGAATCCCCAGAATTATTTTCCTCAATGACCTTTTCTGAAGAATCCCATCTTCAAGTCAGGTGGAAAGCGAACAATACGCTCAAATATGCTGAACTTGTAAATTCACCTAGCAATTAATATTGATGAAGCGACTGTAATTACGAGAGCAAATTAAATGGCACTTAAGTAAATTATTACGAAGTCTCCTTTCTCTTTCTCCATCTCCTTCCTACCCCGGTCTAAATTGTAAATTAATAAAACCAGCAGGCATGTAATACGTACTAAGACGTATTGGAAGACGAATTAGTCGAATAACACGGTAAGATAGGGTAGTAATAAAAGGCCACGCGGTTTAAAGAAACGAGCCGCTTTTCGAATTGAAATTAACGGGAGAAAACTCTTTTATAGCACTGGTGCCGCCGAATTACTGTGCGTTACAATAAGATATGCTAGCAAATCTTTCCTAGTATGATGTATTTATGCTAAGGTGCATTCGGAACATTATGTATTCATGATATTTTTAGTGCAGCTATGTGTTACAAAATAGCTTGCCCTATGTGCGGTTAGATAACTTCAAGAATAGATAAGTGTGTACCATGGATATTCAGGTGAAAACACGTTCACAAGTGCATTCATATCTACATCTGATTCATTGTTAATTCACATCTAAACGTTTGACATGTACGCGAACATATTTTCGCCATTTGTTAATCAATGATGCAGCGCATAGACCACTCTGCCGGGTCAATTATTCATTCTCATTCTTTATCCCCCTCGAACAAAGCAAGGATTAAACCTTTAAAGGACCTTGACAGGTGCAACATTGATGGATTAGTCTTCTCAGCCAGCCGTGACGAGTCGTCCTGGCACGCTCGGGTGAGCTGATCTCCCGTAACCATTGCTAGAAGAAAACGAATACAACAAACAAAGAAAAGAAGAACGGAAAAGCAATTGAGCAAGAAGCGGGCTGCAAGGAAACAAAAATAACCCAACTGATGTCTCTCTTCTCGTGTCCACCTTTATCTCTTCGCCACTCCGACGCAGGATTATATAGTTTAATTGATGTAGTTATCACCCCGTCTGAATTATTAAAGTGGACGGGGCAAAATTTTCGCTTCGGAATGGGAGAAATGAGGACAAAGAGTAATTAAACCAGAAATGTACGTAAAGTGGGCTCTGGCATTAAACCAGAAATGGAGACGAAAGCTTGAGGGCACATGGCTGGTAAAGGGCGACAACTCGGCGGAGTGAGAAGGGAGAAGGAATCAGTTATGGAACAGGTGAGATAAGATGGTATGAAGGGTTTATATTAATTTCATCATTTCATCGGGGCGCCAGTAATAAGGTGTAGATGTCGCAGTGGTTCTGGATACATGCATTACGCACACAGCGCCTGTTTATAAATCGTGGCGTTGCAGCGATACACGCTCTTTTTTTCTTCTTCTTGTCGCCAGCCTGCCAGGTTAGAAAAGCACCATGGCGCCGCCACCGGTGACTTGATGAAGGCGCCATTGGATGTCAAGACCACCGAATGACATTTTGTACCGTCGCACTTGAATGGCAGGCGTCAATCTCTAAAATGGTTAGGAACATGATAAGAATTCAGCATTGCCTGATTTGTTTGCTGAGCTGTTGATTTTTGCTAACCGATGATTAGTGACCATTTCATTATCTTACTATTAGTTTGAGTTCCTGGTGTATTATTGACGTTTGTATCAGGGGAAACAAAAATCTGCAATTCTTGGAAACGAATGATTGCGTCATACAAGCGCTAACCCGAACCAAATGTAAAGGTACATAATCATACAATATATTACTATATTATCATATTACTATATTACTACAAACAAATGAAGTGTCTTGAATGCAGTCTTGGCATTTTGTGAGGTCAAGAATGACGAACGTAAATGGTTACAGTCACGAAAATAATTAGTTTACACTAAGGAGAAGATGGTGAAGACTAGTAAAAAAAATCCATATAGAATTGGACGGTGTCAGGTCAGGATTCGAACCCAGTACACACCAGCCTATTACAAACCACTTGACCACGATATCTTAACAACACATTTTAAGTTCATTTACCTTTGGAAGGCTAATATCTCCCAACATTCTAAGACACCAAGAGACGAAGACGACTCATTTTCATTACTCAAGTAATCCCGTTCAAGTTACGACTAGTACCCAGTGACTTGTGTCAAAACAAAGGAAAGAAGAAGTGATGTGATTTGAAGTGAGAAAAAATGTCCATATCATAATTATCACATCATGTCACGTCATGTCATATTGATCACATTATCCAGGAAGCAACCTCTAACTGTTCATATAGTCCATGCCATCGAGGTTATTCTGAAGTTTATTTTGTTAACATTGTTTGCTCTTCCAGTCATCAGATAAAAAGAACAAAGCCATAAACTTAAACAAAAAACAAAATGACGACGCTAGGTTGCAAACAGAATTTTGAAGTAAAAACCACGGATATCTATAGCACCATCATCTCCGAGGCCTTGCATTGTGACATATTCGAATCAGATAAACTATAGTGTCTGAAACTAAATACCCCATATGTGCGTGTGAGTGTTCATATACTGAGATTTGCTCGTTTATTTTTTGTTGTTCTGACTTGGAATGTTTTAATACAGTTAGAGCTCTTTGGTGTCTTTAATGGTATCTCACACCAGACGAGCTGTCTTTCAAGCATTTGTTTTTATTTTCCACCGATACATGTATTTTACATAAATTTAGTGTGGATTCCGTATGTTAATTGTTTGGTTAAGCTAGGCCTCAACTGAACTATGTAGTTGCCAAGCTGAACGGTATAATGAAAACGAGTACGGGTGGTGTTTATTCAGTCATGGGTTTTGTTTTGTTTGTTTGTCTTGTTTTTGTTTTTTTTACAAGTGCCGTAATTCTTTTTATTCGGATCAGTGACAGAAACATGCAAACGGAGAAGCATGTGCAGATTGTGTGTGTGTGTGTGTGTGTGTGTGTGTGTGTGTGTGTGTGTGCGTGCATGTGCGTGTGCGCGAGGGTGGAGTGGGGATATAGAGAGTTTTAGAGTTTTATTTGAGATATTAGTGTGCAGATCTGGCAATTCACTAAGTTTTACTGTGTAATTAAGCTGAGTGAAATAATGATGACACATATGTTTGTATCAGAGAAAGTTATAGATTGATTGCACGTGTACCATACACTGCCATATGGTTTGTTTGAATTATGTTGGAGTTTATATAATGTTCTAAAAAATTGTACTTTACTCAGGTACCATTTGATAATTTGAATGAAATAGGGTTAAAATTATCGGAAAAATGAATGTGCATCTTCGCAATGATTGATTTCTGGCAGTTACTGCATTGCTCGCGTGCTTCTAAAGTGGTAACATTGTGATGATATTTAAGTGATTTCAGAACAATTGGTAGTTACTGTATTAAACGTAACTGATACTATAAGCAGTCTTTAAAAGTGGAATTATTTTTTTTTTTGCGAGGCAACAGAAAATCAAAAAACTTCCCGACAAGGATTTTATTCAGGGACTTAACTGTCTCATAAGGAGACGTTAATATTATTGTGCGTTGCAATCAAATTCTGAAATTGCAGTTACCATGGCAGAGGAAGTAATAGCCCATCATATTCAAATATTCAAATTGTTGCTGCAGTAACTGAAATTATAAGAACTTACGTTTTTCTATTACTTGCAAGTACCTTCTTGAAATGATCCCCTGAGGACGCCACTTCTGTGTCGCAATAGACAATAATAAGTTTCCGAAAGTATTCATCAACCCTCTCTCTCTCTCTCTCTCTCTCTCTCTCTCTCTCTGACTGGTCTAAGCACGTTTCAGTTGACTATGAATACAAGACAATGCTTAATTCTCCCTACAAATACCAATACCAAAAATGCTGCGTTGTTGTCGTTTCGCCAAGTTCTCATTTCGAGTAACAATGAATCATATTTTCCCCAAGACGCTGTGCCGATGAATCGAAATCGTTGTGGCTTGAGTTGGGACTTTGTGATGGAGTGGAGGTACTGTTCTTTAAAATTACAAATTCATTTTGTGATAAACAGTAGTTGTTTTCTCGACTGATTCTGGCCGACTTCTCATTATCTTGCTCTCATTGTCACTCGTCGCTCATTCCCTCTGGTGGAGAGGAGACGAAAGATTCGAGGGGGTCAGGAAGAAGAAAGACTCTAAGAGACTTTGTTATCTTACAGTCTTATGCAGACCGTTCGACCATCCTGTCATCTTGGATATCCGCAAGAAGGGCGCCGAAGATCGGGAGAACTTCCGGTCAAGTTTTATCAACGCCACTACGCGCCATTGTCCGATTCGCTTTTTGTCTTTTAAAAAACAAGCAGCCAAATAAGCCGACTATTGACTGTCATTTGACAACGAATGCAATATTACGTTGTTTATTGAGACTTGGTGTTGGGCAAAGATTGGCAGTGGCGGATCCAGAGGGGGGCGTACCGGGCGCGCCTCTCCCCCTCTTTATCTTTATTTAAAACAAAAGAAATAAAAGGGGGAAAATAGGGGAGGGACGTGCGCCCCCCCCCCCCCCCACTTAATTTTGTAAAGGCACCTCCCCTTATAACTGAATTCCTGGATCCGGCCTTGAGAATCACTTGCAAAGCGCAAGGAATGTATACGAGCTCAAGACGGATAGTAGGGGACTGCTAGTAGTAGAACTTGGAAAGTCCGTTATGAAGCAGAGTTAACCAAGATGTCAATCAGCCTAGAAATAGCCAGAGTCACATCGTGCACTCTAAACTTCGTACGATTCAAACAGTGATTTAAGGATTAGTAATATTACATCCTTTACTCTGTGTTTCTTCACATTATATTTGAATAGGGAATGAGACTGAAGGTTCATTTATGGTATATTTGATAGGATAAAGATGTAACAGTAGTGAAAGCAAAATACATTACAGTTTCACAGACTTTCTCTTATGTCTGTCATGATTTGTTTTGTTGCTTTCTGCTGCATTGTATTTTCTATCAAATTTTGTACAGCAAGAAAATGTTGCAGACAGCAACTAACGAAATCAAGTGAAATTGCTATTTTTTTGGAATGAGCTCCTCCTGCCCATAGTAAAGAATTCATCAGATGACATATTCAAACTATTTGATATCATTCAAATGTAAAATGTATCGATATAGATTAAGAAACAGATACAGATATACAGCTATTACGATTGTATGCTGCTTTTTATAAACTTACTTGCAATGTGACAAAATAAAATAGATTACTTATTGATAATAGATATTTGACAAACTTCAGGTAAGGTTATGGTTTTGGTTATTGATATTTACACAAAAATATTGAGATAATTTTACTCTTAAATTGTACACATTTTGCTATGGGATTATCTCATGCTGAACACCGGAGTTTGGATTTTACTAGTGTTTGTATTCTTGACATGCTTGTTTCATGACATGTTTGTTCAATTTCAACACGAGATAAGCCCAAGTGTAAATACACACAATTCAACTCAATCATGAGAAAAAGTTGAATTCAATACTGTTATTCACTATTCGTTATAACTTACTGGGCAATCGATATGTAGGCAACGTGATCTTTGGAAAAGTGTACTTCAATACTTGTACTTACCATTCGTTGTAACGATGGCTAGATAATGTAACATGTACCATGGGTCATGATGATAAATCTGGTTACCGCCTTGGTTAATAACAAAATTTGTAACAAAATCTAGAGTTCTCTAGCGTATTATTAACCGACAGAAAAGTGTGTTACAGGTTATACTATTTCACGTATCCGTGTACTCTAAATCGAAAATATTCTTACATAACACTACTCAACTTTACTTTACTTTATATTTCTGGGCAATTACTTTGCATAACATAACTCGACATTACATTTCTTTCAGTGGCATTTCTAAACATTACTTTACATAACATTACACTCAAGAAAGATGAGATCTTTAGCAGGTGGTATTTTGGTGTAGAGCGGTATACTGACCTCGGCTTTTCACTATTTCCCGGCAGATTTTCAGCTCGAGATTATTTTCAATGTAACGATGAGTAAGCATATTATTTTGTGTATATCGACAAACTTCTCAGAATTAAGGAACACGCCTGAAAAACAACGCCAAGCACGTTCTCAGCCTATCAAAAAGAAACAAAATATATATAGATTTAGTCTACACAAATGTGTATCGGTCTAGTCATATATGCCTATATATATATATATGTATATATATATATATATATATATGTATATATATATATATATATATATATATATGCACCATACCACATGTTTCAATCACATTCCTTACCACTTCCGTCTTCCCCTTTTGTTTCATCTTCTTGATCTTCTTCTCTCACTCCTTCTTCTCACCATCATCATCATCTTCATCAACAGCAGCATCATCATTTTTTTTTCTCTCTCTCAATCTTCCAGATTCTTGCATTTCATTGTCCTTTTCAGACTTACTCTCTATTATTCTCAATTTTGTTTCTTCCTTCTACAAAAGGTCCATCTCACCAGTCTTGGTTCCTTTTTTTTTCTCCCCACCCTGGTCAGAGACCAAACAAACTGGATCCGCGCATTCCACAACAACTGACCATGCTTATCATCTGCGCCGGGACTTCAAACAAAGTTATAAACGAGCCAAACACAGCTTTAAATTGGTGTAAGAGGGTACTGCCATTTTGTCTGAATACGTCCAGCTTCATATTCCCCATCAGTCTGATTCGGCACTGATTACTGGGCTTCTACGGAAATTTGTTTGCCTTTTATCAATATAATATGAAATATGTGATTACCTATTTAATGGTGCCCCCTTGTTCTCATAATCTCGTGTGTTAGCGCCGTGATTTGAATTTTTATTCCCTTGACATTTTACCAATTGCGAGACAGAACACATTCTCTGTATTTCAGATATATTAGAAAGCTCTTATTTCATACGGCACGAAAGCAATTTCAAAGGTGCAATTTAGCTTGTTGATAGTGTGGCTGTACGGAGCCGTCTCGAAAATTGAAACATGTTTTTGAGGAAATCATTAAATGTTGTTTAACCCTGCCTTGTACTTTGGGTCATTATTCGGCCCAGTTATGATATATTTAACTACTTACTTAAACTTTGAAATTATTCCTATAACGAGCTACCGCAGCCCACGGAAATCATAAAAAGACGTTGGAATGTTCAATATCAAGGCAATGGTGCATATTTATATTTTTCTCCCGTTTAACCATTAGATTAATTTTTGAAGACACACGAAAGTATACTGTACAGAAGATACAACACAACAACAACAAACAAAGCCAGCAACCTGTATTATACTTTAGATCAAAATGAGGATAAACAGATATAAAGAAGGAATACAAAGAGAGGATGAAGAGTTAGTGAGAGAGAGAGAAGCATTTGAAAACGGAGAGATGGTGGAAGAAGAGGACGGGGAGGAGACAGAGACGGAGGAGGTATGAAAAAAAAAAAGTTAAGAGGAACTTTAATGTCACTACCAGAAGCAGTAGGACACTATGATAGGTTTAGAATTAGCAGCTGATGAGGTAAATGTTGATTTTGTTTTGTTGGATAGTTGTTGATGTTTTTTGTTAAAGAAATTCTTGGATAAAAAGAATGAAGAAATAAAGAAATATTAGTGTATGTATTCTGTGTAGTACTGTGGTTGGATTGGATTGGATTGACTAGAACCGGAACTCACTTTTCTTATTTCACGACAAAAGGCAATACCTATCAATACTGGACGAAAGAGTATCAAAATAGTCATGATTTAAAGCATAGAAATTAATTACAAAATAACTCCAATGATGCATGGTAGCTGCAATGATGCATGGCGATAGGTAAATAGCAAACAGTTTATTTTTCAATGACTGGCTGAACCAAAATTTTAACTGTACAAAGAGAGAAACTGTGACGGAATCAACTAACATCAATGCTTGTAAATGTGCAAGTTGGTTCCTATCTGTCGAATGCGTCCATAAACCATAAAATGAAAACTTCTTGAAACATATCAATAAAGATAGTTATACTTAATGTTTACTCACATTATTACTACTGATAAACAACAAAACGAACAAAGGGAAATAAGATAATCACCACGTTCACTTTACTTGTATAGGCACCCCTGTAACTTAGGATTGAGGAAGAAAAAGAACGCATGCTAAATTTAATTTGAATCTGCCTGAACGCCAAAGGAGGTAAAGCGTTGTCCGTAGACAAAGCAGTATGAAGCAGATAATAGAGTTTATTTGTTGGACATTTTGAACGATAAGTATTTTATTCTTTATTGAAAGACCTGAAGGGAAGGGTTACATTATTAGGGAGATAATTCCTGAGTTTAGATGTAAAATGTCAAATGTTTAATGAATTGGTTAAATAAACTTGAACTTGAAACTTGAACTTGTTACTTAACAACTTTCCGGACAAAAGTTGTCCTTATTAGTGGTGAAGGTTGTTCTTGTTAGTGTTGAATTCAGTGGCGGTAATCGTAGTAGTATCAGTAATGGAAGTAGAAATAGTATTACACGCAGTAGTAGTAGTAGTAGTAGTAGTATCAGTAATGGAAGTAGAAATAGTATTACACGTAGTAGCAGTAGTAGTAGTAGTAGTAGTAGTAGTAGTAGTTAGTAGTAGTATAGTACAGTAACAGTATAGTGGTAGTAATATCGTTTGTTGTTGCTTGTGGTAGTGGTGGTATAGACCTAGCAATTAGACTATAATATGCATGGAGCTTCGTAACTCCATGGTATATGCATAGGCATGAGAATAGCTATTTGAGCACCAAAGATTCAAGTGCAGACTGGCAGATGTTAAGAATTATATCAGAATTGAAAGTTACCATTCGATCTCTCAGCGCAGTCGTAGAGGTTTATTTCTGGTCTTTTCTCTTTTCCCCGAATATTGCATAATGTCAAGGGTCACTTGTATCGGTCTCACACAAGTTCACCGAACATCAGTTAAAGTCATTACTCGTTTCCATTAATTCATGTCAACGACCCAACATCCAATTTTCACTTAGTTATGTCTAGTTGTATTAGCATCTGCGATGAAGCACGTACCATTAAAGCACTAGTGTGATGGAGAGCAAACTGTGAGAGACAGACAGACAGACAAACAAATGACAGAGAGAGAGAGAGAGAGAGAGATAAAGAGAAGAAGAAAGATAGATAGAGAGAAAGAGAACATTGGCAAAGATAATTAGAAAGATGGCGATAGATGGCGGGAAGTTAAAACAAAGAAAGACGGACTGAATATAACAGTGAACAGAAAGCACCGGGAGAGTGAAAATTACGAAGGAGAGCGAGAAAGTAATAAAGGAAAGCTTGCAGCATGGAAACAAAGAAAGAAAAGAACAGTAGTGAGAGAGAAAAAAAGAGAGGAAGAGAAAGATAGGGACCGTATCCGTTCATGCACGGTATCTCATGCGCAACCGATGTCTAATTAACGAAATGTTGTTTTTTTTTTCTGGAAATTTTGTCCAATAAACAATCTCATCAATTATATGTTATGTAATTACAGGCGCCCGCACCGTAATATGGTAGCGAGTCGATTCTAATAACGGTGATGATTGTTAATTTCACTTCTCTATGTCAGTAGTAATTTGGAGAACACTCTCGCCCAACAACCAAGCGGGATCTGAATCGCACTGGAGGTCGCTGGGAAAACGAAAAAGAGAAAACGGAATCAAACAGTCTAAAAACCAATGTTTCGTGTCATGAACTTTTGACTCTTCGGTAGACCTAATGTCTCCAATAACATGACTACTGGTCAGTTCGCGTTAAAACGCGTCACCTACTTGTCTTCTTTTGCTACGCAGATCTGAGTTTTTGGTGTTTTGTCCAAAAACACGACGAATCTCGTTTCCTTCCATTTGCACAGTATCTCAATACACAACATGTTGACTGTCACCATTATCCTAATGCTGGTCGTGGTAAATGAATTTTGAGATAAGTATTTATTATTCAAGTCAATGACGACGACGACGACGACGACGACGATGATGATGATGGTTATGACAGTCATGCTGAAGAAGCTAATCAAGTCGATAAGACGATGACGACGATGATGATGATGATGACGACGAAGTTTTGACGATAATGAGATAGTGACCATGTTGACAATGAGAGCAAAATGATAATCTTTGTCAGAATTCTTGCCCTCTGCATTCGCCGTGTATGGAAGTCAGTGACGTTTAAAATCTTCTCATCTATGTATAAGCAGATGGAACCATACGTCATGGCCCCGCCCACTCATCTCCTCCTCCCCCCCTCCCTTTCTCTCTGTCAAGTGTGCAGCTGGGTGGAGACCAATGATGGTGCTTGGCGTCTCTCATTAAGCCACACCCAAAGCTCCCTTCCGACATACAAGGGAGAGCAGTTTATAGAGTGGAATGAGTCGCCGTGGACTAAAGACATCTTTCCTTTAATAAAAACATTGCATTCATGGATGTTTCGAGACGTCCGTTGTCAACGATAAAAATAAAAAACACAGAAAAGAAGTTACACTTGCATGCAAAGCATGTCTGACATACACCACACAGCTTCGCGTTCTCAATAAACGTGGAGAACGATTCAAAATTCTAAGTGGTTCAGTGAACCACCAAAAATTACAGTTACCTCTGCCCACGCCCGCGTCTTCTTCAAATGCTTTTGATCGTGGCTACTTTTCAAGAACAAGTCTGAAGTCTGAAGCCCCGATGAGGGTGGGGGGAGGATAAAACGCTTTGTATTTTCTCTGCGTCATCAAAGTAAAAGAGAAAGAAAGATAGAGAGAAAAAAAATGATGTTCTGCGTGATAAAAGTAGGCTAGAAGTCTCACGAATGATATGATCTGAGCATCAAGAAGATGAAGACAGGAAGAAAACTGGAAGAGCCATGTCTCAATCGACTGTCCAGCCAGACGGTAAAATGGAGAGGGGAACATTAAATTTTTCTTTCTGCTACGTGCTTCTCTTCTCGCCTATATCTGATTTTGTTGGAGGGAATCGTCAAATAGAGGCAAGGGAATGATACGCTTTCCGAGACGTGCCACTCGCAGAATGATACTCAAACGGAAACAAAACGGCACGGATAGAAAATTTATGAAATCAACTAATGGAGGTAACTCCGCGGACCCTGTACGCGCGCCAGTCACAAAGATGCCGTGATAAATTCGTTATAATTCATTTCATTTCGACTCGTCCCCGATTAAAAATTAACGAATTCGTGCGATTCATAAAGAAAGGCCTTTTATTTGTCACATAACGGCAGTGACAATGCTAATGCACCTTCATTGGGATTGGCACTCGTAAATTCCAACAAACCGAGCTTGTTGAATCTGTTTAATTAGCTGGAAGTGCGTTGGAACGCCTCGTACATTTATATGCCTCGCGCCATCATTAAGTGTGTGTGTTTTTTGTCCACCTCTATTATTTTACGGTCTCTTTGTCAGCAGACGACATGGCTTGCTACACGCATCACCAACACTCATTACTCTGCCCAATCGAGCTGAATTACACGATAACAGACCCGCTAAGGCCAAATATTACGATATTATACGCCGTGCGTGACCTTGCTAATTAATACGAAGTGTAACGGACAACTACGGAAGGACACAAAAGTCTGCTTGTATGGAGTTATTTGTCTGATTTTTTTTTCCTTGAACATGTATTACATAAGGAAGCATATCGCTTTCCTCTTATATGACTTACTTTTTTCAGCTTAAAGGCACTATTTACCATTGCAGATGAAACAATATAATTTTTAAATGCGAGTTAGTTACAGAAATAACCAGTGTAAAAATGTTAGTTAATATAATCAACATTAGGTATTGTTAAATATACAAAATGAATTGTGAACAATAGTTTTATCAAAATTGTCTCTACAGAATGAACCGTCTACAGTTGTGGAGCATTGAGAAAAACAGTAATATCTCCTTACTTTTTAGGCTGTATTTCGAAATTCTTATATGATAAGGATGTTTTGTAATACAACTGACCTGTACGTATATGCATCAAATGTGATAACTCAACATTTTTAATCACTGCTCCCAGTGATAAACAGTGGCTTTAATACCAGCTGCTTATGTTGTTTAGCAATAATGATATGAGTGTTTTTTTCTTTATTCACCCAGAATAGCCTATTCAGTATTAGCTAATCTTGATCATTCAGAGGGCCCCTGCATTATCATTACCCCAGTAAATTCAGGTACCCGTTTGTATATCTGGATCGAGAGGGACATCGAGGGTGAAAAAGTTTTTACCATGGACGACAGTACTTGGGAGGACTCGAACTCACGTCATCTGTTTGAATGTCAGGAATCTTATCCGCATCGTACCACAGTACCACCAACGCAATTTGTAGCATTTTGTCTGCACATGATTGTACGTTTAAGTCGAGTTACAATTTGATGATGGTGACTATTTCTTAAAAGCTTATCAAGAACAAAATCTCTTCCAATGTGCTTTACAACCCTTACACAATATCGCAATCCAATGTAGTGCAACCAATGGAACATAGAAGCAGTGAATGAAATGCTCCGTTATACCACAAAGGGGAATTCTACGCCAGATGGTTAGTCTAATAAGAAAAGAGTATATAATACAACCGCAACAGCGACAATCTGATCAAAATCGGAGAAAAAATACAGAAGTTATGACATTGTGAAGTCTCTGCTAAACTTATTTGTTTCGTACAGCTGATATGAATATGCAAATGACTGAATGAGTGAGCTGATGAATGTCATCACCTCACAATTCTTCTCTGATCATGTACAAAAACCGAGAAAAATTCCGATTTTCTGCCATTTAAGTGTAAAACATTATGGTATTCTTGGCTGACTACCTTCAAATTATATGATCAGTCAGAAAATTGTATCAGGATTGAGACTGGAACATTAATTGTATTTGATTTTTCCTGACTTTACGTACATATACTGTATGGCAAATTGTGAGGGGATGACATCATCAATTCACTCTTTGCATATTCATTCTGACTGTTTTGTGAAAACTTGCAAAACTTCACAATTTCAGAACTTCCTTCATTTTTATCCTATTTTGATCAAACTTTCACTGCTGTGCTTTTAAGATTTTACTCTTTCTTTTTCGACTAACTTTTATTTGTTCTGGATTTCCCCTTTAACGCCCGGTGGCAGGTCCTGGCAAAATAACTAATCAAATAGGCCTACAATACTGGGGAAATTTTACAGCAGATATCACGTTGCCATCATTAGATTAGTAAATCTGAATTGTACTGCATATCGTCTAGAACGATCCGGCATGGCAGCAAATTCCGCCATTACTGTGGTGTCCCATATGCGCGCACGCGTATGGCGAACGCATAAGCTAATGGCCACCGGCTCGCGCCCGCGTCAATATACTAGTATGTCATACATTCAGCATACGCGTGCGCAACTGGGACACCGCAGATAAATGGCGAGTGTTCTGCCAGGTCGGATAGATCTATATCAGGTAAAGATTGGATGGCACTGGAACTTAACTAAATTTGCATAAACTTCAGAAGAACATACACAAAATTGCAAATTCCAGACAAAAACATTAACTTTAAAGTCATTGTTAATTGGTTTGTCTTGTTTTGTTTTGTTCTTTCTTTCTTTTGTTTTGCTCAGTGAATATTGGTGATTTCTTGTGTTTTGTTGTAATTTATGGAGCACTTTGGGTCTATTTAGAAAAGGCACTAAATATTGGTTATCATTATTGTCATTGTCAATATATCATTATTACTAATGTTAATTTGTTGAAATTTGTTCTCATGTTAAGGATCACTACACTTCAGCAAGTTAGAGGCTTTTGACAATCTTCCAACTGAACCAAACAAGTGTGTATGACCAAAATAGGGCTTAAATGAGAATAGATATACCTTATTTTCCCCCTAGGAAGTGCTAAAAACGAATAGTAATGAATAAATTCATATATATGTATATGTACATCAATTGATTACTAACTAAAGATTACTAACTAAATTTATAGATAGATTTATATCACACCAAGATGATACAAGATACGGTAATGAGTAGTCAGAGATATCAACGAGATATTCGCAATGTGCTCTGTAGGAACCAACTTCAGAACGATCTAAAGAACGAAAATTATCAATTAACACTCTTATGAAATCATAATGAAACCCAGCGAGAGCAAAGACTCATAGTGGGTCTATGTTTGTTTTCAGCCGGGGAGGTCTATACACAATACATGCAACTGCTCTCGATTAAAATAATACGTATTTTAAGGGTCCCTACGTGAAGTTTACGTTGAATATTAACTACCCCCCCCCCCCCCGCGAATTTCATGACTAAAGTGAAATCAGTTGGTTTGCATAGACGGCAAACATGAACAATACCATGTTTTTGTATACCTTTTTCCTGTGCAGTACAATCTCAGCGGAATATCAGTCACGGGTGTTATAATATATTATAGCACTGCTACTACTATTTCCTATGCTCGACAAATCCGCCGAAATCCTGTCCATTACGAGCTTTGTATATTAATGAAGCATTTCGGAATACTCGCCGTGAGTAACTTTTGAAGTTAAATGATATTCGTTGCTTTTCGCAAATTGATGATCTCTCTTTATTGTTCCTCTCCTACAGCTCATCCACCTCATTGAAGAGCTTTCCTCCTCTTTTTCTTTTTGAACAAAAGCTGTTGTTGCCATCTTTCCAGTCATCCAAAATCATCATCTGAGTTTGGGTTCCATGACATTTGCTTCTGCGACAATTATTGTTCCCATGAAATATCTGCACGCTAAGGCAAACATACATTCTACCCACAAACATAACCCTAACCCTAATCCTAATCCTACCATCAAAGTAAACCTAAAAGCTTATTGCAAAACTAACCTTAATCCTAAGTCCTTGGAGAAAATAAGGCCGGAGCACTTGTCGCCGGAGCAAATGTCGTGCTACCATGACGAACAACTTCCTATGTAATTATTAATTCCATTGGTATAGAAGTCATCTTCATTTCAGGATGCGAGGACAAAGTGGATACTCAAAAAGGATAAGAATACAAACTATTTCAAAGGGCATAGAGGAAGGAAAAAAAGTAATGAAGCAAAACAAAAAGAAAAAAGGAAAAAAGCGAAGAAAGAGAGGAGGAAATAGAAATGAAGTAGAAGGGATAGATGAGGAAAATGAAAATGAAAATGAAGCAGTAGGTAAGGAGAAGACAATAACGAGGAAAAGAGGAAGAAGAAGAGGGAAGAGAAGAAGGAGGAGGAGGAAGAGAAGAAGAAAAAAAGAAGAGGAAGAGGACGAAGAAAGAGAGGAGAAGAGAAGAAGAAGGGCAAAATGGAGATGGTGAAGAAATGATAGAATTGAATGGTATATAAAAATCCGGTCGTTCGTCTTTTACTCTGGAGGTATCAGTGTAACCATACTCTTGTCATTATTTCTCAATAGGCGGCATGACATCTTTTTAAAGAGTGAACAATCAATCATTGCCGTTCTTTCTTCTTTCCGTCGATGAAACGCACAAAAGTTTTCCGTCCCCAATTGCTTTGGCAGCACAAATTAACTCGTTGTCTTCAAAATTTCGCAATTCATCCATAGACTATACACATGCCACCCCTGCTTCCAGCAAGCGATGGCGTAACTTTGCGAAGGGTCGTTTATTTCCCCCGACGTTCCTGGGGAAGTCGCCACAGTACTGTCTACTTAGCTCCTCAGCGACAGTTACATCTCCGTTCTAAGTGGTCGTAAGCGCTTTTCTGTCCCCTTCTCCCAAATTGATTCTGAATTTTAAAAAGTCAGTTCAGTTAGAAAAACGATGTCCGTCTGTGAGATTGCTGTCTTCCTCCTTAACTGATTATATCTCGCAAATGCATAACACAAAGTGAAACAAGCACGCTTTATGACACCGACGGAAATAATGCATGTGTCTTTCTTGTTAATAAGTACGATGGCGTCTCTTGTTTTTGTTTTGCTTATATCCACTTGTGGGATTTTTTTCCTCACAAGAACTTTTACTTTTCTGCACAATATAACAACTTTTAAAAAGATGGCTTCCGCTCAGACAACGCATTTCCTTTTTACGTGATTTATATTTCATGCTAAGCGATACATCGATGTTAAGTGAACTGAAAGGCGTCAAATCTTGAGATCAAGTCATACAAAATAAAACGCGATACAGTAGATTGAAACTCGTGATTCTCTCGAAATATATTACACATACGTACAGCATGCAACGAGCTTCATGATCATGTGGCAAGGAAAAAAACCAAGCAAGACAACAAAAGCACTTAAGACACATGCATCAAGAACAGAACAGAACAAAATAAAACACCAAAGACACGATAACTTGCAGATGATTCTGTTAGCATCCACTGGATCTATTTTCGTCTATTTTCAATTTCTCTTTCCGATTATTATCATTTCTATCAGTCAAGTCGACATCATCACTAACCATGCAATAGAAGAACAATAGCAAAAAAAATCATAGCAACGTTAAAACTATTATCATCGCTGTTATCGTCAGAATAGCGACCATCATGTCTGTGCCCTTCACCATTTATTTTTGTCACCATTATTTCCATTACCATCATCACTTCCAATACTGTAAGTGCAGTTATTAACTGACTCGATATTATTGTTGTCATTATCATTAGTAACCGTGGAAACATTTCACCTATACATTTTTCACATACAGTCTTGTCGCCAATATCATGTACATGTCCATCCTCCTCCTCCTCATTATCATTATCATCATCATCATCATCATCATCATCATCATCATCATCATTATTATCATCATCATCAGCAGCAGCAGCAGCACCACCACCACCACCACCACCACCACCACTACCACCACCACCAGAATCACCACCACCATCACCATTACCATTATATTGATATATGAACATAAAACTATCCGGAACATGATGTTCGTCACAGATATCCAAATTGCCATTGCTATCGTTGACAACATCCGGATCCTCACTATGATTATTGTTCTCATCCTCGTTCTCATTATCTGGTAGTTATCAGTAGCAGCATAAGTTTTATAGTTACTACCATCCAAAATCATCATCATCATCATCTTCATTATCACCATCATCTGAGGATGATATTCACATGGCCACCAAAATCGTTTACAGCATCATCATCTTTGTCACTTTTATCATCACCCTCACCTTCCTCCTCCCCGTCGTCACCATCACCCTCATCACCAGTATCAACATGCTTCTTCTCCTCCTCCTTATCATCGTCATCATCATCATCATCATCTTCATCTTCGTCATCATCATCGCAATCATCATTGTATTCGAATTTGGATACTCGGAAACAAGAAGACTGAACTCACGGAGATTGCTTCTCAAGTGCACAATCCTAAACTGAGTGACATCAAATTTACACCAGACAGTGGTCTTGTAGTGTCTCCATCAAGTTTCGCTCGTATTGTCGTGGCTCAGTGGATAAGATGGCTGACTGTCAGATCCGAGAACCCTGGTTCGAATCCCCTGGCTGCGACGCTTGTGCCCCGAGGCAAGGTATTGTATCCATATTATCCTCATTACCTCGTCCTTTGGAGGGGATTTTAAATAAGAGGCGGGCGGTATGGCTTTGGTTGAGATGCAGCTTCAGGTTTCCTACTTTTTGTGAGATAATGAGAAACCTCTTATGTAATGTTAAAGAGCACATATGATTCTAAGAGGAATTAAACGTTGTAGTGATAAAAATTAGTTTCGAAATGGCTGAGATATTCAAGAACAAAGAGGTCCGAATAAAAGGTGGGACCCACCTTTTATTAGGACCACTTTGCTTTACTTTTTTGTTGTTGTATTCTCAATCATTTCATAATTGATTTATATCAAAATAATCTTTCATTTTATCTTATAATTGTATGCTCTTTCATATTTCATAAGACATTTATAATTATCTCCCCCAAAAGTTGAAAACCTGAAGCCCCATCTCAACCCTAACTATCCCATCCTTTGAAGTCATCGGTTCATCGGCACTATTATAGCTTACAAGCTTTTATCGCTTCCGTAGCGACCACATAAGACAAATATTGATACAAATCTGACATCTTTTCTTTAAAATTAAGTCCTTATCACAACCACTTCTTCCACTCACTCGAGTACACAAATCTATATCTGCTATTTCTTATCCCGAATAAGTTACGTCACTAACACGTAACAAGACAGTTTCAAGGCTTTTTTTGACATTCATCCCTGTCAGTAAATACCTCGGATTTTTATACTTAGATGTATGCCAACTCTACATGTTTTGCATCAGTGTTACGTTATGTTTGTGTAGAATTGTTGGGGCATAACCCTTTGTGTACGATACTGAATAGGCACTGCAAAGACGCCAGTGTTAATTTTTTTACAAGTATGTTATCACGTCCACCATTATCAGTAGCTTGACTCTGACTTTAAAGGGACATTCCAGACGATTTTCATAATTTCACATCATATAGTACATAAAACGACAACTCCATGTATAGATTTGTGGAATTTATTGTGGTTCTTGAGCAGAGAAACAATACTTTGAAAAACCTTAAACAAACGAGACATGAAAACTCGTCACATTGAGGACGAGTTAGGTGATACGCTTGTGGTCATCAGATGACAGTCATCTGTGATCGACAAAGAAAAGAATGTGATATAGGCACCTTGAAGTTATATTGAGCGTGCATGCGAAACCGTTTCTGTAACCACTCGGCCACGGGTCATCCACGGAAATGGTAAGACAAAAAAAAAAAAACAATGTATAGATATAACAGGGGGAAAGTCAATGCCCACTCAACTAACGTGGCCGTGTGAACATCTATTGCATTGCTAGACGGAAAAGCGGCCTTGTAACGACTGAGGTCGCTATGCCATTTCTGGCAACTTGGGAAAAATACGTCCCGCAGACATAAAACCTATAATCGGCTGGTTTTGATACCTTGCCTTTAATCACAATTTTCAGTGTAATGACGTCATCAAATTACAAAACAATGACATCGTCTTGAAAGACAATTGTTCAAAGTACAACACCTCAGTCGTCGTCATTACATACTATGATCGGTTTGACAAAGTCAACCTGCAAAATGTTGCTGCAGTCGAAGCAATGTGGTCTCCAACACACAAAAAAGAGGGATATGGCGTGTGTGTGTGTCTGTGTGTGTGTATAGGTGCGTTTATATACGAACGTGATTTCTACATGGACGAATATATAATACAAATTGAAGAAAAAAAAGTAAAATAAAAAAAAATTGTTTCGTGATCTTGTGGGGTTCGAACCCGCAACCTCACGTCTCTGAGACGGCGCCTTTAACCACTCGGCCATACGTCTCGACGAGAAAATATGGGGAACGTAAACTTATGTATATGAAAGATACATGAGGAATCGTTTTGTCCACATTCCATTTTCATTTTCAGTTTTAAACTGCAAAATTGTCAATCTGATGAGGAGATTTCAAAGAATAAAATGCATGATTACTGCAGCTTATTGTCTCAGCTACAACATACTAAAGTTTCAGAGGAAATGAAGCAAAATCAGCTGAGATAAAGGTGCTTAAACGTTGTTAAGTCAATGCATGCTTTTAAAAAAAATCACCTCCCATAGACATAACACGTAAACTTGTCCGATTTTGCATCTTTACTTTTAATCACAATTTAAAGTATGATGACGTCATCAAATTTCAAAACCATGACATGGACTTGAAAGGCAAATGTTTAAAGGACAACATATGTGAATTTGGGATAATATTGAGCTTAAACAACAGAGATACGAGCAAATGAATGTCAGAAACAGTACCTCAAAAAAATCAATTCCACTTTTTTTATTCAAAATGACGATATGATCACTTCATCGCGTTTTCCTGGCAATATTGATACTAGGAATGTTATTTACAATTCATATGCTTTTGTAATATGCAATAGAAATATCGGGTCAACGGACGATTTAAAGAGCTATGGCGAAATAAACAAAGACATGTTTTTTCACTATATTTGCAGAAAGACGCGCGCGCGGAATTTCAACTTTGACGCCAGTGCATTCCTTTGTTATAGGTCAACATCGATCGGAAATCAGTGGATATTGTTACTCAAAGTATCAGGAATCCAAATCAGTCAAAAAAATTGCATTTTCATGTTGGTTACGCCCTCTGCGCGTGAAATTGCGCGGACGGACGCGCACGCGAGAAAATGTTTGAAACGCTTAAAATTGTCTGAAACTTCGAGATTTCCCATTGGGAAGTCGTTTTGAGCCTTTTAAAATTTTGACGCGCGCGTAGGCGCGCGTAATGAAGACCTGGGTAACTAGCGTTAAAAAGTAAGATAGAGCGTGACCTGAACTTTATGTCCACCGAAAATGATGCAGAAATGACATCTAGTTATGAAGTTATGATCGATCATGTGACAAGGTCCGAAAATCACAAAATGGCGCCTAGATGACGTCATAGATATGTTACTGTCATGAAAACCTTATTGTGGCTAGATATTGTTATGAGACATGTTGACTGAAAATTTCATGTCATTCCGTAATGTCATTGTTGAGATATTGACGACACAAAATTGTCCAGAAAGAAAGAAGAATAAAAAAAAAATAAAGAGAGATTTTGACAATCACAATAGGTGATACGCTGATAGCGTATCACCTAATTACACTGAACAAGGATGATGACATAGGAGGTTCACATATTTTAGAAATGTAGCAATGTAATTCCATTACAATACTGCTTGCTTGCGAGTTCATCTGTGTATAATCTATGCATGCTTTCTTCTTTTGTTCTGCTTCCTTGAGCCCCAACTCATGCATTCTTATGGTGACTCATGTCATCATCCTTGTTCATTGCAATTTGTTCTAAAATTTTGAAATTTTTCTTATTCTTCATCCCAATTATCACAAATTCTGAAACTCTGTCCTCAATATCACTAATTTATAGTTGTTCAAATGTAAAAATCCGAAAATCATCTGGAGGTCTCCTTTAAATCTGATATCGATCAAAGTTGACGTCTTCGACATGAAACCACAATTACTGCATTTCAGTTCAATTCAGTTCATTTCAGTTTATTTCTGCATTCCGTCTTCATTACAGTGTATAACAAAATTTGACGACTCGGCATAAATCATATGAATTGTTCCAACGCATTAATGCAGATTGTGGGGTACGATTGTATGAAGAAAACGTGGAGGGGAGAAATATACTACAATATCAAAATGAATATAGATTGTACGATAAGGAACAGTTCAAATTGGGTGTAAAGAAGAAACATACAATATCATATGAAATTGGAAATGCAGGTGACCATCTTCATAAGCAGAGCTTGTATACAACACGTAGATAATTTTTCAAAACCGGCGCCGACAGGATTGCTTGCAAACGTTAAAAACCGACCTAATGACAATTACATCGCTACAGAGAGAGCAAAAAAACAAAAAACAACAACAACAACAACAAAACACAACAGTGTAAAAAAAAACTCTATGCGCACGCTTGAATGAGAAAAGGGTAATCATAATTGTGTGTGCGTGTGTGTGTGTAGAGACGGTCAATCTTGCTCCAGCAAATGAGGTTTTAGGGCTTGGAATAGAGCGGATTACTACGCTATGATTTTTCTCCTTCGACCCCCTCCCCCCCCCCCCCCCCTCTCCTACCCACTTTCACTCTCTCTGTCTGATGCTATCACTTTATATATCATTCATGGTGTACGTGCGAATAAAAACTCTTTGTTTAGATGCAAGCGCGACATATTCAGACATATTCTGTTTGATAATACATATGTTTGTATCCTATTCTTGAGTATGTCACATGTTTCTTTCCGCCGTGTAAATAATGCAGCCGATATATAGCGGTGAGGAATTGTGAGAGCTGCGTGTCTTCTAACGAGGCGCATTGGCGTCGGGCGTCATAACGCGGCAAAACTCTAAGATGATACACAAGGACATACATATATATAAGAAATAACCATCTTATAGCCTGAAAGTTTCTTCTTTCATCGTTGTTCATAATTGATTTGTTTTTGGAGACTGGATTTTACTTAACGATGCAGACATCAGCTCTTCCTTCTTTATTTATGTCTTTATATTACTTGCTTCCTCATTCTCTCCCACTATTACTCACTCTCACTCTCACTTTTTAACTCTTTTCCCTCTCTCTCTCTCTCTCTCTCTCTCTCTCTCTCTCTCTCTATCTCTCCTTCTCTCTCAAGCTATATATTTCTCTATCTACCCATCTATCTCTATCAATCTCTTTCTCTCTCTTTCAGGCTCCTCTGCTCATATAGCCTCAAGCTCCTAATAGTATATTGCGTGGCACTAATACTCGAGAGTTCTTTTAAGAGGAGATTTGAGATGACACACAACTTAAAAAAGATTTTCCCGATCAAATAATAATTAAGCATATCAAAGGGATGTGCAAAAAGGTTTCACATGTATAATCGCGTTGGTTTGCAGCAGGGTACAGGGTCGACAATGTATATATTGGGGTGAATGCTTCATATTTCCGACTGGTTGGAAATGAAGCAATTTACTCTTCTGGTTTTCTACTTTAATTTTGTCATTTCTGTTTTCTGGGTAGGGTTGCTAATTGCGAGTTTCAGTGAGACGCGATTGTCTTTTTTTTTCGTTCGAGACATTGTGTTTATTATGTCATAGGTCAACAATCACAAACTACATGCAGTTCCACAAAAAAAAAAGTTCAAGTTGGTATTAATAGGTGGAATAAGCTCCGATGAACAGAAAAATATAATTTTCATTAAAAGAAAACAGTCTTAAAGGGATCGTATCATTTTGGTTGAGCTCAAGCTTCAGGTTTCTAACATTTTCTGATGAGATAATGAGAAACCTCCTATGAAATGTGAAAGTGCAAGTAATTCCAAGAGGATTTCAACGTTTATTTAATAAAAAATGGTTGTGAAGTGGCTGAGATATTCAAAACAGAGCGATCGTAAGAAAAAGTGGGACCCACCTTTTATTACGATCGCTTATTACGATCGCTTAGCTTTACTTTGTTTTTGGATGTCTCAGCCATTCCAAAACCGATTTTTATCAAATAAACTTTGAATTCCTCTTAAAATTGTATGCTCTGTACAATTTCATATGATGTTTCTTGATATCTCACAGAAAAGTTAAAAGCTCAATCCTTACCTCCACAAATACTATAAACACCACCCCTTTAATACTGAATAATTGATAAGTTTTACATTTTTTCACCGAGTAGGTATATTTAATCCTAACCACCTGTGTGAATCATCTGAGAGGATGATGTTATCAACTCATAACTTCTATGTACTTAAAGGGATCGTACAGTTTTGGTTGAGACATAATTTCAGGTTTCTAACATTTTTTTTTGTCAGATAATGAGAAACCTCTTATGAAATATGAAAGAGCATGTAATTCTATGAGGAATTCAACGTTTATTTGATGAAAATTGGTTTTGAAATGGCTGAGATATCCAAAATAGAGCGATTCTATAAAGTGTGGGACCCACACTTTATTACGATTGCTTTGTTTTACTTTGTTTTTGGGTGTTTCATTCATTCCAAACCCGATTTTCATCAAATAAACTTTGAATTCCTCTTAAAATGGTATGCTCTGTACTATATCATAAGTGTTTTCTTGGTATCTCGCAAAAAGTTAAAAGCCCAATTCTCATCACCACCAATACTGTACTATCCCTTTAAAAAAAGTAAAATCCTGTGTTGTAATAAACTCAACAACTAAAACCCCTTCCTTAGCAAAAAATTGTTTCCTAGTTCAAGCAACACTACAACAAATGATTCGAGGGACACTATAACATTTTTTCTCATTTGTTGATTTCATACCAAAAATGGAATTTTGTGAAGATTTGTACGTAGGTCAAGTAAAAAAGACCTTACTTATTTTTGCATGTGTTGTTTCTGTCAGTGCTTCGTGAAAAATCAAACACTACAACAAATGATTCGAGGGACACTATAACATTTTTTTTTTCATTTGTTGATTTCATACCAAAAATGGAATTTTGTGAAGATTTGTACGTAGGTCAAGTAAAGAAGACCTTACTTATTTTTGCATGTGTTGTTTCTGTCAGTGCTTCGTGAAAAATCAAACTTTAGAATTACCAAACATTCTAATATTATTTCAGATCTGGCTTATCTTCTACTGTACTGTTCGTCTGATACATCATATGGAATTTAAAAACAAACATTTTGAAGAAAATAGAATTCACCAAAATACATACAATCCCTGCAATTTCAAAAATATCCAGCTCCTGACTAAAACAAATCTCAGACTTAATTTTCACTGACTGCAAAATTTGGATTGGTCCAGGGTCTATTACGCTCAAAGCCTCCAACTATATCGACCCTTTGTAGTGCGTATGTATCGAGAACGTGTGTAGTCGCGTGTAAGTGACACTAATAGCCAATCAATATTAGCAGGACCGGCGTAATAGCCCCCGGTCACCGTGAATTCGATTGTAAGATCGATTGTATTTGCATCAATCACATGAAGCCATAACCATACACCAATTATTGACACCGATTGTGTGTCTTGAAGGTCTCCCACCAGTTAAGAAAAAAAAAATCCTAAGAGATCACGTGTTGAAAATAGCGTGCCCCCCCCCCCCGAACAAAACAAAGCAAAAACAAAACAAAAAAATCTTATATTACAAGAAAGATCTAATCTATTTCTTTGTTCATATCAGGCATTTCCAGGTACATACTTGTTTCACTAAAAACTTGCGAGGGGGTACTTTTTTGCTCAAACTCCACTCAGAAGTCCTAAAAAAAGAACCGACCACGGTTTCACTACTGAAAATTTTCAAGCGTGTATATGAATAATGCCGAAACAAATATTTCTTCTATATTTTCAATGAAAAATGTTTTCAAACAAGTTGCCTTCTGTTGAGGAACCCCCCCCCCCTCTCCATCAACAACAACTAATTAGGTAGCTTCATTGGGTGTATACATAGGGTTACCAAAAAAGCTTCTGCGTCTCATTCCTTTTATATATATATATATATATATATATATATATATATATATATATATATATATATATATGTATAAGATGACGAAGTAGAGTGGTATTGCGTTTTGACAGTCCAACAGTGCTATTTATTCAGACCAAATTTTCGACGAATACATTCGCGGACTACAAGAATCATTATATATATATATATATATATATATATATATATATATATATATATATATATGTATATATATATATATATATATATATATATATATATATATATATATGTATGGTAATATTATCTAAATTTTTCTATGATTTATTAATTTTTAGTATTTTGGTACGACAAATTTAATGTTTTATAGGGATGGTTCATTATATTTACAGTTGTAAGACCTGAACGAATTCTCGGTTGAGATTGGCAATGCTGATCACCCAAGGGTTGAATCTGAACTGTTCTCCGAAAAAAAAAAATGTCACCATCCAAGCTATGACACATCCATTTTCTGTCGCGTATATATCACGTTCTCAAGCCTATAGCAATCAATGGAAGTTACACGTAAAATCGTCACTCCACGAGATATCAATGGTATGATGACGTTGTGGCTCTGAGTGGGTTGAAGCCATTATTTTATTCCTGTCAATTCGCTACCTTCAACCTTTGTCCTCTAAAGAAAAGAAGAAGAAGAATCATTACGCCGTTGCTGCTTGGGCTTTTGTCACCAATTTGTCAGAAAGTGGGATGACCCACCCGTTTGTTAATCGTGGACAATGTACCAATTAGAAACCTTATAAACTGCCGTCCATTTACAGTACTACGAAATCTATCTGCAGGCAACCGTTGAATCTCGCTGATGACAAATGACTCCCGAGTGACCAGACTTTGATTTGAAAAAACAAAAACAAAAAACAAAAACGAGAGAACTATCCCTAGCATTGATGACATGAAGATTGACAAGGGTCGGACAATGAGATGACACGCTAATTTCTGCCAATAGAACTGGCACTAATGAGTAGTTTATTACGAATACTTTGAAAAAAAGAAAATCATGCGCTTTTGTCTTCGCAAAATTCGATGGGTAATGGCGCCTAAACAGTCGTGTTATTATACGCATTGTTAAGAACCGGACTAATCGATGGAAATAATTCGTTTCAATTTGACTCGATGCTGCGATCGCACCCCTCCCCCTCCCCAATTGCCACTCCACCAGCCATACTTATGCAGCACACATTTATATACTACGTACACTGTATACGTGAACACACAGGCACAAGTATTCACGCAAACACACGCACAGGTTGAATGAAAGGTCGCTGAACTATTCATGAGTGTCGCTGCCAACCGTTTCACATCAGAAAAAGATCACTGCTTTTTCTTTCTCTATTTTTTTTTTCGAGTGGTGTAATAAGTGATCATCAAATGTTTATGTAAAAATACATTTAATCTACGGTGCATGGCATAGGTAATCTCTGAGTTCTCTATTATCAATACAATTAAAAAATAAAGGAAAACAGAAGGAAAAAAATATGGCTGGCGCATTCCATTCACGTCGGATGATTTTTGGGGGAGAATCAGACTTCGAACGAATATTAAAGCGCTGCGATGTCATTAAACGATTCTAAAAAGGCGACTTGCGATTTTTGATTATGAAACGCAACTCATGGAGCGTGGACACGAGACATCAGGTGAATCTTTATCATTCTCTACTGCTCCCACCTTTTTTTCTCCAACAGAGAGAGAGAGAGAGAGAGAGAGAGAGATAAAGAGAGCAGGGGAGTAAGAGAAATGATGAGTTTAATCATCACGGGTGCGTAAACAAGAATGGGGCTTGCGAAATGTGGCATTCAGCACAGACAATCTGCCGTAACGCTCGTGATTTTCATCTGGCGCTAAAATGTAGTCTGTAATTTCACGGTTCAGGGAATGATAGCAATAAATGCGGGTAGGCAACAAAGCGGAACGACATGTATGGACCATCGACGACTAATTTTCATCTGGCCTTTTCTTTGCACGAAAAAAAAAAGAAGAAGAAGAAGAAGAGAATCTTCAGTTCATATTCTAGTGTCATCAACTTCTTGGTGGAAACTTAAATCTGTCCTCTGTACTTGTTTTAACCCTTCATTCAGAGTCTTCAAACAACAAAATTGCTGGAAACAATTTTCTGCCATTCCACTGTTATAATGAAAGTAGACCTTAAACCATACGCCAGAACATCTTTGATACAAGTTTGCAAGCATATGGCAATTCTTAAGAGCCAAACTGCGGAAATGGAAAATGGTACTGTCCATGTCTTTCAACTTCATACGTTTGCATCCATTTTCTTAGCTTATATATTTTTGTTTGCTTGCTTGCTTGTTCGCTTATTCGCTGTATGCAGCTAGTACCGTACTTTTAGGAACCATTTCTGCGCTGTTGTTGTTGTTTTTTTTTATTTCTATTCGTGAATGCATTCTCCTCTGCGTCTGCCAATACTACGAAACAAAAGTGGAAGTTCTCTCGAAACACATTTTCTATAAGTTTGTCCATTAAAGTCTCTCGTTACTTCCGAATAATAATGTAAGCATGCATAAAGTTGAACTACCATGGCACAAACTAGTGTATTACTCTAGCTTTCCTACTTTCGATGACGTTAGCGAAACATAATCTTAGATTTATTACTGCTTAGCCTTCTATAGTTGATGAAACCAAACAATAATACCACCCCTCAAGCATTCACATATTCAGTCATCACAGATTTCTTTCTTCTATCTTTGTATTTTGTGCGAGTAACATCTCTGTTATATTTCCCTTCACTATAGCTGCTGTAACCGCACTTTCATGTTTAGAATTTGTCATCTTTTATTTCGTCTCGTTTGTAAATTTGTCTTTCTTCAGGTCAACTTCATTTTTCACTCATGATGAAAATAACATATGTATAAATATTTGTCTATAAATATATATATATGTATATATATATATATATATATATATATATATACATACATATAGAATATAATTATATGTGTGTTTACATATACTTCAACGAATGTGTGTGATTGTGTGTTCAGTGATGTAAAGTATACATGTTGTTGAAGGAAATAAAAGTTCATGATATATATTTGCGGAGTATATAAATTGAGATCTACCCGTTCTTATGCCTGGCTTGAATTCGTAGCTTAAAAGGTTTCACCTCTATCAATAGGCCACTTAAACCACGGGAGAAGACCCAATGACCCTTGGCGGCAAAATGAGACTTTGATTACTTGTGGCAGTCGACATCACTCATATCGTGTTCTCGTTACGAGAGATCGGACACAGTTCCTTAGCGCGAGAAAATTGCCACCGCCAGCACCACTGTCACTTTGCGTTTGTGACACAGACGGACCAAATCATAATTAGGATCTCTTCGCGTGAGCCCTGTCACGGTGTCGCCGCGGGGAAGGGAGGAGGTCTGTGATTGGTGGAAATGAACTGATTTGCCTTGTAATTTGCTCGTTCGATTTCAGACTGCTGACGTCATGATATTTCGGTCTCTTTCTCTCCCAAAGATGAATTATGTGCAGTAATCACTAGGTCTGGTTGTGTGTCATTTTTTGCTGTAACAATCTGACCCCTATTTTTGGCGGATGCTTCTATATTATGATGCATAGACCCAATCCCGATATTATATGAGTTCACCAACAATCAATGAATATATCTCCATCAAGTTATTCTAACTGATAACATCAACAGCGTTATTACTACCGTAATTCTGTTAGTTCTGTACGCTGTAACAGTTATCGCCAACTACTACTACTACCTACTACGACTACGACTACGATACTACTTCTATTACTACTTCTATTACTGCTGCTACTACTTTACCACTTAACTTGAACAACTACTATGGCACTATTTATCAATAATAAATAATATCACTGTAGACCTACTTCCATTCTGACAACTACTACTGTATAATTATTATTATTATTATCATTATTATTATTATTATCATTGTTATAATTATTATCATCATTATTATTTATTATTATCATTATAATTATTATTATCTATTTGTTTATCTATTCATTTATTTATTTGGCATTTGCAAGACAATACAGGTGATAGCAGATAAACAAACAAAATAAGCATAATACAAAGACACAAGATGTCAGGCTTTCCCTGGTGCTCTTCCCTAAGTTGCCGGTTACTGCTACAGCAACAACAACTACCACTACCTACCTCTGCTAGAACTACTACTACTGCTGCTGCCACTACTACTACTACTACTACTACTAATGACGATGACAAAGAGTTTCTCGTTTGCCCCTTCTACTAATACTTGTGATCCAGCTTGTTACAACGAGCCTTATGTCTTATCTGTTTACATGTCGCGCCGCTGTAAGCATTTACTTTGATCTAATCTCTCTCCTTTACCCTTTCCACTCTTTTTAACGGTCATCCTGGCCGAAGGATAT